>NC_043750.1:29322416-29949916 GCF_902148845.1 Salarias fasciatus | reverse complement strand
GTGTCGTTTCGCACCACTGATGACTCGTACTGCAGAGAAATTTGCCCCCCAGGAGGAGCGTCGTCTGCCTGGGGGGCAAAAACTGGGTAGCTTTGCCAACTCCCCCTCCCCTTTCCCCTCTCTGACCCCATCCTTCCCCTCTCTGACCACACCCCCTCCCTTCTGACCCCGCCCCCGGTCCCGGCTGCACCGGTTTTGACCTCCAGCAGGTTCTTTGGAGCAGATCAGATCGATGAATCTGAATCTGGCTTCCTGCCTGAAGTGTCTGAAGGATTGTAATTTGCGTCATGGTGGTGCAGCCCCCCCCACCCCCACCCCCACCCCCTCCCCGAATCCCCTCAGATTGTATAAAACTTGTGAAACAGCACATCTTAGCAGCACAAAGTCTTTTTGTCTTACTCTCATCCGTCTCTTCGACGAGGTTTTTTCTCACTTTTTGGAAGAATTTTTGCCACATTTTTATCGTCTGTATTATTTATATGTGATTTTAGCACGGGGGGCTGGGTGGGGCGAGGGAGGGGGTGGGCGGGGGGGGGGGGGGGGGGGGTCAAACAGGGTGGGTGGGGTTGTTGTCACGTTTACATTTCCATGTGATGATTCTGTACTTCTGTGATTCCACACACAACAGACATATATACACACACACGCACACACACACACACACACACACAGACGCACACACACGCGACCTATTCATTCTGTTCTCGTCCTAACTGTTACATCCTGTCTGAAGTAACTCGACGCTGATTGAAGTTCAGGTTTTGTGGGTTTCGGTTGTGTGACGGTGCAGAAGAAAGCAGGTGAAGGCAGAAGTTTGGAGACTGGCCATTTTCAGTGTGTGTGTGTGTGTGTGAGTGTGTGTGTTTTCCCGGGGTGCTTGTGTGTTGGTAGGGTGGGCGTGTCCACAGTTTGTCTTCACTGCATCGCCACTTGGGACGTGATAAAACCTTGGAGGGTGTCTGTGATGTGAAGCAGGAGGACGCTGCCTTTTATTTGTGATCATCAGTGAAGCGGCGATCTTTCTGAACAGCTTGGATGTGAGCGGTGCTGCAGGTGGAGGATGGACTTCCTTCAGTTCTGCTCTTTCTGCTCTTCTTCTGCACCGAGGCAGACGTGCTTCATATGCAGCCTTTAAATACACTTCTGACCTGGCATGGTTTCCCTGCTGCTTTAGAAGCCTCTTCCTGAAGTTGCTTCTCGAAGGCTGTTTCCTGGAAGTGTGTGTGGAACAGGCTTGACGGAGGTTTGCGGCGGTTTGCTGTGTTTGTGTCGTCGGTTCAGTCTGTGTGAAGAAAACCAGAAAGGAGACGATTCTCTATCTGCCAGTAGAGACGGACGCAGGTCCTCCACAGGACTGAAGACGGTCAGAGTGGGTTCAATATGACCAGACACACACACACACACACACACACACACACACACACACACACACACACACACACACACACACACCCTCCATCACTCTGAGCCATAATTCTTTGCTCTTTTTCTTTTCACCAACAACATTGTCACTATTTTATTATCAACTTTAAATCTTTGAAACTTTTTCAATGTGAACTCATTTAATTAGAAAAGAAGAGGTGTGTTTTTTCTTTCTCTCTCCTTCCTGTCGGGTGTGTGTGAGCATCAGGTGAAGCTCTTCTCACTCTGTACAAAGATATACATATATGTGAAACAGTGGAGGAGCAGCCGGGAGAAGGAGGGGGTGGTGCAGGAGGAGGCGCAGTCCCAATGTCCTGAGCCTGCAGCTCCCTGCACACAGCTGCATGTACAAACACACACACACACACACACACACACATAAATATACAGCAAGGCTCATAAAAAAAATAAACCTCTGTTCAGGATATTCATACCTGATATGGGAGGTTTTTTTTTATTTAAGGCCTCTAAAGTTAAATTTTACAGATGAATATTTAAAATATTTAGTCTCATACAGAACAGCAGTACTGAGTGTGTGTCTGTGTGCGAGTGTGTGCGCATGCAGCTGAATGAGACGGGATCTGTTGCAGGGAGCCTCCTGTCAGGTGGGGGTCCCGGCTGCGTCCGGTTGGTATTTTTAAGGGTCTAGTTTTACAGTAACAGTATTCTATCATTTCATTGCCTGACAATGGATGTCTTGTCAGTGTTTTTAACCTCAGATAAAAGAAAAAAATAGTTTTTTGTGCACTTATTGACCATCGTGAGCTCTCTCTTCTTATTGGTGTGTAAGTGCATTGAGATCCCGCTGAGGGACCTGTGTATAGTCTTGCAGCATTGGTTATAACCTGAAGAAATAATGATGAAAACGAATGAATTCCTATTATTGAAGATAATCTTATAATACATTAAAAAAAAAAAGACAGTGAATCTAGTTGTTGTTTGTGGCATGGTTATGCATTCAATGGTCATAATTTATTGATGAAAAACAAGACAAAAAAATCTTTTCCACTGGCGCTGTTCTGCTGTTTTCTTTTCTTTTCCATCTTTCAGTGTGCAGTATTGCCGTTCCTGTTGCTAATGGTGTTGCTAAGCTAGCTTGCTTGCTCAGTTGTTTACCACCAGAGCAATATATTGTAGCAGTTTGACAAAACTCGAGGCGAGAGATCCACCCCTTCAATTCCCGGCATACAAGTGCATGAATCTATGATTGCAAGTCTTAAGTGATTCTATGATTATGGTGTTCTGTATTGTTTCTCCTAATAAAGCAGATTTGCAGATGTGGTGTAATGTATTGCTCTGGCCCCCATCCTCCTGCACGCACCTCTGCTCACATCCTCCTCCTCCTCCACCTCGCCTTCCTCACGATTGTCCCTCTGAGATAACTTATAAAGAAACAAACATTAGCTTGTATTATAAAAGCCAAGTCTTACTTATATTAAACAGTGAACCAGCAGTGACTCAGAGCACAAAGACAATAAAACTGTAATAGCATCTTTAAAAAGCTGCAGGTTTAAACAAGATTATGGCAGCTAAAGCTAAACTAAAGCAGACATGCTAGTATTTATTGAGACCTGTGCAATAAACAGTATTAACTTAAGCTAAAGCTGAATGAACCTTCAGGCGATAGTTTGACATTTGAAACTTTTTTCTGACTACTATTTGGTGCAGAAAACCGAGCTGACATATTTTCTCCACATTAACGTGAAAATAATGTATCTTGTATAAGTTGCGATCAAGCTGAAGGAGGATTGTCCTTCGCAGCTTCGTTTCGAGTTAACATTTGTGGTTTTCAGGTGAAATCCTGATTGCTCGAGACTCTTGACTTCATTTAGATGAGGCTAACAGCCACCAGCTCAGTCTGCAGAGAGCCAACATGAGCGCTAACCCGTGCTAACCAGGCTAAATACCTGTTCCGGGGCAGTATGAACGCTAGAGTAAATTCTAACGCTGATGGTGATAAGGGAGAGGATGTGAGCAGCTTGCTCTTCATTCGTTTCAGTCCCAACACCCCCCCCTCCCCTCCAAAATTGCCCCGCATCCTCTGTATCTGACCTTTGACCTCAGCTGGACACGGATCACGTGATCATTCCAGGATCCAGAGCGCTCGCCGCAGGATTCACCCCCGCACCGTGTCAGCGTGAACACATGAATCTGAGGGAGGGGGTCCCAGATGGGTCCATCAGGACCCGATCAAAACCCCCACCCCCTGATCCATGTGATGTGTCCGGTCGGACATGTTGGACGCGTCTTTGTTTTTTTTAATTTTCTGGTTTTATTTCTTTGGTTCCTCCACAGTACTTTGGACTTTTTGTACTTCACTCTGGTTATTTAATCTGAGTCACTCCTCCATTTTTGTACATATCTGTGCCAACAGCTTGGGCAGACAGTGGCTTTTTTATTTGTAAAGACATAAACTTGCTTGCATATATAAATAAAATGAAATAATACACTTGTGTACTTGTTAATAAGGGAAAACTCAGAGTTTGTGTCATTATTTCGCCTCAGCTCTCTTTTCCTTTATCAATGTGGTTCTAATTGTTTCAAGCAGGAGTGTTCAAAGTATGGAGCGGGCCCCCCTCTGGGGACGCTAAAGAGCTTCAGAATGAGAAACAGCAGCAGGAAAGTTCTGTTATGGAATTTTGAGAAGAAATCTGAATAAAAAGAAATGAGTGAAAGTGAAAGTTACAAAAAAAAGGGCATTTTAATACTGTGAAGTCAGTTTACAGAGACATGTAACCTGGAATAGTCGTATCTATTAACAACACAGGTAAATAAAGATGCCAAAACCCACTTGTTTTATCATTGCTGCATTTTTTTTAAAAGCAAATCTCTTAATAACAAGAACTGCCTATCACTGTCCAACAATAGAATGTGTTATTTACAAAAAAAAAAATTAAATGATTCATGTGAAGCAACTTTCTGTGCTCACATGTTCAGTCACAATGTTTTTGTATTTGATTGTATTTTCAACAAAAATGTATGAAATAATTGAAGCAGTAGATGCTTTTCAAATATTAGGAATATTATAAAAGCCACCTTGCATGGACATATTTTCCACACAACAGAGAAAAGTTCTTTAGCACAGTACCCAGTAAAGGTACAAGGTTACCTGTGTGCCGCCACGTGTCTGTGCAGTGGTTTTCTACAGCGCCCCCATGTGGACTCAACGTGAAGCTGGCTGTTTCGACCTAATCCACTGTTTGTTTGTTTTTTTCATTTCTGTTTCTCTGAGTTAAGTAATCTCAGGAAAGGTGCTTTTTTTAATCAGAACGCCCCCATATGGAGGCCGGCTATTAATGCAGTCCAATCATCCTGACACGCATGCACACAAACACATACACACACACACACACACACACACACACACACACACACACACACACACACACACACACACGAGCCTCCTCTCTCTTTTCTTGCTGTGGAATCTCTTCAGGATTTAACAGACAACATTTCGTACTATTTTCTCCACCATCATCTGCGTACATGCAGACACATGCCAAAACAGACACTGAGTGGACAGAAAAGAGGAGCTGAGTTCTCTCCACTATGTTTATGTTTATGTAGAAAAACACCAAGCCAGGCATCATTATTAAGTATAGGATGTTCTGAACCAACTCATGCCATTTTTTATGAGACAAAACATGCTATAAAAAACAAGGTAAATGAAATCTATTATCTTAACACTTGTGGTCTTTAAGGTTCTGGAAGGTTATATGAGTGTAACTGGTAAATTGCATTTAGGTGTGAATGTGAGAGTTGGACAGATTTAGGCATGTGTCCATCCCACAAAAACATCTGCTCTGTAATCTACGTGTTGGCTGAGGTTACATCAGACAATTAGAATTGATTACTACTGCGAACAGACTTAATAACAACTAAAACACTTTCTGACATGTGTGAGTGAAATGTTTCTGTATTTTCAGGCCAGAAAAGGTCCTTCCTGTTTTTTTTCAGGTTTCCGGTTTGATTGTGTTTCATTTGAGAGAAAAAAAAAAACTTCAAAGAAAACATTACATGTTTCTTTTTCTGAAAGTTGAATCTGTTTTTTCTCGTCTACAAAGTAAACCAATCAAATAATGCCGAGGTTCTCATAGATGACATCGTCATCATCATGGGCGGAGTTTATGGCGTTGGGGCTTGGGGACCGTCCTCTTTTGCAGACTTTAGCATAGAGGTGACTGAACGGGTCGGGCGTGGCTTGTTTTGCCGGCTCCTCGTTGTTGCTCATAGGATCGTCGTAGATTGGCTCTGCCGTTGGACGCCTTGCTGTTCCTTCAGTCGAGGACTCGGCAGGATTACTGCGGTTAGGACTGACCCTGTCGTATACCTCCGAGTACTCCGAGTCCATCGGTTCCCCCTGTAGGCCGAAAGGTGGAGGCTGGGCGGTGGGGAGGGAGGTGACGGCTGACCCCGGCGGTTTGAGTGGAAGCACGCTGGCTGGGTCGACGTACAGGGCCGTGGTCGGCTGGCGTTTTATAACCGACTGGATGCAGTCCGCCGGATCAGCGTATATGACATCCAAATGGGTATTCCGGCGACCCGCAGAGGGGCTGTCGTGTGTGGGGACTGATGGGAGGGGCATGAGGGTGATGGGTGCCGGCGCAGACTTCAGTGAATCTTTTGGAGTGTCTTCCATCACAGGCGAATTCCCATCTGGAGTCCCCAGCCTATTCTCCACCGGGACAGCAATGATGATGCCGTCGCCCTCTTGGGGGAGGGGCGATGAGGTTTTGCGTTTGATGAAGCTCTGAATCAAGGAGAAGATTTTCTCAGCCTGCGGTGTCTCAAAGGTGAAAGTTCCCGGTCCAGTTTCGCATCGTCGTCCAGCTTCAATGGTAAATGTTAGCTGGAAAAAAAAAAAAACCACCATAAATTGAAGATATTTAAAAATATAAATTTTCTCCATAGCTATCAGTGGAGGTTCCTTAAAGAGAACCAGATGCTTACTTTCAGGAGGCCTGTCAAAGAATAGATTAAAAACTATAAAGTAAAACGACTGTTCTTCTTGAATCACTTCTAATCAAATAAATCAGCAGAGACCAAACAGTCCTGATGTGGTCTCACAGTCAGCATGAAGATGTTCTGTTCATATTATTCTAGCCGCTTTAGTCCTGCAGTACCAGTTTGTACCAGCAGGTGGTGTATTTAGTTAGTCAGTTGAACGGTTGAAATATGCACATTTAGAATGAGACACCAGATTCCTGAAGACAGATTTAATTTCTAATGTCTCCAAGTTGTGTGTATCCGTAGTTCTGAGTGCCCAAAGAACAGAAGAAAAGATCACGTGAGGTGGAAAAACCAGAAAGTGCGTCCGAAACCGTGTGTACCTTATCTTTTCCGTATCGTCGCAGCAACTCGTATGGCCATTCCCTCACTATTTTCTTCTTCTGTGGTTCTCTAAGCTTTAGAACCTCCGGTCCTACCTCCAACCAGTACGCCCCCTGCAGGCCGCAGCGAGCCGCTGCCTCGGTTCTCTGGATCACTGTCCAAAAGTCGCCCACTGGGAAGAGGAAAGATACGATGCTGTCAGAGCTTCAGGTGTTCTTGCTCTGTAATGAGTTTGATTCTTGAGCAGAGGCAGAGCATGGGTCTCAGTACAGAGGAGGTGGAGCATTCTCAACAGGCCCTTGTGATAGTAATTTTACCATTCAAACAATACCTCATGCTACCATCAAACAACACACTAATTCACAAACTTGTTCTGAAGAACAAATACCCATACGCAAACACACACACACATACACACGCACACACACACACACACACACACACACACACACACACACACACACACACACACACACACAAACAAATGCAGCCTGACAGGTGTCAATCTCAGAGCGTCCGCTGTCCATGGTGCTGAAAACTCAGATTAAAAACTCACTGGCTAAATCTGTGCCATCTTTGATACAGCTTAAATATAAAATGAACACAGCTGGTCTAAAATTACACAATCTATTCAGATAGATATAGACACAGCTATCTAGTATATCTTTTGGAATTCAAATATATTAGAAAAAAAATAGACTCTGCGGCCTCTTATAGTTGAGAGCAACACAAGGCACATTTAAATAGGCAGGTGTTTAAGACCACAGCATTCTGATAAAGATAATATTTCTGAAGGTTTCACTGACTCACCAGTGGCTCCGATGTCAGGTTTTGGGTAGTACCGCTAGCGGCTAGCATAGTGTTTAGCATACTGCTGAACTTCCCTCCAAAGTTCAGAGTTCAGAGTTTAGATCAAGTGCAAAAGAAAAAACTTGTTTATGCCGCACAGCCAATCAGCGCTGGCTTACAGCTCTGATGCATTCATGGACAGTCGTAATGTAAGAATTGGCAAATTGGAGCCCACAATCATATGCGTATACCTTCTTGCACACACTGCACATTTTATTATAATAATTTATTTACGAGTAAATGTGAACACATCACATGAAACGGGGCCCTATGACCTTGTAGGCCCTGGGGCGACCGCCCCCTTGCCCCCACTCTGGCTCCGCTACAGGTCTTGAGCTTGTGGCTGAGAGTCAAACAAACTCAAATAAAACTACAATAATACAGGCTGTGTCTGCTGCCCCCAAGTGGGGACAAACAGGTACAAATGTGATTTATTAATGAGTTTATTGAATATTTTTTTCCCAACCTTAAAACTCAAGGGGATGCTCAATGGCAGGCACACACACACACACACACACACACACACACACACACACACACACACACACACACACACACACACACACACACTTCAATGATGTACCTCGGTCTGAGGAGGCGTAGATCTGGTTCTCCTCCATGTGGAGCTGGTTGGAGGAGCTGTGTCCTCCTTTCTGAAACAGGGGAAAACATGGTACATTGTACACATGGTAAATAAGTACTATGGCTGTTTCCAAAAAAATGCAATTTCTGTGGCTCCAAGCATCGCTGTCATGTAATCGGTCACCCAAAACATGACAAAAGTTTTTGGTTTTCCTTTGAAAGCACTGTGGTGTAAATGGGGCCTCAGTGGTTTGTGTGGTTTGCGTTCGATTCCCACCTGAAATGTGCAGTGACACAGTTTTTCCACCCAGAGCGCTGAATCCTTTTTTTCAGCCGCGAACACCAGAGTGTGCTCCTGCATCTCCACACAGAACGCAGACATGTTCTCCTGCAGACGAGAACAACCTGAGCAGGAGGAGCAGCAGGAGGAGCAGGAGCAGCAGGGTGGCTGCTTCTCCTCTTCAGACTGACCTCTGGGCAGGCCTCAGCGTGAGGAGGCAGTCTGAGAACGCTCAGCAGCTCCGACAGACGGACCACCTTCACTTTCTTCTCCCCATGAGGCCTCCTGGTGCCGTGATCACCTCCTGCTGCACCTCCTCCTGTTGGACAGGCGCAAAGCCAATTTCAACAAAGTAACACTGCTGATGAATGTGCAACACAGTTAGAAACATTTGACACCAGAATGGTCAGAACACAAATGTATAAATGCTGAGTTAGCTGTCTTCCAGGTGCACAATGTTCCTTTTTTTTAAAAACTTAACTTTCTGTTTTAACAATTTGAGAATATTGGTAGCACTTTACTTGAAGCCCCCCTGTATAACACATTATAAGTACATTAAAGCACTGTATAACTATAGTTATAAACACTCATAAATGATCACAATGCTTTATAACATCAGAACCTAACCCTAACCCTAATCCTATGCTGTATAGCTGTGATCATTTAGGAGTGTTTATAACTACTTATAATGTGCTATGCCGGGTGCTTCAAGTAAAGTGTTACCAGAATATTCATTGTTTCTCTGTGGTTGTTGGCATGTTTGGCATCTCAGCACATTTATATCTGGTATTATTTGATCTGTTGCAACACGTTTCACTAATGGAATGAGCAATTCTAACTGTCAGTTTATGATGTGAAAATATCAATGTTTCCTATTCATAAACTATAAACAGAGAATACTCCGTTAGCAAATCCTTTCGCTTGTTTTTTATCTGAGATATTATTCAAGATATTGTCTTTTAATATAAATGTATCATGATATGGAGATACTAAGACATTCACAGAGCATGTCTTAAAACATGTTGTCCAGCTGCAGTTCCTTCACTGTGTTTACTGACTGTGTCAGTAAATAAAATAATAACTCCAATTCATATTTAATGCTTCACTTCAGGCCGCTACTCTCAGCCACGCTGTATCAACATAAGTGATGCTAATGCTAGCTCAACTGGCTAACAGCAGCAGTGTCATCACCCCTCAGTCACAACCTGTCAATCAGTCTGCCAATCACTGACAGGAGCATGCCTTCCTGATGTGTGATAACAGGGCTAATCACTGCTCCACTGTGCCAGCCTTTGTATCGCTGTCAGCACTGGTGGGATTTAGGTTATGGGAGCGCGGAGTGCAGCGGATGTGTTTGCTCACACACCCTCAGGAAAAACACTGGTCTGAACTCTGCACATGATGCTCCCCCAACACAGGAGCGACTCATGTTCACTGGAGATTAAAGATTAATGATTAAGAATAAATGCTGCATGATACGTGTGCATGTGCGGTTCACACAGGCAATTCAGTTTGATTTCTTTATTTATGAAGCACCAAGAACAACGAAGTTGTTGGGTGTCTGTAAAAGAGTCTGTGGACGAAATATAAATAGAATTGCAACATACTGAAAAGGCTTTTAATTGAATTTGGTTTTAAAAGTAACCACCAGGGGGCGACATCCTCACAGTAAATACCAACACTTCCACCTGAACCTGTTTTCAGTTGTGATGCGCGCGCGCGCGCGCGTCGATTGTTTACTGAAACTGAGCTGTAATCTGTTGATCTGTATAATCTGCACTCTGTAATCTGTAATATTCACCGAGTCATTCTTATCTCACATTGAATTATTTCAGAAGTAACTAAAGTCCTCACATCTATTCCTGCAGCTCAGATCATTTTTATTAAATCCTCCTCCTGCTCTCTTCTTCTCCTTCTGCCACATCCCTCCCATCTCCTCCTCTCCTCCTGTTTTCATCCCATCTCCCCCTCATCATTATAATCTCTCCTCCTCTTCCTCCCCACTTTATCTCCTCTTTTCTCCTCTCCTCATCCTCCCCATCACCTCTCCTCCTCCTCCACCTTCCTCCTCCTCCTCCTCCTCCTCACTTCCTCACCTCCTCGTCCTGTCTTTGTCCCTGCACTTCAGAAAGTCTTCATGTCACTTTTTGTCGCGTGGATTATTCATGACCTCCGCTCTGTGTTGGATGTTCACTCAGCGTGCGGCACGTGAGAGCGGAGCAGAGGCAGTGCATCATGGAGCCGTCGACCTTATGTAACAGCGTGTTCGTGCTCCCGTGCTGATCGTGACACACATCCAGGTCCGCTCCTCCTCCCAGCAGCCACCAGGGGGCAGTTTGTCCCTGATGCTCTGTGACACCGCACGACGAACCTCCCCCCACTCTGCTGCTGGCCTCGTACTGCGCGCGTGCGTGTGTGTGTGTGTTTCAACAAAAAGGTCACAAACTAACTCGAGCTGACAAAAAAGCAACTCAGCCTGACAGGAACCCGAAAACAAAAAACAAAAACACAACAAAGAAGACAAAGACCAACACCAAATGAAGGAAATGTTTAGAAACCAACAAAAACAATTAAAAAATAATGGAGAATTTCAAGAACCCAGAAATGATGAAATAATAAAGTAAATTAAAAAAAAAAACATGTATTGTGACATTCTGAACTCTATCATGGTTTTGGGGGTTTTGTGTGTGTGTGTGTTTATTGTAGTTTTATGCTCTATCTATAGCCCACTCGGCTTTGTTTCACTTAAAATATTTGGAATACCCAACAAAGAGCAATGGAGGGAATCATGGCGTTGAATGAGAAAATTCTAAAATGTGTTTCCACTGACAGCATTCAGAGGTTGACTGAGGTTTGAGTCTTACTGAACATGTGGATGAATCTGTACCAAACACATGCTGGAGCTGTTTAGCCCCACATCAGGACATGTTCTGAAGTTGAGTACCTCCAAAGTATTGAATCTCCAGCCGGCCGACTCCACTGCTGCTGGCAGGAAACACAGACAACAGGACGGGCTTCCACTTCTGGGAGAGAGAGGAGACAGAGTCGGCAGCAGGAATCCACCATCTGTGAGTAACTCTGAAGACCGTTGTCAGTTAGCACTTCTGATAATGCTTGTGAAGACCAACGTGTGTGAGATAACCATCGTCTGAATGCTTCTGAAAACCATCGCCTGAAAACGTTTCTGAAAACTATCGTCTGTAAATGCTTCTGTAAATCGTCTGTGAAAACCATAACGAGAAAAAAATTCAGAACAACATAATCTATGAACTCTTCTAAAAACTATCATCTGTGAACACTTCTGAAAATCATAATCTGAATGTTTTTCAAAACTATCATCTGAGAACGTTTTTGAAAGCCATTGCCTTTGAAGGTTTGTGAAAACCATCATCTGTTCACGCTTCTGTAGACCATTGTCTGTGAACGTTTTTCAAAACCATCGCCTGAACGCTTCTGAAAGTCATCATCCGTGATCACTTCTGAAAACCATCATCTGTGAACACTTCTGAAAGCTGTCATCTATGAACTCTTATGAAAATCATTGTCTGTGAATATCTGTGATCATTTTTAGGGGGCACTTCAGAAAACCATTGTCTGCTAATGTTTTTGAAAACCACCATCTGTGAATCCTTCTGAAAACCATTGTCTGTCAACACTTATGAAAACTATCATCTTTAAACACTTCAGAAAATCACCATCTCTTAATGCTTCTGAAAACCACCATGTGTGAATGTTTTTGAAAACCATTGTCTGTCAACGCGTCTGTAAACCATCATCTCTGAACGTTTTTCAAAACTATCGTCTGAGAGCGTTTCTGAAAGCCATCGCCTGTTCACACGTCTGTAAACCACTGTCTGTGAACATTTTTCAAAACATCGTCTGTGACCACTTTTGAAAGTCATCGTCCGCGAGCGCTTCTGAAAACCACTGTCTGTGAACACTTCTTCGCGCTGTCATCCTTGTGATTCTTTCTGATCTGAAGTTGAAAAGCCTTCCTCTTGAGCTGCATAATAAATTTCACAAACTGCCTGCTGACCTTCACACAACATTTACTGCTTTTTGCTGCTAATGCAGAACTCCTCTGGAACCTGCTGCAGTTTGTAAATACAGTCACATGTTCGCCCAGGTGATTTGGTCTTTAGCATGTGAAACTGAATCTGTGATTATTAATCTATTTTCATGTGTTTTTCCTGACACCCGCTGACACACGCACACACGCGCACACACACCTCTATGTGAGTGACTGCAGGAATGCGTCGCTGTGTTTCGACTTGTTCATTCAGATTCCTGCTCTCAGTGTTTCAGTAAAGATATTTTCCCTCAGAGCAGCAGAAACAGTTTGAAACAAGGAGCAAAGAGCTGGAAGCAGCAGAGCTGTGGGAGTCCAAAGACTGAAGCTTCTCTGTGCCGCTGTCCATCAGCAGCATCAGTAATCTTCCACTCTCTGCGTCAAAGAGTCCACCTGACAGCTGCAAAGCAAGGCGGCGAATGGCTACTCACTTTTCCAGGTTTGTGTGACTGCAGGAAAACCTTCCCGGTCTTGATGTGAGAGTCCATGTCTGAAGGAGGAACTGCTCACAGCTCCTGTCAGCTTCTTCAGGTTCACAACGTCTGTGAGAGGAACGGGCGGGGCGTGTCTGAAACATGAGCCTCACCTGGTACACACACACACACACACACACACACACACACATACACACACACACACATTTGTACAGCATTACTCATGCGGCCCTCCTGTTGACATAACGTTGTACTTTCACCATTACAGTTAACCAAACCTTGGACTGAAACAGTGAGTGAACCGTCAGAAACATCCAGAATCTGAGGAGGGCACACATTCAAAATAAGTCCATGAAACCTCGTTTGGCTGTCAGTTTTTACAGAGCACACAGACAGAAGGATCTTAGCAGCAGCAATTAACTTCCATTCCATCCATAGCTGTGTCTGAAGTTCTATTTCAGCTTGTTCCATTTGCTGAATGAAATACTTTGAGGCTGAGTTACACCTGATTCATCAACCCCAACGTAAACACTCTGGCACTCCTTCCAGTCATCGCCAGTTTACCTCACACTGTGCCTCAGTTTCTTGGATATGTATTTGTTTTCTTGTTTCCTGTGATACTGATCAGCTGTTCCCTCTGTGGGCTGGATCTCTGGCCGCTCAGCCTCCAGTGTGGAAGACTCACCTGTCATCAGCTCGAGCCGCCACGCTTCGCTCCTTCAGGCAGCCGCTGGATCCCGGCCCCTTCAAGCCAGCCTGTCCCCCCCCCCCCCCGTCGAAAACTAGAGTTTCAAAATTGGCCGATGGTTATTCAAGACTGAGGGAATGCAAGGAATTTTCCGAATATCTGACATAACATCACGTCGAATATGAAGATGTTACAAACTGGTTCTGTCATTGTAACTACAGTCAGTCATAAAAAGTAAATACTCCAGGCTTGCTGAGTTTTGGGGTCAAGCGTCCTTAAAACTTTCTGAACATCTCTAACAGGAAAAGATAAATTGTCTCTATTGATGTTTGTCAGAGAGTCTGTTTCAGGAGAGGACCCTGTTCATTAAAACGAGGAAGTGTCTCCACTTTATCGGTCGCCTGAACAGACTTAATGGTGATACAAGAGCAAAGTCCAGAGCAGAGAGTATCAGAGGAGACAGACTTTAAAAACTGACAGGGATTTAAACCATTAGCAGTCTGAAACAGAATTCACATTGATCTTTCCTTAATGGTGACAGGATAATGATTTCAGAGCAGCCAAATTTGTAGAAAGCCCGAGTCTCGAGCTGACTCCTTTAGTGTGAGAGACTGACTTGTTCAGATGTTATCCCATCCCTTCACCCTGAACCGATGCATAGAATCAGGTCATACCCATCAATAGAATGAATAAAGCCATCACATGACAGATCAGTTTCATCTAATATTTTAAATTTGAACCCAAATGAATAACAAGAGGTCATTTTCACACACTGAAGCGGAGTATTATTGTGACATGAGCATTTATATGAGAAGTGGCCTGTTTCTGTTGTTTATTTTTTACTGCCTGTCTTTGACTGCGTCCGAGTGTCTCCTCTCCTGGTCTCACTGATGAACTTCTTCTTTCCCACAGAGTCCAAACAAACCGGAGTTGTTCTGACAGAAGTAGGCTGCATTAAGTCGTCACATCCTTTGTTTGCGTCGACCTCCTGCTAACATCTGTCTACGATTCTATACGTTTCCATAGGAAGAACATCTGAGGCTGTGTTCAGAGACGGCGAGTCGGCGAGGGGGGTTCAGCAGGGCACGTCCAAAGGCCCGGGGGCAGATTGAAGAACATCAGAGGGAGCAGAGCTGCAGATGAAACAGTTTATTAAAGACTCAACAACAACAGGAAAAAAAAAAGCCTGATATAAAAATAAATGCGAGTGTTCCATGAATCAGATGTAAATCAGAGCCTCTATTTACTAAAACACACATTTATACGAGAGAATTCATTAGAAGTGTGATGGTGAAAAATCTCAACGGTAACCAAGAGTCAAACTTGAATGACGACTTCTTCTTCTTATTATTATTCTTATTATTCATCAGGTCACATGACTCAAAAATCTCAAAGACAAGAATCCTTGTCCTCCACCTCCTTCTTCTCCTGAGGTCACCTTCACACCAGAGGCTGGATTTTCTCTTATCCAGGTAACTTCGAGCGATGCTGGTTCATGTCTTCCTGGTGTAAATCGCCACGGTAACCTGCTCCTGAGCTGGTTATTGGCTCACTGAATGCTTTGAACTCTGTTTTTGTACTTGTGCTGTCATAGAGAGGAATTAATATTCAATCACAAAACGTGCTCCCGTGGGGTGGGCTGAACTTCAAAAGAACTCCATGGAAGATGTAAACCAAAGGAGGAGCAGTGAGGAAGCTCTGGCCAAAATGTCTGTGAATTAATAAAGTGAAATTGCAGTGATCAGTGCATCCTGTTCGTGTTGTCCGATGATTTCGTTTTCTACAATATCAAAAAATTACACATTCACAGTCAGTGATTTTCTGCTTGCGTTCCTTCCTGGTTTTTTCAGCGTTGCTTTTGGCCTGGATGATGTTTGGATAACGGATATGTGGACGTCCATTCCCGTTGGTCTTTGCTGTGCAATGTGTGAACATGAGTTTGCGGCTTCATGCTGAAATGCTGTCAGATCATCCTGTGAACTCGGATCAGCCCTCCAGAGTTCTGGGTTGGAGCCACATGTTTGATGCCCCACAAAGTGTCCAGTCTGTGACGGACGCTTGACATCAGTGCGTCTGATTGGACGAGAGGTGCAGCTGCGGGAATCTGGTTTCCTGCTCCCACAGGCGAAAATGTGAGTTTCAGCAGCACAGCTGCTCCTCACAGGTGAGAGGAAGCGGCTTCCCGTTAACTATTCATCACGTCGTGTGACATTTCAGCTGCATGCATATTCAAAGACTAAAATATATCACTTACTCTCTTTGGATTTATACAATCTATTACAGTGTGAAGGCAGCCGCAGCCGCAAGGATGAAATATTCATACCCACTAATCCCTCCTGTCTGTTACTGCTGCTGCTTTCCATTATTAAACATACGTGCGTGAGCGCACACACACACAGAACCACACACAGAGAATGATACAAAATATAAAAAATATGTAGTTACTTCAAGTTTGAATTATAAATTACAAAGTGATTTCCCTTCCTTGTTCAACAAAAAGAGGGAAACATCTTCATATCAAGCATCCTGTCAGCTTAAACCTGCTCCGACTGGCCTTTCATGATACAATACTCTGTTTCTAATGGCCATTGTGTTTTGGTCCCTGTGTGAGTTGCATTTAGTGCCGTCACACACACCGAGCGGATGATGTGTGGCAGCTGAACTTACAATAGAAACCTTACTTGTTACTTTGCTGCTTCACTTTCTAATTAATTCAGATGAAAAATCAAGAATCTGCGTTGCATGGACATGTTCACAGCTGTTCTACAGATAGCAGGAGCAGAGGAATGTGGCTCAGTGTGTGTGTGTGTGTGTGTGTGTGTGTGTGTGTGTGTGTGTGTGTGTGTGTGTGTGCAGTGGTACAGAGTGTATTGGGGGGTCAGTGTTAGTTTGTTAGTTTGGAGTGACAGCAGCACAGATTGCGAGCATGAATGATTCCTCTCATCGCTTTAAAGTGGTCAGAATGTCACATGCGCTCGCTTGTCAGAGCAGGCAAACAGCTGCAGGTCACAGTTCACGTGTCCTCGTTAGCTCCTCCGAACCTGCTTCGGTCCCGCGGCTCCAGCTGAGCTCGTCCTCTTCTCACACCTCCAATAAAAACTCTGACAGCTTCAGAGAGACATGGACTCCGTCTTCTGCTCGGAATCAGCTGCTCACCGCGGGATTTTATCTGTCCGAGCAGCAGAAAGACAGTCTGGATCTTATTTGCAGACAAACCCAATCTGACATGTTTTCTAAACCCCGAATCCTCTGAAAGTCGGAGCAAAAAACAAATCAGACAGAGAGGAATGATCCGTCCAGTGAAACTTTTGGCTCCAAAACAACCAGGAGCAAAAAACAAAGGAGGCTGTTATAGAAACAGGCCCGCTGAGCTGCAGACAAGGCTGCATTTACACGACGTTTTCAAGTAAAAAACATTAAACTTTCATTGCATTTCCATTCTTCATTTACATGACTACAGCGTTTGGAGTTACTTGAAAATTGAACTTCTCGAAAAAGTAACAACCTTCTGAACTGAAGCTCCATCTTTCTTCCATCTTCTTCTTCTTCTTCCCATCAGCAGTTTTTTTATGCTCATGTGTGAGGAGATGAACAATAATAATATTTGAAGATTCAGAGAGACTGTGCTGCTCTCTTTGAAGAATTAATCAGCTCTTCTTCTGCAAAGTGAGCATTTCCTCCCATTTACTGTAATTCATCATCTGAGGCAGACTTCTTCAATCCAGATACGGAGTAACAGCGGACACTCAGAGACGAGAACCTGACAGGCAGAGGCGGAGCGTGGGTCTCAGCACAGAGGGGGCGGAGCATTCTCGACAGGCCCTTATGATAGTAATTTTACCATTCAAACAATACCTCATGCTACCATCAAACAACACACTAATGCTCACTTTTATTGAGCCAAGCAAACCTATATGCCTCAGAAAGCAGAATAAAGTGACAAACCAGTTCACAAACTTGTTCTGAAGAACAAATACACATACGCACGCACGCACGCACACACACACACACACACACACACACACACACACACACACACACAAATGCAGTCTGACAGGTGTCAATCTCAGAGCGTCCGCTGTCCATGGTGCTGAAAACTCAGATAAAAACTCACTGGCTAAATCTGGACCATCTTTGATACAGCTTAAATATAAAATGAACACAGCTGGTCTAAAATTACACAATCTATTCAGAGAGATATAGACACAGCTATCTATATCTTTTGGAATTCACGTATATTAGAAAAAAAAATAGACTCGGTGGTCTCTTATAGTTGAGAGCAACACAAGGCACATTCAAATATCCAGGTGTTTAAGACCACAGCATTCTGATAAAGATACTATTTTTGAAGGTTTCACTGACTCACCAGTGGCTCTGATGTTAGGTTTTGGGTAGTACCGCTAGCGGCTAGCATAGTGTTTAGCATACTGTTTAACTTCCCTCCAAAGAGTTCAGATCAAGTGCAAAGAAAAAACTCGTTCATGCCGCACAGCCAATCAGCGCTGACTTACAGCTCTGATGCATTCATGGACAGTCGTAATGTAAGAATTGGCAAATTGAAGCCCACAATCATATGAGTATACCTTCTCGCACACACTGCACATTTTATTATAATTATTCATGAGTAAATGTGAACACATCACATGAAACGGGGCCCTATGACCTTGTGGGCCCTGGGCCGACCGCCCCCTTGCCCCCACTCTGGCTCCGCTACAGCTGACAGGTTTACATCCTGCTATAAAACAGAAACATAGCACCCACTAGTGGACTGATGTGAAAACTATTGCTTTTTTTTAATTTCTTTGTTTATGGCAAAGATTTTTAAAACGCTTGAATGCAAAACATTTCAAACATGTGAAAAGTGTGCTGAAAGAGAATGAAAGTGTAAAGAGAAAACACACAAGAACAGAGATATTTTTCAAGATGTTTCTCAAGCCACACAGTGGACTGTGACGCTTCCTGTGCTAAGTTACCCTGAAAAAGGCCGAGGGAGCTTTGTAAGAGCAGAAGTCAAAGCTTAACCGTGGCTCTTTAATCCACTCCCATCTGTCCCACGCTTCTAAATTTTGGGCGAAATGCAGACGCTGCCTCACTATGACTGTACAGATACAGAGTGCTCAGTCCAGGTTGGGTTTCCTCCCACTCCATAAAAATGTGTTTTGTTGTGTTTATGAGCCAGAGTCCAGACCTGCAAGAGACATCGACCGTTGCAGTTCTGCCGTCGACTTGCTGCTTCCTCACATCTGTCACCCTTCAGCAGCCAAACGTGTTTTTATCCTGTAGAGACTGTGTCTGCTCCCATTTGATTTGAGACAAACTGAATTCCACAGGAGAGGAGTTAATCTTAGACCTTAATTAAAATCAACACCGCCTCTGGAGCAGAACAATTAAATTGAATTCAGTTTTTATTTATAAATACAGCACAGCCTTCTCAAGGCACTGTTACTGACAAACTGCACATGAGCAGGCACAGGAGACAGTGGAAAGAAGAAAGAAACCATATTTTCACAGGAAGAAACCCACAAAACAGAGACTTTCTGCTGTTCTGGGTGGAAGTTAGAGGTATATGTTCGTGTAAAGATAGATCTGTCTGGTCTGCAGACTGTCTTCATTTTTTTCTGTAATAGAATTTGACCTTTGAAGAAAATCAAAAAAATCATTACTGCTGAAGGTTAAAGAGACGCTCCAGAGAGACGTGACTTTTTGACGAGGAGGAATAACAGGCAGCTCTAATTTTGTTAAGAATTTTTTTGGTTAATTAAAGCTTCACTGTATTTCTTCTCAAAGTTTCATGCGGACATCCCTTGATGGATGGATGGATGGATGGATGGATGGATGGATGCTCAGCAGTTGTTCAGTGTCTCTCTGACAGATGGAGCTCAGTTCTCCTGAGTTCTTTTTTTTTTTTTTTCACACAGATTAAACTTCAGCTCCCTGAGCCTCAGAGGGGGAGAAGATCTCCGCGCTGCCTTCAGGCTCCACACGGGGCTCTGAGCTTTAACCAGCCGGCATATGATCCACAGTGATCCACACAGGCTCTTTTACTACAGGACCGCCTCCACACATGAGACCCTGGGTGATGCTGCAGGGGGGAGAGGAGAGGAGGAGAGGAGGAGCAGACAAGGAGTAGAACAGAGTAACATAAGGACTAGAAGAGTACTGAGTGAGTAAAGTATCGGAGGAGCAGAGGAGTACATTAATAAAGGAGGCGTAGAGGAGTATAGGATGAGTAGATCAGGAGTAGAGGAGCAGAATAAAGCATGCTGTCTCTGATTTGACGCCTCGGTAAATTTCTAATTTCAGACGTGGCTCAGCTGGAAAAATTAACAGCGAGGCCTCTGATTGGCTGAGCCAACGTGTCAATCACAACCAATCCCGAGTGGTGGGGGGCGGGACCTTGTTCCTCACGAGGGCTCAGAAAGAGCCGAGAGTGAGAGCCCTGACGCGCGCGCTCCGCTCTCACCGTCATCATCGTCATCTTCATCATCACCACTGTTGTGATTAGAAGTCTTGGTTTTTTTGTTTGTTTGTATTTATTTCCCTGCCTGTTGGATAAATGGAGCTGCGCGCGCCGCGTGTTTTCCCGGGAGTTTGGGGGTCGTGTCCCCGCGGTTCGTTTGTCTGACCTCCTCTGGCGCGAGAGCGGGTCGGCGGTGCTTCAAAGCGTCCAAGGAGGCTCGAGGAGCAGAGATGAACGTCACGCCGCTCCGCGCGGCGGGAAAGCTGCTGCTCTGTGAACTGCTGCTGCTCAGGTAACATCAAAACTTACTAACTTATACTCTGCTCAGTGAAAACACGCATTTATGTACTTTCTCACTGAAAGATTTATTTTATTTTACTCAGGTATTGTACTTGAATATATATATACTTCATTTTACTCAAGTATGTATATTTCATTCAGTAAAATGTACACTAAATTTTACTGGAGTATATGGTATATTTTCCTGAATTGTTTCTGTATTTCATATATATACTGCATTTATTGAAATATGCATAAGTTATATCATTTAATCATACAGATTAGAATTGAATAGAATCTTTATTAATCCCAAAGGGAAATTCTTACACATTTCTATATAAAATGAACAGAAGGTATCAATATTAAATAAAAGGAAAAAAATGTAAAAAAATATACTTAAATATGCACGTAGTTTACATAAATATTTTTCTTAATTAAATATTGCCTAGATGTTTACTTATGATGTTTAAAATTTACTTGTATATTTTAGGTGTGTGTGTGTTTGTGTAGGTTTGTGTGTGCGTGTGTGTATGTGTGTGTGTGTGTGTGTGTGTGTGTGTGTGTGTGTGTGTGTGTGGGGCTGTCACAAACATGGTCAGCAGCTATAAATAGAATCTTGTCTGTAGGTTCATAAATAAGTAAAATAAAAGCCAAAATGTAATGGTAAATGAACTGCAACAACATTGGATTCACACTGGTTCTCGGTCTTGAAATATTTATTTATTTTTTTTGTCATGCTGTGTCAGTTTCCTCTGAAGAAAACCATGTGTGTCTTTTTCACTGTTCGGAAAACAGACAGACTGTTATATCACTGTCGAGACAATTAGACCCCGCTACCCGGCCCTGCCCCCACCCCCCCATGGGTTTGGTATATTTATATTTGTTATTTCATGATGTGATTATTTAAATAAAGTCTGTTTTATTGTTGGATTTTTTTCTACTGAAAGCCTCTGAATTACCAGCATTTATTTAACTCTGATAATCTCTTGTTTATCACTCAGTCACGCTCTCATGTTGGATTCCAACAATAATACACAATAAATCCATCACAGCAATCACACACACACACACACACACACACACACACACACACACACACACACACACACACACAAACTGAGGAAGACTGTTCTGTGGCACTGATGAAATTTGATGTTCTTCAAATTGTTTAAAAATCAAACCATCCCTTTTCTTCTCTGTCTTTCTCTCGCCAGTGGAGGTTGTCAATATGTTTGATGGTTTTGTCAAGGAGTCTGAGGAGAGTTTCAAACATTTGCTCATGGAGTTTTTGGCAGTTGTTCAGTGGCGTTAAAGGACAGTTTGGAGCAGTTGTCCTTTTCGTGGTTTTGGTGTTGCCAGTTTGGAGTGTCAGTCATCTGTGACCGGCAGATTTTGAGAGGTCTTCAAGATGAATGGTGTGTTTATGTTCAGCCTGCTGGACAGAATAGACGCTGCACTCGCAGGACTGGACAGTTTGGAGCGCGCCAGTTACATTCTAAAACACCGGCTTTTCTGTTATTTCCGTATGAAGGTTACACTGCACATACATAAACAGAAATGTGTGTTCTTGACCTCTTGCATGTCTTGCAGGTCACACACACTCCGAGAGCTTCAGGCTGTGACTTTGTTTATCTCATGGAGCATATTGAAGGTCTTTACACACTGAAGGCTTCATTTCACTGGTCAACATTTTGGTTTGAACTAGGGCTGCACGATTTTGACAAAAAAACCTAATTGCGATTTTTCTGACCAATAATGCGATTGCAATTCGATTACCTAATGTAAACTAAACTGACAAAGCTTCAGGCAGCGGCAGCCGAGAGGCCACCATGCGTGTCTGCATCACGTTTGAAAAAAAAAAGAGTGCGTCGTTTTAATGAAATAACAAAAGAATCAAAACCCAATGCTGTAGAAATTGGAATTCAATACTGGTCTTGCTTGCATGGTTCACAGAAAATTACTTAGACAACAGTTTTCAACGTGAAATAAATGGAAATTAAAAAAAAAAAAAGAACCGCAAATAGGCACCACTGTGAAACCAACTTCAACTAGAAAAAAAAAAAGAAAAAAAAAGAACTCGCCAGCCTCTACAGATAAAGGGTAAAAAAATGAATCCGTGTTGCTGTAATATTCTTAGATCACAATCAGTTTAGTAATCCTACTCTGGGTCATCTTCCCTCACATTCTTGGGCTGAGATGAGAGCATCCACATGCTGGATGAAGGCTGGAGCTGTCGGGTGAGAGAGAGAATAACCTACGACTTGTCGACATTTCTGTAATGTGTAGCGGCGAGTCTTCAGGTGTTAGTACAAATTAGACATATTTCCTCTGGATCTGGCTGCTGCACAGCGACACAATCTAGGACATTTGGCTCCACGTCGTTTTTTTTCAAACCCAAAGTAAGTCCAAACAACTGAACTACGATTCTTTTCTAATACCAACTTCTCCGCTCCCTCTTCTGTTGTCATCTCAGCCATTTTCACACCGTGAACGAGTCGCACTGAAAACTTTTTGCTCCTCATGACACCACAAAGCACACACGCAGGGTTTGTTGTTAGCAACCTGATGCTAGTTAGCTGCAGCGGTGCAGTGCATACATACGTGCTTCCTGTTGTCATTTCTGATTGGCCGGTGGCCCGGAACGAGAGACTCGAACGTTTTGATTGGCGGATGGGTCTGTCACTCAAATGCCTCGAAAAACCTCAGCACTGTGTGGTTTGGTTACCGCAGTAGTTAAAACCTCAATTTCGATTAGGTGTCGGCTAATCGTGCAGCCCTAGTTTGAACATGACTGAACAGGAGTCGAGTTTCTCCTCACTAGTGACCAGGAATGGATCAGATTCATGGTCTGCGTAAAAAGAGATATCTGCTCTTCTTTTCTTTGTTCTTTAAATATCAGTCAGCATAATCTGGTACAGTTCAATTTCAACTCTATTTGTTGTGATTTGTTGTGCTTTTCATCGTGATCAATGCAGCAGAGACTTTTAAAAACTGCCAAGCTGCTAAAAACCCGTAAGAGTGTACGGAGCACAAAAAGTGGCTGAAAAACAGAGAGTCAGATCAGATCATACTGTGGTCATCAAATTGGTTTACGGACATAGATAGGAGAGGGAATTATTATTGACTGACAAACCTAAAGACAGATGAACGTAACGAGAGCTCCAATGAGTTAACATCCCTGATACTGAATGTAAAGCCAGTCTAGGCCGATGTAGGAGATTCCTGTGGCTCTCTTTAAGCAGAGGAACAACTGCGGGCCAGCCTGGACTCAGACTACCCAGAGGAACTGCTGTGTTTTCAGCATTATGTCATCAGTGTGAGGAAAAGATATCCAGAGCCCCCGAACCACAGAGGTAAAAACACACAGACTCCCCGAATCAGTGGAGGAAAGGAGGAAGTTGAGGTCACATACAAGAATACAAGAAAACTCCTCACCGTACATGGAGGGTTAACCCTAAGGACAGCATTCTCAGGGTATATATGAAGCCATAAAGAGAAGGCCAAGGATGAGTGAGTGTCAAAGCCACTCCAAAATCCAAGAATACATCAGGAAGATGGCCTCAACAGATGAGCTGCTAAGTGAGTGGCTCAGACAGCAGACATCTGATGAGAATGAGGATGAGCAGGTAACATGGAGAGACGAACCCCAACATGGCATGTACCAGATAGAAAAAGTGACTGAAAGAAGACCTACCAATGGCTAGAAAATGCTGCACTGACGGACACCACCGAGGCAATAATCACAGCAGCACTAGAACAGGCACTGAGCACAAGGGCCACAGAGGCAAGGGTTTGCCATAGTAGATCAGCCTCTCGGTGAACGCTGTGCAAAGATGCCCCAGAGATGTTCATAGTAGCAGAGTGTAAGATGTAAGCAGGATCGGGATACATGGAGAGACACAAGTAAGTGACCGGGATAACTTACAGGAACATCTGTACCTAGTATGGACCAGAAACCACCCAAATCCCAGTGGGACATCGGCTTGGAGTTGGTGGAGAACAGCAGGGCTGAGGTCCTGTGGGATCGCTGCTGACTAACCAACTGGACATCATGGTGGTTGACAATAAACAGAAAAGGGCAACAGTGGTAGATGTGTTTTAATGCTGCCGATGAATCTCATTTCTACTAAATATCAACATAAATATGAAAGCTTTTTTTGTGTTTCCGCTATTGCCACTATAATTGGGTTCATCAGTTGTTTCCCAGCTGTCCCTTCAGCTCCGCTCCATTTATTACAGTGTTCAGTGTTTTCAGTTCCACTTGAAGCCTTTAATCACAATCTTTATCAAACGTATGAGATTTGAAAAGCTGCTGAAGTTCAAAGCTCCTCTCTCTGTGCCGTCCTCGGGAGGTTTGCATTCAGCATTTAGCATTCACACACACATTGTTTATTTTAACTCAGCATATTCCATTTGCTCCATGAAGCCTTTAAAGCTTCAGTCAGTGGAGTGGAAGCGGATCGTTGCGCCCATTGTGGCGATGAGCTGTGCTATCCTCTCAGATCGGATCACGGCGTCTAAACGATGCCACATTGGCCGCAGCGAGGCCAGCAGCAGCAGGTTAACAGGAAGCGTTGGTCTGGACGTGTTTTGTTTCAGTAGAGACTGTAGGGCAGTTTTTCAGCCGCTTGTTTTCAGCTTCCACACTAAAGTTGTGACAAAGTGCACTGGTTTCAAACTTCAGCGTACTTGAATACTGCTGCGGGGAGGATTACTGCTTTGTGACACCTCGATCCGGGCAGCGAAATTAATGTTCACACACACACGCACACACACGAGTCGCTTGATGTGTGAGGTTTTGTTTCTGCCCTCTGCTGCACATGCTGCATTCATACGCTGCGTTCATCTCCCACCAGCTTCTGTGTTTCAGTGTCAGACTCTGAAAAATAAGCCGGCTCTTCCCCAAAAGTTTGAGCGAGCCACAGCTGAACAGATCAAAGCCAGCGCAAATCTTCTTAGAGGGTCATGGATGGATCCAGAGACAGACTTTAACAGGCTTACAGTGTGTGAGCTGGACCACATCCAGCCCCCCCAAACTCTCTGTCACACCATCATTTGGCTTTGTTTCCGCCTTTAGTTAAGACAGTGAGACGGTCAAAGCTCAGACACAAACATATCTGGTTCTATCATTTTTTTTTTTTTTAAAAAAAAAAAAGCTCCTCAGATCTGATATCTGCAGCCATTCGGTTGTTTTCACTTCTGATTAAAGTAACGAGTGACTGGATAGTTAGTTTGATCAGTTACTGGTGTGAGACTGACAGCGACAGCTGAGGTAACGTCCCGTGTTTCTTCATGAGTTACTGAATAAGACGGTGGTTTACTTTGATTTGAAAACATACAAATGAAAGATTATTACTTTGTGTGTCGGCGTTGGTTGGGCTGTAAGCAGCCGGCTGTGCCTCAGTGATTTGAGGCTTCAGGATGTGGATGTGAACATGATAAAAGCAGAGTTTAGTGAGGAGTTTTCTCTGCTTTCTGTGGGTTTGCTGCATTATGCAGCAGGCATGTGCTCACAAACAGACCTGGGTCTCTTTAATGTTTCAGCGTTTGCTTGTGATTACACAGCCTGTCAGGTCGGCCTCAGCGCTTCCCTCCACCCAAAATAACACCAACCTCAAAGACTCCAGAAACTCAGCAGCATGCCATGATACCAGCTGGTTTCTGCCGTCAGAAACACACCAAGTCATTCATTCATTCATCCCTCACTTTCATATTAACTTCTGTAACCTTTTGTCTTCTTCTACACTGTTTTTGGTATTTGCTCAGCATGCCGATTGAGAGCGACGCCCTCTGGTGGATCACATGTTCATGGAAATATGAAGGCAGAGAGGTTCACAGTTTGAAGAACAAGTTTCTGTTTTCATGCATACAGTACATAGACGATGAATGAGACTTAAAACTTACCTGTCAGACGGCTGATAAACTGAAACTCATCAGTGACATGCGGGATGTGACGGATGTTGTTTCACAGTGAAAATCACTTTTAGATGGATGGTTGGAAATAAGTTTCAAATGGTTTTATAGAATTGTTGAAAATGATTTAAGGGTGTTTTTTTGGTGATGTCTTGAGTGTTTTAGAGGTTTGAACAGACTTGAATCTGTTTTTTGAAGTTGTTTTTGTCTATTTTGAACTGTTATTTCTTTGGTTTTGGAAGAAAGTTGTCTCTGCTTTGTTCCTCACTTCTGAGAAGATGTTCAGCGTCTGTTCTTTCGGACTCGGAGGGTTTCTGCTTCTGTCCTCAGCCACCAGTGAACCGTCAGCACCAGTTAGTTTCAGGGCTTTCCCCCCTTTAAACATCCTTCCCAATGCAGGATTTATGCTCTCTGTCACGGTCGTGTGCCATCAGGCTGAACAGGAAGTACCACAAAAAAAAAAAAAAAAAAAAGAAGTGAAAAACAGAGCGTTTTGAAAATGCCTTGCTCATCCTCTGCATGTAACCTTCCACTGATGTTAGCTTTCTGGCACCGTCTTGTATGTCTTTACATCAATATAAAGTATAAAAGAAAGTATTTTTTTCAAGTAAAGAAAAACTTCTTTACAAACCAACAATAATTTTATAATATTTAATCATAAAAGAGATAAATTTGCTTGGTCAAAAACATATGAGATAATAAAACAACAGCGGTATTGTCTGTACAAGCAGTTTCTAAGGAATGCAGATCCCTGTCTGCTCAGTACAATTGTCATTATTTGTACCCTACATGGCACTATTCCCCCTGAGAACTTTGTTTCCAAGGTCATAGCTGCTAACAGCGAGTGTCATTTGTGATATTTTGACCTCGCGGTCCAGTCGTCATGTGGAGGATGAAATGTTATCCTTGGTTTTTCTCAGGGAATACGCTCTACTGGTGAACACCACTTCTATTAACATCAAACATGTCTTCTATGTCATTCCACATGTCCCCGCGGACGTTTTTTCATTCAGGGTTTGTCCATGTTTTTTATCATCAGTGGAAGAAAAAAAAAAAAAAGGATCAGAACATGTTCTGATGTCAGATATTCCTATTAGAGAAACCTTTGTGGTCCCAGAGGTCATTTTAATGACATTCTCTGCAGCGACTCTCCCGTGTAAGTGAGATATTACTGACAAACAAGAGGGAACACCGCTTTTGGATTTGAACACGTGTGAGTAAATTCACAATAACGTTGACGGAATCATACGTGCGACACTCACGCTAGAGAATTTAACAAATCTTCACCAACAAATAAATATTTCCTACCATTTAGTACACTATCATCTGCATATGTGGAGACACTTCGTCCATACAGATGCACACACATACTGATTGGACCAATACCAGAATGAAGGACGGAGGAAAGCAGCTGGCAGGTTTATATCCTGCCGTTCTGTCTGGTTGCATTACTGAAACACAGCGAGCACTGGAGGCCTGGCATTCAAACCTCTGCGTTTTCAGTGAACAGCGTTCATTTTCAAAGAGTTGCTGTTGGTTCACTCAGTTATTTATTTAAAGCAGAATGTGAAGTGAACTCATGTAAAAAAGTGAAACTGAAAGTGTACATGTCCACTCATTATAATCTTAACACACACTTATAAAAATCTACAAAACTTTGGATTACATGTCCATACTGGGGGTTAAACTCACCACTGAGTCTAAATTCCAGTTCTGGTGCTGTGTCACAGAGTTTATCCAGCCTGCTGCTTGTTTGAGGGGTTCCACCTTAAAAGCAATCATATCATCAAAAGAACTGACTCAAGAAAGAAAGAAAAATAATTCATGTACTTGTGCAGACTATGGAACAACAAGCACCCTAGAATATGTATTTCTCTTCTCTACCTGCCCTATGAACGTGGCGGGCTTAAGTTACCCAACATGAAATTGTATTATTGGGCTGCCCAAC
Source organism: Salarias fasciatus (assembly GCF_902148845.1). Classification (NCBI taxonomy): domain Eukaryota; kingdom Metazoa; phylum Chordata; class Actinopteri; order Blenniiformes; family Blenniidae; genus Salarias; species Salarias fasciatus. The sequence goes on along the minus strand of NC_043750.1, from coordinate 29,921,661 downwards.
TCAGATCAGCCATGTACTACTTTCTTACTACGGAGATTCCTGCCTGGGTTCAGATAGAAAACAATGCAATAGAACTCCCACTGTCTCAATACCTCGACTCAGCACAAGCCAAGATACACAAAAAACACAAACAGAATCCATTCCTTAAAAACACTCTAACAATATGGCATGAAGCCCACACATTTTTAGATGACACCCCCAGACTTTCTTGTTTCACACCTATATGGGGAAATGAAAACTTTACCCCTGGGAGGTGCGATATGGGATTCAGACATTGGATGGAGAAAGGACTAAGCAAAATAAAAGATTTGTACGATGAGGGCACTTTAATGTTATTCACACAGTTAAAAGAAAAAATGAATTTACCTAGTGAGCATCATTTTAAATATTTGCAATTAGGAAGCTTTATATATTCCCAAACTAAAACAACCTCAGAACCCTTACTATCAACCATTGAAGAAGTTATGGTCAAGCATGTACATAATACTGGTCAAATTTCCACCCTTTACAGTCTGCTATTAACAACTTCTAAAGAGAACTCTCTTTCCTGTCTATCTGCATGGAAAAATAATCTACAGTCAGATATCAGTGTGGAGGATTGGGAGGAAACTTGCCTTCTAGCCCAAAGTCAAACAATAAATACAAGATGCAAACTTTTACAATATAAATGGCTGCTTAGGACCTATATCACACCTGTTAAACTACATCACTTTAATCCAAATATTCCTGATCACTGCATCAAATGTATGGATGAAGCTGGTACACTGTTACACTGCATGTGGAGCTGCCAGAACCTGCAGATATTCTGGAAAGAGGTTCTCAACTTAATCTCCGTATTTACAGGAAAGAATATTCCAGTTGAAGCTAAAATATGCCTTTTGCACATATACCCTGAAGATTTTCCAGCAACTGTAAAGGAACATAAATTAATCAATTTTTGTTTGTTACAAGCTAAACGTGCAATTGCTTTGAAATGGAAGGAGGTCCAGAGACCTACATCTGACCAATGGATCGCAGAGACGTCATCTAATTTGGCCATGGAAAAATTGGCCTATATAGCCAGAGGAAAGATGGAAGATTTTGACAAGCTGTGGTCTTCTTTCCAAGCCTTCATGAAGGGCCAAAATGTGTAAATACACAGAACTGGACAAGGACTGTTGTAATCGCTTTTATAGCGTCATAATATTCATCCATTTTTTAGTTCCATAGCTGGACTACTGATGAACCAGAACCAAAGATGAAGATGGTGACCGAACTATGGACTTAGAATGCAATGATCGACACATTTGTATACATTGTTTATTGAAATACATGTATGTTGAATACTTTATGCATATACTGATTTAATCAATATTTTATTTACCGCTGATCTTATTTAGGGTGGGTTTATTTTTTTCCTTTTTTTTCTCTTTTTCTTTTTTTTTTCTTTTTTCTTTTTGTGTTTTTTTGTCTTCTTATGTTTTCATTTTGTTTTTTGTTTTGTCTTGTTTGTTTTAGATTATTCTTGTGTTATTTGTGTTGTGCCTTAATTGTTTGTTGTCTGTCTGTTTCTTAAAATGGAAAATTAATAAACAGATTGTGGACTTGTGCAGGCTACCCAGGAAGAAGAGATGCAAATAAAATGAAGCTTAACATTTTCCAGCATCCCTTTTTCCATGTAATTACTGAGAATGACTGGTGGCGAACAAGCCAGGAGACACTTCCTACCATCTACAGGAGACCTGAAGCTGCCCAACATTTTTATTTTGAAAGCTCCTGGTTTTGTAGGTCCACCAGTGTTTGACTTCACTGTAAAGTTAAAGCAAACCAGGGATCATAAAAACTCAAAAATGTGTGTGCACAGTTGAGGAACCGTCACGATCCCCGGCTGGCTCGCCATGATGTGGTCAGACTGGCTTCCTCGAAGCGTCCCACAGGACGCCAGAGTGAGGCCACCTGAAGGTCATGAAAAGCTGCTTCCGTTTTTCCGTAAATAACATTTATCAGTGAAGCTAAACGTCATTTTCGCAACCAGTGAATCCAGAAAGAAAAAAGATATACATCCTTTTAATATTTCTATGCTGAAATTAGACAATCAGATATTTACATCAGCGGGATTCTGATGTTTGCACTGCTCACTGGATGGATATTTTAATATCTATTGTGAACTTTTCATCAGAATGCAGAGCAGTGACCCTGAACGCAGCACTTACAGCCGTCTGCGGCCGTGTCCAGACACAAAGCTCTGTGTGTGTGAGTGTGTGTCTGCGTTTGACAGATATGACCAAAGGAACACTTGTTACTGCTGAAGGAAACATGTGGCTGGAAAACACAGCTAAGTGCTGCAGTTCTCAGCTGTGTGTGTGTGTGTGTGTGTGTGTGTGTGTGTGTGTGTGTGTGTGTGTGTGTGTGTGTGTGTGTGTGTGTGTGTGGTCTCTACACTAAGTGAGTATTTGGCTGAAGGCGGTAGTCGACCCCGTCCCTGTCATAGTGCTGGGCTGTCTGAGGCTGTAATGCCATGAAAGACTCCAGGGGCTGCTGGGAAATGTAGTGTTAAAAAAAAGCTAATTGGGATTAAAAAAAAAAAAAACACACAAAGGAAGTGATGCACATTAATACTGAACACCTGAACAGAGGGGGGGGGGGGGTAGCAGGATCAGCAGGAGGAGCAGGAGGCAGTGTGCTTGTATGGATCATGTGCTGATGACGCTGAAAGGTGTTGAAGTGTGTGAAGTGTTCTGTGTTGAACTGGTGAACTGTTAAATTGGCATTTACAGTTTTGTTTTTTGTTTTTTTTATCCAGTCTGGTCACAGTGAGCAGTGTGTTGCCGTCCTGCTGCTTTACCGCTTCACATCCACACAGTCAGAATGATGGGATGGAGGGGTGATGAGGTGCAGTGGTCAGCTCTGTCAGTCCACTTTTACATGGTTCAATTCCAGGCTGTGAACTTAAGATGTTCTGTGTGAGTCTGTTTGGGATTGCAACGACTTCCCCCGACAGTCGCAGCCTGTTAGATGAAGAGTTGACTGAGTCAGGCCTGTTCAGTGAGCCTCACGCAGCCTCCCGGCCCTTTGCAGGAGAAACACATTTATTTATATATATATCTATTTTAACACATTTCAACAAGGCCCGCTCAAAGTGCTCTGCATTAATGAACATTAACCAAGATAAGTGCCGACGAGACTGTTGAAGGTGAATAAAAATGAAATGCCAGAACGGGAAAATATAAATGCATTTTTCAATATCGGACTCCTCATCCAGGTTTCTGTGCTCACAGTCATGAGGTAGAGCTCCATCTGAAGCCCAGGCAAGTTTTACTAATGTACATTTTCAATAAAGTCAGCGTTCAACGTGACTTTTAGTCAATGACCAGCAGGTCTTTGGATCGAGGGACAAAAACAGAAAAAACTCACCACACAGGCCCAAAGAAAACATGCAAACTTCACCGTAGGAGGCCACAACAACCAGCAGGTTTACGTGACACACACGAATGTGAGGTGACAGTGCTCACCACTGCCCCACCGTGTCAGACTTCACCCTCAGACGTCAGTCTGCCCTCACACACCGAGGACCTTCTTAAAAAAACCTCTGAGTCATCTGTGTGCAGGTTTACGGGTGATACAGGGCTGTCGGCTCTTCTTTACTCCCCCTTCTCCCCCTCCTCCTCTTCCTCCTCCTCTTCTCCCCCTCCTCTTCCTCCTCTCCCCGCTCCTCTTCCTCCTCTCCCCCCTCCTCTTCCTCCTCCTCTTCCTCCTCTCCCCCCTCCTCTTCCTTCTCCTCTTCCTCCTCCTGGCTCAGCCTCTGTCTGCTCTGAATTAGCTCGATTATGTCATGATCTGTCCTGGAGAGAACTGTGTGTGTGTGTGTGTGTGTGTGTGTGTGTGTGTGTGTGTGTGTTCTCGTATTTCTATCCTTGTTGGGGCCAAATGTCCCCACAAGGATAGCAAAACGTGGAACGACGTGCCTTGTGGGGACCTTTTTCCGGTCCTAAGTAGGAGAAACAGTGTTTTCTTGACCATGTTGTTGTTACTGAAAAAAGTAAAAGTGCAAAAACATTTCTTTAGGGTTAGGCTTTGTTGTGGTGTGGGTTAGGGTTAGGGTAAGGGTCAGGGTTAGGGGCTAGACATGAATGGGAGTCAATGGACGGTCCCCACAAGGATAGAAATACGAGACTGTGTGTGTGTGTGTGTGTGTGTGTGTGTGTGTGTGTGTGTGTGTGTGTGTGTGTGTGTGTGTGTGTGTGTGTGTGTGTGTGTGTGTAATGTTCAGACAGTCTGGTTCCTCTTCGTCCTCCTGTGGAGAGCAGAGCTCCTCTGGAGGAGGTGGCTCGGCGCACCGCTGCGTCCTCTCAGCTCCGCGGTTCTGTGTGCGGAGCAGCATTCATATTTCAGTCTGAACATCAGCTCCATTTGTTCTTTTTCTTCGGAGATGAAACATGGAAATGAAGCATCGGAGCAGAAAGGCTGCAGAGGACAACAATAAGCAATGAGACATAACAGCAGCTCACCCCCCCCCCCCCCCCCCCCCCCCCCCCCCCCCATTGCATTACTATTGCAACAACACATCATCAGTAGGGTAAAACTAACCTGTCTCACGACGGTCTAGCCAGCTCACGTTCCCTATTAGTGGGTGAACAATCCAACGCTTGGTGAATTCTGCTTCACAATGATGGGAAGAGCCGACATCGAAGGATCAAAAAATTTGACTGACAGCGTACTTCAACCAATCGGAGCTTCAAAACAAATACGCTGGCTAGCTTTAGCTCTTTAGCTCTAGCTTCTCTACACACACAGACACGCGAAAACGTCTTTTACTGTTAGAAACTCACCAAGCGCAGACCCTTCAGACCCTTCAGACCCTTCAGACTCTTGCTCTTGCTTGATTGTTGCTTTCAGACGATGGTTAAAGTTTATATCTGTAATCAGAGTTAGAAAAAAGCAGCAACGCTGATTGCCGAGGGCCTGCGGGAGGGGGGGCTCAGGGGAACCATCTTCACCGTGTGACGTGAACGTGGGAAACGGAGCGTTTTCATGGGTGCGGGAGGGGCTGCCTCTCTGAGCAGCACAAACATAAGGAAAGCTCAAACACGCAGACACGGAGGAAAAAAATGCTTTGGGGGTGTTTTTGGTGAGTACATAACTATATAACAAGGTTAAAACATACAAAAAGTGAATTTTGCATGATACAGCCCTTTTAAGTGCCAAAATTGTATGAATTTTATTGTGTTGAATCTTCATTGGAGCCTTTGTCTCTTGGTCTTGCTGTTTTTTGGGTTTTTTTTTTACTGCTGGTGGTTGAGCTGTATTGTAGGATATTGTTAAAGTACCTTTATCATGTTCACATTCATAAAACAATCTTTTGTGTCCCGTGAGGTTAAATTTCCCTACATGAAGAAATGCCCTGCAAAGGTCTAAAGTGCTTTAAATGTGGTGTGGCCTGTCAAATATTACTGTAGCTGAAAAAAAAAAGGTTTGATCTTTTTCAACTCATTGGTGTTTATGGCTGCAGTGAAACATGGCAGAGCATCTGAAGGACTTCAGTGCAGATCCTCCATCTTCCACTGGTGCGTTCAGAGGCCGTGGGACATCCTGCAGCTGAGCCACTCTTGGAAACTCAACTGTTTCAGAGACGAGCTGATCACAGGAAAAGCCGTCCTGGCTCTGCAGTTTGCGTCTGAAATCTACTCAGTCCGACAGTTTTCTGGTCCGACGTCAGTGAGCCGAGTGAAGAAGGTCTGTGAAAATGAAAATAGCTGGTGAGAGTATCAGGTCAGCACTCACAGTCTGCAGCGTGAAAATAAATGTAGTTGACATGTGTAGAGGCAATGTCTTTCTGCAGTGTGACCCTGAAGGCAACATCCTGCTGGTTTCCTGCAAAAACATCCAATCCGGCACTTCCTCTGATTTCTGGTTGGTTTTAGGGAACTAGGCAAGCTGGAAATGTTAAAAAAAGGAAATGTTAGTGTGCGACTGCAGCTGCTCATATGTTCCTCTAGACATCGTCGAAACGCCACCACATCAGAGAAAACCTTGAAAAACATCTAGAAACGCTTCAGAAAACAGTCTCAAATAAGGACAAAATTTAAATACTTCCCAAAATATACCAAGATTGGACCAAATGTAAGTAGAAACAGAGTGAACACTGTGAAAACACGTGCAAAAGTCCCCCAGAAAAAAGATTGGTTCTAAAGCAGCAACAAACTAGTTCAAAAATAACATAAAACCCCTGAAAAGTAGTTCAAATATAATCCGAAACATGATTAAATAAATGGCACAAATTATGACTAAAACCACATCAAAGTAAAACCTGTTCATCACCAGTTCACAAGTGGAACAAAAGTACCTTAATAGACCAGTAAAATGGAGAAAGTAGTTAACTAATCCAAAATAAGACAGTCCCACAAAACTAAAAACATCCCAGAAAATCTAAACAATTTTTTTCTCAGAACTCCTCAAAACTGTACTAAAAAGCCTTAAATCCACCGCTTCCTGTTTCCTTCATCACATTTGGAAGTCCTCAGTATTTTGTGTCTGTGTTCCACGTATTGATGAAGCTCCTCTCTGTGATGCATTCACTGACCTCAGGCATCACCGTTCCTCTCATTCAGTCTGAGTTTGACACCCTGTTTCTGTTATTGGGGTTTATCAGATGTGTAGCAACCAACCCATAGTGCATTGCTCTTCTGTTCCTTTGCTACTCAAACTGCTTGGTTGCTTTTTATACTCCAGACGAGCAGAGAGACCTGATCCAGACCCGAGTCCTCCTGAAGTCTGGAGGTGTGTCAGTTCTTCAAGCGAGGGCATAAAGCTCGGTCAGGCTGGGTCACATCAGAATGTCCCAGTCACTCGTAGGCTTCTCTCGTCTCCTTCAGACAGTTACAGAGGTCTGTCTGTGTACCGGGAATAAAAATACATTTCACAAAATGAAGTTAAGTCATAGTGGGGAAATAAGCTGAGTCATGACTGTGGTTAAACTGTGACACATCAAAACAAACACCCAGCAGCGCCTTCTGATGGACCAGCTGTGACACGTGTGTGCTGACGTTAGCCCGCTCCTCTCCCCGGTGTCACCAGCAGCGTCCCGGCTGAACATTCCTTTAGCATCTTCCTTTTCACGTGGCAACAGTTTATGTCTCACGAAGCGCCGTCCTCAGACTGAAGCGCTTTGTGGACGTGTAACGCTGGTTCACAGGTGGAGTTTTTATGTGCTGCCTTGTTATTTATTTCTAACATTACAGACACAAACTGATGATGATTTGACATCTGCACACTGATGCACAGTTCACACAGTTGAGTGACAGTTTGCTTGAGCCTCACACAGAAACGCTAACGACATGGAAGAGAAACAGGGTGGAGAAGAGGAAGAGGAGAGGAGGAGATGTGCAGGGAGACGAGGAGAGGGAGGATGTGGAGCTGACAGATCAGTGACCTAAGCAGCTTATCTTCTGACTGAAGATGCTGCGAGCTGTCAGAGTTCAGAGGAGGAGACAGATTTTATTCTGATGACACTCTGACTTTTATTGTGGAGGCTCCAGCAGCATGGTCAGCAGTGAAGCATGGACTTTCAATCTAAAGGCGAGGCGGCTGTGTTAATCTAACTGTGGTCAGCATCCACCTTCTGCGCCTCTTGACCCGGCTCGCAGTCTCGTGGTTATGGGCTGTGGAACTAAACTCACAGCCACACGGGGAGAGAACATGGAAACTCCACACAGGGAGAAAGAAATCAAACCCAGACCTGTGAGCAAACCACTATGACAAAACGCCTCCCACTGATTCTGCCCAAGCTTCCTGGTGCCCCTAAACCCCCCAACAGACACGCACACCCCCTGCTGACGGTCATGTACTATGTGCTGTGTCTGTGTGACAGTGTGGGCCGCTCTAAGGAGGCAGACATGGCGGCGAGGGCTCGACAGGCTCCGATGTCTCCGTCTGACTTCTTGGACAAACTGATGGGCCGAACGTCAGGATACGACGCCCGGATACGACCCAACTTTAAAGGTGTGTGTGTGTGTGTGTTTAACATGACAGAATGTGCAGTAGCATAGAGACGATCTTGGCAGAGAAGGAAAGTTTGAGGAAATATTCAGAGAAATTTGAGTTCTGATATTATCCAGGCAACTCTAAACTTTGAGTCCCCTCCCTCACACACACACACACACACACACACACGTACACAGCGCCCCCCTGAGGCTCCTGCAGTAAACAGCAGTGGTCCATGTCTCTGCTCCCCCCTCCCACAGGTCCTCCGGTCAACGTCTCCTGCAACATCTTCATCAACAGCTTTGGCTCCATCGCAGAGACAACCATGGTGAGTCCCAGTGACACAAGGAGACACGAGCATCCGCACCCCCCTCTGATCACTGCTGACAAAAGACTTTTCCCAGCATCTTTCCATTATTGATGAATCCTGACATTCAAAAATGTGCAGGACAAAACTCGTGAGGATCAGATGTGATAAATATAGACTCACAGTGAGTTTCACTGTCAAAGCTTCTGACTAGCTCTATCCCTTAGCTGGAGTTTGGATAAAGAATGCAATGTATTTACTTTGAAACTGGGAACCAAAGTATCACTAATACAAAAACATGTGTTGTGTAGCTGCAGTTCTATAGATCTTGGTTGACCTCATTGTGATTACTCACACTGCAGTAAAAGAATTCATCTGTTTAGATTTAAGGTTTCACTTACTTCATTACTTTCAGCAAGTTGTTGTCGGCTATACGATGCTAATGCTAACTGGCTGATGTAAACAGAGGATGGTGTGTATGCCCTGTGTTAAATGTGTACATGTTGTGTCGATGCTGGGTACGTGTCGTGGATGTGTTCGGAACAGCATCAAATTAATAATGTGCAGGAGGAGCAGAGAGGAGACAGACGTCCATAGAAGACGTTTACAGACTTAGTGGAGACTTGGGGGACTTTGGAGACTCAGTGAAGATTTTTATGTGACTGGAAGTCAGACCAGGCCACACACACACACACACACACACACACACACACACACACACATACACACAGCAGGATGATGGTTTTAGTGGTTGTATAGTTTGATGTTTTCTAACCTCAGTGTCCCAGAGTGACGTACATTTAGCCTGACTTTGAGGCTTTGCGTCTGTGTGTGTGTGTGTGTGTGTGTGTGTGTGTGTGTGTGTGTGTGTGTGTGTAGGTGTTGGGAGGTTAAAAGCAGCAGTGAGTTCTGGTCCTGTAGGACCGTGAGGAGCAGACAGAGGTCAGACTGTGGAACCATAATCCACATCACTGACATTTGCACTCAGCAAACACACCGTGCTGAGTTACTTCAGGAGTCACAGCAGTGCTAACATGGCTTTGTTATTACTCACTGAAGGTGCAATAAGGCAGAAATTTGCTATAAAAAGAATTAAAAACACTCCCATGTGTCACCTGTTCTTGAAAAAACATTACCTTTAAAGAACCTGTCTTCTCCAGTAACAGTGTCCTGCTCAAACTGTGAGGTACAGACCGGAACACCTTCAGGTGGGTGGGGCTAGGCTGTCGCTACTTCCTGGTTTCAGAGCCAATTATATTTGAGTTCCTGAAGTTGCCAAACAACAAGAACACCATTCTGTATTTTGTGATCGTGACGCCGGCCGTGCTTGGTGCGACACCGTCTGTGCACGGAGACAACAACTCTGCATCTCTTCACCTGTTTTCATCCAAAAAAATAAGCACTGAGACTGTAGCTGAGTAACTCACTGTATTACTCTTTATGAACAGGAGTGCAGAAGCTACTGGAAGATCTTTTCACATTAAGCGATCATTTTTTTAAAAGTTGTTCTGACGGGTGATGAAGTACAATGGGAGCAGAGCCGTTGTTGTTCAGATGAGGGTCAGAGTCAGTGCCGGGGATGCCGCAGAGCGTGTGGAAGCACAGTGGAGCCTGTGTGGAATCGTAACCGGACAGAAGGTCGAAAATATGAAACTCAGGGAAAAAAAATGCTGAAAAAGGGGAAAAAAAAAAACAACATGGATGAACTGGCAACAAGACAGAAGCCTGAAATACGAGAAAGCTTGAGATTTCAAAATAAAATAGGAAACAGCCAAGACAGAAAATGCGCACTCTGACAGTGTGTCGATGCTGGAGGGATTTATGGAGCAGCCTGTTTCCTTCCTTCCTGCTGGACTCATCTGGAATGAAAAAACAGAACCAAAAATGTGATTTTGATGTTTGGCTGCCACTGTGAACACACACACACACACACACACGCACGCACGCACACACACAGCCATGTATCAGTGTGACTTTAACCAAGTAAGTGTAAACCTGTTTAAAATTGAATGCAACTCAATGGGTGTGTGTGTGTGTGTGTGTGTGTGTGTGTGTGTGTGTGTGTGTGTGTGTGTGTGTGTGTGTGTGTGTGTGTGTGTGTGTGTGTGTGTGTGTGTGTGTGTGTGTGTGTGAGCGTGTGCGTGTGTGTGTGCGCGCGCGTAGTCGAACTACTCGCCATCGGTCGTCTGTGAGGACGAGTGGACGAATGATTGAAGTGACAAGGTCTAAGTGCTTTCTGCCCCGCTGGGATTGTGTGTGTGTGTGTGTGTGTTTGCTTGCCTGCAAAGCAAAAACTGTCACGAGGAATTTCAGAGTGTGTAATATTACTTTCATGTGACTTTTATTATTTATCAGACAAACATGTTTTTTTCATGACCGTGTGTGTGTGTGTGTGTGTGTGTGTGTGTGTGTGTGTGTGTGTAGGGGTGGGGGGATAAGCTGTAAACTGTATGAAAATGTAAAGTTTTGTCGGGTGAGGATTTGAATCAGAGCCACATGCCAGAGAAAAGGTCGCAGCAGGTCCAGAGAAAAAAAAAGAGATAATTTTACTCGAAAAGCTGCTTTGACTTGTAAAAATGTTCCTTGATTCTGCTTCTGAATTTGTTTCCACGCCGGATTAAAAGGCATCTGAAAGTCACATTTGTTTCCTAATTATGCGCTCAGTCACTGTGGCGCGAGTGTGCAGCGTATTGCATTTGTTGTGTCAGAGAAAACTTGCATTTAGTTCTTTACAATCTCTCTGTGAAAAGTTAATGACTTGAGTCAATTACTGAGTTTCCAGAGGATGGTGAAGGTGAGGAGGTGGAGGAGCAGAACAGTGTTGCGGCAGGCTGAGCACACACACACACACACACACACCACAGACAGAGATGCACAGGAGCCATATGTCACACCGGGATTAAGTTTTCACTCCTTTCACCATCTGTCCCCTCCCCGCCCTCCACCGTAAACATGACATAACCTCGGCGATGCTCCTCACATTAAAATGTGCTTCAGCTTCAGTCCTTCCTTCTCTCAGCAAGTATTTAGAATTTATAATTAGTGTGTAGTGATTATTGGGATTAGTTCAGTTGAATCTCTGTGTGACCTACAGGAGACATGATCTGTCTTTCTCTCTGACACACACACACACACGCACACACACACACACACACACACACACACACACACACACACACACACACAGCTGCTGCTCCAACTGAACTCACAGTGGAAACTTTACTTGTTACTTTGTTGTTTTGCTCCCTCATTAATAATAAACACAATTTCAAGAGGCTGCAATATTCCACACAGCTGTTCTACGTGTGTGTGTGTGCGTGCGTGCATGTGTGTTAAATGACAGTGTGCGCAGTAGTTTGGAGGGTATTCAGGGATCAGTGTGGCCTAATGACTCAGTAAATGTTCGTTTTCAGACGCTGAAAAATGCAGAATGGCAAACTGAGGCAGGAGTAGCGTCGGTGCTAACGTTACCCTGGACTGTTTCATGATGCCGATCTTTTCCTTTGTTTTTACGTGACAGGACTGAGAGAGAGCAGACACACACACACACACACACACACACACACACAGAAAGAGGGCCTTAAGCCAGGTTGGCCCTGTGCTACACGCTATCTATGTTGAACAGATTTACCCGTGTAAAAATCTTTTTTTTTTCATTTGTTCACTCACTCTGTCCATCCCTCTTAATCCCCCCTCTGTCTCTCTCTCTCTCTCTCTCTCTCTCTCTCTCTCTCTCTCTCTCTCTCTCTCTCTCTCTCTCTCTCTCTCTCTCTCTCTCTCTCTCTCTCTCTCTCCCTCTCTCTGATTTATTCACCAATTTATTCCATACAAAATGATTGACTGATGAGATGTGTAGTTTTGCAGTTTGGAGCAGCTGACAGGTTAATGAGTGAGCGAGCTGTGTGTGTGGGTGTGTGGGTGTGCGGACACACGTGCATGCGTACATGCGTGCGTGCACGAGGCCCCCGGGCAGACTGAATCACAGCACACTGGAGCTCTATTTCCAGCTCCTGTTAACTTTCTGCCTGACTGAACTGTGACACACGATGAATCTGATGATTCCTCGTCTGCTCTCCTCTGAGGCCTCATTGATGTCTCAGGTAATCACTCTTTTCTCTGATTCGAATAAACAAGCCTCATCCAGCAGCTGAGACGCTGCTTCCGTCTGTTTTCAGAGGTTTCTGTGGACTCTCTGAACGTTTGAATGAAATTCTTTCCGTTCTCTGTGATCAGAGAAACATTCTTGCTGAGATTTTTTTGAGATGTTTGCATCTGTGCATGCTGCTGCACATGCAGGGCTGAATAAACTGTTGAAGACTGAACAGACTGCATTACTATAGCCGTGACACCCGGACAGCTCCGAGCTCCTAATGTGATGGTAAAATATTCAAAAGGGTTTCTAGTTAGTCTGTGAGGAACATTTCAGCAAAGAGATGCTTCGTCTGTCTGTCTGTCTTTCAGAATAAAAGTTTTCTTTCATACACGGATATGGATGCGCTTGACAGGTTGAGAAAATAAAACTTTGTGTTTGTGTGTGCAGGACTACCGTGTGAACATCTTCCTCCGGCAGCAGTGGAACGACCCCCGGCTGGCCTACGCAGAGTACCCTGACGACTCTCTGGATCTGGACCCGTCCATGTTGGACTCCATCTGGAAACCCGACCTGTTCTTTGCGAACGAGAAGGGAGCGCACTTTCACGAGGTCACCACCGACAACAAGCTGCTGCGCATCTTCAAGAACGGAAACGTCCTTTACTCCATCAGGTAGGAGAGAGAGAGACAGAGAGAGCTGCCATAGATGAAGAGAAGTTGAGTAATTCAAAAAGTTCTCCCAGACATGTAAACCTACAGCAGCAGCACTGAGAAAACTCTCCAGTCTGAACTGGAAGCCTCATCAAAGAGGAGAGTTTGAAGTCTGATCTTCACGTAGAGACTGTTTTAGAGTCTTGAACGCAAACTGAGAGCTGCTTCAACATCAGAGGAGTCTGGGAACTCGGAGTAGCTGGATGAAGCAGCTCCGTAAGAACTCCCTGAATGAGGAAATATTCCAAACCATTAAAAACATCATTTTAAGAAAATAAGTTTCGATGATTTATTTTAAACAAGAAATGAAAAACAGTGTGACATGGTAAAAGGATTTTAATTTGAAATAAAAAGAGAAGCCTGCTGTTCTTGAAGTCCAGACATTTTGAGGAAGTGATGGAGCCGACTGCTTCGGCGGTGAGGAGGAGGGCTTTCCATCGTTAGTGTGTTGGTTCTGTTCATGAGACTCTCAATCCAGATGGAGTTCCTATAGGAACACGTCTGACTGTGTCCGTCTCTGCTCTCAGACTGACGTTAACCCTCTCCTGCCCCATGGATCTGAAGAACTTCCCCATGGACGTTCAGACCTGCATCATGCAGCTGGAGAGCTGTGAGTACACACTTCTCCTCGTCCTCCTCCTCCATACCTCGTCCCCGCGGGAGACCTGACACTGCACGCCACGGAATAATGTGATGGTGTGTGGATGCGAGCGTGCGGCACGTGTGCGCACAGGAAGTGATGGACATGCTTGTAACGTGTGGAGCGGACGAGAGGAACAATTAGAGCGCTCATCTCTCACTCACGCATGAGTCCCACTCCATGATATATTTAGTCTGTGAGGTCCCGACGGACACCGCAAACACTGCGTCGCCTCCGATCACGCCCACCCGATGACTCACCGTCCACCCAGCCCCCCCGACCCCCAAACACACACACGCACACACACGCACACACACAAACGACCCGAGGCAGTGCCACTCGGAAACCTGTTTTCACATATTTCCGTTTGTTGGATTATTTTAGTTGCGGTGGAGCCACCGTCTGTGATGTCACGCAACAGAAAAACATGAGCGCGCGCGCACACACACACACACACACACACACACACACACACACACACACACACACACACACACACACACACACACAGCAGAATCAGGAGGTATGCTGTTCCAGGGGAAACAACTGCTGCCTTCATCTTGCATCACCTTCATTTAATATCTAAAGTGTAACACACACACACACACACACACACACACACACACACACACGAAGGAGCTCACATATGCGTATAATGCAGAGCACTAAATGAAATTGGAGGATATCGTGATGCGCAGATTGTCTCTGCTCAGGTAATTTAATCTGACTTAGGGTTTTGCTGTTTTTTCCAGTGATGGCACATATAAAAACATATTCCTCACCTTCTGCAGTTCCTCACATAACAAACACACAATATCCTGCAAACTTTACATGTCTGTCAGCTTCAGCCTTCTCCGACTGGAGTGAAACACTTCGTACAAACATCATGCAGTCCTCAGACAAGACTCCTAATGCTCTGAGAGCCTACTTCAGGAGTGAGTGATTATGAGAAAAATAGAGGTATTCCGGCTCAGACGTCGCCGGGTCAACAAGTTCTGCGTCAGTTGCTAAGGAACCGGGGAAAATCTGATGCAAATGGATTACTGGAAGAGAGTAAACACGGACAGTACAGAACTGATGAGATACCACACGAGCAGTCCTTGAAGAGAAAGTAGGACCTGTGGTTGCTTTGAAACCCATAATCCATACTAACCAAGAAACATCTGGTAAGAACGTGTTGTTGTATCTGTGACCGCTAACTACTATATCACAACTAGAGATCAGTGTAATACAACAGCAGTGCTACTGATATTGGGGAACATGGCTGGACATGGCTTTATGGCTCTCCAAACAGGGCCAGACTGAAATGCAAGTGCCCCCTTGTGTCTGATGTTTATAGTGCATTTCTGTAAACTTCCCACATTCATCTCCTCCCTGCTTTCACATGCTATTTCTGTAGGAAGCGCGCAAAGATCTCTGATGTGTGTTTTTTTTTTTTTTTTTCAATTGCTGAGCATGTAAACACATGTGTCACCATGAGAACTCATACCAGCTCTGATTGGACGCTCAGAGACGTCGGTACAACCGGAGGAGGATTTAAACAATGAGCTGAGCTGAGTGCAGATGTTCATGTGGATGGCCGGAGGCTCCAGCTGCTGTTTGTTCTCTGCTGACACAGTTTCCTCCGAAACTCAATTCGCACAGATGAACCGTGAACACGTGGCGAGGCAGGGATGAGGGCTCCGACCAGCCGCTACCAGCTGGATCCTCACACCTGAACACACCCGAAAACACCTGAACTCATCTGAACTCACCTGTGCACACCGGGACTCAGCCGAACACACCAGAAGTCACCTGAAATCACCACCAACCCAGCTGAACACACCGAAACTCACATCAGCACCTGACCTCACCTGAACACGCCAGAGTAAACCTGGAAACACCTGAACTAATCTGATTACACCTGAGAACTCCTGAACACAGCTTAACCCCCCCTGAACACTCCCCCTGATCTTACCTGAATATGCCAAACTTTTCTTCGTCCTGTGTGCTTCCTGGCATATTTTTTGAACTGCACATATTACAACAAACAGGTTGGAATATGTTTTGTTTTGTTTTGTTTTTTTTTTTTTTGAGATGGAGGTATTCATTGGAAAACGTCCAATGCGTAATATCTATACAGTTTTTATAATTAATTATTTTATCAGACAAAGGAAAAGACTAAAGAACAGAAACCACAGACACACAATAAATACAAAATAAAACAGGTGCAGGTGTATCCTGCAGCAGGCCGTGATCCAAAACTACAGTATGAAGATGTAGTGTGTAGTTTCTTCTATAACTGATTTACAAAATAGATATTATGGTTAGTTTTTTTGTTTTTTTTTGTCTTTGAATTGAAGTGGTGGAGATGATGAAAAGTTGATTATAAATGTGTGTGACTGATTCAATTCAAAAAGGGAAACTGGGTATATCACATAGATTTATTCTAGGCTTTTATTGTTAAAGCTTGATGAGTTTGACGTGCAGCTAATGGAAACCCGAAATGCAGAATCTCAGAAAAATAGAATAATAATAATAATCCAGTCCAAGTCCAAGATCCAATTTAAGTAAAATTTAAAAAGGTGGTTGAGACATTTGATGTTATTGTGGTGGAACGAATGGAGGGCAGCCACAAACAGGTGACTGTTTGTCTCTTTGTATCTGGTTCTTCAGTCGGCTACACCATGAACGACCTGATCTTTGAGTGGCAGGAGAACGGACCGGTGCAGGTCGCTGAAGGACTCACTCTGCCACAGTTCATCCTGAAGGACGAGTCCGACCTCAGATACTGCACCAAGCACTACAACACAGGTACACACACGTACACACCTCACACCACACCACAACAAAACACAGGTACAGGTACACACTGGTGTGATGAGCCGTGTGTGTGTGTGTGTGTGAACAGGTAAATTCACCTGTATCGAGGTGCGCTTCCACCTGGAGCGTCAGATGGGTTACTACCTGATCCAGATGTACATCCCGTCCCTCCTCATCGTCATCCTCTCCTGGGTTTCCTTCTGGATCAACATGGACGCCGCTCCCGCCAGGGTGGCGCTCGGGATCACTACCGTGCTCACCATGACCACCCAGAGCTCCGGATCCAGAACCTCACTGCCCAAGGTGTGTGTGTGTGCACTTTTGGAGCTAATAGCTGAGTAATCGATTACTGTTGTGACCATGAGCCGACTTGTGTCCTGCATCATTACATTTTCAGAGCTGCTGCCTCTCTGTATGCTGTTCCTGATTCAGCTGTTAGCTTTAGCATTATCCAAAGCCGTTGTCCCAGTTTTGATTTGACTAAAGTTCAGTTTACCGAAGGAGAAGCTTCGTCCATCAGCCCTGCTGACAGGAACCATTGACAGGAAGCATGAGCGAAGCATCCACAGTGACTGTGATTAGCATTAGCATGTTGAAATAGCAGTTAGCATGTCTTTCTAAGAGCAGTCTGCCATTTCGCTGTTTGTCTCAGCTGTTTTGTTTTGTGTTGTTGTCATAAGTTGATAAATGTGTGGGTTTTTTTTTTTCAAAAGAGCTAACATTCAGATTAAACAGCATCTTCCTCCCACTCAGTGAGGGAACTTAAGCTGAACTTAATGAGTGACTCAGTCAGACTGACCACACTGTGGTCCACAGCTGTGTGACTGTTGATAATAGCTTTAACTAGTAACTAGTTACTTTGTATCTAGAGTAACTTAGTATCTGTGCTTCTTGCACAGACTGTGACAGACAGGAGGGAGAAAGCCATTTCTGTGGACTGTGAGCGCTGGATGAGATTTATTTCATCTTCGTCTCATCTGCCTGCATCATGATGGAGGAGCTGTGGTGTGAACAGGCCTGAGTGTGTGTTAATTACACACACGCCGTGTGTGCTGGAGCGTGAGTGAGGACGAGCCTCCGTCCTGCTCTGCTATCTGGTATGCATGAGAAGGAATCTGACATGGAGCGCCTCGTTACGTAACCCTGATTAACACACATACCTCCACGCTCCGTGTGTCTGCGTCTGTGTGTGTGTGTGTGTGTGTGTGTGTGTGTGTGTGTGTGTGTGTGTGTGTGTGTGTGTGTGGTGTGTGTGTGTGTGGTGTGTGGTGTGTGTGTGTGTGTGTAGGAGCTTTCTCATGTTTCTGCTGGATACAGAGCTTTGCACTCTGTTGTGTTCCATGTGTGTGAATAAGTGATCAGAGCGGAGGAAGCAGAGTGTTTCCTGCTCACACTCCAGGCGACGATCACACAGCTCAGTCGCTCTGTGATAAATTCGCAGACTGCGGCATGTACAGCCAACATTTGTGTTTGATATTCGTCAATCTGTCCACTGTTCCATTATTCATTCACTGTTTGACCTTTGACATCTTAAAGAGTTTAAAAGGAAAAAAAAAAAATCAGACGTTGATGGCTCCAGGGGGAGCCATCAACGTCTCAGCTGTTCACAGTTGTTCCACAGATAGCAGGAGCAGAACAGAGGACCGGAGATTACAAATTGGAATTTTTCAGATAGTATCCAGAATTTTCTGCTTCTGAGAATTTTGCCTGTTGAAAGTTTGCGGATGTGATTCACGCCAACAGATCACACTGCGCACTGAGCCGGTGATTTAACAAGAACAACAGCATGAGTGACCTTATAGACGCACAGGAGTGCTTAAATGAGGGTCTTACATGCTTTAGGCCTGTTTAAGTGAGACGGATCTGCGTTTGAGTTCTCCACACTCTGATTGGATGGAGCTCTGAGCTGCCACAGGTGTAAAGGAGGATTTACACATCTTTAAAGTGTTCAGAAACAATGGAAACTTTTTTCACCTTCTGTGCATTAAACTATCAGAATGAAGTCCTTCAAAGATTATTAACCTGTGTGTGTGTGTGTGTGTGTGTGTGTGTGTGTGTGTGCGTGCGTGTGCGTGTGCGTGTGCGTGTTTCAGGTGTCCTATGTGAAGGCCATAGATATCTGGATGGCTGTGTGTTTGCTCTTCGTCTTCTCTGCTCTGCTGGAATACGCTGCTGTCAACTTTGTGTCGAGACAACATAAGGAGCTGCTAAGATTCAGAAGACACAAGAGCAAGAGCAAGGTATATACACACACATACACACACACACAGGAATACACAGTTTGGGTAAGTGTTCCTTGGTGTGCTGCTGCCACCTGGTGTTCACGTGTTGTTAATACATTAATCTGCTGCAGCCTCAGACAGACTGGATGCTAGAGCTAGCTGATTAGCTTGCCAGCTTCAGTAAACACACAGAAATCAGTGGAATGACGTTACGACGTGTTCATAAATTCAGTTTCCAAACAAGCTCCAGACATTAGAAACACATCAGCTGATTTATGGTGTCAGTCCCTGAGACCACGCATGTCTCTGAGTCTGCTGACATGTGTGTGTGTGTGTGTGTGTGTGTGTGTGTGTGTGTGTGTGTGTGAGAGAGAGTGCATGATGCAGCATGATGTTTCTGCATCTGTGAGTTTTCTTCACAGCTCTGTGACAGGAGGCCATCCTCTCTGAGGATGAGCATGTGCATGAACAACATGTCTGTCACTCAGCATTCAGTCAACACACACACACACACACACACACACACCACACACCACACACACACACACACACACACACACACAACAAGCTAAAATATTGACTCAGCCTTTCAAACTGTAAAAGTTCTCCAAACTATCTGAATGTCTGCGTGAGACCAGCTGCTGGTTTCTGATTGGTTAGGGTTAGGGTTGACACTGTCAGCCAATCAGAATCGTCCTTATGGACATCAGCTTGAGAAAGAGCCCCTCAAACCAGCCAATAAGCTTCTAACTCGGGTTACCATGGTGATTCAGACAGTGAGCCCGCAAACTCTTGTGTGATTGGTCAGATTTTTCTTGTTTGCTTCCGCTTTCCGCTGGTTCGTTTCGACCAAAATGGATCCTCTGTCGCCTTTTCTTCGTCTCAGTGCCAAATCTTCCTTCTCCTTGGCTTCAAACCTCTGTTTCTCTCCCTCCTCCTCTTCCATCAGCTCATCCACTGCTCTCTCTGCCGTTGTCTCCCCCTCTCACTGTATCATGGCAACATCGGGAGAAGCGTGATCGCGGGTGTTTGTCCTACGAGTTCCCGCAAAATAAAATGTCCTGACGGAAACACTTTTTCTGCCGCTGACTGACGTCATGAAGCGAAATATGTTCTTAGTTTTGGAGTATGAAGAGGCACTAAGCTTCACTGAAACGGCCGTGCTTCTTCGACGACGCTGACCATTTTTAGGCCCTGTTTACATGACAGCGATTTCAAGTGAAAACAGTAAACTTCAGTTGTGTTTTGGGTGTCTGCTAACGTGACAACTGCGCACAGACCCAGTGAAAATGCAAGTTTTTGAAAATGCTTCGACTCCGTCTCCATGTAAACAGGTGAAAATGCAACTTTTCTGAAACGCTGCTACTGTGCATGCTCTTCATGCGCTAGAGAGTATTTTGACTCCAAGTCCATACTCTCCGGGGAATTGGTAGTTTTCTACATGAGAGTCACTCACGACAGCAATCCAAATTTGTTGTCTTTCCATAGGAATGTTTGTGGACTTGCCAATATTATTTTATATAGCTTAGTGTTCTCTGTTCACACGTGTAGTTTCATTCAAAAAGCAAACAACAGCACCCATTAGTGGCCCTGCAGGAAAACTACATTGTTTTCAGTATTTCTGTTGTTTCTATGTTAACAGGGCCTTAATGTGTTCAAGCATTTTAACAAATTGATGCAAATTAATTCAAAAGGAATGTTGGTAAAAGTGGAAGAGGACATCCTCTCCATCCCTTATCTTTTGCATTCACTGCTGATCACTGCGAGCGGCGCTGCCACCCGATGTTCCAACTTATCGAAGTTGTGCTCAGACTCAGTGAAACAGCGACTCCCAGTCGACAGATCTGGAACAGCTGCTTCCATTGAAAAGCTCCACTTGTGTCTGTAGTCCGACTCTGAGAGGTCTCATTCTGGCTGGTCATCATGCTCACATTCAGTTCGACACACAGACAGGCACAGACAGGAGATCACATGATATCATGATTAATGTTTCAAATGTTAAATATCACTTACTGACAGTCACACATCCACACGCGTTGACTGAATGTGTGGTTGCTCCTGTCTCTGGCCTGTGTGTGTGTGTGTGTGTGTGTGTGTGTGTGTGTGTGTGTGTGTGTGTCTCTGCTGTTCCTGCCTGTTGATCACTGGTCTGCATGCTCTGGCCGGTAGCACAGTGGAGGTGCAGTTGATCCAGAAGAGCTGGCTGAGTCGCTGCGTCGCATTAACACTGACAACGGCCTCAGATCGTCCCAGCCTCTGTACGGATCTATGAGCAACATCTACACCAGCAGTCACAGGGTAAATGGCACCATGCATGTGTGTGTGTGTGTGTGTGTGTGTGTGTGTGTGTGTGTGAGGGAGTGTGTACGTTTCACTGCATGACCTCACCTGTTACTTGTTAGCCATTCACATTGTTTAAAACGGAGGAGTTTATTGTTTATTGTCTGTGTGTGTGTGTGTGTGTGTGTGTGTGTGTGTGTGTGTGTGTGTGTGTGTGTGTGTGTGTGTGTGCGTGTGCGTGCCTGTGTTTTGGTGGGTGAGGGTGAAACGGTCTATATCAGATATCCTTTCATAGCTAAAACTGAATGAACTCATTAAAAAAAGCAAATATTTCATGTCAAAAACTGTACTAAAATGACCATGTTCTTAATGTGACGAAACCTTTTTGTGGGATTTAAGGCAGCAGATTGTAATGAACTCACTTCAGCTCAGTCTCTGTGACCTTCAAGAGGTCACACACACATGCACACACACTCATTCACTTGTTTACTTGTTACTTTGTCACTTTGCTTCCTGGTTAATCGTGGATAATATTTCAAGACACTACAATGTCCCACTGTGTGTGTGTGTGTGTGTGTGTGTGTGTGTGTGTGTGTGTGTGTGTGTGTGTGTGTGTGTGTGTGTGTGTGTGTGTGTGTGTGTGTGAGAGAGAGAGAGAGACATCATTAACACAAATCTTCTGGTCACTATGAATTCTTTGTATTTGGGACATTTTACAAGAGCAGAGCTTTAACTCCAGTGTATTCATGAGTCACTGAACGGAAAACCTCACTTAGACGGAAGTGATCACACCTTGGCTTCCTGCCTTGTTGTCGAGTCTTAAAAGCACTTCCTGGTTCTCAGCTTCAGTTCCTTCACCCAGAGGAAGACGCCATATTTCTCTGAGCTCACAAAACAACTGAAGTGTTGAAGCATTTTCTATCAGGCCACGGTCCACGTCAGGACAGTTTCAGTTCCTCACAGGGTCAGAAAAGACGAGCCGAGACGATAAAGCCGTGATAAATTGACCTTTCACCCCTCCACAGGAAGCGGAGGCGCATGAGAGCAGGCTGAGCTCCTCAGCGGCCATCACCTCCACCCCCAGCAACAACAAAGCCTCCAAGGCTGGCGCCAACAACACGGTCAACACGACAGGAACCGCCGGCAACGCCGCTACCCAGAATGCACCTGCAGCAGGCGGGGGAGGCGGAGGGGGAAAGACCACGGAGGAAATGAGGAAGTTGTTCATTGACCGAGCCAAGAAGATTGACACGGTTTCGCGGGCCGGCTTCCCCCTGGCCTTCCTCTTCTTCAACATCTTCTACTGGGTCCTCTACAAGATCCTGCGGCACGAGGACGTGCACAAACCCTAGCAGCACGCCGTGCACGTGCACGTGCACGGGCGTGTCCGTGTGCACATGTACGTTCACGTTCACGAGCCTCTTAGCGTGCACATGCGCGCCCGCGTGCACGAGCGTGCCCCGCTGTCCCTCACGGCCCGTGCACTGTGACCTGGAGACGCGTCCGTGTGACTGAATCCAGAATTAGTAAAGTGAATCTTCAACCGATCAGGGAGCGACTCTTCAGCCACTTTTCCAGCTGAGGAGAAGAACCACCAGTCACAGGTTTACGACCCCCACCCCCACCCCCCACCCCCACTTTTATATCAGAACTTCCAGGTTTTCACTTAAGTCACCATAAAGAAAAACAACATGGGGATTTATTGATTTATTTATTTATGCAGTTATTTATTTTTGCTTTTTTTATGAATTGCTTTAAATGTCAACTGTCTGAGCCTTACTCTTCATATAAACCCACTATGTGATGAAAAAAAAAAAAGATTCACTGATCTGCATCTTTCTCCTACCAACAACAATCAACATTGCATTAGTTTTTATAACTGTGACAGAAATATCAACATGCAGTCAGCTAAGCGGAACGCAACTGCCTGTAGCGAATTAAACATGAGAACTATCACTTGTCACTAACTGTAGCACTGAATTTTAAACCCTGTCCGTCTGAATCGACACGTTTGCGGTAAGTCAGTCATCAGTCAGTGTCAT
Organism: Salarias fasciatus; assembly: GCF_902148845.1. Taxonomy (NCBI): domain Eukaryota; kingdom Metazoa; phylum Chordata; class Actinopteri; order Blenniiformes; family Blenniidae; genus Salarias; species Salarias fasciatus. The sequence goes on along the minus strand of NC_043750.1, from coordinate 29,898,606 downwards.
TCAAATGACAGTCGTTTGTAAATAAAGTGAAAAAGTGCTGACAGGAACCGAGAAACTTAAAAACAGGAACCCAGAGCTGCACCCTGTTGTACAACATGTGAAGAAGGAACGCTCCAAGAGAGAAACATGCTCTTTGTCTTTCAGTGTCTCTGCATTTTTATTGTCAGTCATTTATTTTTACTTCTCAAAATCCTGCTGCTATCTTTCCCTCAGTGTGATTCAAACTGTCAAAGCATGAATTCATCACCTTCATTTAATTTGATGTTGTCAGAGGTTTTATTGCTCTCAGCTAAACTTAAAATGATTAATGTCCTCCACCGTCCCTTTAAGGATGACTTTTAGCAGGTGTTTTCATCAAATTTCCGTTCTTTGGGATTTACTCCTCCCTCCTCCATCCCGAGTCTTAAACACGTCCGACACTGTGAAACACCAGAAACCCTGAGACCTGAAGGGTGTGTGGTTTGGTTTTTTTTGGTTTACAGAAACTTTTGGAACTAACAATATGAAAGATTTAACACAGATGAGCTGAACATGAACAGACAGACAGGAGGAAGTTCCTCATAGGTATTAAAAACTAACCAGGCTGGCTCACTGTGTGGCTCACTCACGTCTGCAGATCCTCTTTCAGCTTGCTCTCGTCACATAAGTAACTGATAAGCTGTGAAACACTCCCAGAATAACGCTTGCGACTGTTCACACCGACTGTAGGAGCAACACGTCGCTACAGTCAAACAGCGCAAGATATTCGACTGTTAGTCACACTGTTTATCGACTTATTTTTGGGTTGTTTTTTTCACATGAATCAACATGTACTCTGTGATCAGAAACACAAAGTTTGTAAATAGAACCCTTTAACCTTTGTTAAAACGGAGGTTAACTAAAGGATTTTTCAGATATTTCCAGCATAACTGTGTGATAGTTCTATCCAAGCAGCACGAGTCAGACAGTGTTTACAGCAGGGGTCCCTCAGGGATCAGTCCCGGGTCCACTTTACCTTTATCGCAAGGATGAAGGATAAAAACCAAATCATCTGCGTGTAAACCAGATTTACAGGTGGTTGACAGGCGTACATTTCCACACACACGCAAAAACATTCAAAAATATTTTTGATTCATATTTTCTTTCTTGTGACTTCACCTTCATGTGGGACATTGGTTCCTAACCTGGACCTTGTCTGCTCTGATGTAAAAATCTAATTCACACAAGGCAAAGAAAACCGGAAGAAGACACTTTGAAGGTTCCTGTTGATGAGATGGCGCGTCCACCAGAATGTGTCTTCACTGTGATGTTTCGGATTGTCCAAAGACTTCCTTCGAGGGAAACGTGTCTTCAGGAACACGGACAAACCTGACCTCCAGCAGCTTTGCGCCCTTGTCTGGAAATAATTTTACTTGGTGGTCTCAGAAAACAGATGACCAGCAAAAAATGTGTTTTCCCGGGAGGATGTGTGTGGAGCTCATGTCGTGTTTTTTATTTACTCCTCTGAATCCTGCTCAGAAACATTTCAAACAGACACTGACTCTTGTTTTCTTCACTTCCTGTCCAGATCTGCTGTTTATTACTGTTGAAAAGACGTCTGCCGCTCCTTCAGGGCCGAGTCGCACCCGACTGCAAAACCCAGGCACTGTTGGTAGACCGAGAAGAGACTGTGAGTGCTTTGGTCAGTTTTGAGTAGAATCATCAATCTTTCCGTTTATGCACAGCGACTTTAAGTTTACAATGATTACATTTCCTGCAGACGGACAAACCGAGTTAAATAGCAGCTCAGAACGAAGGATGAAGGGAAAAAAGTGACCTGACCACTTCAAGCACCACTTCATGAGTCACAACATTGAAACTCTTCATTCAGCTGATTCGAACTGCCTGAAGACTTTAAATTTTTACTGGAGGACTCTTTATTTAGACCTGACAGTTCCAAATAAATGAATGGAAGCTTTTTTTCATCCATAGTAACCTTATATATCTATATATACATATGTATTTGCTTGCATGTGCCAATAAATCCAGCTCTTGTTGTTTTGATGAACTTCTGAACTATTAGAAACCAAGATTTAACGCCTCAAACTGTGAGGGTGTGTATTTCTTTTAAAACGCAGTATCACCAGTACTCAAGTCACATCAGTGTTCGAGATTTACAATGAAAGCCAAAAAATCCGTCCAAACCCACCACACAACTTGTGAACCCATCCACCCCCACTCCTAAAAAAAACTCTGCAGCACACGTTAGAAGAGTTTGAGTCCGAGTCCGTGTTGAAACACGGCCAACAGGAAGATGTGAACCTTTTGTCTGTCCTTCATGGTATCGGTCCACTCAGTGTCTGTATGGAAGAAATGTGTCTCTGTTTTTGTTCGTCTACTCATAGATGAGCAGAGAAACTCTGGACTAAGTGTGGAGTACGTGCTTCGGAACTGTTGCAGTTTCCATGTTTACACAGAGACAAACACCGGAGCTTTCAAACAATGTGACACTCTTTTCATGAAGTTAAACCTTCTCAAAAAAACACCAAATGTTTGCTGTTTTCACCTAAGAGCGTGCAAACAGGGACTGAAAACATGACAGAAACAACCTGAAAACTCTGGAAATTATTTCAAAACCCATTCAAAGTTTGTTTTTTACCCTGTTAACCCTAAAGAACCTCTCCAAACGTCTCCAACTCCCATGTTCCAAGCAGCCCACCCAGGAGGTCCGGGCCCGGTTCTGGTGGAGCCTCAGAGTGAAACACTTCTGTTGGTCTTCACTGGTAGGATTCATTATTTCTCATCTCTGAGCTCTCCTGTGAAACGTGTGCTGGCTGAGGACCCTCAGAGTGAAGCATTGATCTCACACACTCACACTGACTTTCAGAACACATTTTACATGGCTGTTTATAGTCTCTGGTTCAATAAAGCTGGTCAACACTTGTTAACACTGAGAGTCCGCCTTTCTTTTCCCTTTGAGTAATCCAGAAAAGTTGGGACACAGAACTAAAGGAACAGGAGGCAACGATGTGGGGAATGATATTAAACAACTGGTCAGATACATAGAAGTTGGGTGTAAAGGTTCAGAAAAGTTAAGGCAGGAACACTAATACAGTTGTGTAAGTCAGTCAGGTGTTGCAATGAGGAGGAGTTCGTCACGCTGAAACAGTGAAACAACGCCACAAGAATGTTCTTCAGAACAGAGAGAACTGAAATAATCTCATTCAAATATTCAGGGGATCTACAGAAATCTCTGAAAACACCACATGGGTTGAAGAAGCATTGTCTGACAGCATTTTATAACAAGCAACAGAATCTTTACTGCGTAAGAAAGCACACCAAACTGCCTGCTTTCCCATTCAGGAAACCATGGGTGTGGAGTCTCTGCTGTGTCCTCCTGATCAAGCTTTTTAATGAGCTGAAGATGTGCTGCAGATGTTTCAGGGCGGCCCTCACTGTCCTCCATATTTAAATTGCATTTTAAACTCACATAATGCCCACAAAGACACAATTTCTCATGCACCCGACGCTCCACGGCGATCAGAGAGGGTTCCTCCTACCACCAAATGTCAAATGAGACAAAATAACAAAAAGAAATAATTCAAATGTTCAAAACTAACTGAAACTGCATGAATGGAAACGCTTTGGATTCCTGAGAGCCATCGTCTGTGAACCCTGCTGGAGGAAGCCCCAGGATGGAGCCCTGAGGGACACCATATCACATCACAACTTGTTTTTACCCGCTCTCGGTATTCCGTCGTCCTCACCTGGAACAGATGTAACTTCCTTTGGTTGCAGGTCACGGGGACAGGTGACGGCATCTCATTGGCTTGTCTGTGGACAGCAGAATGGAGGAAGGATGTCAGATAAGGAGGTCAGAGAGTCCTGGGAAGGAAAGGAGGGATGTTCCTGGAGCCGGAATGTCATCATCTGTCATCATTCCGTCAACAGAAACTCATTCTCTGCATATGTGGGGTTATTTCAGGGATGTCACATGGAAAACAGTTCCACACAGCTCCAAATCCAAACTGTTGCTCTTCCTCTGTGCACCCGGTTTATGAGAAAAACATAAAACTTCACATTTAAAAAAACCCTTTTCTTTACAGTCTCAAATCCTCAATACTGGTGATTCCCAACATGAGGTCTGCAACCCTCTTGGGGAGCAGCATAAATCACTCCGGGGTCCGAGGCCTTGTTTTTCACACAGAACACCAGCATAAAACACTTTTTACAATCAACAAACCAGGAAACTGCCTTTATTTTCCCCGAGTCTTTATCTTCATTGTCTGTTCTGTGTCTGTTCTGTATGAAACAGCACAACACCCAGTGGATATACGAGGAGCGGCACCAACATCTAATGAAAACTGTAATTACTGTTTACTTCCTCGTGACTTCATTTCCTCTGTCTGTGGCCAACAGGCCTCGTGATTGACAGGCCTGCCTATCAGTGAGGGCAAACCGGTATTTTGAGATGTTTGGTGAACGGTTAGCAGCCGTCAGCTCTGGGAGAGAAGCAACATGCAGAGACCTGACTGTAACTGGCTGTCCCAGCGCACAGCTCGGCAGGTTGTGTAACAACATCGCACAGGCACAAGGAGCCAGCAGCGGCGCGGCGGAGAGGTGGAAAAGCAGGGTGGACGGCTGCTTAAAGAAACTGCTGTCAAAACTTTTCTTTTGTTACTTTCATGTGGTGAAAGAGAAACAACAAAAGCTCAGGTGTGTCGCCCCAGAGGAAGGGGGGTGCAGGGAACACGAGAGCTGAACCAAACCTGCAATTATTACCCTACGGAGTTTACTTAACCACTCTCAGCCCTCCTCCCTCCCTCCCTCCCTCCGACACACATGCCGTGTTTGTATAGACTGATAAGGTGAGAGAGAGGGAGAGAGAGAGTGAGAGAGAGGAGGAGGAGGAGGCAAAAGATCTCAGTTAAACACTGCAGAAACACAAGAGTGAAAGGAATGTGTGACTTTGCAGAAGAAGGAGCATAAGAAGGAGCAGGAGGAGCAGAAGAAGGAGCAGAAACGGAGAGGAAGTACAGAGGGGAGGAGGACGTCATGTCTCTGGAGGGAAAGGTGGCTCTGGTGACGGGGGGGCGCTCAGGGCATCGGGCGAGCTGTGGTCCACTCTCTGCTGCAGAGGTCTGTTAAGGTCAGTCTGGGGGGGGGGGGGGCACAGGTCAATGTGAGGGGCTGGAGGGAGGTAAAGGTCAGTGTGAGTAAGGTGTGTGGAGGGGCTGCTGTCCTGCCCCTCTGCCTCTCTGTCTGAAACCTTCCAGCTGTTCTTTGTTTGAAATGTTTTCACCTCTGAAGCTCAAACAGAAGTTTTCAGGCACTTTTTTTTTTTAATAAGTAAGAAGTCAAAACTCAGCGTGGCAGAAAAATCAGCCTGTAATACTGCAGCAAACCACAGGAGGGTGCATCGTCCAGCGTCTGGTGTGTCTTGTGAGAAGAAGCAGAAGCTGCAGGTTGTGGCTCTTTGGGAGAATCTGAACCCCCCGAGGATGATAAGCATCATGAAAGCTGCTCTAAAAGCAGAGAGTAGCCTGAAGCCTGATCAATATCAAAGAACTGAACTCTCTTGAAAACATGAGTCTCAGTTCATATGAAGGCAGACTTTCAAGCAGATGTAGTGAGAGGATCTGATATGGAGTGCAATGCATTTTGGGGTGTAAACAAACAATCTAAACAGCACTAATCAGAAGAGCCATACGCACAAAGAAAGAGCAGGATAATGTCTCATGGGCAGAGGTGGAGTGGTGAGGAGGGGAAGTGCAGGAGCTGATTGCTGTCTGGGCAGATGACTGCACACCGTGGTTACCTGTCCCTTCACACCGGGGTGGGAAAGTACAGGTTCCATTTTGGGTATATATTTCTTCTTCATCAGGCTTTATTTCCTCTCTGATCAAGTGTTCGTTTCAGGCAACACCATCACCAAATGAGCAACTGTTGCCACTGGACCAGTTTACATTGGTGTTTCTTTCAGTCTGATTGAAAACAATGATATTAAACACATTTGCGATCCACATTCAAGCCTCGTTTACAAGGGCGCTGGGTGAAGCGGATTATAGGGTGTCCTCCAAAATGGATGACGTATCTGTGACACACGTAGGTCCTCTCACGGGATTTTCAGGTTCTGATGTTTAGCTTTTAAGTCAGCTGTCCTCAACGCCTAGCAGTGTGTTTTTATCGGATCAACCTGCTCAAATAGTGTCCAAACATTCGCACAACACTATCTTGCGGAGCTGGCCAGCCGCTCTTGTTGAAGTTACCACAGCTTCTTCTGGTGTCTTCACTAGAGCTTCCTGTCGGTAAAGTAACTTCATCTTCCTCTCTGGTCCAGCACTGACAGTGGCTCTCTGCTTCCCCCTGCAGGTGGCAGTGGTGGACCTGAACACAATCTGTGGAGAGGAGTGCAAAGCAGAGCTGGATGCAGAATTCGGAGAAGGGAAATGTTTGTTCATACAGTGCGACGTGTCAGACGGAGCCGCGCTCACAGGTAACCCTGAAGGACAACAGACTCACCTGAAGCATGGATGAATTCACTGCACAGATAGTTTTCATGGTACAGGTACAAAAATTCAGATTAAAGATCCCCCCCACCCCCACCCCGCCCCCAGTCTCACAGCGAGGAGGCTATGTCTGTACTGCAGACTTTGTGTGTGTCTGTGTGTGTCTGATCCAGCTTACAGGAACCAGATTATCTCGTTTACATGAATAACAGACAAATTAGACTGTCTGGGAAAACACCCGTTTGTGTAAACACTCTGTAATACAGCTCTAAGGTCAGGGGGAGGAGTCAGATTACCTGTGTGAATGTGTGTGTGTGTGTGTGTGTGTGTGTGTGTGTGTGTGTGTGTGTGTGTGTGTGTGTGTGCGCAGAGACCTTCCAGAGGACTGTGGATGAGTTTGGGCGTCTGGACATCGTCATCAACAACGCCGGCATCAACAATGAGAAGCACTGGGAGAAAACGATCCAAGTGAACCTGGTGAGCTCATCTGTTGTCTTCTTCATCCAGCTGAGTGTGACTGAAGGCAGGTTCATCTGACAGGTGAGCAGTGCACAAACACAGAGAGACGGTCAATCATTCACGACTGGAATACTTTGATCGCCCACATTCACATAGGTAGAGCATGCAAACTCCACATGGAGCAATCCTTCAGCCTGAACTGGAACCAGTAAGAAACTTGCTGTGAGGGGAGCCCGCTAACCGCTTCTCCAGTGGACTCTTAACGCCCCCTGCAGGACCAACGCGGCATTACAACAACACCGGTTGGACATCGGTGGCCCAGTTTACATGGATCAGTGGAGCAATGGTATCAAACCATTTGTGTGCTGCGTCACTTGTTCACTGCGTCACTATGTACAACGGAACACGTGCAGAATGAATAATCCACCGTATAATCTGTTTCGCTGTCAGCCACGGTTTATATGAGACACAAGCAGATCATTGATCGGTGTAGACTACCTCATACAATCGGATCCGAAATATAATCCACTCCGAGTGAAACGGATCCATTCAGGTGTTTATGTGACACGTTTACAATCCGATTATGAGGGGGAGTTTTTTTAGCCGATGTAAACGTCTCTAGTGAGTGTCACACTGACTCCCTGCAGGTGAAACAGAACATTTACAGAGTCACATTAACTGATCCCTGGAGTCTAGATGACTGCACACTCAATCATGTTAGACACACACTCTCAGGAGCCACATTCCTCTGTTCTGCCGTGGGTGTGTGGTGTGTGCGTGTGTGTGTGTGTGTGTATGACAGCAGCTTTTGGATGAAATGTGTCTCTGTCCTCAGACTTCAGTGATAAAAGGAACGTACCTGGCTCTTGAGCATATGAGCAAAGAGAACGGCAAAGAAGGGGGAACCGTCATCAACGTGTCCTCTATGGCAGGTATCACACACACACACACACACACACACACACACACACACACACACACACACACACACACACGCACACACACGCATGTTTGTACAGCTATATGTTGTGAGGATATTCATTGACATAATGCATTTCCTAGCCCCTTACCCTAACCCTAACCATCAAAAATAAATGCCTAACCCTAACCCAGACCCTAAACCTAACCTAAACCTAATTGTAACCCTAAACCAAAAATGAAGTCTTAACCCTCAAAAAGGCCAAAAAAGGTCTCTGAAATAGTGAGGACCGGCAAAAATGTCCTCACTTTCCAACAATTGTCCTCACTTGTAAGGTTAAAAACCCAATGTCCTCACAACATATAGCTGTACAAGTACACACACACACACACACACACACACACACAGACTTTATGACACAAACAGGACGGCCCACTTTGATGATGGAAAGAAAACCTACTTTTCACTTTTCTTTTGTGTGAGTCAACTCCTACATCTGGATCAGTGTGTGATTCTGTCATGGAAAACAGCAAAATGCTCCCAAATATCTTGGCTTCTCTCTCTCTCACACACACACACACACTTGCACACACACACACCACACACACACACAACACACACACCACACCACACACACACACACACACACCACACACACACACATACACGTTTTTCACAGAGTTGAGCTCTGTATTGCATTAACTTTGTGAAGATTCAGAGTTGCACCATAAACTGCAAACGGCCTTCAGCAGCACAGTAACGCTGCAGTTAGCCTTTAAAAGTAACCAATTACTGTCTTTCTTTATCAAGAAAGTTACACATTTACAATTTATGGTGCATTTGTTACTGTGACTTTTTTTTCTAGCTGAGCACATTGACAAGAAACTGGAGGATATCTTTCTCTAGACTGCAGAAGGCCACAATTATAATTAAAGTTCTTGTTGGACTGAAGTCCTGTTTACTGGAGCCAGAGCCTCATTAGTCCTGAACGAACTCAGTCCTCCTGACAGCAACACGAGACATGTCCCACTGGAAGTAGTACTAACATCAGCCTGTATCCACAGTAGCTGTGTGTGGTTGTGCAGCTGTGTGTGCAGGTGTGTTGCGAAGCGGACTGCAAAGGATGGTTGTGTCGTTTCGGGCATTTGAAGCTCCTGCAGACATCTGGTGATCATTTTTCACGTATCGCAGCTCCGATAGCATCTGTGTCTGTTTAAGTGTGTCTGACGTGTCCTAACATGGTCATGTTGAGGGCTGGCTGGCTTTGGGAGAAAGAATGTGAGTGAAGATTGAAAATCTGGATTCAACCAAAGCAGTTGAGTATACATCGTGAAAGAGAGCAGACGAGAGAGAGAGAGAGAAAGAGAGCACAGACTAATGAAAGACAGATTAATCCCCACTGTTGAAGGTTCCTCTAGTTCAGTGGTTGTCTAACTTTTCACAGTGTGGATGGAAGATAAATATCTGAGGTGTTTCGGATGATGTTCATATTCTACAAATGATCATATGTGGCTTACACTCCATATTTTCACTTCCTGTTTCAGCCTTCCTGCACTCGCCTCATCAGCCCGTTTACACAGCCACCAAACACGGAGTCATCGGCTTCTCCCGAGCGATGGCGGTCAGACTCGCACTCTTTTCACACTCTGAATGTTTGAAAGGGGGTGGGTCAACAGCTCACTGCCATGTCTGTGCAGGACGCGTCGGCTCTGGGCGACTACGGCGTGCGCATCAACGTGCTGTGTCCGGCCTTCGTAGACACGCCGCTGCTGCACTCGGTGGAACACGAGGATAACATGGGAAAATTCGTCAAGTTCAAAGAAGACTTCAAACGCAGCATGAGCAAGTTCGGAGTTTTAAAGTGAGTTCACCCCAAATAACCCCCGAAGCCCCTGATACAACGGTCTTCCTCCCATGTTGCGAGAAGGCGCTGGCGGGAATGTTTACGAGCTGCGTGTGCTCGCCTGCAGGCCGTCGCTGATCGCCGAGGGGATGATGAAGCTCATCACGGACACCACGCTGAACGGGGCCGTGATGAAGATCACCTGCTCAAAGGGAATCCACTTTCACACCTACGAGCCCATGTCCGCCTGAGCTCCGCCCACCTGATCCCCGACCCCCCCCCCCCCCCCCCCCCCCCCCCCCCCCGACCCCAGCCGACCCCAAACTGACCGCTGACTGACCTCCGCCAGCCCGCCGCCCAGCAGGAGGCTGAATCTGCAAGATGAACGATACAAACCAGCACTTCACAGCTGGTTTATATCATTTTTGTAATAATTATTAATATGTGTAACTGGAGCGACTGTTTAATACATGAAGAGGATAGAGGACATATTTATTGATTATTACATGTTGATTACATTACCTTTTTTAAAACTTTGTTCTTATATTACAGTAAACGTCTTAAATGCTGATGTGAAGTGATTTCTTTTGAGGGGTTTCTCACAAACACTGTTTACATCTCAGCTGTTTTGGTTTTTATTCTTTGTTCATTCTTCAGTTATTAGTTCATAAATCTGTCTCTTTCAACAATAAATCACATCCAGATTATAAAGTATCTTCCAGCACAAAAACAACCTTAGCCGTTGTTTTTGTGCTGTAGACTGAACATATTTCTATGATCTTAAAAGAGTGGAGTCTCACCTGGGTATGCTGTAGATTTTTTTAAATTTTATTTCCGAGTTTGTTTTTTTTGTTTTTTTTTACAGTTTGTTTCCTGTGTGTATATACATGCTCATACTTTGAGAAACTCAGCAGGTGTCCCACCTTTCATGATGACGAATGAATTTGTTAGCTACATTCTCATCACGTAACACGCTACGCTAAGCCAATATCAAAAGCTACAAAAGCTATGGTGGGAAACTCAGATGGCCACAGAGGTTTGGAGTGAAGACAACGCACAGCCGTCTTCCTCCCGGGTTAGAAGGGGTTGATGCGGAGTCCCGTTCCCAGAGGCGAGAAGGGGTTGACTTTAGCCCACATTAGTGCATCGTTGAGAGAGATGGCAGATTTACTGTCCTCCAGCAGGAACACTGGACCCTGAGGATGAACACACACATAGGAACAGTGGAGCAGGATGAGCGGAACCTGGCTGAAACACGACGGCTTTATTCTCAAACGTCTCTATTCTTGTTTTGCGGAACTTTTATGACTTTCAAGAAAATATACAAGAATGTGAATGAGATGATCAGGAAGTCACAGCATCTTCACCCACAGTCTGCTTTGCTTCATGGTTTCAAACTCTGACTGTTGATTATGGAGAACACATACACACACACACACACACACACACACACACACACACACACACACACACACACACACACACACACACACACACACACCTGTATCCTTTGCCCGGTGAAGCAGGACAGCTGCAGATCAGAGTGACTTGGCAGGTTGGAGCCGGTTACGTAGTCGACGCCGTGGAGAACAAACACATCTGAGAGAGGAAATCAGAAAATGTCAGAAGTGTGAGCTGAGCAGACTTTCACAGACTGACGCTTTGCTGCCACCTGCTGGTTGGAGATATTTTACCATTTGTTGGCTGGATTCTCTTCTGCAGGCGGCTGAACTCATCTCTCTGACTGTCTGATGGAGGTCTGCAGGACACACATGCACACACACACACATTCTTGAATTAACATTCTTTCCTTGTGAAATAATTTGAGTCGATATTCTGTCAAAGCTGAAAAGGAGAAAGGTTTTTAAAGCTGTGTCCTACATGTTGCTGGTCTGCGTGCACGCCCTCCAGGCATCCAGCTCCACAGAGAGCTGCTCGATCTTCAGAGGAACGGACACCTCCCGCCTCTTCAGCAACTGACTGAAACACAGAGAGAGGAAAAAACCATAAAAAAACCAGTTCACGTGAAAATTACACAAAAAAGTGGAAGTAAAGACAAATTTAGTCTCATCACACTAAATGATGCAATCTGGCCAGACTGAACAGAGAACCACGTGTCAATCTGCCCCCTGCCAGTCACTGGTCTGCAGTGATGGCAAGTAACGAAGTGCAAATACTTCGTTACTGCACTTAAGTAAAAATTTCAGGTACTTTTTATTTTTAGAAGTATTTATTATTCCGACAACTTTTTACTTTTACTCCCTACATTTTGAATCCGAATATTGGCACTTTCTACTCCTTACATTTTCCCAAAAGCTCGTTACTTCTTTAAATATACACAATGCTTCCATAACGCCGGCAAACATTTGATCAGGCGTTCACCTCCCCCCCCCCCCCCCCCCCCCCCCCCCCCACACACACACACACACACACACACACACTCACACACAAACACACACTCACACGGCGCTCCAGCTGAGCGTCAAAAAAGCAGCCGCGGCGCTTTTAGCGGTGAAACACGGTCCATTCCTCATTTTTTGCCATATTAACCTCGACCGAATTATCAGAAAAATCACGGGGAAAAGGCTGGTATGAGGCACTGTAGGCACAAATTGAAATAAGGAGCGCATATATGGCAAAAATGAAAGTGAAACTAAATCGCGTGTTTTGCCGGCTCGACGTTTCTGCCCGCTGGGCAATCTTCAGGCGCTGAAAACACGCAAAATAAAGTACATTTCCCTTCAACACACAATTTGGCTTAATAAAGGTAAGTATGAGGCACAATTCGGCGTTACTGAATTTATTTATTATTTTGGGGGGGGATCTTGGTAAAGACCTGGTATTTAAAGTTATTATAAATCATATTTGATGTCTTACCGAATTTTTGCAAAAAAAAAAAATAAAAAAAACAAAACAAAATCCCTGTCCCGGCAAGGGGCAGGATGCATTACAGAGTACTTTTGAATTCATTATTGTATTTTGCGAGTAATGTGATTAGTCATGATTAATCGCAGAAAAATTATGCGATTAATCGCGATTAAGACATTTAATCATTACCCAGCACTAATTTATTTATTTATTTATATATTTATTTTTTGCTGTGGTGAAAACTGGTTTCAGGGTACCACTAAAACTTTGAAAGACACGCATGACATGGCTGCCTTCTAGGGTTGCCAACTGTCCCGTGTATTTGAGTCAAAAGAGGCGTGTCCCGTACAGGACGTTGTTTGGCCGCATGAGTAAAAAGCAAAACGCATTTTTTCCTCTCTGTGTGTTCTGAAGGCTACGGAGCCCCGGACATGACATGGCATGTAATTCGAGGGCCCAGCCACCAGGGGCGCTAAAACCAGAGCAGTAGCGCACCAAGCGGAGTGAAGAAGAAACTCACTGTAGAGCTGCTCCGTTTGGGTCAGAAGAAGAATACTGACGGTGTCGCTGTGTGGAGTTTGATCCGGTTTCTCTGTCTGTTCGTTCAAGTTCAAGTTTTTATTTTTATCTCTTGATCTGCCGCTTGTGTGTGCGTTCATAGACATGTAAGTTTGTGCCGTTTCCATATCGGGTATGTTTTGTTTATTTCATTGATTTGTGTCTGCTGCTGCAGACTGTGGTGTGTTTTCAGTTTAGATTCTGCACCTTGTTGGTTTTTTGGTTCATAAGGTTTTTCAGTTTTGATCTTGCAGTTTTTTAGTTGAAAATAAAAAAAGAATATGTTAAAGTCCAGAAGAAACAGCAGCTGTTTAATATTATTTTGCACACTGAGCAATAAATATAGAATACAATAGAGTAGAAGACTTTATAAATCTCACAGTGGAGAAATCTCCAGGTGTATAGGCTCATAGAACCCACAGCGGGGTGCAAAAGTAATGAATGGTGCAATAATTAACAAATAACAGTGCAAATCATACTAGGACTGATAATAGAAGCCTAAAGACAATGAAGATCTAACTGTATGTCCAACCTGAATCTTAAACATATGACAGGAAATATATAATATATACAATATATACAATACAATACAATATGCAATATATAATCATACAGTATGATATATAATATGTACAATATGTTTTAGCGGAGTGAATGGATACAGCAGAGTGAATGGATGATAAAGTGTCGCTGAATTTCTTAAAGGGGGGGTGCAGGATACTATAATGTCCAGGATTATTGCACATATTCTACACAGTAGAATTGTACAGTCTGACAGCGGTGGGGATGAGAGACCTGTGGTAGCTCCTTCCTGCACTGAGGGTCTCAGTCGCCACTGAAGGAGCTGCTGAGCTCCTCTACCGTCCGGTGCAGTGGCTGAGAGCTGTTGTCCATGATAATGAATGATACTTGAGTGATAACTGTCTCACTGTGTGCCTCAAATACAAACTGATCATGAGTTATTATGATCTTGTTACTGTAGGTGTAATGCAGTAACCTAATGTGTTTTTATAGTCTATAGTAGGTGTAACTGTGGCAAAATGCTGTTATATATGTATTTTTGACCCCCCCAAAACCCAATTTTTTTCAGCTGCCCGCGAGAGGCATCCCTTATTTCAATCATTGGGAGTTGGCAACCCTACTGCCTTCCCGCCAGTCAGTCACATTTATGCTAGTTTCCATTTTACGCTTGAACAATTCTGTGGCACGCATTGGCACGAATCGAGTCGCAAACAGTCGCAAACCACTCGTAAAGTGGTGTGAAGTGTGCGTAAACCCGTCGTGACTGCGTGTCATGTCGGGACGAGAATTTTGAAATGTTCAAAATTTTAGGCACGACAAAATATCGCGACCGTGCCGTGAACTATGCGCCAACTGTCCGTGAACGCCTCGTGAACTCGCCAGGACAATGCGGGAGGATACGTGCCACGACTGGCACTGTTTGAATTACACAGCAAATCATTGCATTTTATGTTAATCTTATTTCATTTTGATAAAAAAAAAAAAATTAAAGCAAATACATTAATGTATAAACATGTACAGTGTTGCATTGATGTAGGCTACTATTAAAAAACAAGTTGAAGAGTTTGTCACGCCCTGTGCCCCTGTGGCCATGTGGGGGCGCTCGGGTCCTGATTTTGTGTTTGTCTGCCCTCATGTTCTCCTGCCTGGTCACCTGCCTGCTTCTCGTGAAGACTGTGAAGTGCTTTGCCAACAACAAGCCGTGGATAACATCTGAAGTGAAGACAATTCTAAACACAAAGAAGAGGGTGTTTGGGAGGAAAAATAGTGAGAGGATGAAGGAGGTGCAGAGAGAAGTGAAAGCCTGCTTGAAGGAGGCTAAGGAGGCTTACAACAAGAAGCTTGAGAGGAAGCTGAGTGATAACAACATGCGGGAGGTCTGGAATGGTATGAAAACCATTACAGGCTGCAGCAGTAAGAACAATGCTGGCTGTATGGACATACAGAGAGCTGAGGAGCTGAACACCTTTTTTAACCGCTTCAGTTCCCCACCAACCACCTGCTCACTCTTACAGCCTTCCTCATGCCATCCTGATCATCACCATCCTGCTTCTCCTCTATGTGCATCTCTCTCACCCTCGCTCTCGAACACCACTCCCACCTCAACTCTCATCACTACGGTCCAGGTGACAACTGAGCTGCGACGTCTCCATCCAAGGAAGGCCCCGGGTCCGGACCAGGTCTGCCCGAGGCTCTTGAGGACCTGTGCTGCTGAGTTGGGGGAACCTCTACAGCAGGTCTATAACCTGAGTCTGCAGCAGGGGAGAGTTCCTTCTGTGTGGAAAACTTCCTGCATCGTTCCAGTTCCCAAGAAAAATCATCTGTGGGAGCTGAGTGACTGCAGGCCGGTCGGATGCTGATGCTGAGTCTGTTCTAAGCTACTGTACATGTTCTAACACTCTATTGTATCGAGTGTTCTTTTTTATGCTGTTGTGTGCTGGGGGGCAATGCCAAGAAAAGGGACACCCTAAAGGCCTCAGTATGCTCCCCCGTCGCCGCCATGGTGTTCCTACGCCGGCAACCCTACGCCGCTACTGAACATGTCTTGCTTCGCCGTCAAGGGAACACCCTCCTCTGCCAAGCCGCTAGCAGTCACAACAACAATGCGGTTTCCGTAGCTCCGGCTTTACCTAGACATAGATCTGTAGCCATAGATTTCTAGACGTACGTATCTCGACACGCGTGCATTTACCAAACATATATCTGCATATATGACATATTTGGCGACACCGGGCTGTGGTGGAGGAGTGGTCTGAGCAGACCATGATGAAATATTGGTGAAACTAATGAGCTTTTGGACGATTAAAGCCGTTTTCGGAGCGGCTATACACATAGCCCCGTCTGCTAACAGTGCTAACACTGCTAAAAGTATAGGGATGTGCGCCGCTCAATTTTGGATCTAAATTTTTCCTGAAGCACTGTTCGGATCAGAAAAGCATTCCGTGTGAGTTCTACTTTATTCTATAAACAACGCGAAAGCGGACCAATCACAGCCCTCGACGTTCACGTCACCACGCGTCGCCTCGACGCGAAGTCACTTTTTTCGGGAGGCGCACATCAAGCCCCGGCGTAGCCCGTCGTAGGGCTACGACGTCGACGTCGTAGGAACGCCGTCGCGGCGACGGGGGAGTATACTGAGGCCTTAAGGCTGAACAGGCTCATAAGGAAAGCTGGCTCTGTGGTTGGACTCGGCCTGGACTCTGTGGAAAAGGTGGTGGAGCAGAGGACGCTCTCTAAGATCAGGGCGATCATGTCCAATCAGAGCCACCCCCTAAATCCTGTGGTCTCTGGGCAAAGGAAGTACCACTTGACTATTTAATGTTGGATTTATGTATTTATTTATTTGTTTATTTATTATGGCTGTTGCTTTTTGTCTTTTTAACTGTACTTTTTAACTTTTTTTCTATTTCTGGATTTATGAATGTGAGCAACAGACTACACAATTTCCTTTGGGATTAATGAAGTATTTATCTATCTATCTATCTATCTATCTATCTATCTGTTTCTCCATCTATCTATCTATCTATCTATCTATCTATCTATCTATCTATCTATCTATCTATCTATCTGTCTATCCATCTATCTATCTATCTATCTATCTATCTATCTGTTTATCTATCTATCTATCTTGTTCTCCTGTCTGGTCTCCTGTCTCGTTAACTCCCTAATGTGCTGCACCTATCCTG
Organism: Salarias fasciatus; assembly: GCF_902148845.1. Classification (NCBI taxonomy): domain Eukaryota; kingdom Metazoa; phylum Chordata; class Actinopteri; order Blenniiformes; family Blenniidae; genus Salarias; species Salarias fasciatus. Next base: position 29,881,785 of record NC_043750.1, on the reverse strand, counting down.
CCCTCTTTATAAGCCCCGCTCTCCTGGTGTGTGTTGTCGGCTCCTTGTGGATCTGTCTGCGTGCTTTGTGGTCCCTGCCTGCACCTCAGCTCTGCATGCCTTGTGTTCCGGTATCCTGTGTTCGTGGCAATAAAAGACCTTTTGAACTCCGCCTGGCTGCCTGCGCGTGGGTCCTTCCACCTTGGATCGTGACAGAAGGAGCCGACCATCTCTGGACCCAGCAGGCAGTAAGTCTTCAGCCTGTCGGTGGCGGTGCTCCACCCGCCCCGGATTGTCTGCCTATGGCCCCCCGCCGGCGAAAGAAGCTCGCCCCCGGATCGTGTGCCGGCGAAGCTGCCCGTCCTGTTCCTGTTTGCTGCCGTGGTGCAGTTCTGTTCCCCTGTTCCAGTTCCCGTTTCTGCTAGGTGCAGTTCCGTCCCGTCCCTTTGCCCCCGTCCGAGTCTGGTTTCTGCTCCCGTCCCGTCTGCCCCCCTCCTCTGCCCGGGAGGGTTGCCTCGTTGTGCGCCAGGAGGCGCACATTAGGAGGTGGGTACTGTCACCCCCTGTGCCTCTGCGGCCATGTGGGGGCGCTCTGGTCCTGATTTTATAAGCCCCGCTCTCCTGGTGTGTCAAAAGACCTTTTGAACTCCACCTGGCTGCCTTCGCGTGGGTCCTTCCACCTTGCATCGTGATAGTTAGGTCTATGAGCATGATTTTTGACACTACAGTTTAGAAACCAGGTCCATCTAAGTTTCATAAGTCAATATTGATACAATGTAGAAATGGTTTCTAACTTTGTAGTGAAGCGGGCAATAAAAATACTTTTTACTTTTCATAATACTTTTGAGTACATTTCAGGGCCTGGACTTTTTAGTTTTACTTGAGTGGACCAGTACTTTCATGTTTACTGAAGTAATTTTTTACACAGATACTTTTACTTCCACTCAAGTAAAGAATTGGTACTTTTGCCACCTCTGCTTAATCTCCCCCTTCCCCCCCCCTCCCCCCTCCCCACACACACACACACACACACACACACACACACACACACACACACCCCGACTGTGCCCTCGCCACTCGTCCCATTTGGGGAAAATGGAATCCCCTTTTTTCCTTTCACTGCTTCTTGCTCTTTCTGCTGTTTCCTTGCATTGCTAGTATTTCTGGATATGCTCATTTTTGTATTTGGGGATTCGGGTTCACCCCCTTTCAATTAAAACAACAAATAATTATACAAACTGCAAGACACTGCCGATTTCCCGGGGAGCTCCACTCCGTGCGTGTCTCACAACATGGTGTCTCCAGAAGTCAATCAGACTTCATTTGGATGACATTTTGGATCTTATCCTGCGGCAAAGCTTTGCACATTCATATGATACTGATGCCGCTACTACTGCTGTGACTATAGCTACCCCAAATGCTACTACTGCCCCTACTACTGCTGCGACTGCAGCAATTCCTACTACTACTGCTGCTGATGCAACTGTTATCACTCCCACTACTGCCGCCACTGCAACTGCTGTGGCTACTACTGCTGTTGCTGCCGACCCCGCTGCCATTACTGCATTGGTTGTCCATGTTGTTGCAATGTCTGTTTCCGTTTCGGCAACTTTTGTTTCGACCACTTCTGTTTCGACCACTTCTGTTTCGACCATATCCGGTTCGGCCACTTCTGTTTTGACCATATCCGTTTCATCCACTCCTGTTTTGACCACTTCCGTTTCGGTCACTTCTATTTCATCCACTCCTGTTTTGACCATATCCGCTTCGGCCACTTCAGTTTTGACCACTTCCGCTTTGGTCACTTCCGTTTCAGCCACTCCTGTTTTGACCACTTCCGTTTCGGCCACTCCTGTTTTGACCACTTCCGTTTCAGCCACTTCAGTTTTAACCACTTCCGTTTCGGTCACTTCTCTTTCATCCACTCCTGTTTTGACCATTTCCGCTTCGGCCACTTCAGTTTTGACCACTTCTGTTTCGGCCACTTCTGTTTCAATCACTTCCGCTGCCCCCACTGCCATTTCCGCTACTTCTGCTTCCATGCAAGAAGTGGGCTCGATGGAAATGCTCCTCGGTGTCATATCTTCTTTTATAATTGTGGTGATGGAATTCTGCAGTTCCAGACAGTCCTCTTCATAAGGTTTCGGTTCCCAGGGTTCTTCCACGTGCCCGGGAAGGCTCACCAGTGAGTCTCTGTCTGGGTTTGTTGTTCCCAAAGATGATGGCATGCTTTCAGATATTTTGAACAAAGTCTCCTAAAAATTAAACTTCAATGAGATAAAAATGCCTCAATCCAGTCGAAGGTTCTACCCGCTCTTCTGAGTTCTAAGTGCGTCTGTGAGTTAATGGCAGCTGGTACCCTCAGCTCTGAAATGTGGCTTTGATGTGTCAGGTTCAGTCACTTTGATGTCACTGGTGATGTCACTTTGATGTCACACTGTCACTGGTTGCTTAGCAACCATGCTGCTGCTGGTCAGTGCAGGCCAAGCCTGTCGAATGATTCTAGTAGAATAGCTTTTCATAGTTTATTCTCACACACACACGCCTCTGATTTGGAATTTTATACACTGTGTAAATAAACTGTTATAAATTCCCTGTTGGTTTTGTGTTTGATGTTGTCAATAGTTTAGTCGGGCATCCCAACTGAACAGCTGTGGGGTCCCAGCAGGACGGGAGTGTGGGAGGAGCTTATCTGGTGCCACTGCCAATTGTTCAGTACATAGTGAATGCATTCATGAATAGAGTGAGTTCATATAGTTCAGTGTCCCGTGCTGACGCGCTGCTGTGCAGCAGAGTGATTGGCTGATGGGAGAGGGGGGCGGAGCTGAGGCTGATTCCAGAGAAGGGTTCTGGTTTTGGAAGAGTGTGATGCCGAGCAGCTGTTTTATGAATGGAGGGTTTTCACGTAGTTTAACCACAGCTGTATCTACCTCGTGTATTCATAGAGCGCAGGCACGATGCTGGAGTATTGTCTTCTGATGGCCAGCAGCCCTCCGATGTAACCGCACAGGATCAAGAGCTCACTGCGGACTCTACGCACACACACAGATGAACACACACACAGTAGATGAATATAGTACAGTTGGTTTGTGGTATATGGTGTCAGGAGGAAACGTTCAGTGGCTCGTACTCTGTGAAGGAGGCGGTGGTGAGCCGGTCAGTTCGGATGTAGCTCATCAGGTCAAGGATTTGGTGAACGCCGTCTACCGTCCAATCAGAACCAGCCAGCTGCTCTGTGAGGCGGACATCACAAACTCAGTCACTGAGCCAGGAGCACACATGTAATGTAAAAAGTTTGTAGTATCTACGATTACGAACACGTTTCATAACTCCTGCTGATCAAATTCTGTGTGACTTCAGCTCCAGCGGACGTTCACTGAGTCCACTGTGTGATTCACTGAAAAAATACACTACAGATGACTTCTGACCAGACTGCTCAGAGTTCAGTCAGCAGCACTCAGTAGGTGCTCAAACATCCACAGGCTGTCAGTAGAAACAATCACATACATCTCAGAAAGCAGCACAGCTGTTTCGTCTGTGTTCGGTTATTTCTCTTCAGCTCTGCTGTGATTGATTCATAAGGATCAGACATTGACATGGGGCCTGCAAGACCCACCACAACAAGATCCCATGCACTTTGCCAGCCCTCCTGCCCCTCTACCCCCTTGTCTTCCCGCCCTCCTGCCCAGCGGTGGGTACCTTTGACATGCTGGATCCCGATGTGCAGAGCGTGTTCCGGCTTAGAGCTCAGCAGGTGGAACTTCACGGCAGCAAACAGATCACCGTCGCTGAGAGCCGCTTCAGCTAAAGAACCACAGTCCTCCAGAGAGGGAAGCTCACACTGAGGAGAACACACACACACACACACACACACACACACACACACACACACACACACACACACACACACACACACACACACACACACACACACACACACACACAACGGGTCCAATGAAAATGAGGTCAAATGGAAACCAGGAGACAGTGAGAACAGAGCGAGACAGGAGCAGCTCAGTGTGGTAAATAGAGAAGGATCTAGTTTGAATCTCGGCTCTGCTGCTCACTTAGAACACGTCTACAACTCATTTTGGGTTCTCCTACTTCAACCGAATTCATTTTGGTTGTGATATGTTTTATTTGATGTTTATTTTTCACTTCACTAGTCAATAAAAATGGTGCAGAAGAAGGAAGTTTTTTATCCCCCGGCTGCCTGGCAGGGTACTCACCCGCTGGTGCAGCTGGTTGACTTCAGCAGCACTTCCTGGATAAAACGCACACAGCTTGGCCAACAAAACATGATTATCAGGAATCATCTGCAGCAGGTTGGCTGACAGCTCCCTGAACACAACACAACACACAGTTTAGACTTGTGGAGCCTGAATTGGTGCGCCCTCTGCTGGTGTGCTTTCACACTACGGCCCTTCAGTGTGTGTTCAGTCCATCTGCAGGATCGCCTGTGCGTCCTGAACCAAGCAGGTGTGAGAGCTCTAATGCCGGGTTCACACCGGATGCGTTACGTCTCCGGAACAGAATTACCGCAACACCGTCCCTCACGCTGCCTCCGGCGGGGCTGCAGTCCGCTCTCCAGATCTCACTCACTGATTCCGGTGAAACCTGTTCAACTCAATAAAACCCAGCCCAAGTCTCAATCTCTGTAGAAACTCGTGATAAAACCATAAAACTCCTATTTGTATAATAAGAAAATTTATCATAAGCACACAACTGCTCCGAATAAACAAGCAGTAAAACAGGCTCCCGCAAACAGTGCAATCAGACAACATTCAAGAAACAATAGCAACCAATCACCTAAATCCAGCTTTCTGTAATGAAATAGATGATTAAAAAATATGCAGGTTGATTTGCAATAACCGATCTCCCACTCTCAACACACACACACACACGCAGGCATGTATACGCACACACACACACAAAACAGAAATTGAACCACAGAACCTACATAGAACCTGACTCCAACATGTGAGGGTGTGTTCCTACCACGTTGCCGTCGTCATGTATTTCCGGGCCAGCAGTTCCAAGCAGTAAGCCGTGCTCTGATTGGCTGCTTCACCGAGGACGATGCCCACACAGGCGGCCAGCTCCAGCTCGTTCCCTCGGATCAGACTGGACATGGCGAGCTGTAGACACACACACACACACAGTACAGCCTGACCGCTCCCTACCTACACACAGCTGATGGTGACACACTGATAATGGTACCTGCACATCGTCCACGGCGAGGTGGCAGCACGCCGCCAGAACTGAACATCCATCCTGAAAGTACCACTCAGCCAGCTCCTTACAGACCGACCGCAGGAGGCTGCAGGAGGAGTCACTGGTTAGATTAAGCGCTATTCTTGCTAGCAAAGAGAAGCTCTGTTACTATTTGATTAAACTCCTGTTTGCCGGAGGAGGAGCCTCATTACCTTTGGTACTGTTGTCTGTTGTCCACGTCGTTCATCGTGTGGTTGACGGAGGAGGTCAGAGGAGCACGAATGTTGCCTTCAACCGCTCCCTGAAAGTTGGAATTCTCTGTTATTGTTTTAACTGTTGTTTTATTAGTGACGTTCCCGCCGCCCACCCTCTACATCCACTCCACCTGCCCCCTCCTCATACCTGAGCGATCAGCACCGCCTCCAGCAGCTGACCCCGCCCTGTGAAGAACGCCACCAGCTTCTTAATGTCTCCGGTGGCAACGCAGTAAGGGATGGCATCGTCATTGTCCTCCGCCATGAGCTGGTCAGCTCTCCTACAACACACACACACACACACACACACACACACACACACACACACACACACACACACACACACACACACACAGTAATTTATACCTGTTCACATGTCTTTTTTGAAAGGTGTGTTGGTGTTTTGTTATCAAATTATTTAAAAATAGTTTGGAATGAAATATCAAATTATTGCATTTCTCTTATTTTGCTTATTTTTTCCAAACGTAATGTGACAGAGGTTGTCTTTAACTGGGTGGAGTATTTGGCTACAGTTACTGGTGACGTGAGAAGAGTGGTGAGAGGACAGGTTTACCTCTGCATGAGTTTCTTCCAGTATTTCATGGAGACTCCAGGAGCCACAGACAGAGCCTTCTCCCACTGGAAACACACAAGTCACACAGAAGCCAGGCGGCGGTCAAACTTCGGTCACACACGTACTGGAAGTCATAATCAGCGGTGGTTTCACTGGTCAGCACAGTCAGAAACAAGCTGCAGATACAACACACTGACCTTTAGCCTGCTGTAAGCTGTCTGAACGAACACTTCATTAAGACAAAGAGCTAGCTGTGAAGCTAAAACTCTTCTGGATTATTGAAAGAAAGCACACACACACACACACACACACACACACACACACACACACACACCTGCCCCAGCTCCACCATCAGCTCACAGTAGCGCTGGATCTGTCCCAGTCTCAGGTGAATATCTGCTGCTTCCTTCAGCTGCTCCTCTTTGCTCGGCGCTCCGATTCCCCCTCCAAACTTGGACATCTTGACGATGGTCAGCTCCTGAGCTTCAGACTGAAGCACACACACATCAGCAGCAGTGTTAGTCGCACCCCACACACACACCCACACAGATACACTGTTCTGCACAGAGAAACTAAATCAGAGTCAGAGAATGTGCTTCATCCCTGACAGTCGCTCTGCGCCTCTCTGTATTGTGTTTGTGTGGCAGTTTTGTGTGTGCGCAGTAGTTTTGTGGCACTAGTTGTGCAGCAGCTGTGTGGCTGTCGGGACTCACAGTCTTGAACTTGAGCAGGTGCTTCATATGCATCACTCCTTTGCTGTAGCTGTTGGGCAGCAGCGAGTCGTCCTGACCGTTAATCACGGAAACCAAATCCCACAGATTACTGCTGCCGCCTGGAGGCTGGGAGGAACACACACACACACACACGCACACACACAAACAAACACACACAAGTTCATTTGTGTATTTATGTAGTAACATGGATTACTCGTTAGATTACTTGTTGGACTGCAGTCACTGGGTTCTTACTGAGAAGCACTCGGAGAACCAGCGCAGCTTCTTCCCGCGGACGTCCAGACTCAGCTTGTCCAGCTCCTGCTTCACGTCTCGGGAAACTTTCCCACAGAGCAGCGGCGGCGAGCCGGGAACCATCGCCATGTCTGCAGAGTGACGCGGCGGTCAGACCAGGACAGGATGCGGCGGAACGGGAAAGCGGCGGGGGACAGGAAGAGGAAGCGAACCTCACCTGTGTTCCCGATGACCTTCTCCCACGGCTGCTCCGTCAGCACGTTGAGCAGCAGTGGCGAGATGAGCGGCGTCAGAGACCACAAACGCACCGTGCTGTCTCTGCTGCAGCTCGCCATGGTGAACGGACGCTGAGGGTGGCACGTCAGACCTACACACACACACACACACACACATCAAACACACATGATAGACACACATGTCAAGAGATACACGAACACTATCCGCGTGTCTCACCGTAAACGTCGGCTCCGTGGTCGAACACTGTGTCCAAACATGTGCCGTCTCTGGTGTCCCACACACGGATCGTATAGTCCCAAGAACCTGTGCAAGTTCAGACACACAGTTTTTTAATGCTGTTTTAGTATGTCAAAAGTTCAACCTGTGTGGTTGTTGTAATGACCCTTCTGTCCACTGGGTGGCAGCAGTGAGTCACATCATATCACCTGATCTCTCAGACTAAATGCAGTTAGAGTGACTCACTGCCCCACCGCTGATACAAAGTGAGAGGTTTAACAGTTAAACCATCAGTTAAACTTACTCATTTGACTGCGAACAAGTAGTAATAACTATACAACTTATTATATATAAACTATAGAACTTTGCTGTTTTACTTGTTTTACTGTCAGGAGGCCACAGAATTCCTCTGAGCTGTTCTACTGATAGCAGAAGGTGTGTGAGTGTGTGTAACATGAGAGTGTGTGCAGAAACAGAGACTGGTCAGTACAGGCTAAAGTGCTGTGAATTGTCAGTAGACGTGTGTTTTTACCTGAGATGAGTAGATACGGGACCTCTGTGTTCCACATCAGACCTCTGACAGGAGCTGTGTGACCACTCAGCACGTTGATACAGGCATCCTGCGTGTAGTCCCAGATACGGACAGTTCTGCGCGCGCACACACACACACACACACACACACACACACACACACACACACACACACACACACACACACACGGATGAACAGGCTGCTGTCTCTCCTGTGTTCTGTGTGAATCTGTTCTCCATGTTATTCATGTTTCTTTTCACCATTCATATCAGCTTTAAGTTGTTCATTTTTTATAAAACTAGTTCATCATAAACAGCAGAGAATTAATCAAACAATGTCTCATAGTGAGTGAATAATATTAACTACAATTTAATTCATTATTTTTCATCAATGAGCCCTGAAAACCAAAATATGCGGTGCATGGTCCACCTGGAGGGGAGAGCTTTAGATGGGGGCGAGGACACCGGGGAGGGTGCTGGAAAGTTCACAATCTATCTTTTAAAATTTTAGATTATAAATCTTCAAGTGTCTGAGTAGATATACAGAAACAATGGAGGGTTCACAGTGTTTTCGCTGCTCACTCTGAAATAAAAAAGTTGATGTTTGTAATGTTTGTAGGTTGGCTGAAAATCGCCACGCTCACCCGTCGTCGGACCCGGAGCACAGGATTCCCTCTCTGAGCGGAGACCAGCGGACATGGAATACTTTGGCCAGGTGTCCGGTGAAGACCTTCAGAGGCTGGTCCGAGCTGGTGGCCAGGTAGTAGACCCGCACGTTCTTATCCTCACAGCCGGTGGCAATCATGTCCCTGCAGAGTCAGGAAACACTTAAAACACACAGTTCTGCCCCTGCAGTTAGGCTTTGAGCCTGGCTGTGAGTGCGTGTGTGTGTGTGTGTGTGTGTGTGTGTGTGTGTGTGAGAGAGAGTGTGTTTGACTGTGTGGGCTCCTTACTTGTTGTTTTGGCTCCAGTCGCACCCGAACACAGCGGCAGGGTGTTTGTACTTGTGGAGGATTTTACCATCGATGGTTCGGATGATGCTGCGCTCAGAAACACAACATACACACACACACACACACACACACACACACACACACACACACACACACACACACACACACACACGAGTGAGACGGCACAGACAGAACAAAAACACCGTCACCGGGGCTCACAGCCGTCCTACCAGAATCCATCTCCACTGCAGGTGGCGATCCTCTTGGAGTCCTTGTGGCTCCAGGAGATGCAGAAGATCCCGTTCTTACCGTGCTGGAGGCAGAAAAACATGGAGGAGCACAGTCTGCATGTTACACATGAAGCTATCCAGAAACTCTCAGTCGCAGCACATTTGTGACCAATTCTAAAGGACGTGACATGAGAATGAATGCGAGTGTTGTGGGAATAACTACAGGTCGGAGTCACCTCGTTAAAGCGGGTGATGATTTTCCCCTTCCTCACATCCCAGATAAACGCTCCGTTCCGAGACGTCGCCCCGGCGATACAGTTCAGATCTCCTTCAGAAAAAAACGCCAAAACACCCGAGTCAACCCCCTCAACACGAGTGTGTGTGTGTGTGTGTGTGTGTGTGTGTGTGTGTGTGTGTGTGTGTGTGTGTATGTATTTAAGGTGATCATACCTGGAGCCCAGGACAAAGAATAAACCACTCCCTCGTTGCCGGGCGATGTGTAAACAGCTGTGAGTGTGTTGGTGTCCCAGATTTTGATCGTGCCATCAAAGCTGGCCGTGGCGAGCAAGTTTGGATCATCCGGCTTAAATTTACAGTCAAAAATGGTTTCTACATGACCCTGAAACACACACACACACACAAACACACACACAGACCCGGAATGAGAAAATGTATTCCTCTATCATTTCACGTGTCGTCTGTCTCAGTCTGATCTCACCAGGTCTCGCAGGAAGTCCCACTTCTTGGCGCCCATGTCGTAGAGGCCGACGCCCCCGTCCATGAAGCAGCAGACGGCGTGGCCCGGCGGCAGGGAGAAGGAGCGGTTCTGGGACAGCGTTGGAGGAGGGACGGCCTCGCTGGTGGAGCTGGTGTGTTGGCTTTTACTGGGAGAGATGGAAGTCTGTGCTTCAGAGACAGAGCACATGTCAGAGCTGCAGGGTCTGGACTCAGAGGAACAGGTCTTCCTGTGGAACGCTGGTCTGACCCTCCTGCTGCACACCCAGTCATCCCTCTCTCACCGATTTAGTCTATTCTCAAAGCACAGAAATCTGCAAAGTACCAATGTAATTTAATTGAACTGAATGATTTACATGAACTTGGCTGTTGAGTTTTAAGTGTTTTTGTTCTTTAAGGCTCAATCTTCATCTTCAGTTTTCTCAAACCTCATCAATAATGACTTATTTCTCTCCCTTTTCGCCTCATCCTCCACTTGGCTCCTCATCTACTCATCCTCCTCTCCTCCACCTACCTTTCTTGGCGAGAGGTGAGTTGAGGACGTGCAGAGCGTGAAACCCCGTTTTCTTCAATTTGAAACTGTCCAACGGAGTCGAGCGAGACACGTTCCAAACCCTCAAAACCCCGACTTGTGAGTCTGTAAACACACACACACACACACACAGAATGAATGAGCATGAGAACGTGTGTTTACCTCAGTGATGAATGAGTGTACCTCCGGTGATGAACATGCCCGGTGCTGAAGGGACCCAGGCCAAACACTGGACTGAAGCTGCAGCGGAGGGGAAGCAGAAGGACGTGATACAAGCCAGCGCTTCGCTGTCCACCAGCCGGATCCCGTTATGGAGGTTAGACACTGCCAGAAAGACATAAAGTTACAGTTACTACTGTCAAAGTAACTAGTTACTTTAGTACCTCAGTGTGTTCTTTTGGTAATTTTGCTCGCATAGCAGTGACTGCAACTGAAACTCATTTCATGACAGTAATGAGATAAATCATCAGTGCTAGAAGCGGTGGAGTAGCAGAGACAACAGTTTTTCATGTCTGGGAAGACGGTTCATTCGGTTCACTCTAACTGATGAGCTGGATACACAGAGAAACATCTTATTTCCTGGTTTGCTGTGTTTGCGTGGCTGACCCAGCAGGTAGTCTGTTGATAGAGGGTCCCACTCCAGAGCGCTGATGGGGTCTTCTTCATCCGTCCCCTCCAACGACTCGGGGCGCAGCACGTGTTTCTGACTCTTACTGCCTGAAGACAGAAGACCGGCGGACTGTTGGTGACTGACCACAGCACGCCACCACACCGGCACATCAAAACGCTAGCTACACATGTCAGTACTCCTGGGTTCCTACCCGGCTGGAAGACGGACAGGCTTCCGTCCGTGTGTCCGAACACCAGCTTCCCCTTCTTGGTGGGATGCCACCTGAACAGGCAGATGTCTGACAGGAAGGAGTGGGCCTCCTTGTGCACGGTGACGCCGGGGTCCGGGCCGCGGAACGCCCACAGATACAGCGGACCCCGCTGGGACACGAAGGCCACGCCATCGGCCGAGTTCCAGCACCAGCTGACCGACACCGGAACGCCTGAGGAGACGCACAGTGACAATCCCGCTCTCCTGACGTCCTCCTCCCGCTCTCCTCCCGTCCCTCACCTTTGGTGTTGTCCAGTCGGGCCACGGCTTTCTTCTCAGCCACGTTCCACACGATGAGCAGGTTGTCTGCGGAGGCGGAAACGAACAGGTCACAGTGATCTGGACTCCAGCTGAAGGCCGTGATGGTCTTCTTATGCTCTGACATGATGGAGCTCAGCTTAAACTCATTGTACTGCTGGTCCAACTGCAGAGGAGGAAGAGGAGGAGCAGGAAGACATCCAGAGGGAGGATGAGGAGGGGAGAAAGAAAGTTCAATTATGTTCCCAACACACACACACACACACAAACACACAGGCACACACGCACACACACAGACCTGGTAGATGTATATAGCCAGAGTAGCACAGTAGGCAAATCGGTCTCCGCTGGCAGCGCACACGTCTTTGTTCCACGGCTGACATCCTGCGGCCAACAGGCCCACCTGCTTAACTCTGGCCATCCTCACCTGCACACAAAACACACACACTTTCATCACAGCCGTGTGTGTTCTCTGTTTTCTGCAAAGCGAACAACAGTAATGATGTTTGTCAACACACTGAAAAAAGAAAACTTTCTCAAATCCTCAATTTGCACCTTTATCACTGATACATCTGAATTGTTTATCCTTTTAGTTTTTTTCACTCTTTTAGCATCAAGGCTAATTAGCATTAGCTCTAGAGGCCCGTCTTCGTATGCCCCAGACTAAATCCTCTGATACAGACGCCACTGCTGTGTTCATTACTGTGTAATGAGATTCATTAGGAGGAGCTTACAGATGTGTATCAGAGTAAAACCACTGATGACCTGTGGCTGCACTGCCCTCTACTGGATGCTTGGCTTACACATGGCATTTAAAACACACCTGCTGTGCATAAACAGAGCAGAAATGGGTCTTGAGGCTACCTGATTCAACATGAATGCTAACACCTATAGCCTGCAGACTCGGTTTATGGCTTGATTCTCAGTAGTTCTTATTCCTCTTACTCTCTCCATCAAACATCAGCAGATGTGTCGCCTCCAGCAGACAGCAAAGCCATCGACCGTGGTCAGGTGGATCCACAGGTTGGGCGTAAGATGATTACAGGAAGGATTGGATTAATCTGTGCTGCGATTGGTTCAGACTGCCGCTGAGCTGCAGTTGATCAGTACCAGTACTCAGTAAGAGTATAGTTACCTCGCTCTCCAAACAATGCTGGAGTCAAACTCTGGTAGTCACTGCAGATAAAAAGATAAAGAGTAGGGGGAAGATGCTCTATAATCACGATGTGAGCTAGTTTAACTTATTGCTAATGGTGGCAGATGTCTGTAATGAAGACATAAAAGTTATGGAACGTGCTCGCGCCACAGCTGTCATCTAGTTTCTATGTAAGACAACAATGTGAAGATCAGTGAGATTACAGTAACGGTAACTGAATGACTGATTTCATGTCGCAGCATCAGAGACAGGAGAGAAGTGGAACGCGTGTTTCCCTCTGGATGCTCCTGAAGCCTGACGACTGATTCTTCACCTGGATCACAGAGAGGCCGAGGAGAAGGAGCGGGCCGTCGCCATCAAAGCTCCTGTTAGCCTGTTAGCTCGTCCTGTAAGGTGCAAATGGGCTGATTTGCATAAACATTTGTTCTGTAGCTGAGATCATGGACACACTAATGACGCGCTGCCACAGAAACCTGAGAGCTCTGACAGAGGAACGGCTTCAGCTGAGAGGGGACGCTTTCCTCTGAACCAGCTCAAATAAATAAGGCTCGGAAACACTGATTCATGAAGACAACATATGTTTCTGTCTGCAGAATAAAAAGAATGAAACCCTTTATACACAAACACACACAGAGCTGCCTAAACTTACAGTAGAAACTACTTGCTGTTTTATTTCCTGGCCAGTTGTGGAGAAAACATCAAGAAGCTACAAAAAATACAATGTTCCTGTGAGGCGTTCACAGCTGCCCCACAGAGAATCCAGAGAAGGTGTGAGCATCTGATGAAGGTGAGACTGATCACAATTGATGACTGTGATAATAAGGCTGACTGTGGCTGATGGTGATGTTAGCTGTGATGCTATGGAGGATAGTGATTATTTTCACTACTGGAAGGACAGTGATGATGGTGATTACAGAAATGACAGTGATTAGTGATGGAGATGATGGTGATGATGATGATGATGATGACAGTGGCTGTTGTAACCATGCTGATGCTGATAACAGTGAGAAACCTGTTCCTATAACTTCAATCAGGTCTTTAAGTTTCAGTGAAGTTATCCATCCTACAAAGGTCCACTAAATAAAGCTGTCTGTAACTCTGGTTCTTTTCACTTCCAGCCCTCAAACTGAATTTCTGCCTTGAATCAAACATCCGTGTCTGGACCGCTGCTCTGGGAGAACATGAAATCTCCACACAGACAGGTCGCTGGTTCGAGCCCGCGTGTCGCCAGTGTACGCCTATGCACTGTCGCATCGGGTCGCGCGGTCTTCAACGTGCGTGACATGCGGTGCGATTCACATGTCGCCGTTTTGTGGACGTGATGAAGAGGAGCTGTCTCACCCGCCCACTGAGGCACGGGGGTGTAGAAATGAAGCGCCCCCCTACACTGTTTGACTCCATTCCCGATGTTATTATTGTCAATATTTATTTAATATTGTTGGGATCAACAGGTTTCACTAATCCGCGTGCACGCGGAGCTCTTCGGGGCTCGCGCTCCGGACACACCTGCGCTCCGTCGGCTCCGTGATTCCGCTCCGTGCTCGCGCTCACCTGCCCGGGGCGCCGGGCGGTCGGTGTCCGGCGGTCGGAGTCTCACCTGCAGCTCATGTGAGCGTCGCCTCTCCCCGCGGACAGGCTCGTGCAGGGCGGACAGCTCCCGGTGCTGAAAGGCGCTCGTGCGCTGCGTGCTGCGTGCGGAGGCCAGTGACGGAGGCTGTGATTGGCGGAGAGGAGGAGGGACGCCGAGCTGTGATTGGCTGAGCGGACTGTCGCTCAGTAGGAACATGATGTGTGACTACATTAGAGACAGCTCCATCTGCTGCCTCCGCAGGACTTATTATCACACCGCCGTCACAAAAAAACACGTCTTCACCTCAACAGGCAGCGATTCCTCCACAGAAACATCTCTTACGAGCAATTACCAAACTTGGGAGCTTTTCCCAAATGATTATTCTCTGCTTGATTTAGTGACTATTTATTTTATATTGGTGGAACGTTTGGATCGTTCCAAGTCATTTTGTAGTTCATTTTTTGTTTTTTTCCCCCATTTTTTTTTTTATATAATTTTCGATATAAACATTTTAACACTATTTTTTGCGGGTGCAATATTATCTCACATGAAGTTTGAAGAAAGAAAAATGTTTTGACCAATCCCTTTAACTTGTACACCACTTCCTGTACTGTTGTAGACTACTCCAGTTCAGTTTAATTCAGTTTCATAGATGTAACTCCAAATACAGTAAGGTCATCTCAAAGACACTTTAAAACAGAAATACCATACATTTCCCTTGTAATCCACTTATGTAACTTTGAAGTCTACTTCCAAGAAACATGTAAAGCACTTCTTCAATTCTTCCACCAGTTTACTCAAAACTGAAGAGATTTTTCTATTCTGCACCATTTGGTTATGCTCATTAGCCAAGTCACGATTTACATAAAACTGGAGACCACATCCTGGGAACTTGTAGCTTGTTGTACCTTCTCTGAAAACATCTGAAACCTTTACAGACCACTTCCTGCACCTTTGGACATCACACTCTGTAGATCTGTGAATTAAATATCATTTAAACTTTTCTTTTTAATATATGCATTTCATGTTATCTAGTTTCCAAATATAAAGAACTAACTTCAGAAATGTTAGAAACTGCAAAACTGACTATTGTTTGATACACCCATAATATTAAACCTCTGACATAGTAGTAGAGCTCCTTTAGGTATGCACTCACTTCAAGTTCTATATTAAAGTTTGAATGTCCTCTTGGCCTTTTGTATTATATGAACTTGTTGACCACTTCCTGTACATTTGTAGAGCACATCCTGGAAACTCAGTCCACTTCTTGTTCATTTTTTAAGCTGCTTCCTGGACACTTACAGCCCACTTCCTGGAAACGTCTTTAAGCATCACCTTCTGTACCTTTGTAGCATGTCAATTCATTTTCATTTATTTAGCAACAAATACAAGAAAGTCATCCCAAGGCCAATTTTACAGGGAAAAACCCAACTTCCTGTAGCTGTGAACACCACTTCCTGTATAGTTGTATGCCACGTCCTGCTTGCTTCTCAAGTCTGAGCTCCAAGATTTATCATTTAATCAACTTCAGTTTTGAACATTTCTCTTACACCATTGGCAGCCACCCCCCCCCCCCCCCCCTTTCAATATACATTAAAATGTGAATGTGAAGCTGTTTTGAGGCTGAGATGTCATTGACCAACATTAAGTTAAACTATTTTGATACCACTACATGAAACAACACCTGTGACTCAAATATCAAATTCAGCTTTAAATGTTTTGACTCCTTTTTCAATGAAATAAACTGAAGAGTATGACGTTTAGAAATCATTTTCAGGATCATCTGAAATGTTTTGTGAAATCCTCACATATGAACATTTTACTGAGTCAGACTCATTTCAGCTATTAAACACATTTGTAAATTGATTCAGACCGAAGTCTTTCAAAACTGAATTTAGAATATTTTCATTTAAATAAATGAATAGCATCATGGCTTTACAGCTGGTTAATACCAGTGGATCTTGTTTTTTGGTGTTTTAACACAGAACGCTCAAAAACTTGTACTCTTATCCTCAAATAGTGTTTTGCATCACACAAAGGATTAATATTGACCACAAATCTTCCAAAGCCTGAACAGTTTTCTGCAGCCATCATTGACTGCCAATCCTGAGCTTCTTTGGGGAAAAAAAGGAAGAGAAATATAATCAATATACAAAATTTTATTAGAAAAAAAAAAAACAGAAGAAAGTCATTCTACAGACGTGTACATTAAAATTGCTGCAAACATTTTACTCGGACTACATATAAACGCTGGCAGTAAAACGACAGTAGAGAACCAGCACCAGACTCAAACATGAGCGGTGCCTCCACAAATGATAACCCGACACCCCACCGCTGTCCACCGGCCGCACAACAAGGTCAGTCCACTGTCTGATCATAACACAGGCTGAGGGGGCTCTACCATGGAACACACAAACGGGGGGTTAAACTACATGGGGGGCCCCCCCCTCACAGCAGCGCCCACTCAGCCACACAAACACAAACTGGAGTTAAGCTCAACATCACTTTCTGTCGTCAGCCAAAATGCTCAGTCGTCATCCTCGTCATCATCATCGTCGTCCTCCTCGTCTTCGTCATCATCATCGTCGTCATCGTCATCATCATCTGCCACTTCCTGCTTCTTGGCGGAGGGCCTGCCGGGACCACTTTTCTTCACATCGCCCTTCGCGGAGCCGCTTTTGCTTTTGTATGCCGCCATGTCCTGAGAAAAGAAAGAAAGAAAAAGTCTGTTACAAACCATCATCATCAAAAAGCACAAATCAAAGTCCAGGTGGCGTGCGCGCACCTTCTCGTATTTCTCCTTGAGTTTGCCAGCCTTGGCCTCATACGGCCCCTTGTCTTTGGCGCTTAACGTAGACCACTTCTCCCCGAGCTTCTTGGCGATGTCACCGATGGAGATTCCTGGATACTCCTCTTTCACTTTGGGACGGAACTCAGAGCAGAAGACGAAAAAGGCAGAGCTGCAGAGGACACAGAGACACAATTTAAACCCGCTCACACACTCCGGACCACATGGAGTTGCAGAATTACACTTACGGGGGCCTTTTGGGGGCGTTGGGATCCTTCTTCTTCTTGGCCTTCTTGGCTCCTTTAGGTGGAACGTAAGACTTCATCTCACGGTCGTAACGAACTTTGTCGTTCTTTGCCATCTCCTCGAACTTAGACTTCTCCTTTGAAGACATTGTCTAAAAACAGCAAGTTTGAACAGAGTTGAAACTACAACCACATGTGGAGAACTGCATTGTTTTCCTGAGTCAATATAACACTTTATGAACCAGGCTGAAATTATCTCAGAAGTTTACCTTCCATCTCTCGGCACATTTCTTGGAGAACTCAGAGAAGCTGACGTTCGTCCCTGGATTTTTCTTCTTGTGCTCTTCGCGACACGTCGCAATGAAGAATGCATAAGAGGAGATTTTTCCTCGGGGCTTGTTTGGATCTTTCGCCATGGTTCCAGTTGACCTGCAAATAAGACATCAAAAATAAATAACAAGCACAACAACTAACACTACCAAACATTTATCAACTTCCTCATTCCTTCAGGTGTGTTTCTGTTTTAAGCATTACACTGTGAGGCCTTCATAAAAATTTTGAAATGACAATTACCAATATATTTTCAAGACACCAGAGGTTCAGACCTTTAAATTTACCACAGAATCTTTCAGTGAATAATCTCCAGACATATTTAAACAGCCGAACAGCAGTTTTGTCTGTTTGGTGTGCTTTAATTAAGGTACACAAACACTTAAGGCCAGAAATTTAGTTATTTCAATAGTTTTCAAGCGAATACATTAAAAAAGGATACAGTTTAAACTGCTGCTCGTTGAATGTGTTCGACTATTAAGTGGAGTGCTCCCACAGTGCTGCAGTAAATGTTATTAAAGCGTAAACAGGCCGCGGCTCTCTCACTTAATCCGATTTCAGACGCGACTCCATTTTCTATCTTCCCGCCGAAACACGACTGCGCCAAATAAACTTCTCCGACACGGTGAGGCGGTTTAAAACCCCTCGTTTGAGCCCAGCGGTGAGCATTTACACGGCTGTAACTCACAAGGAAAGAAAAATGCTTATCGGCCGAGTCCGAATCGAACTTTATGGAAACTTTAAAAGGCGGGCTAAGCTCGTGTAGCGGGCTAAGCTAGCCGACCCAAATGGCGTTTCAAGCGCGTGTTGCGCACCAAGTTTTAGCCCGAGGAAAGCTTAAACCTTACCGTGCCACGCAGGATATCTTCACAACCGGACGGGTTTAATCTGGGGGTTTTTAATATATAAAACCCGACAGGACATAAACGATAGAGACGCTGTACAATAGTAGTTACTTCATTAAATGTGCATTTTACTGCTAAATGGTACAGCCGACACGTCTGCGGAACATTACAATAAACTACCGGACGAAAACCAGGACATGTCAGGAATTAAAACAATTTAAAGAACGTAAAGGGAGCGCCGTGACCCACCTTCTCCGCTGATCAGCCTGTGAAGGAGTGAATGAGGAAGAAAGAGCGACTGTTGTTGTCCGTTCTTGTGGGAGAAAAACAAGATCCTAAGCCCCGCCCCTGCGCGCCTCTGATTGGACATGATGACAACATTTACGTTCAAACGTCAAGCAAACGCTGCTGTGATTGGAGGACACACGCGGACGCTCAGACGATGTGTGTGTGCGGCAGCCGGAGGATGATTGGCTACAGCTGGGATTTAAACGAAGAGCGCGAAACGGCTCTTTGTTTGAACCAAAGAAAAGATGGCGGGTATTGTAGCCCCGCTTCTGCTGCTGCAGGCCGCGTAAACCACTCGACCCGGCCTGAACACAGTCTGCTGGCATCACATTTAATGAATGGTTTATTTCTGGACATATATAATGCAAACACCAACAAATAACATGCTTTTAAAATTACCAAGAAAGGGAATAGACTGAAGCCACTGTTGTAGTTATCCTTATTTATCCTAAATTGTATGGAATAACCTACAAGATCTGCATCTGAACATAAACCCAAAACAACAATAAACAAAACCGTAAGGGCATTCGTTTAGTCTCCTCATCAGTCTGGTCTGTAAATCTTAATTATTCTATTTTGCAGCTTTTTTGAAAGTTAACAGCAAGTTACTGAACAAGGAGAAAGGCAAGAAGAAAAACCCAAAGAATAAATAAAAAGGAGATGGAGAAGAGAAAAGAAAACTAAGTGGGATTCAACCGCGGCAAAGTTAAATTTCATGAAAGGCATAAGTACACCGAGAGGCGTCTAAAGATTGATAATGTATCAGCTGATCTGGCGTATGGGTGCAAGACCTGAATGAGACCTGATGGACTGGAGACCACAGGACCTACTTGCTTGTTTAGATGTCAGCTTTTAGTTGTACACCATCTGTTGCTGATGTACTTGTCTATCATCTGTTAGCTATTTGTCTTACCTTCTCACTTGTTTTACAATTACTGTTTACAGTTACTGTTGTTCTCTCCTCACAAATTTCTCGTCGTTTAAGCCCTGTTTTTATAATGTACTCATGTTTTAATATAGTCTTTTCAATGTTTTTCTTCTATTCCTGTTTTTTATAAAACAAAATGCCGTCTGCAGTAATGTTCTTCATTCAGCCCTCTCAGCAGTTTACCATTTTCTTTCCTTCTGTTAATGCATGAGCATGACCTGCGGCTTTTCTTTTGACTCTTTCAGTTTCTGTTTGACCTAATTGTTGATTTCATTATGCTCAGAGTTCTGCCTTTTTCTGCCTTTGTCTGTTTAAGCACTCTGTGTCTGTTTTTAAAGGTGTTGTATAAATACTGTTATTAATTTGTTTATGATGCTCTTATGGATATGAATCTGAATGTGTTGTTTCTTTTCTATTCAAGGTCACTCCCAGCGTTGAAACAATGCCCCTCTGAAGGCTTGGGTGTTGGTGTAACGTGTCGTGCACTCATATTGGTGCCCTGCTTTTCAAAATCTAAGCAACTGTATGCTGCAGAGAAATGAAGGCAGGCATAGACCAACCTGCATACTGGATTCTGCCGAGTAATGTCAACAAAGTGAAGCCTTCTCCAGGTTGTGAGATGAATTACATTTACGAATTATGAATTACAATTTACGCTGCTTCATCCAGGAAGTCCTTGGATAGAGGACTGGATGATGACACTGACATCAGGGCTGGCTTAAAGACTCATTCAAGGAAAATCAGTACATTGGCACCTGAAAGTTCTATGCAGCTCTCCATAAGGCATGTAGCAAATCTGTCGTTTTAGGTGTGGTGAGGAGTTCAGAGATCCAGTGCAGCCTATCCATGATTGAAATCTCTTGTCTCCATCCGTGACTCTACTATGGATGGATGTGGCATTATCTGTTCGTGACCGGTGCAAATGACCAGTGTAATAAAATGAGTTCCAACAGACCTCAGGTTGCTCTGAAGATTGCTTGAATTATCTGAATGTACACATTTTGGTTCAGTCACATTTAACAAAATATGTTGATCAAAAAGTGGGAACATAGTTATTAAATGATACAGAAAGTTCACCCGATCATGCCTCATAATTTTAACACATTCAAAGTGTGCATCCTCTGTACAGAGGAAAATTAAAAATCTCTCTTGAACTAAATGACTGTAGCAACGGTACTGTGGCACTGCACAGGATAAAGCTGTATGTAAGATGAGTGAACGATAACATGTACACTGTTTCAAATGGGGTTTTAACTACTTTGTAATCAGTCAAAACCCTATTTATAATCCTTATAATCCTTATAAATAAGGTTTATAAGGATTTATACTGACAACACTAGTGTAAATACCATACAATCTTCATTTCAATTTCAAATTAATCAGAAAGTGGTACTTAAATCGTACAAAAAAGAGTTTTAAGCTGTTTTGTGTTGGTTATAATGTGTTTCATGAGGCTTAGCATTACAAACATTGATGGCTCTCCTGCAGAAAGTAACATTTCAGTGAAGACTGAAGTACACCCTCCAGTCCACCAGGGGGCGAAATGCTCTGTCTTACGGCTCCAAAGGAAGGAGCAGCTGGAGAAAGGCCTGGCGGGAGTTGTAGTCCTAACAGAGGAGCCGCAGAGTGAAGTAGAGTGAAAACAACACCAGGCACCGAGTCCAAAAACCACCGGGCAGCCCCTCTTAAAGGACCCCAAAACCCGGCACACAGAGGAGCGCACAGCCCGGCAAGGTTCGGTTCGGCTCAGACTGTTCCAGGATGAGTGAGTCGGTGGACACGAGCACGCTTTGTCTCTTTGACGTGGACGGCACGCTGACAGCCGCGAGACAGGTACTGAGTGTTTTCATTTCCGCTTTATAAACGTGGAAAAGGACCAAGTCAAAGTAACTAATTACGTCCCGTATCACTCAGCATTAATCTGCCAGAGTGGAATCACTGAGCGGACAATAAATCTTCATAAATCTCTGTGCTTGTGAGTGAAATCAATGGACAGCTGACTCCGTCTTCCGGTGTGGTTGCGTCACTTTCGGTACACGTCATTACGACCAAACTGTAAGATTTGTGGATGAATCTGGCTCCTACAAAATCATTAAAAGAGTAAAAGAAATATAATTATAATTTCTACATTGCAAATTATACAGAAAAATTTAAATCAGCCATTGATGTATTCTGCTCGTTTCGGGAACGTTCTACTGAAACAGTGCCGCATTTATTTCCACTCTGTCCTCACTGCAGACTGTGAGAAACATTTTTATAATTTCGTCTGTTGTATATTATCAATCAAGCTCCATTTATATTAGAAACAATTTTCATTTGGCCATCACCAGTGTCGCAACACAAATTCGATGGAAATCAATAGTAACCCGTTGCTCTTCATGTTGCTTCATAAATTTATTTTTTTATATATAGAAAACTCTCTTTTTAACTTTTCTAGTGTAGATCAAATATTGTTTGAAGTTTATAAATTTCTCTATAAATCATAAGACCTTGAAGTCTTTGCAGATCTGTGCCTGATATAAGATTGCTGCATTACACAAGTATAATTTGCTGATGGCACAAACATATTCGCTTCACATCAGTATCCATACTTGAATAAACCATAAATATCGAACTTGTGAAAGTAGACACCTGGTTAAGATGCGACAAACTTTTTGTAAATATCGATTTAAAAAGCTACATTGTGTTTCATACTCAAAATACAACTGATACTAAGCAAATTTCTCTAAACATAAATGGAGATTATATTGACTGGGTCAGCTCTACTAAATTTCTGGGGGTCTTCATCGATGAGTTTCTCAACTTCAAATGTCAATTCGTCAAACTAACAAAAAAAAAAACAGTCTAAATGTGCTGCTTTATTCTTTAAGCTCTGACATTTTCTCTGCTCTACTCACCCTGTAGGAAAATTAATTTGAGCCCCACTTACATTATTGCAATGTCATTTGATGTAACACATTCCCCACCCCTTTAAAATAGTAAGAGGCACTCAAAAAAAGAGTGCATTATCATGGTCTGAGTTGAATCCTCCAACCATTCACTCACACCCTGCATTCACACAGGCTTCCTGATGTTCCCTTGATTTCTCCCATCCAGGTACTGACCACACCTGACTTAAAAAAAAAAAAGATCTGATACTGATCTCCCTTATCAACCCTGACTTTTAGTATATGTTAGGTTATACTATGTTTTTATATAGCAGCACATCAGTTGTTGCTTTGTTAATGTCTTCTTATTTGTGTAAAAACTCTTAGTGCAAATAAAGTTGTTTTTTAAACAATGAAAATATAATTATAAAGTAATATAAATAAGATTCTAAAGATTGATATGTTTGATGAATGGAACAAATAACAGAAATATTTCATTTCTAAACATCCCAAAAACAACATGGCAAAGTTCTGAACCTTTCATTGCAGCTATTTATTTATTATAATACATTTTCAACTACAGGTTTCTAATAACACTTTGTATTGTATATAGCTGATTTAAAAAAGTTCACTCAGAAACACTGAGTGCATTTCTATTTTCCCTCCAGTGAAGCAGCTCAGTCAGTCCTAGAACATGTGTGCAGGACGTGTGGACCGTTACCACATTTCCTCTGATTGTGTGCAGCGAGCAGTGTTTCCTGAACCGCCTGCCAGCTGTGATCTCTGGGTAGCTGTTTGAAAACAGCAGGACGTCACATCCTCAGAGGGGTTAATATGTTCACATGTTGATGCAACACGTAAAAAATGGATCATTTAATGTTCGGTAGCTTCACTAAGACACAATCACAACCACAGGGAGCAGCCAGGGTTCTGTTGTAGATTTAACAGGAAGTCAGGGAAGAGAAGCTGATATTGGGGTGATGTGATCCCTTCTGCCAGCCTCGCAGATGCTTGGGGACAAATGTTCAATCGAAACCACTGCGTCTGCATATGTATTGTGCACGCTGTTTCATCACTGTGTGTGTGTGTGTGTGTGTGTGTGTGCAGTGTGTGACTCCTGACATGGCCGAGTTCCTGCAGAAGTTAAAGACTCGGGTTCGAGTGGGGGTGGTGGGGGGGTCGGACCTGGTGAAGATAAAGGAGCAGCTGGGAAACGATGGTGAGAAGCAAACGCACACACACACACACACACACACACACACACAGAGTCAGCATCTTTACATTTACAGCACACCCAGTGGTGCCTGTGTGTGTGTGTGTTTGTGTGCAGTGATTCAGAAAATGGACTACGTGTTTGCTGAGAACGGCTTGGTGGCCTATAAGAACGGAGAGCTTGTCTCTGTCCAGGTAAGACTGACCACGCCCTGACCCCCCCGACTCCCCCCCGACCCCACCCTGACCCCACCCTGCCCCACCCTGACCCTGCTGACTCAGTCCTCTGTCTGTCTCAGTCCATCCAGGCTCACATGGGAGAAGAGCTGCTGCAGGATTTCATCAACTTCTGTCTCAACTACATGGCCAAGATCAAGCTGCCCAAGAAGAGGTGAACACTGCCTCACTTCCTGTTTGTACTGATGTTTTCTCACAGTAGAGGGTGTTAAAGTAACTAACAACATTGGCAGACGACAGACAGATTACAGATCGCTCTGTCTTGTGTCGCCCTCCAGAGGAACCTTCATCGAGTTTCGCAACGGGATGCTGAACGTGTCGCCCATCGGCCGCAGCTGCACGCAGGAGGAGAGGAATGAGTTCTACCAGCTGGACCAGGTGAGGCCTTCACACCGTAGAGTGGGAGGGACGGGAGGAGGACGAGGGGAGGAGAGGAGGAGGACGAGGGGAGGAGAGACATGTACTGATGCGAAGTGTGTCTGGTTGACAGAAGGAGAAGATCCGTGAAAAATTTGTGTCGGTGTTGAAGGAAGAATTCAAAGGAAGAGGATTGACTTTCTCCATTGGTAATACACACACGCACGTGCGCACACGCACACACAGCCACACACAGTCTCACTCTCTACCTCGCTCTCTCTCTACCTGCAGGAGGACAGATCAGCTTCGACGTGTTTCCTGACGGCTGGGATAAAAGATACTGTCTGAGCATCGTGGAGAACGACAAATACTCCACCATCCACTTCTTTGGAGACAAAACCAAACCTGTGAGTGTGTGAAACACACAAACACCAGCAACCAGAAATAATAATAATATTGAAAACCTTTCACCTTTTACATCAAATGAGTTTAGAATGCTTCACAAAGAAAAGAGAATTGAGAGAAATAAAAACAAAAAAACCCACCAGAGCAGTGATAATGAAGATAAACTACAGTAAATCAAATGTAAAAACCAGTCGATTCTTCAGACAAAAGGGTCTCAGATACTTCTTCAAGTTCCTCAAACTGTTTTTGATTCAGGGAGGAAACGACTACGAGATCTACAGTGACCCCCGGACCGTCGGACACGAGGTCACGTCTCCCCAGGACACCCGCCGCATCTGTGAGGAGCTTTTCTTCTCCTGAGCGACGAAGAGGAGGAGGAGGAACCGTCCGTCCTGCAAAACCTGGAAATGTGTTGACGATTGCGGTGTTGAATAAACACCTTTGGTTGGACTTGAACCAGATAAAGAGGAGGAGTTTCTTGCACTAATGTGGCTTTTTTCATTCATCAAGTGTTTCTCTGGTTTTCTCTGCAGAAACCTGAGAGTTCAGAACTCTCGCTTAAGTTTCTGTTCAATAAAGTCACACAAGTGAAGCTCGACTCAGAGTTTAGTGGCAGTTAAACTGAAGTTTACCACCTGAAATACAAGATTTGAATGTATATGGGAAAAAATCCAGTAAAAAAACGGTGCAAAGTTTGAATTTTATGAATTTGGTCGTCTGTGGTTGTAAATAAACAGGAAGAAGGAAAATACTCGAGTTCCTGTTGTCTTTCTGTCATCTCCAACCAGTCTCATCTGACCCAATGAGGCATTTTATCCAGAGATCACTGGACTTTGTTTCTCACTAAATATTAATTTTCAAATATATAAACACTAAATCAAAAAGTCATCTCAAAGCAGCTATAGAAAAACCCAATTCCACATGAAAAAGCAGAGGAAATGGTGAAAGAGAGAGACAGTGTTCATGAAAAGCATTCTAGCTGGGTAATATGGGACTAACAGCTCTTTACATACGAGCTGACTGCAGGTGAATTTCACACCTGGACACACACACACACACACACACACACACACCTGGACCGTCCATCGCAGTCCCTCAGTCCACATTTACGTTTCATATCAGGACTGTAAACGTCTGTGACGAACCACACTACAGAATGTGCTGAAAGTTCACTGAGTTTTCATTCCTCAGTCAATCCAGGACAACCGTGTCCTCATCCAATATGGCGGACACACCGCAGAGGTCAGTGATGTGCCTGATTCCGACACCGCCCTTACGCCTCCTGCTAGTCGGTTTCTTTTGCTCTGCTGTGATTTTTATTGCAAACA
This sequence comes from Salarias fasciatus, assembly GCF_902148845.1. Lineage (NCBI taxonomy): Eukaryota > Metazoa > Chordata > Actinopteri > Blenniiformes > Blenniidae > Salarias > Salarias fasciatus. Next base: position 29,855,668 of record NC_043750.1, on the reverse strand, counting down.
GGTTTTTTAGGCATTTTATTAAACTGAGATGCAGAAAAAAAGGGAATATTAGTATGAAATTTTATTAATAAATCCTTAATTTCTCTGTCCGTCAACACTCAGTTTTTTCTCCGTTTGCAGACGAGACGTTTGAGTCCTCCGACAAAATAATAAATTAGAGTTTCTTGGCGAACTTCCTGCGGGAGTGAAACTGCTGCGTTTTGCTCTTGATGGATTTGACGAGCAGCGACACGCTGGGATCCATCGCCGCCTTCTTCGCCGTCGGAGCCTCCTGCTCCGATCCCTGCTGCGCCCCGGCCTCCTGCGGTGTGGGCGTGGCCTTGCTCGGTGTGGGCGTGGCCTTGCTCTTTGTGGCCGTGGCCTGCTGTGCCCGGCGGCGCTGTTTCTCGGCCACGATGCTCTGAGTGGATTTGGTCTTCCTGAAGCTCGGATGCGACGGATCCAGATTGAAGAGGTGAGACGTGAAGAGGGCCTGAAACCGGGAGTCTGACACGTCCACCTGCAACGCAACGGCAACAGCATCAGTAAAGAGAACGCCGGCACCACACTGCCCCCTCAGGTGCCGGTGAGAACTGCGGCAGTGACCTGGAAGCGGTCCTCTTCCTCTTGCGCCTCCTGCTCTCCTCGCTTCTTAAGCAGCTTCTTCTTCTTCTTCTTGCTCAGGTTTTGCTGCTCCACGATCTTGTCGTAGTTGAAGTGTTTGTGCTGGTCGTCCTCGTCGTCGTCCATCAGCAGCGCCATCTCAGCCTGCACACACACACACACGCACACACACACTGAGTGTGCTGCCATATTTATGTTAGTGTTTATCAACTCACTGAATCCTCAGACCTTCTGTTTCTGCAGCTGCTCTTCATCCTCAGCCGAGCGCTCCTCCTTCTCCTGCTGCAGCTTCTGTTTCTTTTTCCGCCCTACACACACACACACACACACACACACACACACACACACACACACACACACACACACACACACACACACACACACACACACACACACACACACACACACACACAAACACACAAACACACAGTTTCTTGGTCAGAGAAACAATGAGCGCTGGGGCAGACTGAAGCCGGACACATTTTCAGCCGTGTGGAGGAGATAAAAAGTGACCTGTGCCTCGGAGTTCCTCAGAGAAGAAGGGGTCGCTGAGGTCGACGTCGTCGGGAAGCTCGTCGTCGCTCAGAACGTCGTCCTGATCGGCTCGCTGAGGCCACAGAGACACAGCGGTCAGACCGAACCACCGACTCGCAGCACGAGCGCAGCGGTTTGTCACGTCACACCTGGCCGAGCTCACCTTCCTTTCACTCTTCTTCTTCTTCTGTTTGTCTTTCTTCTTCTGCAGAAACTCCTCCCATGGCGTCTGCTGCTCCTTGACCTCGAGTTTCTTCTTCACCAGCCGCTCTGTCGTCTCCTTCAGGCCTGAGCAGGAACGGCAGGAACGCCGCAGTGAGCGTGCATTCTGACAGAAGAGCCCCTCCCCCCACCACCTCCGCCTCCTACCTGGGACCCAGCTGATCTCCATCTCCATGTCTCTGTCCTCCTTCTTCTCCTTGTTCTGGAGGTCTTTGAGGAGCTCTCTGTACCTGGAGATCTGCTCCTCGCTCTTCTTTTTCTTCTTCTCCTCTTTGTCTTCTCCCTGACCTTCGGCCCTGCCGCTGTCGTCTTCCTCCTCCTCCTCTTCCTCCTCCTCGCTGGAGGAGGCCAGGTAGGCCTTGAAGTCCATGTCGAGCAGCTCGTCTTTGTTGAACTTCCGATTGAGGGCACTGACGCGTTCGTGGTCGGTTTCATCCCACGTGAGCTGGACCTGAAGAAGAGGAGGGGGAAGAAGAAAAAGTCGTCAGAAGGCTGAAGGAGAAACAAGAACTGTCAGCTGATCCCTGGAGACCGAAACACTTTGGTGAGCCAGTTTTTCGGCTCTAATTTCATTAATTGCTTCTATAAAACCACTTTAAAATATTTTCTTTTAAATTTTTTTCACTAATTTCTTGGATATCGGCCAAACTGGAGCTTTTTGTGGCCCAGTTTCGACCCAGGGGCCTTATGTTTGACACACCTACCTTAAAATAAAATCACATATTTTTGTTACTTGTTACTGGTCCCTCCACATGTGAGGCCCCGAGGATGCAGCCCAGGTCAGCGTGTGCGTCAATCGGCGCCTGGTCACGCTCCACCGATGTGACGCTGGTGTGTGTGTGTGACGGCGGCGCTCTGGTGGTGTTTCTGAACAAGAACGAGAGGATTGTGGGAGTCGACCCACCTTGGAGGTCGCCGTGGCGGACGAAGTGAAGAGTTTGGGCTCGTATAAAGACACGTTCACGTCTGACGCCGCGTCTCGGGGCTCCTCGTCAAACGTCACGTCGTCAGGGATAAAACTGTCACATGAAAGGTTAAAGGTCATTTAAAGGCAGTCACAGACTCTGCAGCAGGTGAATCCTGTGTGGGGAGTCCGTGTGTGTCCACACACACACACACACAGTGGGCGGTGTGGCGCTCCTACCGCAGGTCCAGGACGGAGCAGCTGCTCTCGTACTCGTAGCCGTCACATTCCTCGTAGATGCGGGCGGCGGTGTTGACGGAGTCGCACTCCAACACGGCGTAGAAATACTTCAGGCGCTTGAACTGGTAGTCTCGCATCTTTTCTCTGTAAACTCTGAGAGGAGCAAACGAAACAAAGCAGCTTCTACTAAACAGCTCTGAAAGCCATCAAAAACGTTTGTCCTGCGTCAGGATTCTTGTAGAATCACAGTGAGGGAGGAGTCTGTAATCGGACGACCTCCGGTTCAGCGCCTCTCTCCTCCTCACCTCTCCTCCTCGTTGTCATCCTCTGAGTCGTCGGGTATTGCCTTGAGCTCCGGTGGACCCTTCGTCTCCTCCTCCTTCAGCCTTTCTTTTCCAAACTGTGAAGGGTAGATCTAGACAACAGTACCCACAATGCACTGCTGTTAGTCTCTGTGCTGTTGTTTAGCTTCTCCTCTGTGAGTGTGTGTGCAGGTTTACCTTCACTGACAGCACAGCGCCTCCTTTCGGACAGAAGGAGTTGAACAGGACCAGCAGGTCTTTGGCCTTCATTCGATCCCAGTCCATGTTACAGACCGCCAGACGCACAGACACCTGACACACACACACACACACACACACACACAAAACCAGGCTATGTTGACCCTGATTTGGTTTGGACTTCAACAATTCAGAAAAGCAGGTATAAAAATGTTTTAACAAATTCGTCAGTTCTAACTTCTGTGACAATGAGAGAGTTTTGAAGCGAGGCGATGGCCGTGACACTTCAGACCTGCAGGGAGTGTTAACTTGTTGAATTTTGTGCGGCCTGTCGACTCCACGCTCGAACCTGTTGGCAGAATCTCACCTCATCGCTCCGCGGAGCGTCTTTGCACAATTCGCCCCAGTCGTGTTCGATTTCCTCTTCCTCTTTCCTCAAGATGTCGTCCACCTCGTCTTCATCGTCTTCGTCCGAGCTCGTCTCCACGTTGCCTTTCCCTCGGGCCAGATCAGGTTCGCTGTCCTCAGACTCATCGTCACTGATTTCCTCCTCGCTGCTTCCTCCCGCGCCAAACTGCTGCTGCTCCTCATCCTCCTCTTCTTCTTCTTCCTCCTCCTCCTCCTCCTCGTCGTCGTCGTCGTCATCATCATCATCATCATCATCATCTAGGGAAGAGAGGAAGAGAGTTGCTGCTGATACACTGAATTCATTTCTGTGAATAAACACTGAACCACTGGATCCTTACACAGCAGCAAAGTAACCAGGAAGTGGGAGGAGTCACATTCCAGGAAATAAACAAACAGATGCTTGAAGTGCTGGACACCAAAACTGGAACAGTATCTCCATTATTCATGATCACACAGTATTGTTATTGTGTTTGTGTAGTTCACCAGGGTTCAAAACCTTGGAAATGCATGGATTCATTCCTGAAATAGAGTCTGAGTGTGTCTGAGAGAATGTTATCGTTCCTGTCGAAATACTGGAAACACATATTTGAAAAAACTTGTCTCACCCTCAACTTCTCCTTTCCCATCATGAATTGGTGCTCTGCTCTGCTTCACTTTGCTCTTCTTGTCCTTCTCCTGGTCTTCCTCCTCAGAATCAGACACTTGGTAGAAGCGCTTCAGGTCATCGGTGGAGCTGTGGTTGATAGGGCGGCCCCGCTTGTCCACGGTGTAGGTGGTCTTGAAGCGGCGGTCGTGAAACATGGACTTGAAGCGCCGGTCGATCGTCACTTTACGCTCTCTGTCAGGCATTTCCCAGAACCGAGGGTCCTTCTGCACCCGAAGGAACCGCTCGTCCCCCGCTGATCTCTTGTTGGATGCCATCACGACACCTACAACAACACAGACAACCAAAACACTGAGTGGTAACCAGAGCCTGACACACAGGCATTGAGTGTCACATTCAGGCTGTGATTCTACACAGACACTCAACCTTAAAAAAAAAAAAAAATAAATAAATAAATTAAGTGAGATGTAATATCTACATATTCAAAGACAAGATAACATGGAATAATTTAGTTATCATAGCAGCAAAACGTAACGTGATGAATGTAATTCAATGAACTCTAATGTCTTGCTGGAATGTGATGGAATGGCATATATTAAATAAATTGTGACATGATGGAACGTAATGTCTTGAGTTGCACTGTAATGAAACTGTAATAAGATGAAATGTACCGTATTAAATTGTAATTTGATAAATCTGACATTAATTGTAATGGGGTCAAATTTGAAACCTTAAAATTTAACGCGATGTAACCTATAGAACTGGAACGCGATAGAAAGGAGCGTGAACTCAGTAGTAACAGCAGGCTCGGGCTCTGTTTACGTCTCCCGCTCACAGCGGCTCCTCGGCCGCAGGGAGCCGCCGTCTGGAGCTCGGAGCCGCTGGAGGAGCTCCGGGTCCCGGCAGAGGGGGGGCAGACCTGGGCTGAGGCACACGGTGCGTTTCTTTCTTTTTTATTGTTATTATAGATTAAAAATAAAAACTTTACCTGCACGCAGCTCTCTGTACACACGTGTTTTCCCAGTGTGCACCTCGGGTTGATCTCCCGGGAGCCCCGCCTGTTTCGGTCTACGGACAGCGCGGAAGGACAAAAGTAGTGAAGCGCGCAAATGCGTTAAATGAAGCGCTTCCTTCCTCCGTTTTACACGGAAATAGTAGAAACAGTTCTGTGGGAGGTAGCGGGCCTTCAGGATATTCCTGGATCCCGGTTTTGATTTATCAAAACCCGCTCCTCGCAGGTCGTGATCCGCTTCCGGTTTGAATGCAGGATCCAGGTCCAGGTTTTCCAGATTCCCCGACAGAGGTCACGCAGCTTAGAGATTCGGGAAGCCGCGGGGTCACGGACCACAACTAGGACCAGAACCAGACAAACCATGAGCAGCAGAGTGTGTTGGAAGCTCCTGCAGGAGGCCGGAGCACCTCCAACTGCTCTCAGTTGGATCTGCGCCTCCTCCTGCCACAGAGTCCCGGCCTGCCTCAGACCTGAACCCCGCAGGAGACTCTCCTCCTCCTCCTCCATGAATGTGTTCAACAGGGCGATGAAGAGGAGGCAGAAGGACTGGGCGGCCTCTCTACAGGAGCGGCATCAGTACGACTACCTGAGGGAGGAGGTGAGACCTGCAGCCGGGGCTGCTAGTCCGGCCTCCTGTTAGTGGGCCCCACTGAGGGGCCGCAGGTTAAAGTCTGTCACTTTTTCTCAAAGCTGTGAAATAGATGATGCTCTGCCTGCCTGTCAGCCTCAGTAAAGCTGGATTCTCTCCTCTGTGGTGGGCAGGTCGGCGCCCGAGTGGCTGATCGGGTTTACGACATTGCGAGGTGGGTTGATGGAGCAGCAGTGTGACAGTGTTCCTGTGGGGAATCGAACCAACGCTGTGGACTGTTGTTGTGTTGCAGGACCTTCCCACTGGCACTGGACGTGGGCGGAGGAAAAAGTCATATCATAGAGCACCTGAACGCGGTGCGTCTTCATCACATTGCTGCAGATCATCAAGCACTGCCAGAGAACAGAAAGGATTTAGAGAGACAACTAACCACTGCTCCACCGTACCATCCCCAGTGACATCACGATGTACTCCAGATTTTCATGGTGATTTAAAAATCTGACTGTGTGTGTTGATTCAGGATGTGGTGCAGCGTTTGGTTCTGACTGACGTCTCTCGGCAGACTCTGGTGGGTCCTCAACCAGAGCACTTCATATGAATCTGCTGTGTGTGTGTCAGTGTTTCACTGTGTGTGTGTGTGTGTGTTTGTCTCAGGCTCACAGGAAACAGACTGAAGTCTCCACTCTCAGCGTTCAGGCCGATGAAGAGTTTTTGCCCTTTAGAGAAAACTCCTTCGACCTGGTGCTGAGCAGTCTGACGTGAGTACAACTGGTTCGAGTCCACACAGTCCCTCCACTGCACCCTCTAAGCTCTGTATAGCACCAACATCTCACACTACTGTTAGATCTCAGTCCATTTACTGCTCTGGAGTTTGTTGTGGGTGTGTGCAGTTGTGAATTAATTTGCCTTACCCTGGGTACTGTCTTGCAGGCTGCACTGGACCAACGACCTGCCTGGCGCTCTCTCTCAGGTCAGTGTTTTTGTGTTTCAGGTCATTTGTTGTGTGTCTGTGATGGTGCAGCTCATCGTGTGGTGTGTCTGCTGACAGATCTGTGGCGTGCTGAAGCCAGACGGTGTGTTCATAGGAGCCATGGTGGGCGGAGAGACGCTGTACGAGCTGCGCTGCTCGCTGCAGCTGGCTGAGACGGAGCGTGAAGGCGGCTTCTCGCCGCGAGTTTCCCCGTACACCAGCATGTCCCAGCTGGGTAACCTGCTGAGCAGAGCCGGCTTCAGCATGCTGACTGTGGTGAGACACACACCTCCACACAGACACACAGTGATGTACACCAACACACACTCTGACACGTCGCTACCTGTGTTTCTGTTTCAGGATGTCGACGAGGTTCAGATTCACTATCCAGGAATGATGGAGTTGATGATGGATCTACAAGGTCTGTATCCACCTGCACCGTGGGCGGAGTCTGTGTAGTCATGTGGGCGGTGTCATGGATAGAGTTGTCATCATAATGTGGGCGGAGTTAGCAGTGGAACATTATGATGGGAGGAGTAACAAGAGTTCCAGAACTCCATGTCATTGCTTCCTGTTGAAAGAAAAAAAAAAGATTTACTTTCTCATGCAGCCTGTTACCAAACTGTTTTTTCTCATCATAACTTTCAGATGTCATCTAGTATCATCAAATTATTAGTGAACATAGTTTTTCACCGTCTGGTGATGAACTGTGACTGTGACTGTGCAGGGATGGGTGAGAGTAACTGTGCATGGAACAGGAGGTCGATGCTGCACAGAGACACCATGTTAGCAGCTGCTGCTGTTTACAAAGGTCAGAACACACACACACCCACACACACAGATCCAGATGAAGTAAACATCAAATAACTGCATGTTAGCATGTTAGTCTGGCTCAGATTTGATCGCCTCTGTGTTTCAGAGATGTACGGGAACGAGGACGGCTCGGTGCCCGCCACCTTCGACATAATCTACATGATTGGCTGGAAGCCCCATGAGTCACAGGTGAGGAGCAGTAAACTGATACTGTTGTAATGACCAGAGCTCATTCTTGCAGACAGACTGACCCCCGACTCTGGCTGTAGATCAAGGGTCTGGTTCCAGGTTTAGTTCCTGGTTCTGTATTCTGTGTCTGGTTCTAGATGCATTTCCTGGACTCTGTTCTGAGCTGTAATGACATGAATGTGATTGCATGGTTTCGTTTCTGTGGCTCAGGCCAAACCGGCACGGCGAGGCTCGGCCACGGCGTCGTTCGGAGACCTGTGGAAGGTGGACCAGCCAGGCGGTAGCCAGAAGCCCTGATGGCTTCGCTGCAACTTGGCTTCTTCAAGCCGAGCTCAGTTCCAGGATTTCACATTCATAGGCCTGTGGAATAAACAGCAGGGTGTGTGTGTGTGTGTGTCAGTGGGAGGCATCCAAAGACCAACAACAACCACATAAACAATGTGAAAAACACTCAGACATGAAACAACTTTTGTCTTCACCGTCCTCAACCTGCAAAACAAGCAAAAAGTGAAGGATGGAAGAGCTGAAAAAAAAGAATTTGGCATTTATTGTTTGTACCACTTAATGTATTGATTTGTCTCATGAGACTACAAACAGTGGGCCTTTCTCCTGAGTTTCGTCACACATGAGATGTTTTTTAATCATTCTGTTGTCTTCTGACTTTGACCTATTGTTCATAGGTCACATTTTGTGCACAGTATGAGGGCATCGCCTCAGGGGCTACAGTGGGATTCAAACCCTGTGCACACGTGTCCTTCTGGGTACCACTGATTGCTTTAGAGCTTATTTCAGTGGTAATAAATCATGTTCAGTAACTTTTGAGGATGTGAATGTTTATTTGTTGATAAAACATATTTATTCTTATAACTGAGTTTTATTTCCATACAGACGATGCAGACTTGAATAAAGTCACAATATGGATAACTGAAGCCTGTGGCCTGCATTCTGTCTTTGTAAACACAAAAAGTGGCTCGTTAGGGAAATGAATTGAAGATGAGAAAATAAAATCTCCAAACAAATCGTTTCAATTGAGAACAAAGTTGTAATAAATTTGTTTCAGAAAGAGACAAGCAGAAACGAACTGCAGACCGAGTGGTTGTGGAGGGAAAAACTCAGGACTGGTCTGGGAAGAGTTTGAGGAGGCCATGGAGGAGGACTACCGGTCGGCCTTGAAGAAATTCTGGCAAACCGTCCAGCCTCAGGGGGAAAAGCAGCTCTCTACTAACACTGTTTACAGTGGAGGTGGGGAGCTGCTGACCTCAACTGGGGATATTATAGGACGGTGGAAGAAATACTTCAAGGACCTCCTCAATTCTGTGGAGGAGTTGAAGTATCTTGGGGTCTTGTTCATGAGTGAGGGACGGATGGAGCGTGAGATTGACAGGTGGATCGGTGCAGCATCTGCAGTGATGCAGTCAATGCATCGGTCCATTGTAGTGAAGAATGAGCTGAGCGGAAATGCGAAGCTCTCTGTTTACCGATCAGTCTACGTCTCCACCCTCACCTAGGGTGAGGAGCTCAGTTACCAGGGAGGAGCTCGGAGTAGAGTCACTACTCCTCTACATTAAGAGGAACCAGCTGAGGTGGCTCGGGCATCTGGTTAGGATGCCTCCTGGACGCCTCCCTGGGGAGGTGTTCCTGGCATATCCCACCGGAAGGAGACCCCGGGGAAGACCTAGGACATGCCTCTTGGCTGGTCTGGGAACGCCTTGGGATCGTCCCGGAAGAGCTGGAGGAAGTAACTGGGGACAGTGAAGTCTGGACATCTCTGCTTAGACTGCTGCCCCTGCGATCTGGTCCCGGACAGACAATGGAAGATGGATGGATGGATGGAAAGAGACGAGCTGACATCTGAAGGCTGGTTCCACCTGGACATGACGAAAGACACACTAATGTCACACCTACAGGACAGTTCACAGCCTTCAGTAAACCTCACATGCGTCTTTTTGGACTCTGAAAGAATACACACACACACACACACACACAAACACATATGCAAAAAAAGGAAAGATCAAGTTTTATGTATGTCTACGTGAATACATTGGCGTCTATATGTTTATGCCATGTCTATACATACATATGTATGTGTTTTTTCCTGTAAAAGTTCGGAGATACGTCCATGCTGTATCTGATGCTATATAAATAAAGCTGCCTTGAATTAATTTGAATTGAAATTAATTGAACTGAATCGACGAAGAAAAGAAAAACACAAGAGCCACGTGACTGCGTTGCTATGGCAACCCCTCCTGTTAGCTCCGCTGGCTAAAAGCTAGTTAGCTCCGGTGATCCAAGCGGTGCCGCTGATGGTGGGTAAACTCTGATTATTATTAGCTTTAACTTAGCACCATTAGCTTCACGTGATGGACTGGCGTAGCCATTAGCCGCTGTGATGCTTCACAGATGATCTTTTTTTCTTTTTGGGTTTCTTTTATTTGTTTCCAGGCTCCGAAGCAGAGAAGCAGGAGAGCCAGGCCCCAGTCCTCCTCTGCGGTGATGGACGGACGGTCCACGGAGGACCTGTCCAAGGAGCAGGTCTGTCCCCCCACTTTCACAACACTGTTACACTGAGAAATCCAGGGACTTTCTGGATGTTTTTAACATCTGAAACTCTCTGGATATGATATGCACACTTGCAAATCCAACAGGGATCACGCTTTGCATTGTGGGGAGTGGCGGAGATGTTGGCCGCTCACTAGTGTAAACAAACATAACAAACCCAGACACGAGCAGGAGAAGGCGTACGATTAGAGCTGCAGAAAGCAAGAAAAAATGCTGAAATGCCGAAAAGGGTCGGATATATATCAGCTTACGCTTAATAAGGAAGCCAGGAGCCGTTATCTTGTAAAAGAAAATCGCAGTTATTAAAGGTTTGAACGGTTATCAACTTAGTGTATTTTCTTCGTTTGTGTTGTTTGCTGTGTTTATAGGATATATTTAGAAATGTTCTCCTTTTATATTTATATTCCCTCCTTTTATTCTGTTTTTCTGTTTGCACTACTGTTATTTGTGTTCCTTTTGAGAGTATTTTTACACATAACGGTGTCTTAATATGCACATTTTTTTCATGTCAAACATTTTGCAAGTTTTACACACACCCTTTTATGTAGTTTTAAAAAACTACTCTGTATTCTGTATTATTAACTTTATTTTCTCCTCTTAACATTATTATGTTTAAATATTTCGTTTGCACTATACGGTCATTTTGACAATATATTTATGACTGCAGCGCTGCATGTGTTACGAGACACTTCATTTCAATAAACACCAAAAAAAAAAAAAAAATCTGAAATACATTTCAGTGTGTTTATTTTAAAAATAGTGGGTAAGGATACAACAGACATTAACAGGTATTTATTTCAGCATGCTTGGGCTCATGTTTGTCAGCGCGCAACAGACATTATATTATCAAGGAAAGTCACATCCTCATCCTTGCAGGGCAAAACCATGTGAATTGTTGCTTTCACAGATAACATAGTGTATTTGTTGCGGAAGGTTCCGATTACCCTTTCGACGTGAACGAGCGCAATTTTTCTGGTGCTCTCCACATATCTTGCATCCAGCTGACGGTGGAATTTTGTGAAGACAGGAGTTTTTACCTCCGCGCACATAAGTCCCATATTAGAATGCAATAAAAGGTTAATTTTGGTCGTCTTACAGCCGCGATCCAAGCGAGACGGCGAGATTTAGTCAGTGCAGAAACTTGTTCTCCTTGATGGCGCTTCCAAGCAGGAAAATTATAAACACAAAGTCTGTTTTGGATCTTTTCAACCTGACGATCGTGTGTTCTGCTATCACAGCCGACAACACAACAACGTCTGGGCAGGGTTGGAATTGTAGATTGAAAAAATAGCGAATGTGTCCGCACGAGCGAGGACAACACACTGCGGTCAAGCCCGCCCTCATTTCAGAAAGCACGGTCAACCTAGCACTCAATTGACTCTGTGGTGCGCGCATACTCTGTGCATTACGGGAACAGCGTTTTCACAGTGACTTCACAATAAAAGTTGGGTTAAGTTGAATGAGATCTTCCTTTTGATTTGGTTAGCCGAGTTAGTTTTCTTAAGTTTTCACGACCTGGAGTGACAGGCACAGTGAAACTGATATTCTACTGCGACAATACAAAGTATCAAAATAAACACGAACACACACCAAACACGAACAGACGCCCAAAAAAAAAAAAAAAAAAATCCTGTTGGCAACAACCCAGTCCACTTCTCACTGAAAGTAGGCCCCCCCAGGGTGCAATTCACCAAGTGTCATCCAGATCTGATGTGTATTTTCAAAGTAAGAGCCCTCTGAAAAACGCATTTTTGACTCATCCAGCCAAATTCAAAGTTGCATTGCTCCAAAACGCCCTGTTGCCGAGCAACAGTTCCACTTCTCACTGATAGTCGCCCCCCCCAGGGTCCCATTCACCAAGTGTCATCCAGATCTGATTTCTAGTTTCAAAATAAGAGCCCTCTGAAAACTCACATTTTTGACTCATCCTACCAAATTCAAAGTTGCATTGCTCCAAAACGCCCTGTTGCCGAGCAACCATTCCACTTCTCACTGATAGTGGGCCCCCCCAGGGTCCCATTCACCAAGTGTCATCCAGATCTGATTTATAGTTTCAAAATAAGAGCCCTCTGAAAACTCACATTTTTGACTCATCCAGCAAAATTCAAAGTTGCATTGCTCCAAAACGCCCTGTTGCCGAGCAACCATTCCACTTCTCACTGATAGTGGGCCCCCCCAGGGTCCCATTCACCAAGTGTCATCCAGATCTGATTTATAGTTTCAAAATAAGAGCCCTCTGAAAACTCACATTTTTGACTCATCCAGCAAAATTCAAAGTTGCATTGCTCCAAAACGCCCTGTTGCCGAGCAACCATTCCACTTCTGACTGATAGTCGGCCCCCCCAGGGTCCCATTCAACCAAGTGTCATCCAGATCTGATGTGTATTTTCAAAGTAAGAGTCCTCTGAAAACTGACATTTTTGACTCATCCAGCAAAATTCAAAGTTGCATTGCTCCAAAACGCCCTGTTGCCGAGCAACCATTCCACTTCTGACTGATAGTACGCCCCCCCCAGGGTCCCATTCACCAAGTGTCATCCAGATCTGATGTGTATTTTCAAAGTAAGAGCCCTCTGAAAAGCGCATTTTTGACTCATCCAGCCAAATTCAAAGTTGCATTGCTCCAAAACGCCCTGTTGCCGAGCAACCATTCCACTTCTGACTGATAGTACGGCCCCCCAGGGTCCCATTCACCAAGTGTCATCCAGATCTGATGTGTATTTTCAAAGTAAGAGCCCTCTGAAAAGCGCATTTTTGACTCATCCAGCCAAATTCAAAGTTGCATTGCTCCAAAACGCCCTGTTGCCGAGCAACAGTTCCACTTCTCACTGATAGTCGGCCCCCCAGGGTCCCATTCACCGAGTGTCATCCAGATCTGATTTATAGTTTCAAAATAAGAGCACTCTGAAAACTCACATTTTTGACTCGTCCTACCAAATTCAAAGTTGCATTGCTCCAAAACGCCCTGTTGCCGAGCAACCATTCCACTTCTCACTGATAGTGGGCCCCCCCAGGGTCCCATTCACCGAGTGTCATCCAGATCTGATTTATAGTTTCAAAATAAGAGCCCTCTGAAAACTCACATTTTTGACTCATCCAGCAAAATTCAAAGTTGCATTGCTCCAAAACGCCCTGTTGCCGAGCAACCATTCCACTTCTCACTGATAGTGGGCCCCCCCAGGGTCCCATTCACCGAGTGTCATCCAGATCTGATTTATAGTTTCAAAATAAGAGCCCTCTGAAAACTCACATTTTTGACTCATCCAGCAAAATTCAAAGTTGCATTGCTCCAAAACGCCCTGTTGCCGAGCAACCATTCCACTTCTGACTGATAGTGGGCCCCCCCAGGGTCCCAGTCACCAAGTGTCATCCAGATCTGATTTGTAGTTTCAAAATAAGAGCCCTCTGAAAAAGCGCATTTTTGACTCATCCAGCCAAATTCAAAGTTGCATTGCTCCAAAACGCCCTGTTGCCGAGCAACCATTCCACTTCTGACTGATAGTGGGCCCCCCCAGGGTCCCATTCACCAAGTGTCATCCAGATCTGATGTGTATTTTCAAAGTAAGAGCCCTCTGAAAAAGCGCATTTTTGACTCATCCAGCCAAATTCAAAGTTGCATTGTTCCAAAACGCCTTGTTGCCGAGCAACCATTCCACTTCTGACTGATCGTCGGCCCCCCCAGGGTCCCATTCACCAAGTGTCATCCAGATCTGATGTGTATTTTCAAAGTAAGAGCCCTCTGAAAAAGCACATTTTTGACTCATCCAGCCAAATTCAAAGTTGCATTGCTCCAAAACGCCCTGTTGCCGAGCAACCATTCCACTTCTGACTGATAGTCGGCCCCCCCAGGGTCCCATTCACCAAGTGTCATCCAGATCTGATGTGTATTTTCAAAGTAAGAGTCCTCTGAAAACTGACATTTTTGACTCATCCAACCAAATTCAAAGTTGCATTGCTCCAAAATTCCCTGTTGCCGAGCAACCATTCCACTTCTCACTGATAGTCGGCCCCCCCAGGGTCCCATTCACCAAGTGTCATCCAGATCTGATGTGTATTGTCAAAGTAAGAGCCCTCTGAAAAAGTGCATTTTTGACTCATCCAACCAAATTCAAAGTGAGATTGCTCCAAAATGCACTGTTGCCAAGCCACCATTCTGACTGATAGTCGGCCCCGGGGGCTGCTGCGTGTGATTTTGCCTGCCGCTGCAAGGCATGATGGGACGCGGGACTGGGTTTTGGGCCATTTCTTGCCGGTTTGCGTATTCTGTGTGGTTTATTTGTGTTTCATTTATTATGCATGTGTTTTGTTCATTGTTGTTCTCTGCTGTTGCCGTGTTTTCCTTCATTTTGTGTTCCTTTTTGTGTGCACCGTGGCTCAGGGGGACCTTTGGGGGAGGGATGCGGCCTTCGCGCCGCTGGGGAGGGCCTGTTGCTTGTGAACCTAAAGGTCAAACTCAGTCTCCTTCGTTGTCTCCGCCGCTCGAAATCGCCACATTGGTGTCAGAAGTTGGATGGAGCCACGGCAAGCTTCAGATAGAAGACGCCCGGAGAACGCAGGAAGGATCGCCGCGCAGTGGGGGACTCCGAGCCGGCCCGACGGGTCCAGCGATCGGCCGAAGCACCGTCCAGAAGCGGCGAGGATGGCTGAGGACGGTGGCGATCGCGTGGATGCGGGAGCTCGCCCACCCACCGCTCCAGCGAGAGCCGCCGTCAAGCTGCCGAAGTATGATGGCGCCGGCTCACTGGAGCGCTTCATCAAGCAGACACGAGTCGCCGCAACGCACAACAGCTGGAGTGGCCAAGACTGAATAACATTCAGTCTTGGCCACTATGGTGCGGCGCTTCGGGCGGCGCACCATAGAGGCCGCTGAAAGGGAAAAGCTGAATAACCGCCGCCGTCGCCAAGGAGAAAACCTGGGCTCCTTCACCACTGACGTCCAGTTATTCGCACGGCAGGGCTTCCCCACCTTCCCCGTAAGCATGCTGGAGTAACTGGAGTAACTCCATGCATTCCAGCAAGGACTCCCGCCCCAGGCGGCTGCATCAGCATGTGCAGCTCGCTACACCACAGACCCTGGAGAAGGCCCTCTGGGAAGCAGAACTAACCGAGACAATCTCCTCCACACTGCGGGTCGGCGCCAAATCACCGCCGCCCCGTGTTCAACTGGCTAACGCCGCCAAAGAAGACGCCCTTCTCCTTGAAGGCGGTGGCGGTTATTCAGCTTTTCCCTTTCAGCGGCCTCTATGGTGCGCCGCCCGAAGCGCCGCTCGAGTGCGGTGATTAATGCGGCCAGGATCCGCTCTTGTCCGGGCACGAAGTCGAAGAGAACTTGCTGGGCCTTGCCTTCCAAGGCCAGGGCTCGATGCGCGGCGGTGTCTTGGCCACTCCAGCTGTTGTGCGTTGCGGCGACTCGTGTCTGCTTGATGAAGAGCTCCAGTGAGCCGGCGCCATCATACTTCGGCAGCTTGACGGCGGCTCTCGCTGGAGCGGTGGGTGGGCGAGCTCCCGCATCTACGCGATCGCCACCGTCCTCAGCCATCCTCGCCGCTTCTGGACGGTGCTTCGGCCGATCGCTGGACCCGTCGGGCCGGCTCGGAGTCCCCCACTGTGCGGCGATCCTTCCTGCGTTCTCCGGGCGTCTTCTATCTGAAGCTTGCCGTGGCTCCATCCAACTTCTGACACCAATGTGGCGATTTCGAGCGGCGGAGACAACGAAGGAGACTGAGTTTGACCTTTAGGTTCACAAGCAACAGGCCCTCCCCAGCGGCGCGAAGGCCGCATCCCTCCCCCAAAGGTCCCCCTGAGCCACGGTGCACACAAAAAGGAACACAAAATGAAGGAAAACACGGCAACAGCAGAGAACAACAATGAACAAAACACATGCATAATAAATGAAACACAAATAAACCACACAGAATACGCAAACCGGCAAGAAATGGCCCAAAACCCAGTCCCGCGTCCCATCATGCCTTGCAGCGGCAGGCAAAATCACACGCAGCAGCCCCCAGGGCCTACTATCAGTCAGAATGGTGGCTTGGCAACAGTGCATTTTGGAGCAATCTCACTTTGAATTTGGTTGGATGAGTCAAAAATGCGCTTTTTCAGAGGGCTCTTACTTTGACAATACACATCAGATCTGGATGACACTTGGTGAATGGGACCCTGGGGGGGCCGACTATCAGTCAGAAGTGGAATGGTTGCTCGGCAACAGGGCGTTTTGGAGCAATGCAACTTTGAATTTGGCTGGATGAGTCAAAAATGCGCTTTTCAGAGGGCTCTTACTTTGAAAATACACATCAGATCTGGATGACACTTGGTGAATGGGACCCTGGGGGGGCCTACTATCAGTCAGAAGTGGAATGGTTGCTCGGAAACAGGGCGTTTTGGAGCAATGCAACTTTGAATTTGGCTGGATGAGTCAAAAATGCGCTTTTCAGAGGGCTCTTACTTTGAAAATACACATCAGATCTGGATGACACTTGGTGAATGGGACCCTGGGGGAGCCTACTATCAGTCAGAAGTGGAATGGTTGCTCGGCAACAGGGCGTTTTGGAGCAATGCAACTTTGAATTTGGCTGGATGAGTCAAAAATGCGCTTTTTCAGAGGGCTCTTACTTTGAAAATACAAATCAGATCTGGATGACACTTGGTGACTGGGACCCTGGGGGGGCCCACTATCAGTCAGAAGTGGAATGGTTGCTCGGCAACAGGGCGTTTTCGAGCAATGCAACTTTGAATTTTGCTGGATGAGTCAAAAATGTGAGTTTTCAGAGGGCTCTTATTTTGAAACTATAAATCAGATCTGGATGACACTTGGTGAATGGGACCCTGGGGGGGCCGACTATCAGTCAGAAGTGGAATGGTTGCTCGGCAACAGGGCGTTTTGGAGCAATGCAACTTTGAATTTGGTTGGACGAGTCAAAAATGTGAGTTTTCAGAGGGCTCTTATTTTGAAACTACAAATCAGATCTGGATGACACTCGGTGACTGGGACCCTGGGGGGGGCGACTATCAGTGAGAAGTGGAATGGTTGCTCGGCAACAGGGCGTTTTGGAGCAATGCAACTTTGAATTTGGCTCGATGAGTCAAAAATGTGAGTTTTCAGAGGGCTCTTATTTTGAAACTACAAATCAGATCTGGATGACACTCGGTGACTGGGACCCTGGGGGGGGGCGACTATCAGAGAGAAGTGGAATGGTTGCTCGGCAACAGGGCGTTTTGGAGCAATGCAACTTTGAATTTGGTAGGACGAGTCAAAAATGTGAGTTTTCAGAGGGCTCTTATTTTGAAACTACAAATCAGATCTGGATGACACTTGGTGAATGGGACCCTGGGGGGGCCGACTATCAGTCAGAAGTGGAATGGTTGCTCGGCAACAGGGAGTTTTGGAGCAATGCAACTTTGAATTTGGCTGGATGAGTCAAAAATGCGCTTTTCAGAGGGCTCTTACTTTGAAAATACACATCAGATCTGGATGATACTTGGTGAATGGGACCCTGGGGGGGCCGACTATCAGTCAGAAGTGGAATGGTTGCTCGGCAACAGGGAGTTTTGGAGCAATGCAACTTTGAATTTGGCTGGATGAGTCAAAAATGCGCTTTTCAGAGGGCTCTTACTTTGAAAATACACATCAGATCTGGATGACACATGGTGAATGGGACCCTGGGGGGGCCGACTATCAGTCAGAAGTGGAATGGTTGCTCGGCAACAGGGCGTTTTGGAGCAATGCAACTTTGAATTTTGCTGGATGAGTCAAAAATGCGCTTTTTCAGAGGGCTCTTATTTTGAAACTATAAATCAGATCAGGATAATACTTGGTGACTGGGACCCTGGGGGGGCCCACTATCAGTCAGAAGTGGAATGGTTGCTCGGCAACAGGGAGTTTTGGAGCAATGCAACTTTGAATTTGGTTGGATGAGTCAAAAACGTCAGTTTTCAGAGGGCTCTTATTTTGAAACTACAAATCAGATCTGGATGACACTCGGTGACTTGGACCCTGGGGGGGGCGACTATCAGTCAGAAGTGGAATGGTTGCTCGGCAACAGGGCGTTTTGGAGCAATGCAACTTTGAATTTGGTAGGACGAGTCAAAAATGTGAGTTTTCAGAGGGCTCTTATTTTGAAACTACAAATCAGATCTGGATGACACTCGGTGACTGGGACCCTGGGGGGGCCGACTATCAGTCAGAAGTGGAATGGTTGCTCGGCAACAGGGCGTTTTGGAGCAATGCAACTTTGAATTTGGTTGGATGAGTCAAAATGTGAGATTTCAGAGGGCTCTTATTTTGAAACTACAAATCAGATCTGGATGACACTCGGTGACTGGGACCCTGGGGGGGGCGTCTATCAGTGAGAAGTGGAATGGTATCTCGGCAACAGGGCGTTTTGGAGCAATGCATCTTTGAATTCGTTTGGATGAGTCAAAATGTCAGTTTTCAGAGGGCTCTTATTTTGAAACCACACATCAGATCTGGATGACAATCGTTGAATGGGACCCTGCGGGGGCGGGGGGGGGGGGGGGGGGGGGGGGGGGGGGTTCTATCAGACAGAAGTGGAGTGGGTTGTTGGTAACAGGGTATTTGTTATTGGCGTCTGTTGGTGTTTGGTGTGTGTTGGTGTTTGATTTGATAGATTTAGTTCTGACATTGTCGCAGAAGATTATCTATTTTACTGTGCCTGTCAGTCCAGGTCGTGAAAACTTAAAGAGCGTAACTTGGTTAACCAAATCAAAAGTAAGATCACATTCAATTTAACCCAGCTTTTATTGTGAAGTCACTGTGAAAACGCTGTTCCCGTAATGCACAAAGTATGCGCGCACCACAGAATCAATTGAGTGCTAGGTTGACCGTGCTTTCTGAAATGAGGGCGGGCTTGACCGCAGTGACAACACGTCTGTACACGATGCGCTTGCGGTCCGAGTAAACAATGGGAGCGAGCGGCCAACATGGCCGCCACTCCAAGTGTTGACGTCACGATCCCAAGCCCTTGTAGTAACCAAATAACCCCCAGACGACTGCTTTTAATTCTTAGTTTTATTCTCCCATATTTCTTTTTATTTTACTTTCAGTCCCTCAGGAGGAAAAAAAAAAATCCTGGGATTCTAAGCACAGCATTCAGACAGAAACAGTCAAACTGTAAAGATCCCTTTTAAAATCAACTACAACCCAAAAATTGGCCAAACTACAAATAATCAGCAGTAAATAAAAGTGTCTACTGGAATGAAAGAATAAAATGTTCTATAAACGTGTTTGTTTCTGTATTTCATCCACTTTGGCCCTCATGTTTGTCATGATAAAGTAAGAAAAAAGCCCTGTTGATCACCATATGGTATTTCCTCTACCTGCATCACTTGCATCAAAAATACAGAAAGTCAGATGCAGCCAGTCACTGGTTTCATGCACAGTCAAAGCCAATGAGAAGCAGGACCAGAGGAAAAGGAGAAGCTTTTTACTGTTCAAATTCACAGTCATGTAGTCTGAATTCAAAGAACAGGAAAATAATAAAAACAAGAAACCCATGTATGTCTTTAGTTTTAAAAATCTTTGATTGCCATCTACACATGTCTAACACACTTGTAACATGTTTTTATAATTGTCTTTACAACCAAAATGAAGGTGGCAGAGCCTTAGCTTTCCTATGATTAAAATGTATTGTTTTGTATTTAAAAAACATAAGAATATTCTGAAACCTGACCGATGCGTGGCTGGTGGTCCCAGGACCTCCTCTGAAGCTTGTAGTCATGTTCTGTCTGCTCCACAGCTGGAGCACATCGTCCGGCTGAGGGAAGAGCTGGACCGAGAGCGTGAGGAGAGGAGGTACTTCCAGCTGGAGCGGGACAGGATCCAGGCCTTCTGGGAGATCAGCAAGAGGACTGCGGAGGCGGTGCAGGCCGAGCTGAGGAGGAGGAACCTGGAGAAGGAGGAAGCCGAGGAGCGCCACCACGTGGAGATCTCTGTGAGCCGCAGTCACATCCGAGCACGAAGTGACTCAACCTGAACTTGTTATCGTCCAGACGTGGAATGAACATCTGGAGACACTCAGCCCAACCTCGCTGCTTCAACAGGTCTACAAGCAGAAGCTGAAGCAGGTTCTGTTGGAGCAGCAGAACAACGTCACCGGGAAGCTGAACGCTGTGAACACGCCCTCTGCAGTCCAGAACGGACACACCGAGTCCTCGCTGGATCTCCAAAGAGACGGTGAAGCCCCGAATGGAGTGCTCAGGGAGAAGAAGTTCCACGAAATGAATCTGAAGGAGCTGAAGCTGGTGAGAAGTTTGAGATCATGATTCACCTGACAGTCAACGTCACTGCATTTTCAGTTTGATGTCAAAATAAAATAAAATGACATCTTTCATTATTGTAGCTTTCAGTCATTTTGTGCTTCATCATTCACAGAAACACCAGGTGGAGTTAATGGAGCTGACCAATGAGTACGAGCGCAGAATCCGAGGTAAACCTCTGGAACACCTGTAAACCGGCTCTGAGTCTGCTCCGCCATGCTCCTCGTGTCGCTCCTCAACACTCCTCTTCCTGGTCCTCCTCAGACTTGGAGGTGAAACATCACGAGAGGATACGCTCTCTGATCCGCACTGAGGAGAAGAGGCGGAGGATGGAGATGGAGGAGGTGGAGAAGCAGATGAGGAGTCGTGTGGTGGACGTGAAAGAGGAGCAGGAGCGAGCACTGCGGGGAGCGGAGGAGCGTTACTCTGCTGCTCAGACCAGGCTGCTGACAGAGCACGAGCAGCTGAAGGTGAGATGTGACCGAGTCAGTCATCAATGCACCGGTCTTTCTCTCGGTTGATCACCAAACACAGTCTTCCTTGTGTTGTCTTGTGTGTTGCAGAAGCAGCTGCAGGAGGCGCAGCAGGAGAACAAACATCTGACTGAAAGCCTGAGAGACGCACAGTCTAAACTTCCTGAACTGCAAACACAGCTGAAGCAATACAACCAGAACCAGGCTGCTGCAACTGTGAGTGTAACACATACATACACGCACACACATGCAGACACACAGATTCACATCTTAGTTCTGTTTGTGTCTCAGAGATGTCGAGCTCGTCTGAAGTTGGTTGAAGTGGAGCTCAAAGAACTGAAGAAGGAACATGAAATAATGCTGCAGGCCTTCAGGAAGGTGTGTGTGCTGTTGTTACGTACTCTGTCTGTGTATTTGTCATTGCCTACGATTTGTGTGTGTGTTGCAGGTGCAGCAGGAGCGTGACGAGCTGCTCAGGTCTCAGCAGTCTCAGGTGTTTGAGCTGCAGCAGCGTCGCAGCCTGAAGGAGCTGCTGCTTCAGTCCAAACTCTCCTCTCTCACACACACGCTGCAGCGGACGCAGCAGGAGCCGAGTGTGTGTGCGAGCAACACACCACACCAACCGGCCGACGCGCAGCCGCAGGAGGCCGCAGAGACGCGGCTGGACACACTCTGACGAGAGACCACCAGCCACCATCTCTCAGAAACACTTTACCACAGACTGTTACCGTGGTTACCATGGCGGAGGAGATGCTTCCTGGTTGGACATAAAACATCTCAGATTTTTAAAGTTTGTCAGCCAGTTTTTATGCCATTTCCATGGTGATGCTCGGCCGTCTGATGGTCTGAATATTTTTCGCTGACTTAATAAAATGTTATATTTTGATAACTTCTATTTGCAGCTAAAAATTTGAGTTTTTGTTTTCTGAGCAAAGAATATTAACATTGCTGATGTATGCCCCGGTCCAACCCCCGAGATCTGTTTGAATACAGCTTGCCAGTCTGAATTCTAAAATGTAAATGTGTGAAACATTTAAAACTGACTCTCAATTCCAAACTTCAAAGTTGCTCGAGAAATGAGTCTTTGTAATTTCATGCTGTTTATTCATCTAGGTGAACGACTGGTTTATTTCAGGCAGAAAAATCAAGCTTTCAGCAGAAACACAAGTCTGATCGATGAAAAATACACACAGACACACACACAAAAAAACTTTTTACATCCAAAAGTAGAAAATTTACAATCTGCAGCATCAAAAATAATTTGAAATAATTGGAAGAAGCAAGACGTCAGGCTGAGAAACCACCGAGCGCCAGCGGAGGCTCTGCTCTGACCTCCAGGCGGTCCTGTGTCCAACCAGACGGGACGCAGAGGACAGACTGGACGGTGGAGTGGAGGACACAGAGGAACCGAAATCACTTTTGTCTTTTACATTCAGCTCAGAGGTTATTGGAGAAAGTTGCTGAATCACAGTGTTTCCATGGCAACAGTCACTCAGGAGGTCAAGTAGAGTTCAGTCTTTTATTAGGTGTCTAGAGGTGTGCACTCCGGGTCCTGGAGAGCCGCAGTCCTGCACGGCTCCAATGCTCGCCTGCTCCGACACACCTGCATTTAATGGATGTATCAAGCAGCACTGCAGGAGTCCTGATGACGCAGCACTCATTACAGTCGGGCACACTGAAACCACAAGGGGCCGTGGCCCTCCAGGACCGGGAGTCCCCACTTCTCGGTGGTCTGTCAGCCAGTGCCGTGGCTGCTGGACTCAAACACGCCCTTCTTGAAGAACGGCGAGAAGTCGCAGATGTCTCGCTTGGACAGATGGAGCTCGCCGTCCTCAGATGGTCTGAGAGGAGAGGACGAAGATGTCCTCATCACCTGGAACAGACCCCTCAGGTAACCCTGCAGGAGGGAACAGCAGGAAGATCTGAGGAACCTGACATTTCCGCATCACATACTAGAACTTTAAGCTAGAAATACTGGAAGGAGTGAGCAGTGATGATTCAATCGAGCCTTGCATTTGGGGAAATGTTAACATGCAGAAATAATTTTGCAAAGAAACTGGAAAAGAAGACCCCATCTGTTGACTTTGCAGGGTTTCCAACTTTGTGTGTTTTGTCTCGCTGTGATGCTGCAGTCGTTCGTACCTCCAGCTGAGTCCGGCGCTCGGCCACCATTCGCTCGTCTTTGTTTCCAAACAGCTTCTTTGGCGGAAACTCGAGAGCGGCCAACTGAATCAAAACACAGCAAAGCAGTCATTGGGATTGTGTCTGGAGTGTTTTGTCTTTTTAAACCATTGTTGAGAACGCAGATAGATGTGGTGGAGGTAAGAGCATGTTCTCAGTGCACAGATGGTTTAGTTTCACATCCAAGCGCAGTCTGAAAACATACAAATGTTTTTCTTCATAGTCCTGTTCTCTGACCTTTGACCCTTAAAACTATCTATCAGCCAACTCACCTCTGGATATTTCAGTTTGAGGCTTCTGTGCATTTCTCTGAAGCGGCTGTAGCGTCTGAACACGGTCCATGTCTCATCCGCCACGCTGATCTGAGGGGATGCAAACACACATTATTCGGTTTTGTCCAAGTGTATCAGAGCAGCGTCCAGTGTGCGTCTGTGGACTCACCTTCACCTCAAACTCAAAGTGCTCATCCTTCCCCTGACCACGCAGAACGTAGCGAGGGATGCTCACTTTAACGTGGTCATGAGCGCCATCGCAGGTCGTCACAGGAAGCCGAGACACCAGGTGATGCTGCGTAAACAGAGTGAGCGAAAGGGAGGGAGGTGGAGAGTGAAAGAGGACACTGAAAACTACAGAAACTGCTGTAAAACTGGAGGGCCAGGGTCCTGCATGGTTTTAATATAAATGATTGTAAACTGCTGTGAAACTACAGTAAATCTAATGTAAAACCTCTATAAAACTACTGTAAACTACAGTCATTTGCTGATCAAACTACTGTAAAACAGTAAATCTACTGTAAAAATACTGTAAACTATTTTAAACCGCCGATGACTGCTGTAACCTGCTGATCAAACTACTGCAATCTGCTGTAAAACTTGAGTGAAGTGCTGCAAAACTATCAAACTGCTCATAAAGCCTTGGTAAACAGCTGTTAAGTACAATAAAACTACTGTAAAATAACTATAAAACTTCTGTAAACTTACCTATGAACGTCTGCAAAGCTACCACAAACGAATGTAAAAACTACCGTAAAGTGCCGTTGAAAAGGTCAAATCAGGACAAACATTTGAGTTTCTTGTTTATTGTTCTGTTCACATAATGCGGCATCACAATGTTTGATATTTTTTGATACATTTTTTTTTATTATAATTATTTTAGTTATATGCTTAAACAGTGAGTTGACAAAATGACTAAAAACTAAAACTTTATTTGAGGATTTTAACATTAAATTTAGAAACATTTCCGTTTGGGGACATCAGTCCACAGATGGTCCACGTGTCTCAGCTCGGCTCACACAGGTGACCGATCAGCTGGTGCGCCTCGGCCGTGCATCCGAAGGATAATTTCCAGGAGTCACTCTTGTGACCGGAGCCCCGCGGTTTTTTATGCTTGAAAACGATTTCAACCAGCAGACAGTCGTCCTTCTGCCGCACGAGCAGACATCTGATGCCAGAGCGCGGGCGGAGCTCCACTCCCTGAAACTGGGGCCAGGCGGGGACCAGAGCGGACCCCCGGGGCACTGGGTGGAAGACGGCGTCCTCTCGGAGAAGAGCCAGGTGAGAGTCAGTCAGGAGGAACTGGACGATGGTGTCCTGAGTCACACGGCTCAAGTTCTGGACCTTGATGCTGGCGTAAAGCAGAGGACGGACGTTGGCCAGGGGTGGTTTGACGGGACCCTCCATGTTCCCGTGGACGATGTAAAGCAGGTCTGCAAGGACCCGCTTGAATCTGGAGGTGACGCACAGGCCGTCCAGGATGATGTCGGAAACCTTGGACATCCAGTCCAGAGAGAGGACCATGAGGTCGCCAGACAGAAGAGGGTGAGCGAGGGTCTCCTCAGACAAACCCTCAGGACGGAGAGCTCTCAGTAAGGCCTTGCAGAGGTGCTGGCTCAACTCTTTGCTGTGGGTGAAGATGGCTAAGACTGAGCCCTCGGTGCGGCCGATTATCCGGACGTGCTGTCCTGCCAAACCAATCTGGATCTCTCCAATTTCACTGAGGCTGAATTGTTGAACCACAGTCAAGGTGTTTTCGGGGTCTGTGCCAGCTGAGACCACGGTTATCGCCTCCTCGGACAGAAGAAGACATGCGGGCTTTGGGATGGGCTGCTCACTGTTGGCCGTTTTCAGCCAGAAGATACTCAGAAGCTCATGACCTTGCATCTGGGGTGCCAGAGATGCGAGTGTTTCCTGTATCTGCTGCGATGAAGATTTCTGCAGCCGAGACAAAGCAGGCAGCTGCTGGATCAACCACTGATGATACACCTGAGGACTCGCGTTAGATAAAGAGGACACCGACCCCACAGGCCAAGCTGCAACTCTGAGGACCACAGAGCCGTCCTGGTTTTGAGGGACATCACGGACACTATCCCTGCAGAGATCCACCAGCTGAACTTTATTGGCGTCCTGGGTGTGAGACTCTGGTTCTTGGGGGGGCTGGAGCCGTTGATAGATCAGTGGAAGCTCTTTGGACATCATGGTCACATACTGAGAGAGGACCAGCTTCATTTCACCCACTCCAACGTGTCCGATGATGTCCCGTGTGCCCTGCAGCCTCCTCCCAGCATCTTGGTACACCTCAGACAGCTTTCCTGCCAAATATCCCAAAACATAGCTGCGACTGGTCGGGCCCTGGTCAGCTTCGGGGTTCTTCTGTGGCGTCATGTGATCAGCAGTAGGTTTGGAGGTAGAGGCGAGACCACCAACCAGAGTCTCTGGTGATTGATCTTTAGCAACATCATTTTCTGCTGTGTCTGTCGGACCAGATTCGTTCTGAGGTACTTTCTCTGAGCACAAAGGAAGCAGAGACTCATCTGTTTGATTGGCCGGTGCAGAGGAACCAGGTTCACCTCTGTGATCAGGATCACACATGTTTTCCTCAGGTCTCAGGGTCTCGGGGCTTGCTGAGGTCCCACGTTCAAAAACAGTTTCTACTGCTCTAACATCTGTGCCTCCTTTGTCACCACTGTGAAGCTCTTGCTGTTTTTCAGGCGAAGCTTCAGCTGTGAATTCCTGCATTTCTTCTTGGAGGTTTATGAGGTCGGACATGTTTTCCCAGAAGCTCAGAGGAGAATTTTCCCCAGACTGTGGGGAAGGCGGCTCACAAAACCAGGAGGCTGTCTGTGAGCACAAGGGGGGAGTCGGTGACTACATCATCCAGAAGGCTGTGTGAATTAAACTGAAGTCCATCATTCACCCAAAGAGAATTACAGCCGCCTCCATCACCAGGTGCACAGGTCAGACGTGATTCAAAATTAATAGATGAGGTGTTCATGCAAATTAGGTCAACAAGAGTTAAAAAAAAAAAGTCTTCATCAAACCTTCAGTATCAATAAAACAAAACAGTCCAGCAATCTTATGTTTCACAACAGCATCATGAACCATGTTTCTACAAGTTCATGTCAAAAACTCAGCTAAAAGATGGTTGAACAGATTCAGATTCATGGTGCAGGCCAGCAGCTTTTCATTTCCTTTGCCAAAAAAAATCCCAAAAGTTGCTGTAAAATTTGGTAAAGCTGCAGTAAACCTTTTAAAACCCTTGAACTACTATTGGAAAACTACAGTAAAACTTCTGAAGAACTAATGCAAGACTGCTACAAACTGCTGTAAAATGCTGTGAATTTCCCTTCAAGCTGAATTAAAACTCAGAAAAATAAAGATAAAGTAGTAAAAAACAAGTCATATCAGATTTCCAGTGATTGATAGTTAAAAATGCATAATGAGTGATAGATGGGCACCTCACCTCGTACTTCACCCTCCGGGGGTTCAGGTTCTGCTTTTCATCATCCTGAAAAGAAAATTGTACTCAGAGTTCCAGAAAATCATAAACACATCACAAACAGCCATGACCCCATCCATCTCACTGACTCTCCCTGATAATCCGATGGTCACAGATGAATCATGCTGACTGGCTTTCTCATGCGTGCAGAGTGGTTTCATCAGCGTAAAGTGAGACAGAAGAATTCACTGTTCCCTACAAGGACTCGTCCAACCAGAGGCTGGTTCAGACAAGTTTGGACCACATTCTAGGCCAATTTGGACGATATTCTAGATGAGTTTGGAAGATTCCAGGCTAGTATGGACTCAGTTGTTCCAGTTTGGACTCGTTTGGAAAAACTTTGGACCTGTGTGGATCATATTCTAGGACCTGTTTGTGACTTACGTGGCCCAGTTCTCTCACATTCCAGGCCAAAACGGACCCATTTGCTCCACTTTGCACCAGGTCTCAGGCCAGTTTGTACCACTTCTGATCAGACCCTAGGCTCGTTCAGACCATTTAGGAGGGAGTGGTTTGGTTCTTACTCTCAGAGAGTCGTAGGACTCAGACAGATGGATGCTGCTGCTGCTGCTGCCACCACCTCCGTTCAGGAGGTTGATCCTGCGCAGGCGGCGCTGCACTTCCTCCTCAATGTAGGCGTTGATCCTGATGGGAACAGCATTGTGTCAGCGAGTGAAGCAGACAAAGTGTTGGCGCCCCATTGCAGGCCGTGGGCGTACCTGTCGTCCGATAGCGGCAGCAGCGTGTTCAGACTCTGCGTCACCGGGGAGCTGCTGTGACTTGTCTTCTCCTCTGAACTCGTCGGCTGAATCCTGCTGTCCTCAACCTCAGAGATCCTCCGACGGAGCTGCTCGATCTCACGCTGAACCCTGAACACAACACAACACAACAAGGGTATATGAGTATCAATTTACAACACACACAAGCTACTAAATGTGATTTTAACAATAAGAGTAACTAAATAGATGGAACTTCATGATTGTAACTATAACTGATTGTAACTATAGCTGTGATTGTATCTATGGTTGAACATCAGACTCCTCTGACCTCTGCTGGTCGCGTTCAGCTTCTGTCCTCGGCGTCCTGCAGGTGGCGCTGTGGTGTCGGTGCTCCTCGGCGTCAGACTCCAGGGAGACGCTGCGCCTGAGGGCGGAGTGCCTCCTCTCCAGCCGGGCCACTGCCTGCTCCATGGCCTCCCTCTGCTGCTTCTCCTTGGACTCCAGGATCTCCTTCTCCTTGCGCCGGACCTTCTCCTCCTGGCGCGCCACGTTGGCGGTGAACTCGTAGGTGTCCTGCAGCTGCTGGAGCTGCTGCGCACTCTGCCAGTGCGCGCTCAGCCGCTCCTCCTTCTCCTCCAGCTCCTTCTCCACCTCGTACAGCGTGTTGTCCAGCCCCGGCGGGGGGTTTCCGTTGGCGGCTCCTGCGCTGCGCTCCAGGAGCTCGGCGGCGCGCTGCTTCTCCTCGGCCAGCGCGGGGAGGAGCGCGTCGGCCAGGCTGAGCAGCTGCCGCTCCTTGAAGTGCAGCCGGCGCTCTGCCTGCTTGAGGAGCTGCTCCTCCTGGCCCACTGTGGAGGCGTCCTGCGCTCCCCTCTCCTGCGCCTCCTTCAGCTGCTGCTGCCGCTCCCTCAGGCTGTGGGTGAGGAGCAGCAGCGCATTGCGCTCTGCGACCACCTCCTTCTCCAGCTGCTCCCTCTGTTGCCGCAGCACCTCCTCCTGCTGGCCCAGCTCCTTCACCTGAGCCTCCTTGAAGTCCACGTACCGAGTCTGGGCGGCGTGCGCCTCGTCGCCGGAGTTGTCCACATCGGGGCGCTCGGCGGCCTCCTTGGCGCGGAGGAGCATCTCTCTGATGTCGGCCAGCGCCCGGCGCTCCTCCTCCAGGCGGCGGGCTTCCTCCCTGGTCAGCAGGGAGGTGGCCGCCTCGTGTTTCTCCCTCAGCTGCTCCTCCAACCTCCCCACCAGATTCAGCTGCTCCCTCTCCTGCTCCTCCAGCCGCCGCCGCTCCACCTCCAGACGGACCCTCTGCTCCTCGCGCTCCCTCTTCAGCCTCTCCAGCTCGCGGTAGATCTCCGTCTGCTCCGCGGCCTCCTGCCGCCGCCGCTCCTCATTCTGCACCTCCTCCCCTTCAGCGTTCTGCTGCCGCCTGCGCTGCTGCCTGCTCTCTAGCTCCGCCCCCTGGATTTCAGAGCGCCGCTCCTCCTCAAAGCGCTCCTTCTCGGCCAGGAAGTCTCTCAGGCGGCTCTCGATGTCCTGGTTGCGTCGGCGAAGGCTCTCCTCCTGACGGAGAATTCGCTGCTGCACCTCTTCCGACTCCTTCCGCTGAGTCTCCACCTCCTGCTGGAGGCGCTGCAGCTCCGCCTTCTCGCTCTGCTGCTTTGCCTCCATCTCCTTGATCAGCCTCCTGCACACAAACACCTCACTTTCAAAATCTGAAGCTAACTTATCTTCAGAACCCAGCAAAAAAAGTTGGAATCAGATGTTAACGTCTGAAGAAAGCTACCGTTTCATCTCCAGTTTCTCCAACTCCTCACGCTGCTGTCGCTCGAACTCCAGCCTGAAGAAACAAAAACCTCTTTTAATGTCCTCCACAGGACAAAAACAAAATAAAAAAAAACAAAAAAAGAACACAACAAGAGGCCTGGGGAGCAATAAGCAGATGAAGACAGGAGGCAGATGAAAACACGAAACAGGTGAGGACAGGAAGCAGGTGAAAACAGCAAGCAGCAGGCATTAAAAAAAACACACACACTGGACAATTCAACACGTTACAAGTGTGAGGGTCAACAGGAACAGGATGGCTGTGGACAGGAAAGTCTACCTGAGGAAGATGGGGCTCTTCTCAGTGAGGAGACTGTCAACAGGACAGGTGGACACGGTTAACGTCTTTCATCACACAAATTGTGACGTCAGTGTAAGTCATCGCCGAGCTCCTGAAGGACTGTCCCAAAGATCCCACCGCCTCTCAGATCAATACAACCCCCCCGTCCTAGTCCATCAACGAGTCTCCATGGCAACGTGAAGACTAGATAAGAGTGATTCAGAGGTCGTCATCGTACTCTGCTTCCCTCAGTTAATCTGTTGTTCTCAGATTAACATGGAGATCTAACCTGTGAAGCAGGTCATGGACCTCCAGGAAAAGACCAAACCTTCTCCTTTTCTGTGTGGAGGAGCAGCTGCTCTCCTTTGCTCAGGGGGAACTCGTCTCTCAGATTTCTGGAGGACACCGTTCACTCTCCCATCATGTCCTCCTGACCTCAGATGAACACCTGCTCCCGGTCCGTGCAGATCCTGAACCAGAGTCCAGACGACACACGGAGCCCGCCTCAGGCTCACACCAAACTCAGCAGTTTGGTTCAACTTGCCAGCGTCTCATCTCACCCTCGCTATGAGGCGGCGGCCCATACAAAAAGTTCCACCTATGCCTTCGGGCCCCACTGGATGTGGTATAGTGTCCTGTTGTGTCGAATGATGGGGTCCTGTGTGGTGTAGTGTTGGACTCACCCGGGGTTGTACAGCATCACAGTAGAAAGGTTCTCACAGGACTTGGACAGATCGGTCATGGACAAGCTGAACGTCGACAGCAAACCGCTCTGGAAGGAGAAAAACACCAACATCCATCAACACAACACACACATCACAAGTTCCGGACTGTGGGATCAGTCTCACCTTACGTTTCTCTCTCAGCCGGGCTGCTTCTTTCGGATGGTTGAAGCGAAACATGTTGGTCCTTCCAAGCAGGATCACTGCACCTGCAGACACCACCGCATAACACTGCCCCCATCAGGCCACTCTAAGAACTACAACACTGTCCCCATCAAGTAAGTCTGATAACTACAACAGAAATTGGAATATGACATCTTAACAAGATGTATTTGCTGTATTTGTATGTATTGTATCGCCAAGTAGTGATGGATCTGACTATGATTAATGCCACAGCTTCAGAGCAAAGAACAGGTCCGTTTTTTTCTTGTCATCTGTACATAATTTGAGTTTGTTTTTTCAATGTGTTGTAGATCCTAATGTTGACTTCTTACCCTGGTTGAGCTGCGTCGGCTCGGCCACCTGAACGCCGTTCACTGAACACTGAGCTCCACCCAGCGGCACCAGAGTCACCGTCCCGTTGTGGTTCTCAAACACGCAGTGATCGCTCTCCAGGTCCAGACCGTGCAGGACTGAGGGAGGAAACACGCCGCAGTGCGATGTTAACAGTCTTCTCACGGAGAGTGTGATTGATAGCAGGGACAGAGTGACAGGCAGAGTGAGTGAGTTTCATTTACTCACTGATGTCCGGCTCTGAGGACGAATCCTCCCGACCCACGAAGGTCCGACCCTCCTGACACACACAGACACACACACACACTTTAATGAATTGCCCGTTTTGAGGCGAGCAGCTGGAGCCGGCAGTGATGATTTCATGACCTCTGACCTTCAAGTGGTAGAGGATGATGCCGGTGCTGAGCAGGTCGTCGTCGATGCCGATGAGGTGAGGGAGCTCAGAGTCCAGAACCACACCGATCCCCTCCTTCCTCAGAGCCAGAGTCTCCTCCTGCATACGAACACACACACACAAATGAGTGTGATCGTGGTCAGGAGGCAAGTCTGTTGGTCCCCCTGACCTCCAGTGTTACCTTCAGGATGTTCTGAGTCTCGTTCCATTTGTTGGTCCACTCTTTGGTCAACTCCAGCACCTGCAGTAATCACAAAGATCAATGAAGGTCACAGCTCAGGCCACTAGAGGTCTTTTAAGGCTGCGTCATGTGAATTAACTGTTTTGAAAGTAATCTTGGATTGGTGAGACTGACTCGGGCTTCGTTCTGGTGAAGTTTCTCCTCCATGCTGAGAGCGGTGGGAGAGTCCAGCAGAGCAATCTGAGGACGAGACAAGCAGAGACAGAACGTCAACAACAGGACAACCCAGCACGAAAGAACAGGACAAACAACAAGCAGGGCTCGTCTTTACAGTCACCAACCAGCTCTTTACTTTGATATGAGAATACATAAACCACAACAGTTCAAATTCAGTGATAAACTGACAGTAGGTCAGATTCGAGAGACAATAAAGAGAAAGCAGCAGCTGTTATCTGCATGATACAGATGTCTGACTGATCTCTTTTTTTTTTTTTTTTTTGGGCTACAGACATTTTCTCGGCAGGTGGGTGACCCCGCGTTTACCTTGTTACCCTGAACCAGCAGCGCCTTCAGCCGGGCAATCTCAGCTCGCAGCTCCCGGATCAGCCTGACGTTGCCATCCTCATTGATGGTGGGCTTGTTGATGATGTTCTTGGCTCGGTTGGCGTAGCGCAGGGTGCTGAGCGTCTCGCCGTAGTTGACGTCTGCCGGGGAAATCGCTGCAAAGAAAACAGTCAATATAACAGATCAGAGTCGTATTAATATGTTTATTTGTTGAGGTGATTATACTACAATGCAGAACAAACTAATAACGTTCATGTGCCAATATCTTAAAACAATGTTGATATAGAAATGGATTTTGACAATGTTGCAAATGCTAATGTGTTAAGATGTAATCCATTAAAGAGTTCATTTAGAAGGTTGTTAACATGTCTCTGTGCTGAAGCTCTGTGTTAAATGTGCTCCTGTGCGAAGAGGCTCGACTTCGTGCTCACTGGCGATCATGATGGTCTTGGAGTTGCCGCCCAGGCTGTCCTTGAGCAGCCACGTTAGCACCGAGTCTCTGTAGGGAACAAAGACCGACTTCTTCTTCAGGTTGGTGTTCACGCTGTCCTGCGCCATGTCGGCTGCACACAAACCAAAACACAGCCGTCACTCGCGAGTCCACAAAGACAACAATCAGGATCACCAAGGTGTGCAAACACAGATGGAAGCCAAGGCTTCTTCTATCTTTGATTATGACAATGACAACCGCAAAGGGTGGGGCAACAGTATTAATCCTGGTACAAAGGTCATACTCTTCACCGAAAGCACACAGAGCTACGAGAGTATTTAACACTCAGACAGACGGCACAGGATGATGATGGTGGTCCTACACTCAGCCCCGTCCCTGAATGCCTCTTGCGTTGCTGTCACACTGCGGCAGGTCTGGCTCCGCCTCTTCGCCAAGTAAAATGGTTTCTCACCTAAAGAGGAGATGACGTTGCCGAGGGTGACCAGGGACTTGTTGATGTTGCCGCCCTCCTTCAGGCGCACGCCGGTGGCTCCGGTGGCGTCGGCACGCTCGCTGCCGGCGAGGTCGACCAGGTGGATCTTACTGAGAGTCTCACTCGGCATCTCAGCGTCAAATTTGGCCTGAAGGGGTCAGGAGAACAGAGTTGAAGGCACATCACGGCACGTCTGTGTGTGTGTGAGGCCTCTGTTCGTGTGTGTGTGTGTGTGTGTGTGTTTCTGTGAGAGACCTGTGTGAAGTTGATGGTGAAGATGGCGTGGGAGCGGCTGCTGACGTCGTTCATGTCTGTGCTCGCTGTGGTGCGGTTGATGTTCCCGGCCTCCATCAGCTCCTCCACATCTGCATAGTTTTGCACCAGGTGCTTGGAGAGGTCTGAGGGTCGCAGGTGGGGGGTCACGATGGCGAATGGGTCAAAGGTCAAACTGCCACTGTGAGGCAGCTCAATTCATTGCACAGAAAACAGTGTGTTTGTTGTTTATTGTGTGTTTACCTTCCACATAGGGTCCGTCTTTAGGATGCTCACGGACTCTCAGGTTGTAGGTTTGTGTGGATTTCCTCCTCAGTAGATCTCTCACCCTCTCGTTGTAGATCTCCAGGTAGCTACATCACACAAACACATCTGCCTCACATCTCATCTCGTCTGCCCCAAGTCTGTCACATCTGCCTTCAGTCTCCCCCAGCATGCATCTGGGCTGCCTCTGTTCCTGCCTGTGTCTTGTCTGTCTCTTCTGCCTGTCTACAGCAAGATCTCACAGCATTCAAAGATTTGAAGTTTTATCTGTGACAGATCAAAAGACTGAAAGCTGCTGGAAACCCACACAAAGAATGATCTACTGTCAGAGTGAAGGAACGCTCACCTAACTTCAGTCCGAAATGAGGCCTCATCCCATCGCGTGGCCTCGGCAACACGAGAGAATAAACCCTCACAGATCCTGGGAATCAAACCTGCATCTCCCTGAAACACACACACCGCCATGTTTGGACTCTTTGTCTCTGTCAATGTGTCAGTGGCGAGGGGTCGATGGTTTTATCTTCTGCAGATAAGAGCCCCACGTTTCTATCGGTGTCTTTCATTGTATGTGTGTGCGTTCTCACTGGAGCTCCCATCATGGTGAACGACTTCCCTGAGCCGGTCTGACCATAGGCGAACACACAAGCATTGTATCCCTCGAACGCCGCCTTCAGCACATCGCAGCCGAGATCTCTGAAAACCTGCAGGTGAGAGCAGAAGACTCAGAGTCACAGAGACACACAGTCTCACTTAGTCATTTTAATTTTGCTCGAATTGAATGAGGTTACAGGGAGGAGACAGATCTGTAGGAATATTGTCCACGAGGGAGTGATTCAGATGTTATCTTTTTTTTTTTGCTATTCTTCTGATTTTCATGCAGATTTTTAACTTCCTGACTGAGTCGATAAAAGCGGCATTTTTACCTTTTCCTGAGAGACAAAAGTGGAGCCCTTACAGTCCATGGAGTCGTAGGAGAAGTCATAAGTGAACGTTTTGGTTCGATCCCTCACAGAATCTCCAGTGATGCCATCGGGAATCTGAGAGGAGACATGAAGTGATTCATAAGCGTGTGGAGGAGACGTGTAGATGTGTGGACGTGTGAGACTGTCGGAACCAGCAGGCACCTTCAGGTTCGTGATGGAGGTTTTAGTTCCTTCCATGCTGATGATGCATTTTGCGGTCAGGTCCTTCTCCCTGTGAAATAAACACATCCAGGCTGAATCTCTCTGCTGTTGGACTGCTCCTCTCCTGCCTCCAATGAAACATCTCACTCACTGATTCATCTTGTTGAACAACAAGCGTTCAGTTTAGATTAGAGTTGGTAATTGATCATCAAACTCAAATCTGCCACAGATTTCTTCTTAAAGACACTGGAGAAATAGAACTGGCAGCTTCAAGATAAGCAGCCCGCAGATGGACAGATCATGTAGTTTATCTCTGACTGATGATGAGCAGAGACTCAATCTGTTCCAAGTCCCCCTCTTTATCAGCACTAACCAGCTTCAAAGCTCAGACATTATCAATCCTGACATGTGAGTGACCACAAGAGCAACTCACACTGAAGACAAATCCGATGTTAAACTTCTTTAAATTTCATGAAACTCAACAACTACACTCGTGACAACTTATAAAGCTGAAGAAAAGCTCCAACAGAACCCTCCATTAGACTCTGCTGCAAATCCCTTTAAATCAATATCAGACTAAGTAAATCTCATTAAACTGTAACTCGGGGCTTTGTTTGTGGAGCTTTCCTTCCCTCCACGTCCCCCACACCAGAACCGTCTCAGTTTGAAGCTCGTGTTTGTCCGACACCGGCCGCTCGCTCACCTCCTGTTCATCGGCCGGACCCGCACAGCCACCCGGACCGAGGCCATCGCCGCCCCGCTGCGCCCCCCTCCGCCGAGCGGAAAGAAGACAAGAGAACCGGCTCTGGAGACGCCGGACCGGGACACCGCTACCCCGCGGAACCGGCTGTTGGAGTGGGCCGCGGGCGCACACGCCGGTGGTGTCGGGGTCCGGTGACACCGCGGCAGACGTCCCGGTACGGAGCGACACGGACTCCGGCTAGCCTGTTAGCCTGCTAGCATGAAGGAGACCGGCTGATAACAACAGAAGAACTACGGAGAGGCCGGAGGGACAAAAAGATCAACCTCGGGACCTTTTGCCACAACATGCGTCACTTCCCTTTTTCAAAGCGCCGTAATCTGACCTTTTATCATAATACACGTTTATAATACAGTGTAATCCCGCATGTGTTTAATCTCTCATCAATAACTTTAAAATTTCTGCGAATAAGTTTCCACCCATCTTTCATCCAGCTCATTCTCAGATTGATCCAAGCAGTGTGAAGGCAGGTTCACCTGGACAGGTGGGCATGTGTGCATTACACACATCTCAAATTCTTAACTATCTCACTTGATATGAAATAATGTCTAAAG
Source organism: Salarias fasciatus (assembly GCF_902148845.1). NCBI lineage: Eukaryota > Metazoa > Chordata > Actinopteri > Blenniiformes > Blenniidae > Salarias > Salarias fasciatus. The sequence continues at coordinate 29,819,730 of NC_043750.1, read as the reverse complement.
GATCATAACTACGTCAATTTTTAATAAACCAACCTAGCAGAAAGTGTGTTGTAAAATCTTGAATTCTGATTGTTTTATCTATTGAAAGATCAAAGATTAGAAATTAATCTACCAGAGCAGAAACACAGTCCTCATCCAAGATGTTTGTTTCATATAATTTTATTATCAACATAAAGAAGCAATCACATCAGTAGAAAAAAACAAAAAAACAAAAAAAACAAAAAAAACACCTCTATTTCGTTGTTACAAATCAAATTCACACCCCTACAGAAAACAGAGGGGTTCACTCAGAGTCTTTGAGGTTCCTGGAGGCAGTTACTTCTTAGCGTAAGTGATCTTCATGGCACAGGTGGCGGTGATCCTGAAGCCCTGCAGGGCGTCTTTGGCCACGCCCGCCTGGGTCTCGCCCTCAAACTCCACAAAGGCGATGTCGTGCTTACCCGGAACCAAACGCACCTCTTTGAATCCCGGAAACCTGCCCAGGGCAACAAACACACCGCAGAGTCAGAAAACGGCAAGAAATACACTGTGAGGCTGAGAAAAACACTGGTGGACGACAGAAGGCGAGTAAAGGAGGCGACTGACTGGTTGAAGAGCATGGACAGCATCATCTCATTGGTTTCCTCTGGAAGGTTACTGAGGAACAGGATGTAGTTTGGAGGATTATCTGGAACCTGAAAAGACGACAAAAAGTGATGTTAGACAGGAAGTCATATCAGGCAAGAAGTCCTCCAGACCAGAAGCAGGGGGGCTGTAGACTTACCTGGACCACAGGTGAGAGCATCGGAGCAGCTAAGCCCTGCAGACAGGAAGCAAAGAGGGAAGACACCAGTTTAGTTTAGACTGGTTCCAACTAGTTTAACTAGCCGGTGGTGCGGAGTACTCCCTCTGATGCTGGACTCACCGCTGCGGGCTTCTTCGGGACGTTAGCTGCGAGCTCCTGAGCTTTCTTCTTCTTCTCCTTCTTCTTCTCCTTGTCTCCGTATGTACCTTTGACCTTGGCGATGACCTCAGAGTCCGTCTTAGCATACTGTATTCTCTGAAAAAACAACAGGAAACAAATCAAAGCTAGAAGATCAAATCTAATTCAAGCCTGATTTCGGCTATTAGAAAAATATTTTCCACAGCTTTACAAGGATGTGAAAAACGTTCATAAAAAAAGTTGAAACTGACACTATACATTTTTTAGGAAAATAATCAACCTAACATTTTTTTCCCATTTCCATTGTGTCTGTTAGTTTCAGATAACAGTTATGTAAGCTAGCGATATTGATGTGAGCTGCGGCCTACCATGGGTTTGTTGTAGAAGGGGAAACCCTGCAGCTGCCTCAGAGCGTTGGTGGCAGCGGTGAGCTCCTTGAAGACGACGAAGGCCTGCCCCCTCATCTTCATCGTCTTCATGGCCACAATGTCGACAATCTGCCCGAACTGTGAGAAGAGCGCGTAGAGCGAGCGCTTCAGCTCTGAGGGGCGGAGACACAAACAGTTATCACCCAGAAGCCTCTGTTTCATCTCAACCTTCCACCTGTGACCAAGGCTGACTGATCCCAGATCAGCTCTGCACCACACGCAGGGACCAAGCTGAGTTTGTGGAAGCCCTTCAGAAGGTCACTCACCTTCCTTCTTGACTTTGTCATTGATGTTGTTGATATAGACAGTGTGGTTGGGTCGAATGTCCATGATGGAGTCTGAGGAAACAGAAAAGAGAGCCTCTGATTGGCCAAAGGAGCCCCGACCAACAAAAATGATTCTCTGTCACACATGCAATCAATGGCAATCTAATTTGAACTTCCTGAAATTTAATAATAGTAGAAGCACAAGGGGGAACATGCGTGTCAAAAATTGGAAAGTTGTTAGGCAACGATATCCGTGTTTTCACTAATGATGGGGAAACAAACATTAAATTAAGATTAAATCTGAAACCCACTCATTTGTAGAGATGTGATCATTTGTCATATAAGTGAGTTGTAGTAATTTTAAATGGTTATAGTGCCTAACCAATTCAGAATTACATTTTTGAATACATAAAAAAAACAACTGTGATTATCAGAGGTTTACTTGTATAATAAAATACAAAGACATCAAATGTCATACCAACTCTGGAGGTTTCTACCATTACAATATTTGTTACAATGGACTCTTGGGTTGGACTATCCAAGGTCAGCAGAGGAATTCAATAGAGTTTTTAAGGTACTGGGAGTGGAGTACGAAGGAGATGGCTCTATCTTATAATTTAGGAGAGAGATCTGTCGATTTCTTTCAATGAACAGAAATGTGAGAAGTTAAGTGGCAGCTCTCAAATGATGTCAAGGGATCTGAAGGTGAGGGAATTCATAAGTTTTAATAGACACCAACTAGGCTACTGAGACTTGGACTAAAGGATACGGCTGCCTGCTGGAAGTGTAGTAGGGATGAAGGTAAACTAGTACACCGGCGTTATTAAAAGGGAGGTTTTGCTTTGTCCAAAATTTTGTTTTTGTAAGACTGTACAGTGCTGTCTTATTTCCCCACAATCACTGAAAACATTTGGCACAAAGTTACCAAGATTGGTTGGCATATCATCGTCGGGAACTGGAAGAAATCTGGACAATGACCAAATGCAAAAGTGGCTGCTTATGCATAAATGGATACTGGACCGAACAGTAAAATATTACTGATGATATGCAAATGTCACAGTAAATATCAGGTGGAGGACTACGGACGCCAACGAGATAACACTAGAGGTATTTTGTTCTTATTCAATTATTCAACATTCAGCCAGCCTATTTATTTTCTGTTGAGATGAAAACCACCTCTGGCAGCGGCTGACCCTTCTTGGCTGTGGGTAGGATGTCAGGAATTTGGTTTGATGGCTTGTATCTTTGTTAAAATGTTGTATTTGTTGATTCCACACTCAAAATATAAATAAAACTTACACGTCATTGAAAAATTCTATCAACATGAATCCAGCTGAATCTGTAAATCGTCTGATCAGCGACACTGTCCGGCGCCTTTGGCTGATAGACTCAATCTATCGATTACTATGAGCAAATAACCCCAGAGTGTTCTTCTGCAGAACCATCCTCACAGTGACTCTACGTGTGAAACATTTAATATAGACATAATAAAGTCAACAGCCCTGCTAGCACATGTTAGCCTAGCCGGAGTGTGTGCGTCCATTCATAGTGTTAGCAAGAAGAGCTAGCTTCTGTGTGAAACCCCGCGGCTCTTCAGGTCCACAAAGTCCGTTTGACTCATCAAACCGCCAGTAAAAAGTTTCACGGGCGGCCGAATCTGAAGCTAAACCCAAAAACACTCACCTGTTGTCCGCTAACAAACAACCCGCCGCTCCGCACACGCCGCTTCCGTTTCTTCTTCTTCTGCTACCCCGTGTCTCCACTTCTTCCGGTTTACAGCGTCCTGCACAGTCCCGCCCCCTACTGTTGAGGAGTGTAACTACAGCCCACGGTGGACGAGCGGCAGCGGCGATAGTACGTAATCATAGAAGCAGCAATATTTTTGATATACTGAGAGTAATCGTTGCTACTGATATTAAATCAATTCAGTGTTGTTTTATTTATAATGAGCCAAATACAAAACAATAATTTCTAGGCACTTTTAGAGAGAAACCCCAACAATTCCACATGACAAAATTTAGATGATGGAAAGGACATTTGAAAGAGAGAGAGAGAGAGAGAGAGAGAGAACAAAATGCAGAAGAGCTGGAGAACGTAGTGTCATCTAATAGTGAAATATTACTGGATGGAGATCAAAAAAGGAAAGAAGATCTCCCAGCAGTCTAAGCCTATAGCAGCTTAACTAGAAAATGATTCAGAGTGGCCTGAACCAGCTCTAACTGGAAACTTTATCAAAAGGTTTTAAGTTGAACCTTAAAAGTTGAGACTGTATGCTAAGGAATTTCCCTCTTAGAATGATGAAGTATATTCTATTCTATCCTATTCTGAGTAGTACTAATTTAAGCTATTCTTCAAAGTTTCCATCTGAAACTCAAGAAACAGAATGTGGACTTTGATCTTCATCCTTTACCAAAAAACAGCAGAACTATCTGAAATCTAATTTCTTTGGATGGCTACCAAGGCAACTTGGGGTCCAGGTCCAGACCCACATTCACATTCAAAGTTCTGCAGCTTTTCAGACCTCACTGGTCATCTAACATCAATGACGCCTCCTTTAAAGTGTTTTAAAGAAATACTTCATTACAAGTAAACATCAGAAAGCTGTTCATCGGCTAAAACAACAGAAACAAACAAATTGAACATAGCAAACATCAAAATGATCACTGTGGCTGTTTCTCTGTTTGACAGGAAGCTGCTCTGATATAAAATTATGTTCTCGAAATTAAAAGGTTCTTTGACACAAGCAGAGAAAAGTGCAGCAGACTTCCTGTGGTCTTTTCAAAATAAAGCCTGCTTCCTGTGGAGGACAGGGAGCTACTTGCTCCTCTTCAGGAAGTCAAGCGCTTCCTGCCGCAGACTCTGCGCCTCTTCCCGCAGATGCTGCGAATCCTCCCGCACGCTTTCTTCAGAGTCAGGGGGCGGGATGTAGTCTGAGTCATCATCTCCGTCCAAGCTCTCGTCATCAATGAAGCTGGCTTCATACTCATCCTCATCCTCCTCCTCATCGTCATCTTCCTCATAACCCTTTCTGGGGTAAGCAGGAGTGGGCTGAGCTGCGACACACACACAGCTTCATTTTAATACACTGTATTCATTTATTTAAAATTGAAAAAAATCAGAACGTCATGAAAAACGAGATGTGTGTGTGTGTGTGTGTGTAGTACCTGAAGGTGTCTGTGTGTGTTTGTACTCCTTCCTATGAAGAGGGTTTTTCCTGCAGTGTAAACAAAGTGAAAAATGAGAGACCCTTTAGAAAACACACACACAGAGATGCACACACTGCAAACTATCACTGAGGTTTCTGACCTATAGCAGTCGGTACCATAGGGACACTCAGGCCGATCCTCTTCCTTCTCCTCTTCCTCCTCCTCTTGGTAGTCGGCGTCTCCTGGATGACTGCACTCCTGAAAATGAAGCGGGTTCTTCCTGGAAGACAAACCAGGATTACTCTAACTGTAACTCCCTGCTGCAGCTGACAGGACAGGTGTTTCCGTTCATGCTGATGTACCTGTAGCAGTCCCTCCCATACGGACATGGCGTCCTGACGCTGGTTGCAGCTGCAGACGTGGAGCTGGCAGGTGGCTTGTTCTGGTACGTGTTTCCGGTGTCACGTGTCTGCACGGAGCCGTTAGTTTTCACAGTGGCAGGCTTGGAAGTGGAAGCTGTGGAAGTGGCAGGCTTAGAAGCGGCAGCTGTGGAAGCGGCAGCTGTGGAAGCGGCAGCTGTGGAAGTGGCAGGCTTGGAAGCGGCAGCTGTGGAAGTGGCAGCTGTGGAAGTGGCAGGCCTGGAAGCGGCAGGCCTGGAAGTGGCAGGCATGCCGGCAAAGACGTCATCTTCATCCTCAGAGTGGTGAGACTCAGTGGCAGATGTGTGTGAGGGGACGTCCTGGAAGTCAGAGACACTAAATCAGATCCATCTTTGTCCTCTAAGACAAACTAAACTAATACACACACTGCATCTTAGTGGGATTTTATTTTGACAATAAAAGGCTTTGAAGAAATATTTCATCAGTCAAAGGAACTTTACTCAACTGATTTTGTCCGAGGAGGTTCTTCGTCATGACTTCTCCTCTTCTTCCTCGGCCTCTCCTCCATGCTGGGCTGCTCCTCCTCCGGGGATGAGTAGGTTTGAGTGGGCGCAGCCCGTGCTGGCTTCCTGCTGGCTGAAGATGTGGTGGCTTTCTGTTTCTGAACTGCAGAGACACGAGACAGATAACAGTGAGACAGCGAGACCACCCCGACACCATCACACCTCCTCAGGAGATGAACTCAAACTGCTCAGTACCTTTCGGAGTCAACGCAGGCTTCTTTGAAATTCCGGTCGCAGCCGCCATCATCCAGTCTGGTAAAACTCTCTTTCTGGGTTCAGCCGGAGCAACAATCACCTCCTTCTTCTCCTCCTCCTGTACTGCCTTTTCAGATGACTCTCCCTGCTGTAAACAGAGTCATATCTTTTTAAGATGTTGTTGTCCAAAGGCTGATAAGGTGCTGAGTCGCCGTACCTGTTTTGGACAGATGCTTGGAGTATCGGGCACCGGCTGATGGGTGCCTGCGGCTGGAGGAGTCTGCTCCTGCTCTCCTCTGCCAGCAGGAGGTGCTCTTCCTTCCTCCTGCTCCTCAAATACCTGGCTGTTTCTGAGGGAAGACACACAGAGAAACTGATCACAGCATGTTTACGACAACCTCCTGGTTTGTAACCGAGGAAATCTGATGGTTGCTTTGGCACAGCAAAAAACAGTCAGCCTGCTGGTACCTGGGGGTGGCAGGGTCCTCGTCCACAACCTCCACCTGGAAGATGAGCTGTCCCGGCAGCAGAGAGAAGAGGTCCCCATGGTGGAGAAGGTGCCACTGGCCCTTCTCCAGGGGGCGGGGGTCATCGGCCAGAGACGTCTGGATGAAACAGGGGTTAAGATGAGTCTGCAAAACAGAAAGATAGAACTCAGTCTGAGTGTAGATTCCAGCTTGTTCAGTCTTCCAGTGGAGCACATCAAATCTCTGTGGAGTGAGGACACAGATGAAGTGTGGTCTGAACGTGCGCGAGATGTTTGTGATGCAGCAGAGGAGTGACGTACCGGCTTGAGACGCAGCCGTCCGTCCACGTTCTCCAGGAGTCCGTGCTGTCTGGACACTCTGCGATCACCAACCTGAAACACACCACAGCTGGGGTCAGTCAACCTTCAACGTGAAATATTGGCAGCAAAACTTTACTGCAACATTTGAAAAAAATGAAACCAAAAGATTTAATGTTTGCTTGGAGTCAGAAAAAATGTCAAGAAATACCTAAAGTTGAACACTGAACTGCACAGACTGTGAACAGACCAATGCTAAAAAAATGTGGAAAGACTCAACACGCCCACTGAGAACAAAACGGATATTACAGATTAAAGACCTTCTATAAAGAAGTATGATTTGACAGCCTGCTGCTTGCAGATGCAAACTAGATAACAGATCGGCTTGATTATACACTACATGGACTACTGAAGACAAAGTGGACGTTAAACTGTCAGGACAGTTTAAAAACATGATATTGATAAAGGTCAGACTGGTTGCTAGAGACTAAGGATACAACTGGTTGTTAATGGACGTAAAAGAGCAAGTTATACTTAACATTATAGAGTGAGGACAGACTAAACGTTAGAAAGTGAAGACAGGCTGGACGTTGCACGGTGAGGACAGACTAACTGCTACAGAGTGAAGACTCAGGACTGGCGACAGACTGGAAGTTCAACCGCAGTTTTAAGACAGACTGGACACCTCAGAGGAGGGACAGCGGTTCACACAGAAGGACTCACTCGGAGGAACGGACCCCGGCCCAGAACCGTCTCCCCGGGCGGCACGTGGACCGGTTCTCCTCCGTCCACCGGCACCAGGTCAAAGCGGGTCATGGAGCTCTGCAGGCGGGGGAGGGAGGCGGCGGCCGCCCGCGGAGTGGAAACACCGGTGGAGACCAAGTTATACAGGAAAAACTGAACCGCTGGACTGCGGCTCCGTGTCCCCCCTGGAGGCCCCGAAGTGGACCACAACACAAACACAAACACAAACACAAACACAAACACAAACACAAACACTCACTACTCCTCCGTCTCCACGCAGCCAGTACAGTCCAAAACTTCCGGGAGTTCGGCGAGCATGCGCAGTAGGTCAGTATATCGCACAAGAACGGACATGTACTCACGAGACTCACGAGACACACACACACACACACACACGCACACACACACGTTTAAAACGAAATATAAAAATAATATATAAGCAAATATAGATACAATGAACATATTCACATGAACGTTTATTTATTTATTTGTTTTTATATAAATTATACAATTTGTTTGTATAAATAAGTGTGTGTGTGTGTGTGTGTGTGTGTGTGTGTGTGAATGAGAGAGAGAGAGAGAGCAAGAGAGAGAGAGAGCGTGAAGAACTGATGTTCAGGCACTATTCGAAAATAATCAGTTTTGATACAAAGTATCAATAAATATCTACAGTACTACATACATACGTGCTTACGTCACAGACCTTTAAAGCCTTTTAAATATTGACCTCGTGCGCATGCGCAGCTCCGTCACCAGGACACGTGACTTGGTTGTGTGTAAACAGCCGTTAGGAGTCGAGAAGCTCGAGCTGTCAGACGCACGCAGACGCAGCGACGGTAAGAAATCAGAATAATTACAAAAGAAAAACAATAAGGCAGAAACCTTCACCTTGTCACCGGCACGGCCAGCTGCCTAAACGTTTGGTTCACAACACCGACACGGGCCGTAGCCTGGGCGTGGAGGAGGGCGGAGACTCGTATCGTGCAATTGACCGAGAGCTGAACGCAAAGACACACGTTTTTAATGTCTGAGAGGCACGTGAGCCGGTCAAAATACAGCTACTGAGACTGACACGTTGTCGAGGAAGCGGAGGAGCAGGAGACAGACGGAGAATGAGAGAGTCTGGAGGGGACTGTGTGGTCCAGCAGGTCAAGTTGAAATCCAGAGTCACTGGTGTGATCTCCACCTCCTGTCCCTCTGCTGAGCAGCACACTGGACCTGGAGCTGCTTCTGGTGGTGCTGAGGACAGAGTGGACAAAATCTGTGAGGACATACTGGACATCACACTGTAATTACAGACTATAGACAGGCTGGACATAAAACTGCAGTTAGACTGAGGTGAGGACAGACTGGACATCTCAGCTCTAGAAGTTGAAGTCGTTGCTGTCTGATTAACAGTGACATTACTTTAAGGTAAAGTTTGTAACATACTCAGGAACATCCTGTAAATGGTCTTGCTGTGTGTGTCAGGCTGACCGGGCAGCTCAGACCTCCCTGGGGATGCAGCCGGACTCCTGCACGCCTCCTGCGGTGCTCTTCTTCTGTGAGGGCGGAGTCTGTCAAGACAACGCCCAGGACTTCGCCGAACTGCTGCCCACAGAAATGAGCGTTCGGATCTTCGGCGAGCTGGACACGGCGAGCCTGTGCAGCGCCTCACGGACCTGCAGGAGATGGAACCACATCATAGAGGGCAGCGAGCAGCTGTGGAGGAACCAGTGTCTCCTGGTTCGAGCCCTCTGTCAGAGGGAGGTGGACGGAGACCGCCAGGAGGGATTGTCATGGAAGGTAACTTTCATGCTGATTTGATTGGTTTTGTAGTTGAGAGGATTCTTTGACAGATCCAGTGTTTCTGGTTGACCTGCAGGTGGTCCTGGTGAGAAACTACACCCGCAGCCGTGTGAAGAGCGCCTGGCTGAAAGGGCGCTTCAGCTGCGTGCGCTCGGCCGACGAGCTGCTGGGATGCGTCATGACGCCGCTGGACGTAGAGTCGTGGGGAGAGATCCTGCAGGCCGAGCTGGACCGCTGACCCTGCGTCGCGTGCACACTCACTTCTGAACCTGAATCCACACACACAAACTAACAGCAGGGGGTCAGACTGACTCCTCCAGCTGCAACATCTCAGATCTAAATAGTCTGAAGATTTTTTTAAAGTTTTTATATTTAAGCTGTAAATATGTGTACAGATGTATTTAGTTGTGAATCGAGAGTGTTGAGAGAAAAAGTTGAGAAAATAAATTTTATGTAATTTGTACATTAATCACCTGTTTACGCAACAACGTTTCAAGAGGAAACACATCTCTTTTGTGTTTTTATTTCAGAAACTTTTTGCCTTTAGATGTATTTTAAAAATTATGCCCGTTTGCACAGAAATGACAGAAAGCTGAAAAGCGTTTTCCTGTGTGGCTGCTATTTGATGCTGTGATTATGTGATCAACTCACCTGTGTTCATCCTGTTAGTCCACTCTGTATTGGTTGTTAATGAGTATGAAAATGTTTCTCCAAATGGTGGTTGACCAAATGGTCATCCACATGATGCTGTTGCAAATGTGCACTTGTGAAGAGCAAGCATTGTATTTATGATTATGAATGAATCCTTCTCATGCATGTGCAGGAGCAGTGCTTCAGATTCAATAGAGACAGAGTCACAGAATTTCCAAAGTTCCAATTTACAAGCCAGCAACAACAACAACAACAACAACAACAACAACATTTCCAGTGACTCCAAGCACCCAGTGTTTTGAAATTACAGCCCTAAAAAGCAAAGGAAGTTTTCCATTTTCACTTGAAAGAGTTGTTGTGTAAACAGGACCTGGATTACAAAGAACATTTGGTTTTTTAATTGTTGAAATATTTACTTTATTATCTTTTAATCACATGTAAAAGTTTTCCAATAAAAACTTTTGTAACAGTTGTTTTTTTAAAAAAATAAATCCAGATGTACTCCTTGACCTGCTTGTCTAATTTATTTCACTCTGCAGAAGCTTTACTTATAGTTTGAGTGTCTTTTTAGCACCTCATCCTTTCATAATACTTTAATTGTGATAAGATTATTCTTTTTCTTTTTTTTTGCTATATTTTTGATCGTTGTGTATGTTTTTGTTATTGTTCTACTGTGACTTCACACTTAAATTAAGAGTTTTTCCAAGCTGCTACAGATGAGCGGTGATGAGGAGGAGGTTTCATTTGCATCCATTCCCCTTAATCAGGATTCCGGTTTTATTTTGAAAGCTTCCTGTCGGAAGCCTCCTCTCTGATCTCCTCCTCCTCCTCCTCCTGCTGCTGCTCCTCCTCCTCCTCAGCATCAGGACCGAGCTCCAGGCCTCACAGCAGCACCATGGACGACGTCCCTGAGATCATCACCCTGTCCATCGCGCTGCGGATCCAGCCCAACGAGGGCCCGGTCTTCTTCAAGGTGGACGGGACGCGGTTCGGCCAGAGCCGGACCATCAAGCTGCTCACCGGCTCCAAGTACAAGATCGAGGTGGTGATGAAGCCCGGGAGCGTGCAGGCCACGTAAGGAGGCTCCGTCCGCATGCACGCGCTTTTCACCCCGAGGATGCGCGGAATAGAAAGGATGCGCCCGTAAACACGGAGCCGCTCCGCAGCATCCGATCCCCGCCTGAATCATTCACGAAGCTGCAGGTTCAGGTTCTCCGATCGGGAGGAGGTGCAGCGGGAGGAGGAGTCCGCGAGAAGCAGACCTGATCTGTCTTCACCAGATCCCACCAATTTCATTTCAATTCGATCATTTTTTAACCAAAAAGGATCGGTTTGGATTATTTTTTTAACGAATTATGACCATTTTAGCTCACTTTAATAAACATTTCAACCATATCTGCACATTTTTAACCAAATTTGAGCAAATATGACCTTTTAAATTTGAAATTCACTGTGAATGTCAATCTAAGCTTACAAACAAATTTTGACCAGTTTTAACCACATCTAACCATTTCTAATGACCCTTAACCAAATTTAACCAATTTTAAAATAATCTCACAGATCTTTACTAAATGTGACCAATTTTAACCAGATTTGACTTTTTCAAATTTTAATCTGACCAAGTTTAATTGAATTTAGTTTTTACAGCCCGTCCAAGTTCTGTAGCATGCAGTCAGTTCTCATTTTGTAGCTTGCAGTCTATCCTTGTGCTGAAGTCACGTGTATTCTGCATTTCTCCTGTAGTAGTCTGTTCAAGTTGGGTCTTTCCAGTCTGTGGATTCAGTGAATGTGAGCTGTCAGTTCTGCTGTCTAGTGGAAGGTTTCATTATGACTCCAGCAGCAAGCTCCCACAAACATCATGAAGTAGACTAGTGAGGTTATTTCCTGTCTCTTCCTGCTCCTCCTGACAGAAACATGAACATTGGGGGCATCATCTTCCCTCTGGAGCAGCAGTCCAGGGACGAGGAATCTGTGGTTTACCACGGTCTGTACGACACGGAGGGCGTCCCCCACACCAAGAGTGGAGACCGGCAGCCTGTCGAAGTCAGCATCGAGGTGAGAGGACAAAACATCCCCACAGTTTTCAATATGCTAACAGGTTTTGTTAGGTTGCTTACTGGTAAATAAAAGGTTATAAGCCGATTGTTAACATTTCGATGGTCATGCTTTTTTAAAAAATTGCTAAATAAACTTAACTTGTAAGTCACTCTCTGCTTCATGCGTATTCACACTGTTGGTGACTCTATACACTGATGGTCACGGTGCTGAGAGTCCATAGCGGTGACTTTCAGATGCACCCGAAAAAGGAAAAATCACAAATCTGGTCTGAAAATCTGACTGTGTTCTTTCCCTCTACAGTTTAACAAGGCAGGGACATTTGAGACCGTCTGGCAGGCCAAATACTACAACTACTACAAGAGGGAGCACTGCCAGTTCGGCAACAAGTTCAGCAGCATCGAGTACGAGTGTAAACCCAACGAGACCCGGACACTGATGTGGATCAACAAGGAAGCCTTCAACTGAGGCCTACACCTGCTGGGTGTACTAGCCATTCCCCAGAGCTCAGAGAGAGAGAGAGAGAGAGAGAGAGAGAGAGAGAGAGAGAGAGAGAGAGAGAGAGAGAGAGAGAGAGAGAGAGAGAGAGAGAGAGAGAGAGAGAGAGAGAGAGAGAGAGAGAGAGAGAGAGAGAGAGAGAAACCTCAAAATACTTAAAGCATTCAGCATTTTTGGAGTGGGGAAACTCGAACATCCAGTCTGTCCTGAGCCCAACAGGAGACAAAATCACAGTTTCACCTGGAATAAGAAGTAAACACTGACGACAGATGGACCCTACAGACAAAGGACAGACTGGATGTTTATTAAAGACAGAGGACATACTGTACACCACAGTCAGCCTGCAGTCAGACTATATTGGGGACGCTGCAGATGAAGAATAGAGTTTTTCTCTGTTTTTAGACAATTTTGTTGACAAATCTCATGGGAAAAGAGTCCTTCAGACAGTCTGTGCATGCAGTCTGTCCTTGGTCTGAAGTCTGTCCTCAGACAGTCTGCAGTGTCCAGTCTGTCCTGTGTCTGCAGTATGCATGAGGGTGTCTGCTCTCTTGGAGTTTATTTGTTTCACTCTGAGCTGTTTGTGTTTGTTACAACTGTGAAATTTGTCAATAAATCTGAAAACAAGACAAGTGTGTTATAACCACTATAACTGACTCTTCTTTGCACTCACCCTACACACACACATATACACACACACAGGCTACACACACTCACCCTCTCTCCTCCTCCTCCTCCTCCTCCTTCACAACATTTATTTGTATGCGTTTGTTAGCGTGCATCGAACCTACGTTCAAAAGTCGCATTTCCTGACGCATATTTACGACACTTGAACGCACCGCCGCACTGAATTGTGGGTAGGAGACAACATGGCGGGACGTTCAAATCCTTGGCGGACTCTGAGCTAAACCACCAGCTAAACCCTGACCTGGGAGCCGCCGCCGCGCAGCATGAGCGGAGCTTTACCACCGGAGCACCGGTGTGCGCGGTCCCGAGCGAGCCGCCTGAGCCGGAGCTTCAGGATGTCTCAGGCGGCGGAGCCGGAGCCTCCGCGGCCCGGTGAGGACCAGTCCCACAGACACCACACTCCATGAAAACACAAGACAGTTCATGTTTTCTCATGGAGCTATTTGACAATCAGGAGTTGACAGAAACTATTTTCACAACACAACGGATTCATGAGGAATATTGGAAGTTACGAACTACACTGTGTGCGTGTGTGTGTGTGTGCGCGCGCGTGCAGTCTAAACCAGTTTAACAAAAAAGATTTCAAATCCTATTCTCAATCTCACTAGAAGCCAGTGAAGAGAAGCTAATAATGGATTTATTTGATCTCTCCTGCTAGATCCTGTCAGTACTCTTGTCAGCAATTCAAATAATTTGAAGACTTCTGAAGCAGTTATTTGTAAACCATAATAAAAAGTAATTACAACAGTTCAGTCAGTCCAGTGGTCAGCTGTTGTTTGAATCTATTGAGTCATGTTTGTGTGTTCAGTTGCAGAGTTTCGGACCCCGTCTCGACTGCCTCGATGCAGAACAGCCGAGTCTCCTCAGCAGGACCCGGATTGTCAGCAGGACATTGTGTGGGATGCCACATCGCCGTCGCCACGCCGATCAGGTAACTGTGGTAGCTGATATGCTGTTCATCTGACCGCCTTATATGTCTGTTGTTGTTTCAAGATCACCTGCGATTCCGTTTCAGGCAATCGGGGCAAAAACCACGTGGCAAGAGGAGTGGACATCTCAGAGATTGTAAGCAGGATCGCACCGAAGGTCAGCAGCGCTTCATCTCCCCTCAGAAACATATCTGAATACCCCAGGCACAGCTGACCTTTGACCTCTTGTGTTACCCCTCTGAAGCATGGCAGGCCGGCAGTACCTGAGCCCACCCTGCAGCAGTGGATTGGGGACAGCGCCACCATCCCCTGCACGCCAGACCTTCAGGCTCCGAAACCCAGGAAGTCTCCACGGTGAGTGATACACGAATGTCAGAAAATTGGAAAGTTGCTGAAGTAGAGCTGAGTCAGCTTCCATCAGAGCCCAACTGCACCTGCTGAAGAACGAGGAGGGAGCACTGAGAGCAGGCTTGTTCTCACAGGAGACCCATGCTCAATTCCTGAGTGACAGCAACAAGAAACAGCTGATAGTGGACAAACCTCAACTTTCCTTCATGTTTCTGAGCTTTTTTGTCAGTTTAAAGGAACTTGATGCTGACTCAGCAGAAAGTTTCTATGTGATTACAGTGAAACTTTTCCACACTGATGTAGAAACAGATCACAGTAGAATAGGTCTGTTACACCTGAGGTTTTATTAAGAGGGATGGCGAAGATGCTTTCACAGCCTAGTTTGGAAATCACAGGTTGGACAATGTGTAAGACAATGTCTTCAGAGTGTGACGCTGACCTCTGAGCCTTCATTCATTTTTTTGTTCTTTTTTCTTTTTTTTTCTTTTTGTCAGGCGGACTGTGGTGGACGATTTGCTGAGACTCGCTAAACAGTTTGACCTCACCATGTTCCGACCCGATGCCCCCGAACCCCCGCTGAGCCCGGAGCTCCTCACTGATGCTGCGTTGGAGTCCACGAATCATCAGACCGCCGTTCATCCCACCGAGGTTGACGATCTGGACTTCCTGTTTGATGGACCGACGCAACACCTGAGCGGACGGCTCAGTCAGCCGTCACAGGTCGGACCCAGTGCTGTTGATGTTAAACCCCTCCCCACCAGCACCGCCTCGCATGGTGCTGAAATCCAGGACGACTGGGAAAACGACCACTTGTTTAACGACTCTTTGGTTTTGGAGATGGCGCATAATCCAGAGATGTTTCTAGCTCCGATCGATAGCTCCACCCAGAAGCCAATCCCTCGAACTGGACAGGTGAGGCATCAGAACTCGTCCCCTGTCAAACTCCGCCAATCAGCAGCCGGCACAGGGAGGCTGAGCCGGGTACCGGGCTGCAGCTCAGACTCGGCTTCTGCTCTCAGATTGGTCCAAACAGCAGCAAACAAGGAAAATGTGAGTCCAGGAGCAAGGGTTGAGTCAGTCTGTGGGGTGAGCCAGGGACCGGACCGCCGCTCAGAGCCGCCGTTCACCACCAGAGACTTTCTGCTGGACGACCTGGACGCTTTGTTCTCGGCCGAGCCTCTTTGGGACGACGCTGAAGACGACGATTTGCTGTGCCAACTGTGCGAAGACCTGGAGAGGCAGGTCGACTCCAATGTCCCTGCGTCCAACCAGAGAGCGGCTCCACACACGCCCTTCAATAAGCCTAAAGCAGACACTACCTGTACGAACTACGCCTCCTCCAGAGGCCCCGTTCCCACCGGGGCCCCTGTGCATCGGAGTACCGCTGGTGAACCTGTCAGGTTCAAGCAGGAGGTTTCAGGATTCGGCAGGTTGGAGACTCCCAGGAGGAACGATGGGTTCCCAACAAGCACACACAAAGACCGGTTCTCCTTCAAGAAGCCAAACAACCCAGTTTCCACGGTTACCAACACAGGTGAGAAACAGGAAGCAATTCACAGTCACATGTGTATCTCTAAATCTGCCGTGTGTGTTTCACAGTCCTGTGTTATATGTGTGTGTTTCAGCGTCTCTGAGGTGTTCGGATGCAGAGATCCAGATGAAAAAGCAGCAGGCGATGGAGAGGAGGAGGCAGAGGCTGCAGGCTGCACCAGGCTGGAGTCGAACCGGCAGCTTGGGATGAGAAGGAAGTGATTGTGTGTTGGACACTCTGAAGCTGCAGCCTGAAAATTTTACAGCGGTGAGCTGAGGACAGAGACAGTGGAGACATGTGGAAACCTCAGCTAAGCTCCTCACCGCTCCCTGTCTCCGAGATGTTTTTAATACCCTCTGTGTGACCTGCAGGAGGCGCCGTCTCTCACACTGAGCAGATGGATGATGTGGGCTGTTGCTCCTCAGCTGAACTTGCAGTGGAAACTCAGTGTAGCATTGTAGATCCTTGGTGTGTTTTCTACTGTTAAGTAGGAGTTAAACAGTTCAGTCTTACGTTTTCAAACCAGTTACACATACTGGGGTTTCTTTCCTGTTTTCACAAATCCCATAAACCAATAAAGTTGATTCTCATCACGAGTTCATTTTATTTCAGTCTAAATTCAAACCTGTTCATGCATCTTTCAGTCGCCACTCTTTGGATTTGTCTCATCTCGGTCTTGAAGAGCAACTCAGAATCAGGTTAAATAGATTCTTCTATGTTCCAAAATAAAAAGAAGCCATGTTTGTGAATGGAAGTGAAGGCTGCCCCCTGCTGGTGGAAGTGCAATGATGCAGTCCCATTCACTGACGTGGTGATATTTTAGTATGAAACATCTCAATTAAGAAGACAAACGTGTGATCAAATACAGTTGTGTTAAAATCTATAAAATTCATACATTCCTAGTATCTTCAGCCTTATTTGCACCGCGGACAGAACTGAAGTGCCATAGGAAGGTGAGTAAGGGGAGGTCACACACAGCACAGGATCATATCTAGCTGTCCATCTGGTTTAATGTGATGCGCTTTCTGATAAATTGAAATTTAAACAGCAAAACTAAACTCACTATTTGATGAAGTGGTGGCTTTAAATACTAGTTTCTGTCTGTGTTTTTTTTCTTCCCTTCAAACCTTCAAATTCTTGTGTGGAGTCTCGATGTGGCGAACCAGTTTTGAGGGTTTCATGTCTTCGGCCGGTCAGCACGTGGATTAGGAGCATTTGAATCATCCGTCGAAGCCATAATTTATTACAGCATTACAATGGGAATTCACTAGGAGACTGGCGGGAGCCTTGAAGTCCTCAGTTGTCTCATTCTTCGGATTTTTCTCCCGATCCAAGAAATTCTGCAGCAACGCCTGCTTCTTTAGGCTGAGACGCATTAAAGAAAATGAGACTGGAAAGAAGTGCAGCCGGAAGAGGAGGCTTTTCCCAAATAAATCTGAGCAGAGATTAAAGGAAATATCAAGATTTTCAAAATAAAACTGCACTCATACTCACACACCCATTTTTTTGTATAAGTCTTGGCTTCAAAAATACAACCAACTTTCTGAAGCCTCTGAAAAAAAGACACAAAACAGATTGTAAAAATATAAAGTTTATATTTGTATATTGACATTTTAGATTTCTCTAGAAACTTTGATCAGCAACACAAAACCACACCGACTACACAAAGGTTCCCCGCGGGACGCCGTCAGGCCGCCGCTTTGTGCTTCCCGCCGCAGCAGCGGCACGCCACGCCGCAGCGGTGACACGCCCTGAGGGGGGCGTAGCAGCACATGCAGGGCGCCAGCAGCGACAGCGCCAACAGCGCCGCCCAGCGGAGGCAGAAGCGCTCGTCGCCGGTGTCACAGGAGCAGGGGTCGGAGAAGTCGCCCTCCGGGTCGGACATGCAGTGGTACAGCAGGCTGTCGGCGCACCACAGGAAGCTGACGCGCCGGATGCACGTCTGCACGGGGTCGGGCGCCTCCTGGCAGCGGCCGCGCCCGTTCTCCTCGTGCTCGAACACGTTCTGACAGTAGACGCAGAGCGAGCGCGAGCCGTCCGCCTTCCGCCTCGGCTGCTCCGTCAGCACCGCCGTGCAGCAGCCGCCGCCACCGCCGCCGCCGGGCTGCGGGCGGCGGGGCTTCCCGTCCCGGCCGAGCGGGTACAAGCAGCCGCACTCGTGCTTGGTTGGCAGTCGGGTGTCGGGGTCGAGGGGTGTGGCCACCTTGTGACGGGTGGAGCCGGCGTGGCGGTAGTCCTCATAGCCGGTGAGCCAGGCACGCTCTCTCCCGTTTATGCGTACGATTTCTGGCTCCGCCACCTGGAAGCTGACGTGGCGTGGAAACATGTGTACCACCTGCACAAACACAGAAAGAACACCCTCGAAATATGGTAAGAACGCTTCGAACATACGGCAACGGTGGTCTCCAGGTTCGACAACCAGGCCTGAGATGGGAAGCTACAGGTTCAAAGCTCGACCCTCATCTCCATCGTCTACACAGAGAAGACTGGGAAACCACTCTGCGTGTAGTGAAATGACATGACTGGTCAACCGTCCTGGTCTCTACACTGTCGTGTATCCATGTCTCCTGCCCAGCCTGGAGTGGATTTGCTGGACTCATGGCAAAGTATCAAAACCGAATCAGATCACAGACGTGGTACTGTTGGGTTTTAATCCACCTGACATGATGATTGTGCCTGCCGGGTTTTTGTGCATGCAGGTTGTAATGGCAAGAAAAGATGAAACTTCACTCAAGAGGATACCCAACTCTTCCAATCTCTGGGATACAAAGAGGGGAGACACTTTCGTTATCGATGCAGTATTAGGAACCCTAAAGCTCTCGACAAATGGCAATGAATATTTTTTACTTTTCTCAAAAAAAAGGTAATGCCTCGAGGGTTAAGGTTAACTAAGAGGATGGGTGAATGCAGAGAGCAGCTTCTTCAAGGTATGCTTTATTACTTTGAAATAACACACAAACCAGGCAGAGAGAGCAGCAAACAAACAAAGAATATCTTGAGAGCATTCAGAGAACAAAACATACCAACAACATTCAAAATACACAAACAAAAACAGGAATGCACAGAGATCACTGAGAAGAACATTCTAAGACAACCGAACTCTCAGAATCATCCAAGCTAGCGCGAACATTTCTATCCCTGTGTTGAGGGGATATGATTGTGCAAAACACACTCACCTGTTCTAGAAAGCTGTGATCTGAAGGGCGGTGCTGCTCGTAGAAATGTCCCAGAACGCAGTGGTGCCGGCGAGCGTCACAAAAGGTGGGCGGGGCCACAGAGTGCGTGGCGTTCTCTCTCCTCTGAGACGAGCTGGAGGAGCTGTCAGTCATCTGAAGGGGAAGGAACCAAACGGGACAGCACAGTGAACCACACTCATCACCAAAAACACACACACACACACACACACACTCTCAAGGTGGAGAACACTGGCGTCTGGTCCTCACCGTGAAGACGTCGTCGTCTCCCAGCTCGGCTTCGTTCTGCAGCGTGGACGAGGATGTGGTGGATCCTGGGGAGCAGACAGAGACTCGCAGTGATCACAAGGTCCTGGTCTCATGTCAGCACGTCCGAAAAACGTGTCGGCTGAGGTCTTCACCTTCCGTCAAGTCCTCCAGAGCCCGCCTCACCCCGCGGTCGAAGGCCCGGGCGTCCGCCGGACTCTGGAACGTCAGACCGCATTTCCTGTTGTCCACCTTCCAGTGATGGAAAGTGGGCGTGGCCTTGGTGTAGACGAGGTCCTTCTTCAGGAAACACTCCAGGATCACCTGTGAGGAAACAACAGGCGGTCACCATGGCGACACTTTTGAAAACCACACCATGATGGCGTGTGTCAGCCTGCAGAGGACAGACCTGTCTGTCTGTGAGCCGCTCCGCGTAGATGAAGAAGACGTAGCGTCCAGGCTGTCCTCCTGGCAGCAGTCTGCACACGCTCACTCTGCTGAGACATCCGTCCTGAGCCAGCCAGCCGCCGCTCGACTCGTCTCGGGTCATCACCACGGCTTTGACTCGCACCATGTAGCTGTCTCTGCAAGGGGGGGGGCACGGGGACAGAAACACAGAGGCCACCACAACACAAAGATTGAACAGTAGCCCATCTTCATCATCAAGATCACCATCATCAGCAAGCTCATCGTCTTTGTCATCTTCATCATGAAGGTGATGATGACCTCCTTCTGACCTCCTGCGGGAGCCAACATCTCCTCCTCCATCTGCCTCCAGAGCCTCATCTGACTCCTGCAGGAGGCTTCACACACTCCTCCCCGACCTCAAATAACCCCCCCGACTCTCAGGAGGAGGAGGAAGAGGGTGAGAAGGAGGTGGTGGAGGAGGACTCCTTCACGGCAACATATGAGACATGTGATCTGTGTGGCTGCTCACAGTTTGTGCTTGTGTGTGCGCGCGCGTGCGTGTGGTACTCACTCGTCTGGACGCGTGTCCTCGGTCATGTTTTTTCGCTTCACCGCCTGCTATGATGCGTGTCCGCCGCAGCGAAGCGGCGCGGTGTCTTCATGTTTTCTTCACAAGAACAGCAGAGGAAACGGGAGCGGCAGGAGCGGCGGGAGCGGCGGGAGCAGCGGCTCCGGTCTCTGCCGCTCCCTGCTCGGTTCTGTAATCCCGCCGTGTGGTACCTGGATACTCGGATAAATGTCCTCCTCCTCTCACTGCTCAATCAGCGGAGCGCATCCAAAGAGCCGCAAAACCTGCACCCCCTCCTCCTCCTCCTCCTCCTCCGCCGCCCTTTTTCTCCCTGCTCCTCCTTCTGCCGCTGCGGACAGGGCAGGGACGCGCTGACCGATCACGGTGCACTGGTGTCGGTGAGGATGGTCCCCGACCAGCCCCATCGCTTCTCACTCCATGTTGGCTTCAGCGCGAGCGGCAGAGCGGCGTGGGTGACGTCAGACCCGGAGGACCGCAGAGTCACGTGCCATCACCACATAATAATAATAATAATAATAATAATAATAATAATAATAATAATAATAATAATAATAATAATAATAATAATAATAATGCTAATCTCCATTTATCAAGTATTTGAAGCATCTCTCATCCTGTACCCACAACACACACATAAACATATTTTGTGTACATAAACACAATGTTTACACACACGCGCGCGCACACACACACATATATTGTTGCGCAAACACGCACGTACACGAACACACGCACGCATGACTCCATTACCCAGAAGTCCCTTGGTGCGGCGTTTCCGGGTAGGCAGCCATATTTGCTTGTGTTTTGCTGTTGTGGCTGCGGCGATCACTTCTACAAATTCTCAACAAAATCGGTTGTTTTTCGGGATTTTGACGCGAGTTTGATTCCACCTGTAACCACCTCCAGCTGCTTTCACTGTAAACACACTCTGTCAGTAGGAGTCGACGATGAATCCGGAATAGTAAGTGCTAGTTTGAATGTCATTTGGCGACCTGTCAGCTCAGCCGGGGAAGCTAAGCTAACTGCAGCTAGCCTGACGGACAGTCAGCTGCTTTGTCCGCGGCCGCGAGCGTCGAGCCGCCCGGTTTTCACATCGTCACTCCGGCCCGCTGACACGTCCGGAGCCGCACCGAGCCGCTTTACCGTGCCGCTGAC
The DNA here is from genome assembly GCF_902148845.1 of Salarias fasciatus. NCBI lineage: Eukaryota > Metazoa > Chordata > Actinopteri > Blenniiformes > Blenniidae > Salarias > Salarias fasciatus. Next base: position 29,798,226 of record NC_043750.1, on the reverse strand, counting down.
TCACCGTCTCCTGCCGATATGTGGCCGCTCCCCGACACTTTAATGTTAGCACTGCCGCCTGGCGACAGGCTAGCTGGGAGCTAACGCGTCACATCATGAGACTGCTGTGTTTACAGTGGGATTTACTCCAGGATTTAATCCCGCTCACACTGGAGTTTAAGGCAGAGTTCGGTTTGGGTTTACATTGGGCCTAGATTCGGTTTCAGCACCCCTGACACACAGAGGAAGAATTATTAATGTGTGTCCGTCAGGGCGCGTCTCACTCATTGTGTGTGTGTGTGTCCTTCCCTTCCTTCCTTTTCTGTCTCACTGTGTGTATTTGTCTGACTTTGTGTGTCTATTCCTCACTCTGTGTTTGATTGTGTGTGTGAGACGAATGGCTGGACCCTTTGATGATCTGCCGTGTTTTCTTCTCACAGTGATTACTTGTTCAAACTGCTACTGATCGGTGACTCAGGTGTGGGGAAGTCGTGCCTCCTCCTGCGGTTTGCGGTAAGTGTGTCGTTGGTTGTGGTTATGTTAGGCTTTGTGAGTGCTGTTGACCTGCAGCTGTCCGAGTGTGTGTTCGATTCCCAGGATGACACCTACACAGAGAGCTACATCAGCACCATTGGAGTGGATTTCAAGATCAGGACCATCGAGCTGGACGGGAAGACCATCAAGCTGCAGATTGTAAGGAGCCACCTCACACAGCTGTTTCGAATCCCATCTGTTGCACTTTTACAACCTTTGACCTTTGTGCTCTGTCTTCAGTGGGACACGGCTGGTCAGGAACGCTTCCGCACCATCACATCCAGCTACTACAGAGGAGCTCATGGTATCATTGTAGTGTACGACGTGACTGATCAGGTCAGCACTTCCCCATCATACATCCATCACACATCTGTCACTTCCATCAGTTACAGCAGTATTTTTACAAGACAATCTGACTCTCAAAACCTCATCAGATGTGAGCTGGGTCAAACCAACCGGTCACCACTGTGACCCTGAGCTTGATCCTTGACCCCAGAAGCTCCCTCATGCTGTACTGTGGCCGCTCGCTGTTGTTCATCTGTGTGGTTCATGTACACTAAGATTAGGATGGTTGAATGGATTAATAAACTTCTTTATTTTTCATGTCCTGCTCCTCCTCAGGAGTCCTTCAACAACGTCAAACAGTGGCTTCAGGAAATCGATCGTTACGCCAGTGAGAATGTCAACAAGCTGCTGGTTGGCAACAAGAGTGACCTGACAACAAAGAAGGTGGTGGACTACACAACGGCCAAGGTAACACAACTCCAACACTACTGCTAAAAAACTATTACACAGCCAATGCACAGCTGCCACAGAACTGCAACAAAGCCTCAGTAGTCATCTCTGGTGTGTGCGCTTGCAGGAGTTTGCTGATAATCTTGGGATTCCCTTCTTGGAGACGAGTGCAAAGAGCGCCACCAACGTGGAGCAGGCCTTCATGACCATGGCGGCAGAGATCAAGAAGAGGATGGGCCCTGGGGCCACGGCCGGGGCCTCTGACAAGTCCAATGTCAAGATCCAGAGCAAGCCCGTCAACACCTCGTCTGGAGGCTGCTGCTGAGGCCCCGGACCCCCTTACCCCACAGAGAGGGAGGGAGGGAGGGAGGGAGGGGGGCAGAGGCATCACGCTGAGGGTGTTAAGCCCCGCCCCTACTGACCACACTCAGCGTCCAACTCGCCCACTCCTTATGTCAGTCAAACAGCTCAGTCCAGTGAACCTCTGAGCCTTCAAACCAAGCACACGCTTAAACGTAGGCCACGCCCCCACATGCCCCACCCTCACAGGCCCCACCCCCTCAAGTTTTGACCCAGAGGATTCACTAAGCCCCTCCCCCACCCCCACACGACGCTTAAAGGCCCTGCCCACTGGCCCCGCCCCCTGTCCGATCCACGTGCCTTTGCGGCAGGAGATTCACGTTTTTACGCCTTTGTCGCCAAATTATCCCACCACCATCGCGATCATCATCGTCACCATCAACATGTGCCCAACAGCTGTGTGTCAGCTATTAACATTCCTGTGGGTGTGAGGAGAGGTGGCAGCCCTGACCCCGCCCCCTCAGCTCCGCCCTCCTGTGCAGACTGACTTTGTGGTTCATGGACGAGAACAAGAGAGGAAGCTGCAGCCGTGTGACCTTGTCACGTGACCGGCGGCTGCAGATGGGACGTTTTTGTGGCTATACTGAGTGTCTATTAAAACCATAAAGGAGATGTTTGGTAGCTGCTTGTTTGTTGTGTGTTTTTTTTTTTATTTTACTTACACGCCCACACACACAGAGGTCAGTTTATTAGGTACACCCATCCAGCACAACATCCAGAAATACTGCACATGTTTACATTAAGCTGCTCATTCGCTCATCTGTTTCAACATGCAGGCTGTTGACTCATTACGGGTTGATTCTGCATCGTCACATTCTGTTTGCCGTCACCTTGCACGCCATTAGTGAGCTTATATCAGATGCGAGAGAAAGTTAAGAAGTTTGTATTTCTACTTTAGCATGAAAAAAGTAAAGTGAAGCATTGTTGAATGATGAAAGATGCAGGTTCATTGATCAAAATAACACTGTAAATGCAGGAGTGGAAAAATGGTTATTAGGAAGTTAACTTAGAAGAAAAAATGGATTGGAGCTTTTTGATGTCATAAGACATCACATGGGAGGTGGAGAGTTTGGAGTGGCAGGTTACCCACGAGAAACCATCAACAGAAGGCCTGGTGCTGGACACAGTGGAGTCTCGGCATGACAACTTAGCTACTCCAGTTTCACCAGTGTGTGTGTGTGTGTGTGTGTCTGCAGACTCCTGCATGGATCCAGCTTTGTAAAGCTTGATACGAAACCGGATCTGTTACCTGCGATCACCGACACATGAAACCAACACCTGCTCACACAATGAATGACCTGTGACGCAACATTTAATTGAACCCAATGTCTCTGCAATGATTTCATTCAAAGTGCTTTGTTTTCACTTGTACAATCATTTTCCACAAAGAAGGCAGAACAGTGCATTTATGTTAATTTGTTAAAAAATGTACAACCATTCATGTTACGTAGACTATCATCTGCTACCTGCCCACATTCTGTTTGTTACCCAAGCCCACACCTTGAATGTATGCATTTATTTAACCACCCCCAAGGTTGTTTCACCTTCTTTGCTGTTTACCTAACCCGGTGCAGTACCCTGTGTGCGTGTATGTATACAATGGTAACAAATACAGAAAACACCTCAAATTAAATGCCAACAACATCACGAAATGCCTAAGAGTGCAGTAGTTCACATTTTAGTAAAATGTTGTCAGACAGAAAAAAAATTCATTAGAATGTTGTAGAGAAGCTGACAAGCTGACCAGCTAGCCCCAGTCCACTCAGTCCTGTAATACTCAGCCTGATCAGTCCTGAGTTACTGTGTGGAAGTTTGGCATGCCACCTAGAAATCCTCACTCCGGCCGCTGTGCACACTCCAACCAAAACCAAACTGAGGAACCTTGGGGTGATCTTGGACAGCGCCATGTCACTAGACCACCACTCAAGGCAGCTGGGAAGAAATTGTTCGCTAAGCTCAGACACATGATATCAAAGGACGAGCTTGAATTGATCATTCATGCATTTATATCCTCGCGACTGGACTACTGCAACAGCCTATTCACTTGCCTCAACAAGAGCTAGCTTGTCTCCAGTACGTCCAAAACTCAGTGGCGAGGCTGGTGACCAGCACCAGCAGGAGGTCCCACACAACAACACGTGTTAAAATCTCTCCACTGGCTCCCAATTGCATTCTATGTCCAGTTCAAAATTCTGGTACTAGCCTTCTGAGCCCGACATGGCCAGGCTCCCATGTATGTCAGAGACCTAATAAAACCCTACAGCTCGGCCCAAAGCCTGAGGTACTCTGATCAGAACTTGCTGAGAGTTCTCTGAACTCGTTTTAAAACTGTAGGTGACCACTCATTCATATCCACTGCGCCTCGCCTCTGGAACAAGCTTCCTCCAGACCTGCGCTCCCTGGACTTGGTGGACACCTTCAAAAAACACCTAAAAACATTTCTGTCTAAGAAGGCATTCTAGACCTTCTCAGCTGCACTGTCTTGGCAGTCATTTCTCTTTATGATTTCTTATTGCTTTTTTGTTGTTTTTGATTTTATCTGTGAAGCACTTTGTGACAACTGTTCTGTGAAAAGTGCTATATAAATACATTTTACTTTACTTTACTTAGAAAAGAACCATCAGACTGGTTCATAAGGCAGGTTTCCATGATCACACCAATGCCTTACTTATAAATCCGGCCTACTAAAACTCCAAGATCTGGTACAATTTGAAAATGCTACATTCATGCACACAGCTATAAGCTGTATAAGGGGGGCTGGGGGGGGGGGGGGGGGGGGGGGGGGTATAACTACAGAAGGAATCTGAACTTTAGAACTAAGATTTGGAATAAACTCAGCCAAGAACAAAAACAATGTCCAAGCATTAGACTGTTTAAAAAAAAGGCTCAGACTGCATATTATCAAGATTTACAGGGATGACGAGCAGTCATGATTACACATGGGCGCCACTGTCACAGTAAAAAAGTCGGTACAGGGTGAAGGGTGGTACATCGTTGTGTTTGGTGATATTATTGGTAAAGGGTGCACTGTTTTGGTTACTTTCGGACTAAAAGTTATATTAATTACGTATGCTACTCTGTCTATAAATATGTGATTGAATAACGGTGCTATCACTGGAAAGGGGGGGGGGAAGGTTTAATAAGCTCATGCACCTTCTTACTCCTTTTTGAATATATGAATTTATTTTCTCTACCTCTTTGAATTTTGTTTACAGATTGTTTTTTATGTTCAAAATAAAAAATACTACCTTAAACCAGCAGGTGGTGCAGTGAGTCAGTCGGTTTGCTTCAGTCTGAGCAGTCTGAGAACAACTTGTCATGATAGAAAGTAACTCAGTGCTGCCGCCCAGTGGACAGGAGGGTTGCTTCTCCAAATGGAGAGGTTGAACTGTTGCTGCACCAAGACTCTGAAGCACAAAGCATTTAAAAGTTAGTTGTGTTTATCAGATGATTACACTGAGACATGCAAGCAGTGTACATGTATTTACAGTTAATTTATCAATATCTGTCCATATATTTACAATATATCTCTTACATTTATAACAGGTAAAAAATGCTGTCTCTCTGTCAACTTTGAAGTTTTGCAGTGGTCTGTATTTCACTAGAATTTCATTACCTGGAGCAGTGCCATCTCCAGTCTTCAATAAATGTGAATGTGTGTAATGTTTATAAGCCAGCTGTTATTTTTTTACATTTGCAAAGACTATTATCGGAACAGTTACTGTTTGACTAAACTCCTATTTAAAGAAGGAGGAGCCTCATTAATCCTGAACTAACTCAACTGAGGAAACATGAAACATGTTCCACTGTAGGTCAGATTAGCCTGCATGCACAGTGGCTTTGATTAGAATTATAGCACTTAAATGGTAGTTAGCTCCACTTTCTGAGAGCTGTCTGCATGTCAGTAGTTTAAATACATGAACAGCACCTCCCGTACACTAACTGATTAATTTATGGAGTGAGTTAGACTGACTCACACAGTGCTGACCGCTCAGTTAATGTGTCACAGCAACACTACAATTATACAGTCATGTGAACATTATTAACTTTACCAAGTAACCCTTTGTCTGCTATCATTAGCTTTAAAAAGGCAACTAAATGTTAATAGGCACCACAAGTGAATTCACCATGAGACTCGTCAGTGCTTAAGTAGTAAATTTACTCCTCTACTTTTGAAATGAGGATAGTTGTAACTTATTGATAAAGTGTTAGGAGCTGTGATAAAATGTTCTGACTGTCACTTAAGCTGGTTCATATAAAAGACCAGCTGTAAGAATTTTCTGTGACATTATTCTGTGTGAAAGAGGGGCTGGAATAAATAGTTGTACATTTCAGGTAAACTGTTTCGTGTTTCTTGTAAAATGAACGACTTGTTCCACCTGTACGGCGCACCGCAGTGCATGCTGGGACATTGAGTCAGGGAGGCAGCAGCCGGCTGACTCAACCTTCAGCCCCGGATCGAGCCGTGCAGCCCTCCCCGCAGCCTGTGGACGCTCCCCCGGGTCATGGACATCGGCGGACAGCCTGTGACGGTCAGCCCCTCTCCCGGTCTCGGTCCTTCGGACAGCCGTTGTCAGTCGGAGCCCCATGACGGAGCTAAAGCTAAAGCTGCTTGTTGTGGTCGCTGTGAGCTAGCTGCGCAGTTAGCCCAGTTAGCTGCCCTCTCACTTCTGTGTAGTTTCGTGGTCCTCTACCCGGCGTCGGTTGCTTGTAAACAACATCACCGGCTCGACGATAACCCGGCCGTAGCCCACAGGGAGCCGGGGCCGCGCGAGCTCTGCCCCGGCTCCAGGTCTTCCTCCCAGCTTCACGGTTAAGCTAAGTTAGCGGCTGTCTCAGTGCAGTGGGTCGGCCTCGTACTTTCTTTAGCTGCCTCCGGCCGCTGCTGAGTTCGTGGATCGTCCCGGAGCTATAATCCGATCCATCGGCTAGCTGTGCAACACCCACCCGGACTGTCAGCGCCGGGCCGAGCCGGACGGGGCGCTCCCAAACCGGGTCAGCGCGTCACGGGCTGACCGCCGAGTTAGCATGGCTCTGAAGTTAGCATCAGTTCCAGAGAAAGTTCAGAGAGACCACAGATGCTGTCATTTCCCCACTGACTGCTGTTAATGCCCCTCTGACAAGTGTTATTACCCCTCCGGCTGCTGTTATTACCAATCTGACAGCTGTCATCTCCCCCCGAATGATGTTATTACCCCTCTGACTACTGTTATTACTCCCTGCTTTTATCCTCCCTAGGATGTTATTACCCCTCTGACTGATGCTATCATCTCATGTTATTATGAGTTATTACATAGAGTACGGGCGTCGTGAAGTCTTTAGTTTAGGTGTTATGAAGTCTTTGGGTCACGTATTAAAAAGTCTTTGGTACAGGTGTTATGAAGTCTTTAGTTCACGTGTTATAAGTGGAGAGGTTTGCTACAACAAAGTTCCTCTTTCCAACACTCTCTCCTGATTCGCCATGTTATTATCATCCCTTCCAACTCACAGGCAGGAAGTGGAGCCTCTTCCGATCACATGACCATTAAAAGTTTAAGAGTCTGGTGTTGAGCTGGAGTCCAGCTCAGCACATTGTGAGATCGGCCTCCCTTTTTCCAGGTGCTTTCTGTCAGTTAAACCCCGCCCACTACTGACAAAGTGAACAGAGTTGCAGGCTCCACTGAACATGGGCTGCACACTGGCTATAAAACCGGTTTAACTACTGGTTTAAGAACCAGGGTGATTGTGTTTGTGTGAGATAAACAGAAGGCCACTATCATAGGAATAGATCAATTTTAGTCTTTAGCTCCCTCAGGGTCTGTAGCATTCAGCTGGTATTATACCTAAGCACACTGTGCTTTTCCAGTCACACATTGCTGCCACCTCGTCTCTCTTGCCACACCCCGAACCTGCCTCCATCGCGTGTTCCTCCGTCACGTCTGCTCCGCAGTATCCATCAGTTGGATCAAATTCCAGTTTTCCTCTAGAGATGTTGGAGGGCAGATAAGCTCTCCCATATGGTTGTCACTCAGTTTGTGTTTTTGTCAGATTCGTCCTTTCTGAGTGTGTTAGGTATCAGTTTCAGTTTTTTTTTTTTGTTTTTTTTGTTTTTTGTTTTTTGGTTTGATGGGTCTCTTTGTACTTGTGCAGGCTTTAGTTTTCTGACAGCATCCTCTCTGTTTCAGGTTTAGCCGGACGAGTTGACTCTGGGACAATCATGGAGCCGGATGTGATCCGCATGTACTCGTCCTCGCCGCCGCCCATGGAGGATGGCGCCGAGGAAGAGGACGATGAGTTTGGAGACTTTGGCACATTCTCTGCCGTTCCCAACAGCATCAGCTTCACAGAGTTTGACACGCCGACTACGTTTAACCAGACTCAGGCTCTGACCGCCACTTCGCCACCGGAGCTCCTCAACAACAGAGGCGTTGCGGCGTTGGGCCACGGCACTTCCAACGGCACACACATCCACAGGAATGAGTTGTCCAAGGCTAACGGCGTGACGCCGGCTAATCGGCCGGACAGCACGGTCTCAGAAAGGACTGAAATTAAAAAGGTCCATTCGGGCTCTCCGGACCGACCGGAAAATAACTCGTGCAGCATTGAAACTGCTGACTGCAACGGCGGAGGCCCGGAGCTTATTACAAACGGGTTCATGACCTCGGACGTCCAGGGAAGTCCCTCCTCACAGAGTTCTGTCCACTGTCACATCACAGAAAGCTCCGTGCAGGAGTCGGTGGACGTTTCTGTTGACAGCCCGGAGGAGAAGTTCGCAGACTTTGCGGTTTTTCCAGGCACTGAGGTGTGTCTCAGTCGGACGGAGGAGGAGGACTCAGGGGGCAGCTGGGAGCCGGCGGTCGAACCCTCCGAGGAGCAGCAGGCAGCCTCAGAGGACTCTGTCACAGACACAAACAGAACAGGAGCTGATGTGTCCTTGTCTGGTCCTGACGACACCCCAAACGGCTCCTGCAACACGGACCGAGGCCCGGGTGCCGACACAGCGCCTGCTCAGGAGCACATGGACAGATGTTTCTCTCAGGACGGGACGGAGGAGCTCAAAGACCAGCGTGACCTGTCACCCGCTGACAGTGAGGCGGCTCGATCGGACGACAAGGGCTCTGAGAATGAAACGGAAACCGAGACGGAGACGGAGACGTCGTTTGGACGTCCGTTGTCCACCGATGCACTGGAGGAGTTTGGCGATATGAGCACCACGGCCTCTGCACCCTCCCCGCCGCCGCTGGGCGACACGACCACTCCTGCCGACGATAGCCAGCTGGCAGAAGATGATGAGGACTTCGGGGACTTTGGAGATGCTGGATCATTCGGCGGTCAGGACTTTGCAGACTTTGAACAGCAGGAAGAGCAGAGCACGAGGAAGAGCTCTGCCCCCGCGGAGCAAGATGTCAGCACTGAGCAGGAAGACGATTTCGGTGACTTCAACTCCCCCAAATACCACAGTGGGGTCGACGAGAAGGAGGGCGAAGGAAAGTTCGCCAGCTTCCCTCCCAGCGACAGCTTTGGCAATTTCAGCGTGGCCGAGGGGAGCGAGGGCGTCGGCGGGTGGAGCGCCTTCGAAGGGCAGCAGGAGGAGGAAGGGGAGTCGTGGGCCGCGTTCAGCACAGAGCCGAGCGTGGCTCCTCCCGCAGACGATGCACAGGAGGAGCTGAAGGAGGAGGAGGAGGACGCCGAGGTTCCCGTACGCAGTGATGAAGGGAGGCGGACAGATGGGGCGATGGTAAGAAGGACGTGGCTGGACTGATTGCTGTAAGGTGTGTGTTGGATGTCAGTGTCAGTCTGGAGTGACGTGCCGGTGCTCCTGCAGGTGTCGCTCTCTGGCCGGTTGGAGAAGTTGTTTCAAAACAGCTTCCCTCAGAGTGAAGAGCTCTCGGCACAGGAGGAGGTGGTGACCCTGAAGACCCTGCTGGAGGCTCCAGCAGGAGCCCAGGACGCACACCCGGAGGAGCGCAGCTCGCCATGCAACAGGTGAGCGCAAATCTTCAGAACAGTTCTGTCCAGCCTGTCCTCAGCCTTTAATATTGAGTATGTCTGAATGATAAACTGGTTACAAATCAGATGTGAGCTGGTTCGAACTGGTCGGCAGTAGTTGGTGAACCCCTTCTCTGTGCGCGCAGGTCGCAGCGTGGTGGCGTGTGGACGCAGCTTCAGGACATCCATGAGGCGCTGGGCCTCAGATATCAGTGGGGCGGCTCGCACTGCAACAAGTCGCTGCTCTGCTGCCTCGGCATCGACACCAGGAACATCGTGAGTACATGTGTTGCACCCAGGCAGTCCACTGATCCACATCCTGTCAGTGCAAAGATGACACGTGCAGACACAGACACACACACACAGCTCAGCTGTTTAGTCTATGTTCCAGGCCAGAGTGTGTTAACTCTTTCTTTCTCCATCTGTTGTGTGTGTGTGTGTGTGTGTGTGTTGTGTTGTTTGTGCAGCTTTTCACGGGACAGAAGAAGCAGCCCGTCATCGTGCCCATGTATGCTGCAGGCCTGGTGAGTCCACTGCCCCACTGAACACCGAACACATGCTAACAAGCTACATCACTATTAAACCTCCCTCCATCAGTTTGCATCACGATGCTGTGTGTCCACCTCAGGGAGTTTTGTGTCGAACTTGTGTTTGTGTGTCTTCAGGGGATGTTGGAGCCCACCAAAGAGCCCGTGAAGCCTGTTTCTGCAGCAGAGATGATTGCCTCCATCGGCCAGGCTCCTCCTGCTGCTGCTGCTCCTGCTGCTCCTCCTGCAGACAGCAGCTCCTCCCACTCCGACCCCACCCAGGTCAGCCGGTGCTGCCGTCTGGGTTTGATTTCTTTCACACTGGTTCTTGATGAGCTGTGACTGTGGGCGCAGTAGTGATCCTGTCTCTGTGCCCCAGCAGGAGGCGCTCCCACCCATCCAGTTTGACTGGAGCAGCAGTGGCCTTACTAACCCCCTGGACGGTGAGTGACTCCCTCCTCTATAACCGCTGTAGCCCCTCCCCCACCCCCCCCACCCACCCCGAGGTGTGTAAGATGTTGGAGGAATTGGAAAAACTAGTGAGGACTTTCATGAATGAGTGTGGAAAGTGCAGCGTGCTGATTGGCTCCCTCCGTGCGATCAACCAAGTCCAACGCTTGTTTTGGGCGGCCGTCGAGGAATCTGTGCGTCACCGCGAAAAAACAAGGGAACGGGTATGCACAGAGTGACCGGGATTAATTTAAAGCTGAATGAAGTTATACATGATCGAGGAATTATTCAATTAAGCTTTAAAATCACAATAAACCAGACTCTTAATTTGTAATTAAGTTTAATTCAGAATAGTCATTTTCATTTAGAATTGGGTTCTTAGAAGGTTGTTTTTTTTTCTTTTCAAAGTGGAATTAATTTTTATTCTGAATTAAAGGTGAATTAAAACTCAAATGTAATCGTAGCCAATGCATGACAGCATGAACAGTGTTCCCCGTCTAACCACTGCACCACCGTGTCCTCTGTCTTTCTCTCCTGTTAACCTCAATCACATCAATCACCTGTTAACCCCTCTCTCGCTTCCTCTCTGTTAACCTCGCTCGCTCCTTTCTCTCACTCTGTTAACCTTGCTCGCTCCTCTCGCGCTCTCTAAATTAATTTTGCTCGCCGCTCTCTCTCTCTTTCTCTCTCTCTCTCTCTCTCTCTGTTAACCTCGCTCGCCCCTGGCTCTGCAGCCAGTGGAGGTTCGTCTCTGTTAAATCTGGATTTCTTTGGTCCTGTGGAGGATTCAGCCTGTGGAAGCTCCGCCTCCATCCCAGGTCAGCTCCCCCTCACACCGTTCCTCTTCACTCCGTTCTTCTTCTGCTCCTCCTCACACATCTCTTCTATTTTAAGATCCATCTAGTACCTGAACCTCTCCTGTTCCTCCTCAGATGAACCTTCCTCCTCTGATCGGTTGTTTGTTTGAAATTCAATTTCAAAACTGTCTTTTATTATCTGTTTTTTTTTTTTGTTCGTTCACACTGTTTCCTCCTCCTCAGGCGTGGACCCAGAGCTCTTTGAACTGACCACAGCTAAGCTGGACGCCGGTGGTTCGGGCAGCAGGGTGGCCGACGCCTTTGCCCGCCTCATGTCCACCATGGAGAAGACCAGCACGTCCACCAGGTCAGAGGTCACGCTGGGAGCTGCTGCGGACACATCATCGAGTTGCTGCAGTCTGATTATGTAGTTGTGTAACTCTGAGTGTGTGTGTGTGTGTGTGTGTGTGAGCGCAGGAGGCCCAGGAGAGAGGAGAACCTGAGCGAGGAGGCGCTGGAAGTCATTGCGGTGTTACCTGATCTCACCTTCATGCAGGCCAAAGTTCTTATGTTTCCCGCCACTCTGACGCCACTCGGCTGCCAGGCCACGCCCTCACAGCTACTGGCTCCGCCCACCTCATCCAACTGACCCCTCCCACTTGTAATCACGCCGTCTTTTTTTTTTTCTCTGTTAGTCTGTTGATTTACCTCATTTTTCTCTTCTTTTCTAATTTCTCAAAATAAAGTGAAGCATTTATCAGAGAAGGAGGAGGAGAAGGACAGACGATGAACGGTTAAGGGAGTCATTGTGTACATAATCAGGGATCATTTTCCTTCTGTTGTTTTAGCGCGATTGGATGCTTATTGTGGTGGGGCGGTGCGAGGAAGTCAACGGAGTGCAGACTTTCAGAATAAATCTATTTAAAGCTCTATTTATGGACTGAAGCCACACTGCCTGCAGAGTCCAGCTCAATGTTTCCTGTGTGACATAGAGTCAGAGCACACAGACGACGAACAGCAGCTCCACTGTTAGCTTTAGCTGGTAGCTTCAGTTTAACCAGACGTCCCTGAACGCAGCACGTCTCCGCTGTGTGTGTAGTTGCCCCGACTGTCCGCAGGAGGGCGTCTGTCTGAGCGCGAGCTCTGAAGGAATCAAGGGACCAACTTATTCATGTCTGTGTATGTGTGTGTGTGCGTGAGTGCGTGTGTGTGTGAGTGTGTGAGTGTGTGTGTGTGTGTGTGTGTGTGTGTGTGTGGCTTCAGACTGTGTACAGTTAAACTGGGCTGTCAATGCTGGGGAATTCCTATGGAAAAACGCTGAGTCACTATAAGAGCCTGTCAAAGGGTGAGCGCGCATGTTTGGATTCATGTAAATTTTACTTTTAGTCGACACAAAAAATTAAAGTAATTTAAGAGAAAATCATTTGTTTCTGCTTCATGTTTGAAGATGCTGCTCTCACTGACATAAAACAACAACAGTCATAGATTCATGGACATGCTGGTAATAAGACTCCTGACTGTCGGCCCATATCACACATACATGCATCACATTTGAAATGGAATAATCATGGTACACAGTTCTACAGCACTTCTCCACTGCCTTCATATTGTTAATCTCATTCACTTATTCACACAGCAATGGAGGCAGCCCAGTTCATTGACTAGGAGCAGTATAGTTCACATTCTTGCTCAGGGACACTGTGACGTGGAAGCAGAAATCAACACTGAGAACTTTTAAGCCATTCCAACCATAATCCAGATTTCAATCTCATATTCTTTCCTTATTTTTCTCCTCGCTGGTTTTATGACAGACCCTCATCTTCAGGTCTGAGCAACCGGTGCGGATGTGTTTGTCGTGCTTAACTGCTGAAACTGAAAAAAACGAAGGCTGTTTGAATCCAGAAACATCACTGAATGTCTGTTGTGTCAGTGGTTCTCAAACTGAGGCTGCACCACATCGTCAGACTGTCATCACACACAAGAAGTCAAGAAAAACCTGTTTATTTTGTGTGGAGGAAGAGATATCAACCATCAAGACACACACACACACACACACACACATACTCACACACACGGGGAGGTTTTCTCTGACAGCGGTAGGAACAGTTTGTTTTTCAGGAGGTGACGTCTGGGTCTACAGGTCACCTTCTCAGTGTGGAGCCCCCAATTCGACACTTCCCAACATTCCTGCCCATCTTGGCCTGTCGCTGTCACCAGGCTGCGGTTAGCTGTTAGCCGTTATCTCCCTGTCAGCGGGGACGAGGAGCTGCTGGATGGCCCCGGGCCCCGCAGAGCCTTGTATGGCCATGGCCTGCTAGGTGAGGGCCGATAAGCAGAACAGAGCTCCGCCGCAGCCATGTTTAGAACAAAGTGCGTTTCTGTTAAATTTAGATCTACTATCGAAGGACGCTCTCACTCCTGAAGTCACTCTGCTGTTGCATCAGGTCCAGAGGTGAAACCCACAGCACCAGAACGCTGCCCCCAGTGAAGACAACCTGCAGGAACCTTCGACTTCACCAAACTGCACAGAAGAGCTACGAGGCACCGGCAAGTGATGGAAGCAGGGGGATGCACAGTGAACGACGGTTGTGGAATTGGCGTGCGATAACTTACTGTGATGCTATAGGAATGTTATGGTGATGGTGTATAATGGTAGTGGTCATGGTGTACTGTATGTGATATTTTTCTTTGATCCTACAGGTATATTGTGGGAATGGGGTGGGATGGTCGATGGTCATTTTGACATTGTGTGATGCATTAATGCTGTAGGTTGGCTGTGGTGATGGGGTAGAGTGGTGTTGATGTTGTAGAATGGTTCTCATAATGTTATAGCAATGGGTTGTGATGTAGTAGAATGGCTGTGGTAGTGGTGCGAGATGGTAAGATGAAGTATGGTTGGATCGCAGCGGCTGATGTGGCCAGATGGCGGTGTGTGTGTGTGTGTGTGTGTGTGTGTGTGTGTGTGTGTGTGTGTGTGGCTGTACCTCTGGTTTTAATTCTTAGTACTGAGCAGATCAAGTTTCTGCTGGTACAGTATATGATCGCCAGACTTTTGGTATGGTTTGCCTGACGGCTGCTTGTTATTTTAGTTACTACTATTTTATCTGTTAGAAAATGTGCAGCTGAATGTGCACTGGAATTCATAGATAACTTTCTTTCATAGCTTTACACGTCCTGACCAAAGCCACCTTTCAGTGTTGGAAAAGTTCTTTAGCTTAACATAGCATTTGCATTGGTGGCTTCACTGTCCGCTCGTTTTTCTTGCTCAGAGGGTTTGATGTTCTCTTGCTCTTCGGCCTTCTTTAGTTCCATTCTCTAACTTCTTTTTCCACTCTTTGCAACCCACCGTGGAAAAGATTCTTGTCATTGGCAGGTACATTGTCTGAAATGTTTAGTTAGAGACACCAGGCACCAGAGCGGGTGACATTGAGTTTTGTTTGAAGCTGCTGGGTCCTGTAAGATTGTGTTGTGGTGTAATGCGTTGGTAATTTCACCTGATTATATCAATCGGACGTCACAAAAATGATTGCTGCATCGGTGTGTGAATTTGCAAAAACTTTGTCAGACTCTGTAATTTCCTCAGACTCAACCTGATCAGTGATGACAAATTTAGATGGATATCCTCAGTTAACTGCTGCTTTAGATGGTCTCCCATAAACCATGTGGGCTCCATTAACAACTGGAAAAGTGTTTGGGGAAAGCCTGGTCTGATGAGGAGGGATGGCATCCATCCCACTCTGGATGGCGCAGCTCTCCGATATAGCATTATGGCCAATTTTATTACTCCCTGAACTTATTTACAACCCGGAGTCCGGGCCAAGAGTCACAGATCTGGAGTCAAAGAAAATGTTGCAGACCTCTCTGCTGCTTCCTGGCATCTGTCACCCTCCGACAACCAAACATTTAATCATCTTGTGGAGACTGTGTCTGTTCCCTGACCATTTTATTTAAGTCAGACTGAGTTCCACAGGAGAGGAGTTAACCCTATAAAACTTCAGAAAATCCCAAACTGCTTCTGCAACAGAGCAAAAATTCACAACGATTAAATGCGGGTTGTTAATTGTCTATTTTTTGCCAATCAGATCTTTACTGGAGTAGAAGAATGCAATAAATTATCACAATTTTAACTTATTTTCTCTCAATGAAACCTGGTTAAAGGGGGGGAGAGTATTTCAGACTGAACAACTCACTACTCGTATTATTATATTCTTCAAGAGACTAGACGAGAAGTAGGAGTAGCTTCCATTTATAGCTCTGGTATTATTACCATCAGTCCCAGAGAAACAATTAAACTGAAATAATTTTAAGTCTAACCCTTAACTTCAAGTACTCCTACTGGAAAACACAGAACAGTGTTTTTTTTTTTTTGTCATAGTGTATCATCCTCCAGAACCATACTCCTACGTATGTTTACGGTATCTGAATTATCAGATCTTCTCTACTTCAGGTAGAGACATCATAGTGGGTGACTTTAACTTTTTTGTAAATGTTGACAATGAAAGTGTCATAATTGGCTTTTTGAAGAAGCTGAATAAACCCACTAAGTATTTTAGTTACTCTCTTGATCTTGTTCTCCCTTGTGGTATTAACGTTGATCAATGGATGGTATCAGTTTGATCTCCAGTACCATCACGAGGAACGTCTGAGTTATTTTAGACCAAGACTTATCTTTAGACTCCCACATTAAACAAGTCTGCAGGACTGCTTTCTTTCACCTGTAATGTCTCTAAACCCAGGAACATGTTGCTCAGAGTGATGTGGAGAAATTAATCCATGCATTTATTACTTCAAGACTGTTGTGATTCCATGTTGTCAGGGTGTCTGAAGAAGTCTTCAGTTTATTCAAAGTGCTGCCGTCAAAGTCCTGCCAGAGAGATCACGTCACTCCACTTCCCTTCTTTGGCTTTTTGTAAAAATATTGTATAAAAATTAAATTTCTCTTAGAACTTACAAAGCTTCCAACAACCAGGCTCCATCATATCACAAAGAGCAAAGAGTTCGTCTGATATTACCCCAGCAGGGCACTTCATTCTCAGAATGTCATCGTACTGGAGGTCCCTAGAGTTTCTAATAGCAGATTGGGAGGCAGAGCATTTAGCTATCAGGTGCCTCTCATGTGGAACCAGCTCCCAGTTTCAGTTACGGAGGCGAGCGTAGTCTCTACTTATAAGGTTAGGCTTAAAACTAATCTTAATTAATAAAGCCTACAGTTGGGGCCAGTTCTAGCCTCCTGGGACCATTTTCCAGTGAAGCTGCTATAGATTTAGCCTGAAGGGAAATGAGCTTTCCTTTCTGACTCTCCGTACAGAGAGGTTTCAGTACATGTCACTAACATTCTGTCTCTCTCCTGTAGTCTGTGCTCTCTTCACTATCTGTACCTTCCAGCAGGGTCTCTGACAGTGGAATTTGAAATTCGTGGTCTGAAGCTTCTGCCCCTTCGAATGTGCGTCGAGTGGATTTATGGTCGTCTGTTCCTCTGGTGTAGGATCATTGTGGCAATGGTGCAGGGTGGTTGATGTTATAGATTCCTGACTTCATATGCTTCGTCATGGTGAAAGTAAACATATGAACAAAAAAGCCACACTTCAGTAAGCCTTAGCACAAGATAACGTGCACATAACTGACTTTTCATGGTGATTAAAACACATCTTCACTTCATAACAATGCAACATCATACTTTGTTTTTGAACATTTCCACGCCATTGATACAGACTTTTTCCATCTTCAGACAGTCTCCAGCTTTCCCACGTACTGTCCCCCTGACTTACTGCAATCACTAGAAGGCAACATGACTTTGACCTCCTGGTGTTTGAAAGTGGACACTGTCAGCCTGCTCCCTGGGCCGGTATTTCACACAACACAAGTGCTTCGTTTTCTGCTTTGTTTGAGCTTTGTGTCATCATTACAGAGGACTTGCAGAAAGGGAGGAAGGGAGGGGAGAGGAGGAAGAGGAGGAGGAGTGAGATGTACACAGTGAGGACAGAGCAGTGTTGCTCTCAGCTGTTTGGAGCCTGTTGTCCTTTCTCTGCGCTTGTCAGGTAACATATCCTCTCTTCCTCACCCCCTCTTCTCTTCCTCTTCTCCTCACCTTCACTCTTCTCTTCTTCTTCCTCCTATCCTCAGCTCCTTTCATACTTTCGTCCTCTCCTTTCCTTATCTTGCTGGTTTGGTTGGTTGATTCTGATTTGGTTTGATGTGGTACTGGTTTGATCTTGTTTGGTACTGAATTGGTGCTGTTGGTACCGGGTGTTTTAGCTGTGGTTTGATATTGGTTAGGTTCTGGTTTTGTACTGGTTTTCCGATTTGTTGCAGTTTTTTTAGGTTTAGTTCTGGTCTCATACAGAACCAGTACAGTTGGTGCTGGTTTGGTGTTAGTTTGGTGTTGGTTTACTGTTGGTTTGGTTGTTGTTTAGTGTTTGTTAAGTTGTGGTTCGGTACTGGGTTGCTACTGTTGGTTCTGGTTTGGCTCTGATTTGGTGCTAGCTTGGCATTAGTTTGGTTTTGGTCTTGTTCTGGTTGGTGCTTGTTTGGTGTTAGTTTCTTTCTATTTTGGTATTGGGTTGGTACTACTGGTTCTGGTTTGGCTCTGGATTGGTGCTGATTTAATATTACATTAGTTCTACTTTGGTCCTGTTTTAGTGCTGGGCATTGTTCGAAAAAACTTTAGAGAATGAAGGTATGTTCAAATTCTGGAACTGAGATACTGTATGTATCCATTTGAGATGTGTGGAAACAGTCAGATTTTGCCGTAAATTCACACCAAGTCACAAAATGCTGAATTCTTTGTGAGTTTGCAGAACAAATGAACATCTTTCCATAAAAAATTTTCACTGCCAAGAGCTGAGGATCGTCTGATGGTGGGAATCAACAACAACACACATTATTTTGATAGTTAAAGTTTTGTGTGCCTTGTGGTGAGATTTCCACTTAAGGTCTTCCAGAGGGGTGTTTTTCACTCAGCTGTGTTTTGTGTCTGTGTGAGACATTCAGTTGCTAATGCCTGATTTTTTTGGCCCACAGGTTTCAGGACTTGAGGTTCCACCATGAACCTGCCGCTGCTTCTCCTGCTGGCCGTCATTTATTCAGAGGTTCCCCATTCAGCTGCAGGACACTCTTCTCAACCACTGACGTCTAACATCACAGCCAGCAACCAAACCAAATGTGGCGGGAGCACCAAGTGCACCGAGGGCGTCATCCTGTCTGTGTGGCAACCCGTCAACCCTGTCTTCACCGACCGCATCGCCAGGGCAACCATTTACTTTGTAGGGTTGGCGTACATGTTTCTTGGTGTATCCATCATCGCTGACCGCTTCATGGCATCCATTGAGGTCATAACCTCCCAGGAAAGACAGATTACCATCAAGAAGCCCAACGGTGAGAAGATCACCACCACTGTCCGCATCTGGAATGAGACGGTGTCTAACCTCACCCTGATGGCACTTGGCTCATCTGCCCCAGAGATCCTGCTCTCCGTGGTGGAAGTGTGCGGTCACAACTTTGACGCTGGTGAGCTCGGGCCCAATACAATTGTAGGCAGCGCCGCCTTTAACATGTTCGTCATCATTGGCTTATGTGTGTCCGTTATTCCCGACGGAGAGACCCGTAAGGTGAAGCACCTGCGGGTGTTTTTTGTCACCGCATCCTGGAGCATCTTCGCCTACATCTGGCTCTACCTGATATTGGCCGTTTCTTCTCCGGGAGTTGTGGACGTATGGGAGGGGCTCCTCACACTCTTCTTCTTCCCTATTTGTGTCGGCTTTGCCTACGTGGCCGACCGCAGACTCCTCTTTTATAAGTATGTGTACAAACGATACCGAGCCGGGAAGCGAAAAGGAGTGATCATCGAAACTGAGGGTGAGCTCCCTCCGAAAATTGACATAGAAATGGATGGAAAGGCATTGAACTCTCATGGAGAGGATGTAACTGGAGAGGCTGGGCTTGAGCTGAAGGAGCTGGATGAGGAGGAGGCCCGAAGGGAGGTGGCGAGGCTCCTGAAGGAGCTCAAACAGAAACATCCAGAGAAGGAAACGGAGCAGCTGATGGAGCTTGCCAATTACCAAGTTTTAACACAGCAGCAAAAGAGTCGGGCTTTCTATCGCTGCCAAGCAACCCGGATCATGACCGGAGCTGGCAACGTCCTGAAGAAACACGTCACCGACCAGGCTAAGAAAGCTGTGCAGTTAGACATCTGTTCCGAGGTCACATCCAACCACTTCTCCTCCAAGGTGTTCTTCGACCCTGGGACTTATCAGTGTCTCGAGAACTGTGGCAGCGTGGCAATGAACGTTGTCCGACGCGGTGGAGACCCAATGAGCACCGTCGCTGTGGACTACCGGACTGAAGATGGCACCGCGAATGCTGGGTCAGACTACCAGTTCACAGAAGGGACCATCGTGTTCAAACCAGGAGAGACTGAGAAAGAGATCCGCATCAACATCATTGACGATGACATTTTTGAGGAGGACGAGCACTTCCTGGTTCACCTCAGCAATGTCAGGGTCATATCGGAGGGCTCGAACGGCTGTGAAACCAACCACGTGGATGGGGTTGCAGGCTTGGGGTTGCCATGCACAGCTACCGTCACTATCTTTGACGATGATCACGCCGGGATCTTCACCTTTGAGGAGCCAGTGGTGACCGTAAGCGAGAGTGTTGGGGTAATGGAGGTAAAGGTCATTCGGACCTCTGGGGCTCGTGGAGTTGTAGTGGTACCGTACAAAACCACAGAAGGGACTGCTAAAGGGGGCGGCGAGGACTTCGAGGACACACACGGAGTTCTGGAGTTCGAAAATGATGAAATCTTGTGAGTATTATTTGAAACGTGATAATAATAAACCAAGCCTCCTTCAGAATCTCACAGGAACATCCCATTTCCACAATGAGACACTAAAGGCATCCAGCAGATTCAGAGAGCCAATCAGCAGTCTCTGTTAGCAATAAGAAGCTACTGATAGGCTAACAACTAGCTATACCACACTCGCAAGATGTTACTCTCAGAACCAATCAGCTTGAGCTTCACTCACATCTTCTACTCAAGTCTTTCAAGTCCCAAAACCATTCCAAAAGCGTTCCAAAGCTAGTCCACATTCAGTACCAAAGCTGTGAGGACCCAGTAGGAGGCAGGCTGTATTTCTTACTGTTTAACAACTGGTTGAAGACCTGGCCTTGGACTGTTCTCACATGTCCTTTTTTAAACTAATGTTGGACTGGTTTGAAGCTAGGCCTAGATTGGCTTTGGACCAAACTCAGAACTAGTTCAGACTAATTTTGAAATACTGATCAAGTTTTAGATAAACATCTGAGTTTCAGATTTGGTTTTGGACAGGCTTAGAATGGTTTAAGACCTACACACACAGTCAGACACACACACAACGCACACCACTTGTCGGTTACCATGACAAACATTAAGTTCTGTCAGACTTAGACACCACTAGATTTGTTTAATAACAGCCTACTGAGCCAAATGCGAGATGTAGTTACACACAGTACAAAGAACACAAAAACAACAGAACACACACTAAGAAAGGAGCCAACAGGACAGACAGTAACCATATCACATTCCTATCGATGATAAAAATATCCAGAGATGATGCAGCTGCAGCCTGGAGAAGCATAACGCACACAGTGACTTAAATAACAACAGTTATTACAAAAAACTGAGCAAGAACAGTCTTTTCAGTGACGAGAGAGTTTTAAAAAAATTCAAGAAATCAGTAGAGACATGGTGCTAAAGTGGTAATTTGTTGTCCTGTAAAGCAATTATCATGCGCTCAATCTCCACCATTGTTCTTATAATTTCTTTCCTGACAAAAGCTTAAGTGTTTGTATCTGGTGTGCAGGAGCAGGAACTTCTAGCTGTATAAATGCAGATAGTACAGAGATGAAGAGGTGGTGAGGTTGCAGGCATGGCTGCTGGCCAGCAGAGACCTCCCCAAGGAGCTCTGACAG
Organism: Salarias fasciatus; assembly: GCF_902148845.1. NCBI lineage: Eukaryota > Metazoa > Chordata > Actinopteri > Blenniiformes > Blenniidae > Salarias > Salarias fasciatus. The sequence goes on along the minus strand of NC_043750.1, from coordinate 29,776,928 downwards.
AACGAGGCGACAATGAGCAGAAACCTGCTGTCAACACCAACCGACCATGTAAGGAAGAGAGCTGCCAGACGTTTATGTCCCACAGTAGGAGTAACGAGGAGAGAGGAGGCGGAGGGGATTTTCAAACACTTAACCCTCTACACCGTGGTGTTGCCCTCCGGCAAAAAAAACAAAAACAAAACATATTTCTGACCCTGCCTCTGTTTCTTTCAAATATTTTTTTGCCTTGATATCTTTGTAAATGTCATGGGATATGTGTCTGTCCCAGAAAACCAGGATTTGAGTTGGGTTTGGGATTTTCTCTGAGGTTTGGATGGCCATTTCAGGAAGCAAAGCTGCACGTGACCCAATGACGGCAAATGGTAAGATTACAATTACATTTCAACATTCTTAAATGTAAATAACTTGGTGAAATGAAATATGTTGAGATGCACAAACATCTAAAGAATTATATGTGATATTATTGTTGTTGTTATGCTCTGCAAGTTAGGGTCATTCCAACAGAGAGTGACTTTGAATGTCTGGTGATAGTCAGTGGTTTAAAATGTTATGTGTAAACCACATGTGTATGCCTGTATGTGTCTGTGCATATCTGTGCATGAACAAGCACTTCAATGTATATTTATGACTTAGAGGCTTACACATGATCAATTTAAATATTTTGTGTCTTTGTTGTCCTTTCTAAGCAGAAGGATCAGAGGATGATAATGAGTCTGCTGAAGAGAACCAAGAAAAAAAAGAGACAAATAAAATGAAGATGTGCCTTCAGTAGCCTGGTTCTACATCGACCAAGATGGAGAACAGCCACCAAAGCCAACTTCAATTAATACTGAAAATTGCCGGGAAGCCTTGAAAGACCAATAGATATTATATCCTCCTTTCAAGATGCCTGTTTCAGACGATATTCTCCAATTAATTTCAGAACAGTCAAATCTGTATGTGGCACTATGAATTTGAATAGATGGGAAGCAGTCAAAACAGCCCTGCTTTCAATAATAATGATGCAGGATACAGGATTATGTAGATCCACTGCACAAAATCCGGCACTGGTAGATCATCTCTAACAACCCAAATTTGTGAGAAGCGCTCAGTGGAATGGTTTTGCTGGACTCTCTTATTGCACTGTTGTACCATCGACTTGTGTTTCACCTCAGTTACATGATGATTACGACTGCCTGGTTGTTGTGCAGGTGAAATTGCAAAGAGTATAACAAGTAAAGTTGATGCTTCACATCATACAAAGTTTGTGTAAAACTGGAAAGAAAATGGAGCACAGGAGAGGTCATCCAAGTCCTCCAGTCGCTAAGGGAAATGAAGACAGGAGAAGAAGAGGATCTGAAACATGTAGTCCCTGATGAGTGTCATGCCTGAAAACAAAGGGTGATGCAAAGAGTTACCAAAATCCAGTTGGTGTCTGAAATGTGGTTCCCAATGCTGTTTCACATCCTGACTGCTTCCTGAGGGTCCGTACAGAATTGCAGTTTGCAGTTTGAAGATTATTTATTTTGTAACTGAAAATTGATAAATCACTTGTGTGTGTATTTTTTGTTTTTACAAATAAAAGAATTTGTAATGTATCTGTTGTTTGTTTCATCATTCAAGTAAGAAAAAACTGGTGTTTTCGCACTGCTTTCAGTGGGAGGGGGGTTATTTCATTATTATATAATAATACTGTACATTATTAGGATGTGTAAAGCTCTCAAAAATTGCTATAAACACGCTCTCTGTGTGTCAACACTGTAACACAATCAGAAACAAAAACCCAATGTCATATAAAAACAATTACATCCAGTCACACAAAGTACAGTGAGAGAGGTCAGTGCATTAAGTTAGTCTCCGCAGTCTAAACCGACAGCAGCCTCACCAGAAAATGGTGCAGCGTTGTCTGAACCAGCCCTACTGTAAACCTTAAAAGCAGAGACTTTGTCAGCTCAGTTTGTTGCATACCTGTTGTTTATGTTCTTGTGCTTTATGTCCCTGAAAGCCTCTCAGGAACAAACTGTTTTAATGAGAACCGTAAACAGTGAGGACACACACACATGATGAAGATCTGACAGGTATTAATATATACAGTATATCTGTTTAACAACTAAATTAACCCAACCGGGAGCCTTGATGCATACATAAATAAATAAACGATATTTAAATATTTAAAGAAATAAAAAGTTAAAACCTTAGAATTCTCAGTTCTTTTCCTGGAAGTGTTCCTTCCTTTGCTCTTGTTTCATGGCAGTTTCCTGCAGCTTCCCCTCTTCCTCCTGCTCCCTTCCTCTCCCCTTATATTTTTTATTCCTTCCCTTCTTCCAATCTCCTGCTGTCCTCTCCTTCTCCACTTCTTCCTCCTCTTCCTCCTGCTCCTCTCTCTCTGTTCCAGTAAAACCATCATTATCAACATCGTAGATGATGAAGAATATGAGAAGAATAAGAACTTCTTCCTGGAGGTGGGGTCTCCTCGGCTGCTGGAGATGACTGAGAGGAAAGGTGGGGGCGTGGCCTCTCTGGGCCCTGAATGCATCACTAACTTTGTAGAGGCGCCCCTGAATGCCTCATCGGGAGGAACTGAGAGAATCCTGAACAATAATCTCACACACACTCTTCCCTGCAGGCAGTCAAGGTCACGTCTGGTCTCCTTACTCACCGATGTAGCTATGGCGTTGCCACAAAGAAACAACCTAACCGTGGAGTGCGGCTCGGTGTGTGTATGTGTGTGTAACGCATGATGACTGACTACTAAACCCAACTCCTTCCACTGTGGCTGTGTGCAGGAAGGTCATAGCTGTTAGAGTAATTGACCGGGAGGAGTACGATAAGAGTTCCAGTTTCTACGTGGAGCTGCTGGAGCCACACTGGGACAGGAGGAGGTGGACAGGTGTGAGGACTGTCTCCCTGGCGACCGTCAACCTTTCCTCCCTCTGTCTGTCCTCCTCCAGTTCACACTTGCTGTCTTCTTCTGGGCTGCCCTCCTTTACTGAGTTCATTGAATGCCTTCAGACCAGCTGGTCGTCTTTGACTGACAGAAAGGTCAGGAAAGAGGATGAAATGAGGGACAGCTAGCGTGGACAGACAGGGATGCTGGCACTGAGACTGTTTGGGTTTGATGTGAAGAGGTGTCAGCTGATTACAGTGTGGTGGGTAATGCACGGATTAAAGTGATTCTGACCTGACCGTTCAGTCACATTTGAATGAGTTGACAAACTGAGGATAAGTTGGGACAGTTTGATTCTGTCTCACAGGACTGGACGCGTTGGACTTGTAAGGATCAGTGTGGAAATGTTGAACTGACCCACTGTCTTTGTCCAGATTTATGCACCAAGTTGACATCTAACTTGCACAAACGAATGACCGCCTCTGAGACATGGATTTGGAAGACGTTATTTGAACTGTCCAATGTGTCTGACCTGGTTCATAACGAGGCCCAGAGGACAGACTGAGGTCCAGAAGACAGTCTGAGGTTCACAGGACATCATGAGTTCCAACGAGGTTTAGAGGACAGAGGTCCAGAGGACAGAAAGTCTACCTGTTCTGTCTTCATTTCTGTTTCACCTTTATTTTTTTTCTCCTCTCCAGCTGTGTTGCTTCAGGAAGTTGGTGAGCTTTCTTTATTCTATTTCCCCTATTTTTCTCCTCTGTCCTCCATTGTCCTCCACCTGACCTCCCTTACTCCTCTATTCTCCTAAGCCTGTCTCTGTCCATCCTCTCCCTCATCCTTCAGCATTTACCTGTCTGTATTTGACTGTCCTCACACTAACATGTTGTTTTCACATTTCTTTCCCCTCTCAGGTGAATTCATGCCCACAGGTAAGAGAACTTCGCTCACTTGCTTTGAGATCCCGTCTCTTATATTTCCTGTTTGTCTGACTTCCTGTTCGTCTGCATTTTGTGTGACTCTTGACAGACAAGAAGCTGTATGGTAAGGCGCCTCTTCGCTGCAGCGTGCCACCACACTTTGGTGTTCAAACACGACTGAATTTTTTAAAAACACGCTGATGAAAGCTTTCTTGCTCAATCACCTCCTGACTCCTCCCACTCTGCACCCACCGCTGAAGCTGATGGGAAATGTGTGCAGGTCACCCAGCATCTTTTATTTTGTTGCTAAAGGCATATCTCTTGTTTCTCACCACTTCACCACCAAACCATCCAAAACTTATCCAGCGAATGTGCTCATTTTATTTAAGAACAGCAATAACAACAACTGACTTACACGCAGTGGCAAACAAGAAGTTGAAACCAACTCATTTGTTTTTATTGAGTTTTTTGTAATTGCTGCAGTTGCTGTTGTTGCTATTTTCGCTGTTCTTTTTTTGCTATTAATGTTTATATTTTTGTTGTTATTGCTAACACTAGCATTATTGTTGTTGGTGTTGTTCTCAGAATGTGTCGGTAAAATCAGCCTGTGTTTAAATGTTCAGGCAGAGATATCTACAGGAAGGTCCAAGGACGAGACCACCCAGCCCCCTCCACCATCATCAATGTCACAGGTTTGTCGGTCCATCCATCCATCCATCCATCCATTTTTTCTATCATTTATCACTCACCCCTCCCTCTCAGACAGGAGCGAGGAGTCCCTGACCAAAAAGGAGGAGGAGGAGCGAAGGATAGCAGAGATGGGACGGCCGATGCTGGGGGAACACGTCAGGCTGGAAGTCACCATTGAGGAGTCGTATGAGTTCAAAGTGCGTACAAAGAAAGCTTGATTTCATGTTAGACCTTTTGACTTCGTATTGGTGTTTTACAGAGAACTCCTGCCAAAAGTAGTAGCCGTTATGAAGCCGTAGTAGCTTCATAACCTGGTCTCTGCTGGTCTCTTTGGTACCAGAACACGGTAGACAAACTGCTGAAGAAGACCAACCTCGCGCTGCTGATCGGGACCAACAGCTGGAGGGAGCAGTTCGTAGAGGCCATCACTGTCAGCTCAGGTGGGAATGTGGACTCTCGTGGTCTGATGTCTGTCTCTGCCCTGCACTGGAAGATCTCCATGAGTCTGGACTTGTTCTCCTCAGGTGACGATGATGATGACAACGAAGATGGCAGTGGAGAGAAGAAGCTGCCGTCCTGCTTCGACTACGTGATGCACTTCCTGACGGTGTTCTGGAAACTTCTGTTCGCATTAGTTCCTCCCACAGACTACTGGAACGGCTGGGCCTGCTTCATCGTCTCCATCTCCGTCATCGGACTGCTCACCGCCATCATTGGAGATCTGGCGTCACATTTCGGCTGTACGGTTGGCCTCAAGGACTCCGTCACGGCTGTGGTGTTTGTTGCGTTGGGAACATCAGTCCCCGGTATGCTCACTTCCTCACACCATCGCCATGGAGATGGAATGTGTGTGTGTGTCTGTATGTAAATGTGTGTATTTGTACTGGATGGCCTTGACAGGTCGTCAGTCTGGGGATTCCTTGCTGTTCGGTAGAAATGTGGATGATTTTTTTTTCTTATGGCGCAGCGGTAGCTGCGACTTGTCATCCATCTCTCTGAGCTGATTTCATGTGACCCTCTGTCCTCAGACACCTTCGCCAGTAAGGTGGCCGCAATCCAGGACCAGTATGCCGACGCCTCCATCGGGAACGTGACAGGAAGTAACGCTGTCAATGTGTTCTTGGGCATTGGAGTGGCCTGGTCTATCGCCGCCATCTACCACCAGGCCAAAGGCGGCAAGTTCTATGTCAACCCCGGAACTCTGGCCTTCTCTGTCACCCTCTTCACCATCTTTGCCTTCATCTGCATCGCCGTCCTTCTCTACCGCCGCCGGCCAGAGATCGGTGGAGAGCTCGGAGGCCCCCGAATCCCCAAGATCCTAACCAGCGGCCTGTTCTTCACCCTGTGGCTGTTGTACATCATCTTTTCCTCACTGGAGGCCTACTGCCACGTCAAGGGCTTCTAAGAGTCCTGCAGGTGACGGAGTCTGACTTGCTCTGGTAGATCAGGTTCCTGAATAACCTCACAGGTTCCTGCAGCAGGTACTTTGGCTGAACTTTGGTGGACAACAGGAGGGAGTGTTGAAGGTTCTGGTGAATCAGATTTTGAAGATATTGAGTGAACTCCTTGGGGTTTTTGTTGATGTGACAGATATTGGAAAATTAATCTTCTGAAGGACTTTGTTAGGTCCTGCTGAGGTGCCAAAACCTGCTTCAGAACATCTTGGCTGGTTTCTGAAGGTCCTAAAGGTTCTTGAGGGACTCTCCAGCTTCCTTGCTGTTCTGATGAGTTTCTTGTCTTCCTCTAATAACGTCTTGTAATCTGTGATCAATGGATGACTCTAGCGGGGAGGTGTAAGTCTTGTCTCGACTTGTCTCTTGTAATTTATAATAATCTAATAATCTCTGTTTCAATACTTTTCAAATGACATCTTACATCTGCGTGGATTGAACTGACCCTTTACAGGTTGAACTGGTTCAGAACATTTTGAAAAGAATTAATTCATAAGTTTTAGTTCCTTTAGTTAATCTTATTAGTCAGAGGTTATAGATCAACGTCTGCAGGCGGTGGCAGGTTCCTATGCTGGTCTCTGAAGGTTGGGGTGGAGGTCTACCAGCTTTTAAAACAGATGCCATAACATTCACTCTGTCTCGTTCTGTCATATTCTTTGAATGTTCAAACAAATTTATCTGGTCTTTACTATGTTTTTAAAGATCCTGAAGGTTCCCGTCAGAGTTTAAAGGCTCTGGTGGGACTCTCCTGATTGCACATTCATTGACCCACCTTTCAAACAAGTACAGATGTGTTTTATGGATTCTCCAACCTCAGTGAAGTGTGAACTGTATAGCTTTCACAATGTGTGGACTTTGAAGCACCAAGCAGAGTGACCATCAGCGGCCTTTCTGGGAACACCTGTAGGACCTAGTTGATCCTGCAGTGTTGCACCGATGTGAAGTTCTACACCCAGCTACTGTTGGATGAACAGAAGAAAAAGTGGAGCTCTCAGACGTTTCAAGAAGCTGTGAATTCTTTAAACAAGATGATGCTGCTGCAGATTCTGCAGATGATTGGATGGCTGGAGGGACCAAAGGTGGCGCTCTGAGATCTAATTTCTTGTATTTTCCTTTCTTCAAATAATAAAGTGCAGTGAGTGACATACCATCATGCCTCCTGTCTGATTCGTCCATTCCGTCTTCTCTCTGACATCTATTTTTTTTTTTGAATTTGTATTTTTTTTTTTTTCCAAACACTGTTTTCTGAGGCAACAGGAATGTAATAATGACAAATTACACTTATAAAATGCATTCAATAGTATAAAACCGTAATTGTGAAATGTCTTACAGTTTTAGGGCTTCATATGTAGATATCCTCTCTGTCTCTACAGGCCAAAAGTCTCGGGCTCATTTCTCAAAGGGCCTTTTTTCTTGATGGACCTAACATTGATCATTTTTTTCACTGCCAAATTCAGCACACATTCACTATTGATGCATAGAAGCTGGCATTCCCTCTTTGCATTGATTTTAAAACTTCTGTTTGTCTGATGTGTTGGTAAAGCAACTATAATCACTATAAAGAGAAAACGGAACCTTTCCGTTGTCGGCCTCTTCCAGAGGTCATTTTGAACTAGCAATGCTCTCCACTAATTACAAAAAGGCAATTATGATGCATTCATTTATAGTGTGCTGATCCAAGCCATCTTTTTTGTTTTTGAAGGAATAGATTTCTTTATGCAGCAGTTCTGACACCTACTGGCCAAACCTCTCTATTGCTCTGTGCTCTGCTCACAAGCATGATTGCTAATTAGAGCCACAAGGCCTGTTTTCAAACACAGAAGACATGATATTGAAGAGCAGGAGTGTTTAAAGAACGATGACAAGTTGTACATTTCTGTGCACACACTGTGTGTTCACTAAAGGCACTGATCATATACAGAAACGTCCAGATTGAATTGTGTGCTGGTAAGCTTGCAGTATGATGTCAACTTGTTTACTGTCCTCTGGCCTGCCCTTGTTTTACTTACTATCACCTAAAACCCAAACACTGCAATGAGAAAGTTGCCAAATGAGAGTTTGGGTCTGCTGGAGTTTTTTCTGTTACAGTTAACAGTGAACAGTCTGTTCAGTTCATCCCTTTCAGTATTACTGCTGGGTTGATCAAGCTCAAAACTTGAGATAGATAAGTTGTAGCTCCACTATAGGTAAAAAATTTAAGACAAAGAAAAACAAGAGATAATTACCTTTTTCTGAGACAGGCAGTGCTTGTTGCCTCAAGGTTGACATCTTTTCCCACTGCCGCAAGTTCTCCAGTGACCTCTGGATCATCCGTGGTTTACAAGAAGCAACAGGCCTTGTTGTTTAGGACATACACCACTAGGAGGCAGCACCTGCAGACCACCACGCTCCGTGTGGCCTGAAGCAGCAGAAGAAGAAGGCAGTGACGTCCTTCCGGTCGCTGGTTCATGTCCGTGCTGTGGAAATAAAACAACCGAACTGTCTCCGCTCCTCAAGACAAGACAACTCCGAGCCGAGTGGACGGATCCGCGGACACAGCTGGAGGAGAACTGAGCGCAGGCTGACTCGTTCAATTAGTTCCAGGAACGAAAAGCTAGTTTTTCAGATTGAGCTGCTTGAAAAACTGAGATGGCCAAGGTACAAGTGTTAAATGTCGCCGTGCTGGACAACCCCAGCCCGTTTGGGAACCCGTTTCAATTCGAAATCACGTTTGAGTGCATGGAGGATTTACCAGAAGGTGAGTTTTATGTTTAGTTCACGTATAATTTTCACTCTTTGTCTAAGCTGTTAACAGCCGCTCAGTCTTTTTACGTTCTTCTTAAATATTCTATGATGGAATTCATTCAACCGCCAGGCGCGTTGTTTTCTGTCGTGATGATTTAACAATAACTGTTATTTTTTTCGCCGTACATGAAGAATTCGTGTGACAAAGTGTTAAAATTTGGCGCTGGCGCGTTCGTGCCCAAAGCCCCGCCTCCGGACCGCACCGATTGGCTGGGAGACCCGCCACGTCATTTTTTTCTTGAAGCTCATTGGTCGACGACGGGACGTTTCTGTAGCAACAAACAGACCCAAAAATTTGCCGCGAAATGCAAAGAACGCGGAATGGACAGATGCGCCATGTGTGTACTCATATTATAAAGCACCAGCATCCTGATGTGATCGAACGGCGAAACGTGTTAAAAACATAAAAATACACGTGTTTTCTTACGTTGATTAGTTTGAAGATCGATAGATCAACTTCTCAAGCATCTAAGCACAATCCTCGAGGAGAGTCCCTAGTATTTCATGATTCTACTCTGTGTTTAACTGCAAAAACAAAGACTTTTTATATTTTACAACTTGACCTTTGACTTTTACACTGTCGTCACTTGGTCTGTGTGTGTGCACAGGAAATAAGTTTCTTGCATATACATGCCCTCGTGCTCAAAATGGAACAATATGACCAGCTTCTCCATTTGACCTCTCAGAGGCTGTGATGGTGCTGCAGATGAGAGTAACCCGAGTCGTCTCGCTTATTTCTCTGCTAACTGGACTCTGTCAGATATACTGCAATAAAACTCCCTCATTGACCAAGTTGGAGCATCTTAATCACATTTTAGTCTGTATATCTAATTTTCAAAAAACAATTAACACTTTTTTGGCTAAAGACTTGCTAGCAATAGTCTAAAACAGAAATAAAGATAATAAAAGGTACAGTGTCACAGAGACATCATGTTTAACCTGAATGAATAGGCTTTGTGACATGTTAGGTTGTAAAACTGGGTGATTTACAAGTTGATTTTGGTTAAACAAAGTTAATTTTGTTTTATTTTAGGAGTTCAGTGAGGGTAGGTCATTTTGACCTGATGGACACAGTTTATAAACAGACTATCGGGAGGCAGAGAGCATTCATTCTGTTATCATTTGGAGTTTGACAGTGTTGCTGTGAACATAATGAGCACTGAGACACCAGCAAAATAAACTGGTTGTTGGAGGAGCGTTTTATAGAAAGTAATGAAGCAGCTGTATTTAATGTGAATCTTCTCTGGCCAATAGCTTAAGATCAATTTTGGTTCAGTAATTTCTATAATATTGTCAGATAATAATACACGGACATGTTTTCTGTGTAGCATATGATAGTGATCAATGAAGTGTTTGATTTTAAAATGTTCGCTCTGTCACAGTGTTTTTTTCACAGATTTATCCTCTTGTTTGAAGAAAAGTCTCATTTTCTCCTCTTTGTGCCGGCAGATCTGGAATGGAAGATAATCTATGTGGGTTCAGCTGAGAGTGAAGAGTACGACCAGGTTCTGGACTCGGTGTTAGTCGGCCCGGTACCAGCTGGCAGACACATGTTTGTGTTTCAGGTGAGTGTTTTGAAGTCGACGTTCATTCATGATACTTAAATTCGTCTCCTTACAAATGACAGTGTGAATAAACATGATTGAGGATGTGTTTGATGTTTCTGTCTGTGTCACGTGATCGCTGTGGTTTGATCTTCTCTCTTCATCCATCTCATTAGGCTGATGCTCCGAACACGAGGCTGATCCCAGAGAGCGACGCTGTGGGAGTGACTGTGGTTCTTATAACCTGCACTTACCGCGCGCAGGAGTTCATCCGCATCGGTTACTATGTCAACAATGAATACACGGACCCTGAACTGCGAGAAAACCCTCCCAACAAACCAGACTACGCTCAGGTAATACACAGCACTGGTGGAAGCTGCTGGTCGAAACATAGCTTTCTGCTGCCCTCTAGTGCTCAAGTGCAACATTCATCCATCTTCTACACTGCTTTATCCAGCTCTGATGATCAGCACTGCAGCCAGTTTTCAATAGAAAGACAGGGAACCACACACACATTAACACCTTTGGGCAATTTAAGGCCACTAATTAACATTTACCGCTTGTTTTTGGACCTATAAAGTTTACCTAGAAAGTAGGTAAAATTGGCTTAACTTAAGTTATTATTATTAAAATTGTGTCAGTCATTATTTAACATGCATGTTTCCAAAACATCAATAATGTATACATACATCATGTAAAATACAAGTCGGTTATCTATTCGTGAGTTGCAAAGCTGAGAGTACATTCAGTACTTCAGGTAAATATAGTAGAGGAGCATGTCGCACTTAATCGCCCCACCGTATCAAATTGTCCTTGTCCTCCTAAATCAAATCAATCACTTAGTATCTGTGTTAATGTATGCTTTATGTCCCTTCTGTTTAGCCAGTTTGATTGAACGATTTAACATTTCAGGTGCTGCTGACAACTTCTGTTTCACAGTGATGACCTGCGATCGAATGAATGAATGAATGAATGAATGAATGAATGAATGAAAAGCATCATGGTTTCATATGCTAGCCAGTTTCACAGGAACGTCTTTCCAAATCGATGTACTTGCATACTTGTATGTTGTTGTTTTAAGAATGTTTAGTCAAATTTCCCCGTGTAAACATTTGGTGCAGTCGGTGACAATAACCGCCTGCAGAACTGAGAGCAGTTCAGTCCCAGTGGTCAAGCCCTCTTTCACAACTGTGCCATCAATATTGAATAGGCAGTGGCACCTTAGTACTTTGCTGTAGTTTAAATGTGAAGCGGCTCTGTTAGTGCTGATCCTCTGTGTGACGTGATGCAGCTGAGTTAAAATACTCGATTCTGTTCCAATTTTAAATGACTTCTGCTATTCCATGAAAGCATACCTCCTTAAAATGTTCTATAATACATTCAGTGATACAGCTCCTGTCACCACATAGTCACGTCCGTTTTATCAATATCATTTTCAAACCAAACTGATGGGTTTTTTTTTCTGTTTTGCTTTGCAGCTCCAGAGGAACATTTTGGCCTCCAACCCCCGCGTCACCCGCTTCCATATCAACTGGGAAGGCTTGGCAGACAAGATGGAAGACAGCGAGAACGTGGATCCGTCCCCCAACATCAGCGGCATGCTCCCGCCGCCCTGTGTGGCAGGGAAGATGCCGCCTCTCGGACTGATGCCGGAAAACTCCATGGACTGCATTTAAGGATAATTGCATTAATCTGAAAGGACAAGGTGCCCCTCTCATCGACACCGTCACCAACATTGAAAATGCATATTTTGACAGGGAGGCCATGGATGTGTCTGTCACGGCTTGTGGACATTAATAGGGAGCAGGACACACCAGCAGGGATTTCATTTTTATACGTATTACAAAAAAGAAACCTACAGGTTCTGTCTGGATTGTTGCCACATTTGGTTTCTTTTCTTTTATATTTTTTTTTCAACTTGATTGAATCTGCTCAGATGGAATTGCCTTAATTTATAGTCTGTTTGAGGTGGAAGTTTGAGTCACCAGGGTAATCTTAAGACGGGATCGCCGTCTCCTCACAGCCTGGAGAGAATCGAGCAGACGGGGATTTTGGTAACCCGGGTGTGCTGTTAATGTTGTCCTCTTGAGCACAGATCAAAGCCTCGGGCGGTTCTTTGTGTGTCGGAGTAGATGTAGCACTCGCTGCTCATTTTAAAGCGCTCCATTGTTCTGAAGGTTTCTCTCGCCGCATGCCTACCTGCGGAAACGGATACCCAGCCGAACATATGGGTCGTGTCACTGAGCTGGCTATTCGGCGTCATCTGAAGCCCACGCAGAATGCAGCCATGCGGTTCAAAGATTTGCTGCGAGGTTTCCCAGATTACTCAGTAAACCCGTTTGCATACTGCTCCTTGGTGTAATGTTACATAAAACACCTGCTTGTACAGGATGAACAGGTGCCATGTGGCAGTCAGACTGCAGGTGATGAAGAGTCACTGTTAATGTTTTCCCGGCGCTTTCATGGTCTTCACGATGAAGACACGTTTTCTTTTTGTAACTGAAGTGATTGAGTTAATAAAGTTGGCTTTGTTGACCTTGTGCTGCTTACTGGGTAAATCTCCGCATCTTTCTTGCAGCTTCTATTCTGCCTGGACTATTATGGGAAGGAGCACAGCAACAGCAGCAAGACTTAGCACGTGTGCGCGTGCATCAGCCCACTCTTCACCCTCCCCTCCCCGGCTCCTTTCTTTTTTTCCAATTTCATTCATAAAATGCAGCAGCATCACTCCACCATATTCACTCTAGCCTCACGTTGCTTGGCAACTGCGCTACAAAAGGGAGGGGAGGCTGTCTGCTCTCACCCATTTTAGTTGAAGGGACTAACTCCCCCATCCATCCATCTGTTACCTCTGTCTGTTCCTCACATGTCTGAGCTGTTCAGCACAGTGAGAAGTGGCCGCGTCTCTTGTCTGCATATTTTTATTTGGCATCGGAATCCAGCTGTCCCCCAATAGCAGCAGTACTGAATGCTCTTTTATGTTATGACGGTGTATTTTTTTTTTCTCCTGTTAAAATGTCAAAAGTGTGCTTGCAGTTTTTCAATCAGACTGCTGCAGTGTAACCTTCAACTTGTTCTTTGATGGATAATTTGATATCTGCAGAAGAACAATATTAGATAATTGTAGGAGTTGCAGAATTGTTTTTTTAATCATTATTTTTTTGTGTGAACCTGAGGTGGTGTTTTAGTGTGATGGTGTCACAGCCTCTATTTATAGGGCGGGTGTTTGTTCATGTCTAGGTTTTGTTTACGAACTCCAATTATTATTAATATGAGGTAAAGTATTGATATGCACGTGTCTGTGTGATGGGGCTGCTCGAGGTGATCCAGATGCAGGGTGTCATCAGGAGGCTCGTGCTGAATGACTGCAGCGGCGGAGAGTGTTAGCACACCGCAGCAGACACGCACGCGGGGGCCTGGCTCCGCGTCCCGCGCCGCTTCCAGAACTGATATTATCGTGTGATATTAATTCCCACCAAATCAACTCATCGCTCCGTGCACGAGAGTCTGCGAGATGTTCAGAAGCGCTGCCAGCCAGACCGCGCCGCGCGTGCATTAAATTCTGACCAACATTTCTAAAAATAGCTCGCGGTTGACGTCACTCAGCCAAACGTGTATCAGTCGCTTGGCGGAGGCTGGGGGGAGGAGAGGAGGGGTATAAAGGAGGGTCTTTTTCTTCTATGGAGGGGGGGGGGCATTCTGTCAATCACCGGTGACAGCCAATAGACGCCCGCGCATTCATCGAGATTCCCACGGTTCGTCCGCATCAAGCCAATGGACGACGGAAACCAGAGGAGGTGGGCGCATACGTCGTCGGGAGGAAAATAATCAAGTAACCCCCCCCACACCCCCCTCCCCTCCGTGAGCTCGCTTTATGTAGCCTGGTAGGATGCCGCCGCTGCGATGGATCGCGAAGAGCCAATCAGAGCGGTCCGTGGAGCAGCCGGCCAATCAGCGCGCCGCCTCGAGCTGTCAGTCAAGCCCGGTCCTCGCTAGTGGGCGGGGCGTTCATCCGACTGTAGTTCCGTCATCTCGCTCGTCTCCGAGGCTACGGGGGGCCAATGTTGATTTTGGTGAATTCCCGTCGCTGTCGGTCCCCGCCGAGGTGTAACTTTTAGAAAGCTGGGTTCGGTCACTAAACGTGGGTGGCTTTCGGTTGAGGGTGTTGCAACCCCGCCTCTGGTAGCCTTGTTTTTTTTTTTCGGGCTGGGGAGAGGTGGGGAGCCGAGGTGGGGGGGCTCGTTCGGCGGGGGCTGCAAGGAGGGACAAGGCGAAGACTGGATCCTCCGTGTTCAGGCCGACAGTGCCGAGCTCGGCCAGACGGTCCAGTTTGAGCGCCAGCGACAGAGACGCCTCGCCGGCATCTCCCCCGTGGATTCCAGCTCGGCATCGGTCGCCGGTTGTCCGCCGCTGAGCCCGGGCGAGCCCGCCTCTCCATCCCGTCTCGCCGTGGCACCGCATCGGCGGCTGTCAGGCTATTAAGCACCGAGACGTCGGAGGTAACGCTGCTGCTGGATTTAGGAAACACCGGACCGCGCCGAATCGAGATTATCCCGGCTTGAGGAGGCTGCGGGGCGGCCACAAAGCCACGGATCGCCCGTTGACAGGTTGTCATCATGGGCAACGCGCCCACGGCCAGAAAGGGCAGCGAGATGGAAAGCGGTGGGTACAGTCGCCTGTACACACAACACCTCGTCTGCTACAGTCTTAGAGCCACAGACGATCTGACACAGCAAGATGTCTCAGCTCCACATAAAATACTGCATAGTGGCCTGTTCCTCTTCCTGCTGGCTAATTCCACACCAAGTCCTCATTGTAAACGAATTAACTTGTTCCATTCAGGCTCCCAGGTTTCTTGAAATTCTAAGCTGCCCTTCGGGTCAGAGGCGTCCTGTGTAATATTCTCACAAAAAATGATGCTCGGTATTTATATCCTACAGAAAAAAAAGTGTATTTCAGCAGACTAAGGTAATGTAAAGATAGAAGAAAAGGCAAGAATATGGTACAGTTTGTCCATGAGCTGAATAACAGACATCAGCAATTGTAAGCTGCAAGAAATCTTGGCATGACCACATCCTGTTGTACTCAAATCTTGGCGATATCACAGTACGCTATGTGTCAGATATTTCCCAAACACTGTGTGCCTGTTGCTCTTTGGAAAGTGATGCTGCTGAGCTTGTGTGCTGTTTGGTGGACTCTGTGAGGTCTGCAGGTGTGCCACAGCTGGCCTGTTGGCTGCAATGAAGGCTTATTGTTATGCAGAAGGATGAAAGTTTGCAGAATAGTCATTCTGTTCTATTTCCACCAATATTACAAGAACATTTTTAATTGGCATATTAAAAATAGACGTGTGCATGTGTCTTTAAGGGAAGTTATGATTATATTCTTACAGTGTGTGGGCATCTTGTTTGTACATCAGCTGAAAGCTTTTCAACTAACTGAAGTCTATAAGCTGAGGAAAGGAATAAGTGAAACCTGGAAGCAATGGATCATATACAGCAGTGAGACAGTTACATGAATGCTTTTCTAGTTTTTTCCATGAATTTGCTCAAGAAATGTTTAGTACAGGTGAACATATCCATCAGATATTTACTGTGATTCTTGAAAAGGTAAATGAATCCTCAGGCTAAAGAGTCCAGAAAGAACTTCTGGTTTATTTTGGGATCCTTATGCTTAAAACAACATCATCAGAACACTTTATCAAACTGCTCTTTTAACACTGATCTGCTGATGTGAACATATCAAGCAAGTAGTGATTTCCAAAGGCTTTTAAACAAGAATTGTTGATTTATATAAACTGGGAAAAGGTTGCAGACTGGAGCTGTTCACCGGTCAGACTTTGACCGAATGTTTACAAATGGAGATAATTTTCTGATTTCTTAAACACAGAATCCGGAGGAATTATTGAACAGCTAATCTAACCAGACAAATAGAAATTCTTTCTATTAAAGATAATTACTTTTTGACAGCTTTGCTGTTGCCCACTGCTACAGGAATTGTTTAATACACAATTCTCTAATTTAAATCAACATCCATGCATTTGATACTTTTTTTTAACAAACACAGTAACCTGGTACTTTGGAGTAATCTCATATGTCTTTAAAATGACTGCTATCTGTGATGCAGAACATGTATTCCTTGTTCCAAATTGTATGGATGTAATAGTACTCCAGCTGAAGCAGCAGTTTGTTTACTTTTTGTGTGACACTGTAGATATAGATATAGATTTCACTCAGTAATCAAAGAAACCTTGGGTGAATGCATTAGAAAGGATTGTAGCATTCTTTAGTGATCCCATTTGAGAAGTCATTTCTCTGTATTTAACACATTCCATTCATAGTGAACCTTACTACAGATATTGGGGGAGTTCAAGAGATCAAGGGGATTTGAACCTTCAAACTTGAGCTTGATTCTCTACCTCTTGTCCACCCTGCCCGTTATGTTGACTTAGATCTCATGAAGATGAGGCTTCCGTGTCTTTTTCAAGGAGTAATTGCCTCTGAGGAGAAATGTTGGAAGTTAAATGGGTTTTTCCCTCCAGGCAGCTACGTTTAAGTTGCCTGTTATGTATCTTTCCTCACACTTTAAAATAGTTTTTTTATGTAATAAGCTAGCATGTCAAGATACACATTCATATTCATGTCCTAACTCATTCTCTTAACTTCCCCAGAAGCCATTGACTCTAATTTATTAATATTTGAGAACTTAAAATAACTTGATTGCACTTGATAATGTGAACAACATATTTTGATATAGTGATAAAATGATGCATCATCTGAGTTATTTTTTGTTATTAATAGATTTGACTGGAACTTCAGTCTCGGGCAGTGGTAACTGAGCTTTACTGAGGTGCACATCAATCTACTTCCAACCAGCCTGGCCTTTTCCTGCACACTTTCCTCATCTTGACTTTAATCTCAGTCTCTGTAAATGTTGTTTATATCATTAAATCACAGAAGCAAAGGGAGATAAAGCATATGATGGAGAGAAATGTAAGTGTGAGCTGCTCAACGGAGCATCTCCACAGTTAAATTTAGAAGTTGCTGTGGTGCTTTCTTTCATTCAGTACACACACACACACACACACACACACACACACACACACACATATCAGTAGAAGCGTGTCTTTTGTAAACACTGCTGATGTTACCTTCCACAGTCAAGGAGTTCCTTGCTAAAGCCAAAGAGGACTTCCTCAAAAAGTGGGAGAATCCTGCACAGGTAAGCTCCTTCCTCAGCCTGCAGTATGTCTCTCCAATAGCATGACAACAAATGGCACATTTTAGTTCTTCTAATTCAGATGGTTGCTTTTTTTTTTTACATATATAAATAAATAAGAAACACTTTTAATAGTGATCTTATCTGAACATGTCTGAATCACACCTGGGCCTTTGTCATTTTTTCTTTTAAATGGGGTTTTCATTTGTTTCTTTTTCTTTTTCTGTTTAATCCAACATGATATGAAAATATAACTATTTCTATGGAGTCTAATATATTTTGACCATGAAGTGAAAATAAATGCTTGAGAAGAGCATCACCTTGATGATCATAAAGCTTTTCTTGGGAGCCTGCGCTCGTACCTTTTACCATTGGAAATAATTTTACAAAGCCTGTCTTCGCTTATAGACAACTTTTCTGTTGTATTGAGTGCCAAATAGAGTTTTTTTTAGAGTGAAACACACCATTCTGCTTTTCACTATTTGGATTTGATCCATTCAGTTTGCTGCATGAAGATGGTTTTCATTCAACTTAAACAGGAAGTGGGCCTGACTGGGTTAGGTCTCCATGGTGTCTTTAAACTGGAAGAGGGGATCTGTATGTAACGTGCATTCACTGTGTCCCAGTGGCTTTAGGTCAAAGCAAAGATAAAATCATCACTTCGTCTAAGTTGCTGAAAGTGAACCAGTGACAAATCTTTAAAATTCCTGACTGGTTCATCTTCATTTTTTAATGTGCGCACCATTTCCGCTCTTGTAAAATGCAGCCTTCCCCATCGCTCTTCCACATAAGTCAGGGAAACGTTTTTTCTGTTTCATCTGTTCAGAACACTGCTTGCCTGGAGCAGTTTGAGAGGTTGAAAACTCTGGGCACGGGCTCGTTCGGACGTGTTATGCTTGTGAAACACAGAGAAACGGGACAGCATTACGCCATGAAGATCCTCAACAAGCAGAAGGTCAGTCTGGGTCAGAGGTCGCCGTGCGTGCACTCGCTGTGAAACGCAAACGGGTGGATATGGTTGAAGGAAATCATTTCTTTAGAAAAGACTGAAATACAAATGCAAGTTTTGCCTGGATACAATATTTACATCATAGATGAGACACTGGGGTGTGATTTTCTGTGTACTTATGGATAATATTAATCAAAAGATGACTGAAAAGAATGTTTTTAGATTTTTTAATGAAGACATGCAAGTTAGTTTTCAGATAAAAATGTGAACTGTATGTGTAATTTAAGTGGCTCCAATTTTCCTTACGTATACTCAGCTCTACAACACAGGAGAACTTTAAAGTTTAAAAGTAAAGGTTATTATTGTCACACTATTTCACCGGTCCAGTCCACTGTGGATGAAAATATGTCGTCGATGAACTAAAAGCTATAAGCAGGTATAGAGAAGGAAATATTTTGGTTACCGGTTATTTGATCCTCAAATGTAGTTGACATCCAATTAAATAGTTGTTACAAATTTTCAAGCAATTTTAATGAAAATAAAAAGCAGCGCTGTGTACTCAAACCAGTATGGTTCAAGATGCCACAGCCTCTGATCTTCATACAACGTTTTTTGTTGTTAGTGCCTGATTAGAATGTCATAGTTTTGTTAAAATATTGTGAAGCCTTGCCGATCTCTCTGTTTTCTTCCTCAATCTCTGTCACTTTTGTTTCAGGTGGTGAAGCTCAAGCAGATAGAGCACACTCTGAATGAGAAGAGGATTCTTCAGGCGGTCAGCTTCCCCTTCCTGGTGCGGTTAGAGTACTCATTCAAGGTACCGACAACTGCGTGTACACAAACCTGTGTTTGATGTGTGTGTGTGCTCTGTTTATCACGAGATTTAGAGTTTGTGGTACATTTTTTGTGAAGGTGAAAACGCAAAAACATTTAACCACAGGACTGTTAATTTGTGGGTGAGAGTGCTGAAATACATGGATGATGTTTAAAATGAAAGGTTGAATTCTGTAAATTCAAATCCATGAGCTGAAAGAGCCTGAAGTGAGAGCGTTCACTGTCAGTGCAGTGGTTAGTGCTCTTGCCTCACAGCAAGGAGCTCCAGGTTCGATCCTGCTGTCCCTGATGGGGTTTCTTTGCCTGTGAATCTTCCTCTCTGAGTTGGATGAAGCAGCTCAGAGGATGAATGGCTGTTTGGAGAACAGAGCTTTTGACAGGACTTCCTGGTTGAAACCCCTCGATCGGTTAGAGACTGTGTGGGGATAGTGAAAGCTGCTGCTTCTGGCCCCCGACTGCTCCGCAGGTGAAGCCCGCTCCTCTCAGTGTGTAGTTCAGGCTCACCATGAACACCATGTGTCAAACGCAAGAAGAACAATTTACCACGACGAGCGCTGCTGCATCAAGCTGTCATTTCCCTCATCGTGTCGTTCTCCTCACTTTGATCATGAATCTGGAGGATTCCTCGTGCCGGTCCAGAGTGAGGTGAGCCGGTCAGCAGCTCTAATGCTGGCCGCCATCTTAATCAGTGGCTGTTTGTACTCCGACCAGCTCGCCCAGCTGACGGCCTTACCCCAAATACGGCCTGATTCAGGTTAAGCTGTTTAGACGCACCTGGATGCCCGGGGGATTGAATATCCTTAACACCTTAAATAAACTTTTCAGACCGTGTGTGTGTGTGCGGCGCACAGATGGAACAGTCAACAACAGACACAATCAAATCAACGTGTTTAGAATTAGTAGGTTAGAGTCTTGTTTCCTCACCATCTAAAAACATTCATAACACAGAGTGTCGGAGTCACACACGTGGCGTTTGGGCCGAGATGAGTCGCTGAACAGCGCTTGACAAAAGATCGTTTGAGTTCTGTTGACTGTTTAATGTGCTGAGGGCTCCTTCAAGTTCCTTTTTGTGGTATTGTACTGTGTGTCACATTTCCACATTTCTTCTTAATGTTTTAACAATAATAAAATAAAATAAATAAATGTACTTAAAATATCCCAAGAGCACAGATATAATCCACACCTGCTGTAGCTCATTCTGTGTGTGTGTGTGTGCATTAATACTCATGAGTGTGTGTGTGACCTCTGGCTCTCCGTCCTCAGGACAACACTAACCTCTACATGGTGATGGAGTACGTCCCAGGTGGAGAGATGTTCTCCCATCTACGGAGAATCGGCAGATTTAGGTCAGTGGTTTACAGTCAGGAGGATCGTTTTCCTGACGCCTACTGAAACAAACAGGGGACTCTCTGTTCTGTTCTCTTGTATTTTACTCTGTTCTATTTACGTCGCTTCCCAACTGTACGGTCAAACGTACTCTTTGTCCTCCTCTGTTTTTTTGTTTTGTTTTTTTTAAATACTTAGCTTTTATTGGAATATTAAAAAAACAAAACAAGTTACACATTTAAGGAAACGAAGTTAAATCCCGCAGGGGGCAGAGAAGTGAGAGTTGAAATTGAGGATGATGGGGATGATGAAGACCACCGACCACTTCCTCATTCTGCTGGATATTCTCTCCTGATTCTCCCCTCTCCTCTGCTGTGTGTGCAGTGAGCCCCACGCTCGGTTTTACGCTGCTCAGATCGTTCTGACCTTTGAGTACTTGCACGCTCTGGATCTGATCTACAGAGACCTGAAACCTGAAAACCTGCTCATAGACCAACAGGGCTACATACAGGTGAGAGGCATCAACGAGGAAACATTGATGAATTGATGGAACAGTTTGGCATTCGTCAAACAAGAATCCACATGAACTCAGAAATGGAGGGAGTGCAAAGTCTGAGTGAAAACAGCACGGCACGTTAAAAAAAAAAAAAAAAAAGCGTCTGACACACTTTCCTTTTTCCCAAGTTGACATTCTGAAATGTTTTGCCCCACCAACAGATGACCGAATACCACAGCCACTGCAGTTCTTCCTATTTTTAGCATGCAAACCTGGATTCGGGGTCTTTGTTTGACTTTAATGCAAAAGCACGAAAGCTGGCGTGAGGCTGCTCAGAGCAGGTGGTTCAACTCATTCAGTTCAAGCAGCACCATCCTAGTGAGACCATGCTGCTGAAGATTTAGCAATACGACCAGCACATACCATAGTAGAAAACTTGATTCCCTCCTTTTTGATTTACTGTAAATGTCGCTATTACCTGAAAATGTTTATTGACAGCTTCTTGTGTCAAAGCAGATTTTCAGTACCGCTTTAATTCAGTTCTAACTTCTTCTTTCTTCTTGCATTTCCCCAGAGTTTGTTTTAGAAAATATAAAAAGAGTGTCAGGGTGTTCCCTCCAGCAGTCACATCACTGTGTTTACAAATCATTTGGAAACGTGAATGATGCTCCAGCACATTGACAGTTTTTAGCCCGGATCGTGGCGCCCTCTAGTGGTGAAAAGTGACATTACAGCAGATCTTTTTTCTCAATGCCTCTCAAATGCGTGGTGTGATTTGTCATTTTCCTTCTTTCTCATCTCCTCGTCTTGCTGCTTTTCTTCTCCATTCCTCAGGTGACAGACTTTGGCTTTGCCAAACGTGTAAAGGGCCGAACCTGGACGCTGTGCGGCACCCCAGAATATCTGGCCCCAGAGATTATTCTCAGCAAGGTGAGTCAACCGTGTCCCACTTTTCATCTGCACGTTCAGATGAGGTGAGCTCAGACATCGGCCTCATTCGCACCAAGGAATCCATGATGACACTTTTTATAAATCATAAACTTTCTTACATCAAAGTTCTTCACACAAAAGAGAAATTCAACAAAACTAACACAGTCGTGATAAAAACATGCATATACACAAATAACAATCAAAATGATGAAAATACAGTTGACACCTGAAGAAAGCTGTATTCAAATAAAAAGGCTGTTGCTGCTCTGTAAAGCTGAGAATTTACTGATTAGGGTAGCAGCTGCCAAATATTTTAATTAATGAAATAAATGTGTATTTTCTGTGCACGAAAACAGAAACTTCTTTCGCCAGTCATTTTGTTTCATTACAGGAACTTTCATTAAGGCTGAATCATCTTCAGTTCTGCAGTTAGAAATGTACAAAGGTGTTTATCCATGAATGATTTAATGACCGTTAAAACGTTTTGAAACCCTGTATAAAACAGGAAGGATGCTGAAAGACCTTATTTCTCCACAGGGATACAACAAAGCGGTGGACTGGTGGGCTCTGGGCGTCCTGGTCTATGAGATGGCAGCAGGTTACCCACCCTTCTTCGCTGATCAGCCCATCCAGATCTATGAAAAGATCGTATCAGGGAAGGTGAGTTGGAATGTGTGGGGTTTTGAGGTGTGATGCTGCTCTCTTGAACTGTCTGCAGACTTTGATTGGTGTGTTTTTTTTAAACGTAGGTTTTCTTTTTCACTTCTATTCTCAGTAAAAACTTTTTCAGACATTGGTCTTTACATCTATTTGTGGTTAAATTCAAAATGTTTCACACCCACTAACTTGGAAGATTGGAAGTTCTGATTATTTTCCTCCTGAATGGTGCCACTTTTTTAGGAACCATGCATTTGTGGGATGAGCAGCAGAGCTATGTGGGTTTGCTCCCGTGAGGAATTCGAAGAGCGTTCTCCACCAATGCCAAATAGAATTCTGTGTTTTATTGTTGCTATTGATTGTTTTATTCTCCATTTGGTGTCAACAGAAAGTACTACAAAGCCAACGATCCACTAAACAGACATTTCCTTATATTTTGTGCAAAATGTAAATAAAACTAGAAAGACGACAGCTTTCTTAAAAAGCTGAACTCAAGTTCAGCAGGTTTTGGCGCCGTATCACATGATGAAAGTCAGTATTCAGTACTTTTTAACAAACTGTTTGACATGCACATTTAATTAGATCCCGGGCGTTCAACACATTTTAGTTCAGTTCCCACATACAGTTTAATTTCGTCTTGAGCCATAATTTCTCTGTGTTGCAAAATGTATGTGATGAAAATGTCTGTTTTCGCAAAAAGCCATTCAAACAATCTCATTTATGCCACAAGAGACAACTCATTTGGAGCTTCTCTGCTTACATTTACATTCACGCACGGCGCATTCACTCAATAACATCTAATCGAATTGTCAGTCTGTCAAGGAAACGATTTAAGCATGAGACCGAGGGAGATGTCAGAACAGCAAGATAGCACGAGATAAGACAGAAGATAAAGAAGATCAGATTAGAACAAGATGATAGTAGATGACAGTAAAAACAGCAATAAAAGCAATAAATAAGACACGAAGTCAACTGCCTTCACCTCACTCTGCCTCGTCCCTCTCTTCTCCTCTGTCCTCAGGTGCGTTTCCCGTCTCACTTCAGTTCAGACCTGAAAGACCTGCTGAGGAATCTGCTACAGGTGAAAACGAAGCGTCTCAGCCGATCCGCCGTCGTCGGCTCTGCTCCTGTGTAACTTTGATGGAAATGCGTCGGTGTCGCCCTCAGGTGGATCTCACAAAACGCTACGGCAACCTCAAGAACGGCGTCAACGACATCAAGGGACACAAGTGGTTTGCAACAACTGATTGGATCGCCATCTACCAGAAAAAGGTGTGTGTGTGTGTGTGTGTGTGTGTCTACACAGTTTTTTTTTCACATTCGGCTTTAAGCTGACGTTTGAATCCTGCATACAGGTGGAGGCTCCCTTCGTTCCCAAGTTCAAAGGCCCAGGCGACACCAGCAACTTTGACGACTACGAAGAGGAGGAGATCCGCATCTCCTTCACTGAGAAATGTGCCAAGGAGTTTGCTGAGTTCTAGAGTTAAAGAGCAGGAGAGGAAGAGAGCTGGAGGTAGGGAGAGTCGCTGGAAGGCTGGTCGAGTGGGAGACGTACACGCGGCGAGCACGGTCTCCTGTCCAAACACAAGCACCAGCTACAAAAAGAGGGGGAATGGGATAGAGAAGGGAAAAAAAAAAAAAGAGTAAGGAGACTGATAACCAGCAGTGTTGCCTTTTCAGTTGCATTTTTGTTGTATTTTATTTATTATTCTGTCTTATTTATTAATCCCTTTATGATGAAGGTTTGCTTCGGATTCAGAGGTGGCGAAAAACCCATAAATTTAGAGTTGCCTCGACGCGTTTTGATCCCAGACTTCCCTTCCTTTTTAATATTTTTTTTTTCTTAACATCTTTTTTTTTTCACATCATAAAAAAAATGTGTTTTCAGATCTACTTCAGTCTTTCAGTCACTACATGAAGCCCACTGAGTCCTGTGCAGGTTTGAGGACGGGTGATTTTGAGCACGTAAACGGTAACTCAGACCCACACACACACTTTTACAGCATCAGAGTGACATTATGCAGTTTTCTCTTGGTGTTTTTTTTTTTTTAACGCCCATATTTGAACGTTTCCTCTCTCATATCATTAACGGGATTGTTTAAGGCGTATTTGGCCATTAAAAAAGAAAAAAGAAAAAGAAGTAGATTGAGTCAGTTCAGTTTACTGTAACTCCATCTGTCGTTCTTTGTTAGCTCGGCCAGACACCGTGCATATCTACAGTGCTCCGTCTTTAAATGTCGTTAGACACTAGTGGCTTCGAGAATACGTCACGCTAACAAACAAGAAAATAGGACTAAAGGAGTGAAAATATCTCAGTTTCAGTGGTGTTGTGAAGAAACGCCGTAACGTAATGGTATCTCAGGTTTGAACATATCACTCAATACACATTTTATCAACACGAAGCGTCGGGATGAGCGATGGACGTTTGGGAGTTTGAAGTCCTGGTTTTCAGTCAGGAGGAGCTAAAGGGAATATTTAGACTTTTGGTTAGCGTCTTCCACAGTTTGCCCTTCCAGAAGATTTGATTTTTGTGGACTCGAACATCTCCGTTTCCATGAGAGCACTTCCTGTCTCAGCTGCGAGCTCGCCTCTCGCTCGCTGACGCCGTTCCGTTTTCGCCCTCGATAGCTCCGACTAAAAAAGAGAAAATCCGAGCCAATCGGCCGCACCCTGCTGCGGAGCCGTCTGAGTACCAGCCGCTGGAAGCAGTCCGGGTCGCCAGCTTCACTTTTTTTGTGTCCATCCATTCCTTTGACCAAACCGGGACGGCTCCACACACGACAGCAGCTCTGCTGGCAGGTCGAACACACGCGCTGTTTTTATGTTCCTGTGGTAATAATGCCAAGAGGACAGGCTC
Organism: Salarias fasciatus; assembly: GCF_902148845.1. NCBI lineage: Eukaryota > Metazoa > Chordata > Actinopteri > Blenniiformes > Blenniidae > Salarias > Salarias fasciatus. Next base: position 29,751,409 of record NC_043750.1, on the reverse strand, counting down.
GCCAGTAAAAAGTTACAAAAAATATATATATATTTCGCTGCTGCTGGACATGAATGGAGCTTTCTGTTGAGGAGAAACCAAACAGTCTTAGTGCTGATCATGACATTGGCTAATCTGAAAGACAGAGTTGTTAAAAATGCTCAAAAGGTGTTTATTGTAAGATCTTTCATTCAGAAAGTGAAGGTGAGCCCATTGCCTGTTTGAGACATTAAAATGCCTTCTTTATCGTGCCACCATGATTAAGACGTCCTGATTTGGTTCCTACGGCCGCTCTGGTTTTTCTCATGTTTTTAATCTTAAAATAAATAATAATAATAATAATAATGTTCATCCAGATTGGTTCAGACACAGCAAAATACAACAAACCTTCTGTCAGAATTACACTTTTGTGACGTGTAATCGTTTGTGTGTATCATTTGTAATATGGAATGATGTTTCAAACGGCCCAACATGAAGGAATCTGCAGCGTTGAGTTGTTTATCGTCCGACACGGCTCAGTGTCCACGGTCCCATTTGTCCGCTCTGGGGGTCCGGGGCCTCCTGCCCTCCTCACAGAGCTGCAGCCTGATCATTTGAATTCGGCACAGATTGACACTCGAATATGGATTACACAAGCAATGGGGGTCTCAAAAGCGCCGCCGTGGTGATTCGCTGTATAACGTTTTAATGAAGCTGGCGAGAGACGTGGCCGTTGAGATGAAGGCTGAGATGACCTGACGACGAGCGCCTTGTGTGGGTCAGCCTCAAAATAACTGATCCAAGAGCAGCTGCATGCAGCACGCCATGCAGGCTCTCCTTGATTAAAAAGGGCTCATTGATCAACCCAAACATGAACTGTAAATGAAGCAGAGTTCATATGAAAGGTTGATAATCAGAAGAAATGTGATATTCTGGAAAAATCCCATACAAAACAAGTGTGTAAATATGAAAAGTGCCGCAGCGTAACACAGTGTAGGTAGAATGTGGAGATAGGGGCTAAAACGTGTGGGTCACACTGGTGCATTCTGACTCCATATTGTGCTCATGTATTACATATTCTGCCAAAAAAAAAAAAAGTTATAGAGAATTCTCACAAATGAAGCACTCTGGTAAAAATGGGACAAATGTTTCTGATGGTCACATCTTCAACCAAGTCATGACCAAAAGATTTCTTTTTTTAACATTATTTTATTGTTTATTTAATGAACAATAAAAGCATTGCACAAACTTTTTTTTTCATTCCAACAAATGAAACCACTTAAAAAAAACGTATTATGGATATAAAGCTGCAAGCTGATCGGCTGGCTGTGACGAATTAATTTACAACCTGTTATATTTATTTCTTTTACATGGTTTGTTGAGACTTCCCATCCGCTGTATTTCCTCCATGTCAGGTTTAATGTTGACTATATCATCAAAATGTTCTGAAACACTATAATTGCGTGTCTCCTCGATGTTTTTTGCAGTGAAACAACTTCCTCTCAACGCAGGCACAATGCTGGTACCTACTGTCGCACTTTTTAGGGAAATGAGACCCCAATGTAAACCATGTTAACCCTTGCCACATACACACACACACTCTCTCTCTCTCTATTACACACACAAACACACACATGCATACACGCACACACACACACACACATCGCAAAGGGAAGCGTCTAAAGTCACGAGAACAGTGACAGAAAAACACGAAGTGTAATATTTTGCAACATGAGTATCATTCCAATAAAGTTTTACTTGTAAAATTCCTTGTGATGTGGTGTGTGTGCGCGCGCGCGTGTAAGTTCACACTGGGAGTGTGTTCCTGGGGAGGAATCAGAAATGTTTTCAGAGGAGAGGTGTTTTTTCTCAGCTTTGAGACCGGACGTCCATCAGAGCCTCCAGATGCGGGATGGAGCCTCCACCCGGCCCGCTGCTCGGCCCGGTCCTCGCGCGCGTCGCCGGAATCCGGCTGTTATCAACCGCGTTCCGATCAGATTTAAAGACTGTGAAACAAAGAACGCAGCTCCGTGCGGGAGGGGAGGAGGGGAGGAGGGGAGGAGGGGAGGAGGGGGGGGGGGGGGGGGGGGGGGGGGGCTCCAGAAGCGTTTCCATTCCACCTTAAATGCAATTTGCGTGTGTGGCCGCGGACGAGGCGCCTGGCGCCATCTTCAGTCCACCTTAAAAGCGCACAATTCGTGGCGAACCAACGCAAAGCGGTGAGGCAGCGAGGCTGCCGTCCTCATTCTCCGGCTGGGGATCGCACTTTGGCTCCCCGGCGTTGACACAGCGCCACTAGTGAAACAACAGAGGGGGAAAGACGCACTCGGGCCAAACCGCATCCGCAACAACCCGGGGGAAAGATGTCCGAGCCCAATAAGTACCGGGAGTGGATCCTGGAAACAATCGACTCTCTCCGCTCGAGGAAAGCCCGTCCGGACCTGGAGAGGATCTGCCGAATGGTCCGGAGGAGGCACGGGTCAGACCCGGACCGAACCAGGACGGAACTGGAAAAACTGATCCAAGAGCAGACGGTGCTCAAAGTTAGCTACAAGGGCTCCATCTCGTACCGGAACGCGGCGAAGGTGCAGAGGAAAAGCCGAAAGAAGAGTGAGTTTACGGCCGCTGGCGGCGGCGGCGGCGGCGGCGGCGCGGAGGCAGCGAGGGAGCGGACCAAACACGACCACCTCAACAACAACAACAACGGCGACAGTGCGCACAGCTTCACCGACCAGGAGGAGGGAGAGGAGGACTCGGAGCCCAGCCCAGACGCGCACGCACAAACATCAGCCAGCGCCTCCGGCAGGAGGCTGCAGCCTGCCTCCAGCCCGAGTAGCGGAAACGGGCGCCTCGGCTGTGGCGCAACACCGGGCTGCGCTGCCGGGAGCGGCTGCAACGAGGAGAAAGCAAGTGCACCGGGGGACGGGGGATTAGGACCGGAGGGAGCGGAGGAACGCCCGGCGCCCGCTCTGAGCGCGCGCGACGGGGCTGATGCCAGCGGGACAGCGGGGAGCGGCGCGGCGGAGCCCGGCGGGTCCGGAGCTGACAGCCCCAACAAAACTTGTTCTGGGAGCGCCGGCAGCCCCGCGCCGCCTCACAGGCTCAAGCCCAAACTTCGAGTCTGTGCAGGAGGCGGAACCAGAGCCGCGGGGAGCCACGCCAACTCCGACCTGGGCGACAGGCTGGTGGCTTCAGTCCGCAGCCTGTCCGAGAGGAGCCTGCGGGGGGGCTCCGCCGCCAGAGGCCACATGAAGCCGCTCGGCTTGAAGGAGATCCTGGGCTACCTGAGCAGCCAGGAGCGCCTGTCGGAGGAGAAACTGACCCGAGGCAAAGTCAAAGTGGTCATGGAGCGAGAAGTGGCGAGGGGCAGGCTGCGCAGGACGCGCTGCGGGAACATTACTCTTCCTCTGAGGGGGATGGTGCTGGAGGAGCCGCTGCCCAAGAATGCGACCGCTGACAGACTTGCGAAGAGCGCACTGCAGGACAGACACACGGCCAAAAAGGTGGGCAACGCCAACTTAATATTTTCAACACGTCCCGTCTTTTGACAGGGGACAGCGAAGAGCGGCTCGCAGATAAATTAATGACACACACACACACGCACACGCCCCGTACCGGGACGCGCTCGCCTTTTGCGTTATTCCTCCTGGTTGAACCTCGAGGTTTGCGGCGCAAAAGTGTGAGAGGCGGCTTTATTGTTGCTTCGCAGTGTCGGCGTTTAGTCAGCGGGATGCAACTGTGTTCTGCGCCGATTTCTCTTTTCAAGCCGCGGTAAATGTGTGCGTGTGCACGTGTGTCTGTGCGCGCGAGCGTGTGTGCGTGTGTAGCTTGGCTTCCTGCACAAAAGGTGCGGGTTACATGGAGGGAGCAGACGGCTCCGGAGCGGTAACCCCCCCCACCCCTCCCCTCCTCCACCACCACCACCTCCAGCTCGCGGGACGAGCGCGCGCACCATAAAGAGCGTCTCTGCATGGCGCGAGCACGAGAGCCGCCCGGTTTCGCGTCCAGATGAGTGTTTTCGGTGTGATCTGGCTGGCAGGAACTTTGGCGGAGCGCGGAGTGTCTGGGCCTGGCGCGCAGTAGGCGGTGTCTGTCTAAACTTGAGACGTGCCGCTGCCGCGCTCCTGTGCGCGCCGCCCGGCCGCGCAGGCCGGCGGAGACCTCACGCCAAACAAAACAAAAAAAAAAAAAAACACAAAAACTGCCGGGCATCACTGCTCGATCACGCATTTTCGATGTGATTCCTGCTCTGTCCCGACCCCGCTGTTTCCTCCCTGTAATCCGCCTCTCCGGTCTCTTCCCGCATCCCTCCCGCTTCGTGCCTCATTAAATCCTTTGTATCGCCTCTCCTCCCTCCCCGCCTCCCCGGTGGGGACCGCAAACTTGAGTGGGCTATACAGTAGGCGGCTTTTGTTATTTTTGATATTTCAGTGTGTCTCTCTCAAGTGGGAGGTTTTTTAAAAAAAAATTTTTTCAGTAACAGTATCCGCCCGAAAAAAGAAGTGCGGCAGGCCTAATATCACCAAATCACTAAGAGCCACGCCGAACAAAAACTTGAACAGATTGAAACCGAACGGAAGCGGCCGCCTCGCCTCAATTCACCTTTTTAAATAACGGAAACCGATTTCTTGTACAACTTTATGTCAATGCAGCCGCCGTCGCCCTCTCGCAGAGAGAATGAGCCAATGGAAACAGAGGAGCGGGGAGAGAATGAAGAAGAAGAAGAGGAGGAGGAGGAGGAGGAGGAGGAGGATGATCCCCGGAGTTCTGATGAGGAGGGAGGACTATCCCTGGTAGCCATGACAACCGAACCAGGGCTCATTGAGAAATCCAGAGAAGATGCTGAGATCCAGACAGCATCAAAGCAGGAGAGTCCCCAGCAGCAGCAGCAGCAGGGTGGCAAAGGTGTGTGTGTGTGTGTGTGCACGTGCGTATGTGGACTCCTGACAAACACTAATTAAACAGGCAACTGTTGTTATCATCTTCCGCTGCTTATAATCGTCATCTGGCTCATTAAACTGTAGCTGCAGAATCGATTTCATTTAATCCATTTAAATCCACATCGGCCTTCCTTCACATTTTAGCCTTCACGTTCGTGAACACACACATTTCATTTTAACTCCAGTATGAGTTCTGTAGTAATGCTGAGATGAATGAGAAAGAATGCAACTATGCAGAAATCATCCGTCAATCCCTCATTGGTTGGAGGAGGATGGAGCCTAGCAAATCATTTAAGACTTCTTTTTAATTGGAAATAGAACACACACACACACACACACACACACACACACACACACACACACACACACACACACACACACACACACACACACACACACACACACACACACACACACACACAACTGATCTTAAACACAGATGCTGATGCTTTTCTTTCCATTTATGTTTTCCATTTATAACTTTTAAAAGTGAGCCATCGGATTTAAGTTGAGCATGAACTGGTTTTATTTTAACTTTTAATGTTATTTTCATTTTTAAAGATTGAATGATTTTATTCTGGGAGTTGCATTGCTGTTGTTTTAATATACTGTGTGGGAACACTTGCTGCTGCTTCCTCCTAATCTTCTGACTCATACTGCTGGTTTTTCAGAGACTTCCACGCCCGATTTCCACCCTAAGACCGAGCCTCCACCTGCTCCGGGAGCGCCGCTCTCACAGTGTAATGGCACACTGGAGGACAGAGCTTTTTCCCCTGAGCAGCTACATATGGAGACGCAAGTGAGTGAAACATTTACATCTCTTTTCTTGGTTTTTATTATGATATAGTACTTTTTCACATGCGTTACCAGAATAAGTGAGTGCAGTTAGGATTCTCATTGGCTCAGGTTCTAGTTCTTTCTGTGTGGAATGTGGATGTTCTGATCCTGCGTCTGTTTTCTTCAGGCACTCTGGTTTCCTAAAACATGAACATGCGGTTCATTAGTGACCCTAAATTGAAAATTGTTGTAAATGTGTGTTTTTTTCTGTGATGGACTGGTGACCTGTTGAGTCTTTCTGCAACCGTAATTTGAAGAATTAGAATAAGAACAGAGAATAAGAAAAATACATTTATTTGCATGTTTTTTCTCCTTCAGCACTTACTGATATAAAAATTGAAATGCAAAACATGTAAAGCAAAAAGATTTCCACATAAAGCAAAAATAACACCATGGTATTACAGACAGTTTGTGTAGATGAATGTAATCAAATTAAGGCCATAGGAGAAGAAAATGAAGCTAAACTAAACCGTAAAGTTGGATAAAGTGTAAATTAGATGAAAAATTGCAGTGTGTAAGTATATAATAGCAATTTGTCTTTAAGAAGTACTTTAAAATGCTACTTTTCAGTGAGTTATGTTGTCACTGTGTTTTAAAGCTGACTGAAATGTGAAGTTGTATTTATTATGGACAAAAGCGTTTGTGCTTATCAGGTCAGTTTGTGAAGCTCAGAATCTTGTATCATACTGATATCAAATTTACTTTGTATCCGTTTTTCTTTCCACATCATAAAATTTCCATGCATAATTTGACATTCTGCTTGTTGTAACATCATCCACGGTCAGTGTGTGTTCACAATTCCCACTGCTGCAAAAGCAAACGTTAATATCACGCTGTAAAGCTTTAAGCTCTATCTAGGAGATTGAATCGTTAATATGTGCGCTGCGTCTCAGTGAGATAATCACAAAGGTCAAATCTGTGTCTGTGCTGTCATTTCACCGATTCTCCTTAATCTCTTTACTTGTGGAGTTTTGTGTCTTTTATCAGTGCTCAAATAGAAAAAAAAAATCTTCAAAACAAATCCTGTAATCGAGATGACAAGAGCAGAGAATCTCACCTCAGATTACAGAAAGTCATCAAAGTTATTTCTGAATACAGTTTAGTGCAGAATTAGATTATTATTTTGTGTAATTAACTTCATGTTCTGTAATCTGATTGAGAGCTCATCAGGATCAAATGAGCAACAGCAAAAGAAAGAATATGAACAATAAATAATAAGTAACAGTGACAATAATATAGAATGGAGAAGATAACTGTGACATTATTTACATTCTTTTAGAGTAATGTTGGTATTAACTGGTAATGAACCAGAGATGATTTAGATCTCATGTTCAGGGCCAAAAGGAAACTCATTAGTGTTACAAATTAAACCTGAATCCCATCAAAAAATGTCTGTGAACAGATTGAAGTCATGATTGTGAGGCGTTATGTTTAGTTTCATGGAGATCTGGAGCACATGTCAAATCTCCAGCACTTCGCCCTCCACCGGGGTCCTGATCGAGAGCAGCGGTGGATCATTTCTGCACAGAGGAGTCGAGAGGAGTCAGGCTTAAACGCTTCTCAAAAGCAAAATGAACAGAGACTGGAAAGTGTTTACTCTGCTGGGATGCTGTTCCTGTTTTAATTCCAAACCTCTCAAATCAAAAAGACTCTGCTGGATAAAGTAGTTAAAAATTCTACAAACTGCTAAAATTGCTAAAGACCAGAGAAAAAAAAGTGTAAGGAGGAGTGGCTTAGAAAAATTTGTCAAAATGTTTGAAATGGACAAGAATGGAGCAAAACTAATCAAAGGATTAAACTGGCTAAAATGACTGAAAATTAATGGTCACAAATGAGAGTGGCTAAAACAACCAAACTCGCTCAATCAGGCTAAAAATGGCTGCAGAAGCTAAACCATGAAAACTCTACATTGCAGTCATGAAATGTTGAGAAACACTACATAAACATAAGCGACGTGTGTCCTCTTTTATGATTAAAGGAGTTTTGTTTGTTTGACAAAAATGTCTCTTTAGATAGGAGAGGCTGCAGAGCCCTGGCCTCATCCAGTCACCCCACATCCAAACAGAACGCCCATGATACATGCGCTTCTGAATTATTTTATTTTATTTTTTTATTATATTTTTTCCTGAGACAGCAGCTTATTATGACTGTGTGAGAGACCCTGTTACATCCATGTGCACTATGGAGCTCTGTGGGTGATGGAAGCTGAGGATGACTGAGGTAGTTTTTTTTAGTCTTTCAGGTTAAAGTGACAAGAGTTTTCTCATCGGCGCCAGGCTCCACTCCTCCATCAGTCTTCTAAATACCTTGCACATCACCGTTTACACCCTCACAGCAGATGGCCTGAAGTGTCCCAGTGCAGTTTTGCTCCCGCTCGCCTCGTCCTTCATCTCAGGTGGAGGTCAGATAACAGTGACTCTTTCAGCAGTCCTCTGACTCTGTCTCCTCTTTTTTGTTTTTTCAGAATGGGACCCAGCCAGATGGCATAAATCACTCATCGTCGGGCTTTAACAGTGAGTCCCGCTCTTTGCGATGCTCTCTGAATTTACGACATTGTGGTGTTTGGAGTCACAGCTGGCTGTGAATGTGTTCCTAACAGGCTTGGAGTGTAAGACGGAGGTTGGAGTGTCGTCGTGTCTGCTCACTCCCACTGCCTCCCCGAGAGACTCGGGCCCGCCTGAAGAGCGAGGCTTCGGCGGAGGGTGAGTGCAGAACAGATGCTGGCATCGCTGATGCATGTCTCTGCACAGGTGTCTGAGATCTGCTGGAGTCCAAACCTAATGACGGATCACAGCTCGCTCTTACGTTAAACACATTCTGATCTCAACAGCATCTACGCTGTTATCTTTGGCTCGTGCGTGCAGCTATTTCCGCAAGTAAAAGTATCTGTATCGTAGCTACAAAAGCTGACTCCTGTTCCACGGCTTGTGGCTTCCAGGCTGATGAAGAGTGAGGGGGCCAGCGGCAGCCCGGCGGACTGGACGGTGTCTGACGTGGTCAGTTACTTCACCGCAGCAGGCTTCCCCGAGCAGGCCGCCGCCTTCAGGACCCAGGTGAGCCCGCAGGCATCACTCATGGCCGTTAGGGGGCGCCACCGGCAGGCTGTAACCCATCCTTGCTCTCTTCATCAGGAAATCGATGGGAAGTCTCTCCTCCTCATGCAGCGGAACGACGTCCTGACAGGCCTGTCCATCAGGCTCGGCCCCGCACTCAAGATCTATGAGCGACATGTCAAGGTGCTGCAGAAAACACACTTTGAGGACGAAGACTGCTAACAACACACACACAATAACACAGGACTCGTGTGTGTCTATATATAACTCAGCTAGTGTAAAAATGCATGCCTGATATAGAAAACAATACACTTCACTCTCATGTCATGTCAGATCACACACACACACACACACACACACACACACACACACACACACACACAGTTCCCTCTGTGGACGACAAGGCGTTTCTGCCAAACGGAGCACAAACTGATGGAGGGAGGGAATAAACTCATAAACGCGGCATTTTAAGCAGCAGAGATGCAAAACAATCATGCAAGTACACTTTTTACCTTTTTTTTTAAACTAAAATCAAGCACTTTGCTGTTTTTTTATTGATTGATCTGTAGACGGTTTGTGTTTTGTTGACCCTCATGCACATTTTTGTCCGAGACGGAGATTTTGCTTTGCTGAGGTTGGAGGAATTGGCATCTTTGTGACTGTGATGGGTGGGGGGTGGGGTGGGGGGGTGGGGGGGGGGTTGCGCTCGTGGTCCAGTGTTGGACGAAGCTGCTACAAGTCAAAGGTTGGGCAGATCAAACTTATTTCCAGAGGTTGCATTAGGTGATTGGCATGCCGACCCGTCATCGTCATCCTGTCTGCAGAGGAAATACAATCCTGCGCAGAGTTTTCTGACCTTTTGCACACAGTTGCTTGTTCGAGCAATAAGCTGATCCTTTCTGCTTTAGAGGTTCTTTGTAGCCAAAACCTAAAATCATTGAACGGAGCTGTTTGTTTCCCGCTCTGGCCGATATGCATCACCTCTCCAGGGCTGGTTTCACAAAGACAGTGGTCTATGGGTTGACCCTGGGGTTATGTGGGAGAAATGAGCCCCTCCCCTCAGAGCTGGAATCGCAGTGTGACCAACTGATTTAAAGCATCTTCTCCTCGGCAGGTGTCAGTCATTGCTATCGTGCACAGCTGGATCTCAGTTGTGTTCAGTGACTTCTGAAGGCCAGGGGTGTAAACGTAAGGCTGATCAGACGCCGAGAGCACGTCTTTGTGAAACCAGCGTCGGAGAGCGCGGCAGAAATGTTGCTCGATCTCACCAGCGAACTGAACCCAAATCAGCAGAACAATCAACTCTCAGCTCCTCGGCCGAATGTAAATATATTAAAGATACATTCATTTTATGCATTATTTGTTTATGAATTATGGAAATTCCATTATCAGACGGAGAGATGTCATTGCAGGGTACAGCTGAGTCAATCAATCAATGAATCTCACACCACCAGCACTTTTTACCAGTTTTCAGTGGTTATTACCGTTACTAGCAACCAAATGCAGTCAGACTGTCTCACATCTCGTTCCCATCTCAACTCGAACTGCGCACATTCCAGGTCTTAAATTGCTGTTATCGTAGTTTGTCTTTTCTTCATCGCACTGGTTTCATTGTGTTTTTGCTGAGATCAGATCCGCGGTCTGCTTCCAGACCTCCTCTACCTCTCGCTCTCTTCTCTCTCCATCGACGTTGCTGCAGAAGTCCTCCCATTCTCTGTTTTCCACACCGTTTCATTCCCATCTTTAAAATCTGTTGGCGAGATCGTCCCGGTTCTCACAAGAGGAATGTACAGTAATGCCTTTGTTGCTTGTCTCCTGTTTTTTTTTTTATGTTAAAGGACAATTTTAGTAATAAAAGTTTACATTGAAATACCAGCATGTGTGAAAGCTCAGTTGCTGCAGTTGTGTTCGGGTGTGTCCCTGTGCTCTCTGGAATATTTGCATATTTAAATAGGGTTCTTTAAGGATTTTTACAAACTTCAGAATCATCTCCAAGAGTGTACGCATACAATTCAATAACACAACCACACAAATGTTCCAGATGCCTTAAAAAGTCCATGTAGACCATTAAATTAAGAATACAGTTTTTCTACGGCGGGACTTGAGTTTATTTCAGAGCCGAAATGTTTCACTCCTGGAGGTGAAACAAGGAATATGTGAGAACATTTTGGAGAGTAATCCTTTGGATGCGTCACAGCGGCCGGGACCTGCTGGCTCCCACCCCCCCATCACTGGTCGGTGTTGGGGGAGGAGGAAATACTACGCTATATCTGTTCTGGGACTCTCTCCAAGGTAAGAGCCTCTGATCTCTGAGTGTATATGAGCATGTGCGACCATGATGGAGTTATAATAAGACAGGGAAGCAGATGAGCGCAGTGCGCTGCCTCTGATAAACAGGACTCTGCAGCTCGGAATTAAAAAAAAAAGATGGTTTAAAACGAGAGAAGAAAGCTTCAAAACATCACCAGGACGGGTCGGACGGGCTCAGATGTGAAATCTCTGGCAGGGTCAAGACCCGAGGTCGACCTCCGAGTTTATCACGGCTAACAGGAGAGGAGGCCGGTGAAGAAGTGAACCCTGAGGGGAGGGGAACCGAGGGCTTCTGAACTCTGAAAAGACAAAAAGGAGCAGTCATGCCAGGCTCGGGAGGCGCAGAGTGAGTAAAACACAGCGTGTGTGTGTGTGTGTGTGTGCTCTCCCTCATCCATATTTGAACACACAGCAGAATACTTCTCAGATCTGGCGAACTGACGTTTTCTGTGCGGTTGTTTGTCTTGAAACCACTTCTAGTGATAAATCAGAGCGAGGCTGATCAACTCTGCAAACAGATGAAACGTTTCAAACAAACCACTGAGAAACGATTGAGGGAGTTTTTTTTTTTAAAAAAAAATGTTTATAGATTCCAAATTGTTGCTACGCACAGAGCAAAAGAGGGTCTAAATACAGCTCGGTGTCACATGGGGAAATTAGAGCCTGCCTGCATGTGAGAGTCATAACGCGCCTCCTGTCTGGAAGGCCGAAGGGTGAAGACTTCTCCACGGCCATCCTGAGGCAGAAACACCGGCCCAACAGACTCATCGTGGACGAAGCCCTCAACGAAGACAGCAGCATCGTCAGCCTGTCCCAGGTGTGTGTGCGTGCGTGATTATCCACATTAAAAAAAAAACAAAACAAAAGAACAAACCAACAAAAAAAAACAACAAAAAGCTCCATATTGTGAGCAAGTTAGTCAGAACAGAGGACCCACGTGCTAAAGCCTGAGCTTGACCCTCCTCCAGAGCAAGACGGAGGAGCTGCAGCTCTTCAGAGGAGACACGGTGGTGCTGAGGGGACGCAAGCGGCGGCAGACGGTGTGCATCGTCCTGACGGACGACACCTGCGGGGACGAGAAGATCCGGATGAACCGCGTGACGCGCAGCAACCTGCGCGTGCGGCTCGGTGACGTCGTCAGGTCGGTTCAGGAAGCGCTTCATACGATAATTAATAATAATAATTAATGATTTTAAATCTTGTGCCAAACTATGACTGCTGTTAGTTTGTCTAAGTTTATATAAAGTACCTATACAAATAACGCCGTTAAAAAGAATATTTCAGTAAAAGAAGAAAATACAAAACAGGAGTTCCTTTCTGTGTTTGCATGTTTTCCTATTGTGGTTTCCTCCCACAGTCATGCACGTGACGGGAATTGGTGACCCCAAATTCCCCGATTTTTTTGACATACCAGGTGTAATTTTACTTGGTGTAGGAAACCATGTTAATCAGAGCAAATACACACCAATTTCCTAAACAAACGGAATCATTTTAAGACATTTTTGACTAGAACACATGAAAATCAAAACTGCAGTATCCCAATAGATTATTTCACAAGATAAATGTATCCTTTTTAAAAAAGAAGGCCATGATTTTCACAGTTAATACAATGACAAAACAAATAATAAAGCATAAAGGAAAAGCTGACAAAATATTTCCATTTTAATGATATTCTGATACTTTAAGATGCACCAGCAGAAATAAAATGACATATGGTGCTTCAAAAATGATCCTGATGACAGAAATGCAAGTAAAGTCATTAATCTGAAAATTGTTGATTTGTCACTTGCACTCTGTCTTCTCAGTGTCCACGCCTGCCCTGATATCAAGTACGGGAAGAAGATCCATACTCTTCCTATAGATGACACCATCCAGGGTCTCACAGGGAACCTCTTTGAGGTTTTCCTCAAACCGTACTTCCTGGAGGCTTACCGGCCCGTGCACAAAGGTACAAAACAGCTCTGATCGCTGTAGAAAAGAATCCGGTGATCCCACTGAAAAAGCACAACCTAAACTGGCCTTTTCTCTGTGCTGTCAGGCGATATATTCTTGATCAGGGGGAGCATGAGGGCGGTGGAGTTCAAGGTGGTGGAGACGGACCCCAGCCCTCACTGCATCGTGGCCCCGGACACAGTCATCTACTGCGAGGGCGAGCCCATCAAAAGAGAGGCGAGTGAGGGACAGAAGCCAAGACTATACCCACTGTTTACTGTTCAGCTGAAATGTGGATATTGATGACAAAAATCTCATGACAGTTCACGTGAATAAATACTTAAATAATCCTGTTTGGAGAATGTCTGTCCTGACCGGTCTGAGTTTCTGCTCGGTGCCAGGACGAAGAGGAGACTCTCAATGACATCGGCTACGACGACATCGGAGGCTGCCGGAAGCAGCTGGCTCAGATTAAAGAGATGGTGGAGCTTCCGCTCAGACACCCGGGACTGTTCAAGGCAATCGGGGTGAAGGTAGGACACGCAGCAGCTTCTCTCCGTTGCACTGTGTCGTTTTTTTTTTTTTCTTCATGGCACAGCGTGCTCTCCTATCCTCTCTCTGGTTCAGCCTCCCAGAGGGATCCTGCTCTACGGCCCTGCAGGTACAGGGAAAACCCTCGTGGCTCGAGCTGTTGCCAATGAAACGGGAGCTTTCTTTTTCCTTATTAATGGTAAATGCTTTCATTCATTCACCCTGTTTTTGCTTTGTCATAGTGAGAAAGCACGATATAAAAGAAAACTTGTGTTTTTCAGTAGTTCTTATAGACAATGACTCTAGTATTCTTTTATTTTCCTTTGAAATGGAACCATATTTGTATGGAAATACATGTGTGGGATGATCAGAAGAGGCACACAGATTTATTATTCAATTATGACTGTTGGAAAACCTGCTTCTCTCTTTTTAAATACATCAATGACTGTAATAGAGAAAGTAACAAAATCCAAATACTGTCACCAATACAGTTCACTGAATGCTCCCACATCAGTACGGCTTACATCCTGTAATCTGCCTCACTTTTCTCTCTTGGTGAAATAATGAAGCGATTTGGGGCTTTGTGCAGGAATTACTCAACAAAATGTGTCTTATTCTGCCACCAGGCCCTGAAATCATGAGCAAACTGGCAGGAGAGTCAGAAAGCAACCTGAGGAAGGCCTTCGAGGAGGCGGAGAACAACGCTCCGGCCATCATCTTCATCGACGAGCTGGATGCCATCGCTCCCAAGAGAGAAAAGGTGAGGCAGCAGGAGGAAAGTCGAGAAGCAAACTGCGCGGCCCGGCTGCACAGGCTCTTCTTTTGTCGCTGTCAGTATGCGGACGTGCCAGACTCTGAACCTCTGTTGGGTTTTCTACACGCGCGCAGACTCACGGTGAAGTGGAGAGGCGCATCGTGTCCCAACTCCTGACCCTGATGGATGGCTTGAAGCAGAGAGCTCACGTGGTCGTCATGGCAGCGACCAACCGGCCGAACAGCGTGGACGCCGCTCTGAGACGCTTCGGTCAGGACGGCCGCGCGCACACGCTCACACGCGTGCCGAAACGCACACACTTCAGCTACAAAGTTACAGACGCGTGGGTGTCTGTCTTCAGGCAGGTTTGACCGGGAGATCGACATCGGAATCCCAGATTCAACTGGACGACTGGAAATCCTGCAGATCCACACCAAGAACATGAAACTGTCAGATGATGTTGACCTGGAGAGAGTGAGTCCCACACAGACGTCCGCATGCCCAAAACACTGGTTTTATTAGGAAGATCGGCTTCAGGGACATAGTTTATAGCATATTTAATCAAAAATGCATTAAAAAACATCAGTATTTCAAGAAAACATGATTAGAACCTAACTTGACTCAATATAACATATCAAAAATGTACAGCAAAATATTTACTTTGATGAAAAAAACTGTGATTTGCAGTTTGTTTTGGAGGATTTTCATGTTTTCCTTTTCTCACATCAGAGATGTTTCTGAATCCTCACTGCGTACTAGAAAGATTGCAAGATCTGACTTTCAATTTCTGACACATGCAGACACAGTTCATCAGAAAATGAAGAATCATTGGGACTAATATCAGTTTTATTAAATGACTGAAATTCCTCTGACTTGACACTCTTCATAAAACTCAAGAAAATAAAGAGGGAATCTTGAATCTATATAATTAGAAATGAATAAAAATGCACAATTTTTGACAAACAAACCTTTTTCATAAACACACACACACTCACACACACACCTCTTGAATTATGAAACTGACATTGGAACAACAAACACATAAAAACATAAATTATCATTTATTTCACACTAGTGAACAGTTTTCTTTCATAAACAATATCTTGTGTGAATTCTAGCTCTAAATTGCCTCAAATATTTATTTTAGCTTCGTTCAGCAATGTATTCGAGGTGAAACTCAACATTTTTTCTTGGCATCTTTTCCGATGCTGCAGTGGTGTTTTCAAATAAATGTTTATCATCCCAACTTTTTTTTGTTTTTTTTGCCTATTTAAACAAAAACAAATCCCAGATCGCCACAGAGACCCACGGCCATGTTGGCGCAGATCTGGCCGCTCTGTGCTCAGAAGCCGCGCTGCAAGCCATCCGCAAGAAGATGACCCTCATCGATCTGGAGGATGAAACCATCGACGCCGACGTGCTCAACTCCCTGGCAGTTACCATGGACGACTTCCAAGTACAACACCCTCCCACGTGCTCCATATAGTCATACTATAGAAACTTCAGCTCCTCCAGACTATATTTTAGTGCAGAAAACTTCATGCTTGTGAGACAAACATCAATAATAGTTCATGAATGAATACAGATGCGTTTCCATTCCCTGAAGCCGCGTTTCCCGTCCTCAGTGGGCGTTGAGTCAGAGCAACCCCTCGGCTCTGAGGGAGACGACGGCAGAGGTGCCTCAGGTCAGCTGGGAGGATGTTGGCGGGCTGGACGAGGTCAAGAGGGAACTGCAGGAGCTCGTTCAGGTAGAAGGAACACACTCCAGACGGCTCGGCACGCAGCGGCAGGCACGCTCTTCACCGAGCCTCGTCTCGCGCTCCCCAGTACCCCGTCGAGTATCCGGACAAGTTCCTGAAGTTCGGGATGACCCCGTCTCGCGGCGTGTTGTTTTACGGCCCGCCCGGCTGCGGGAAAACCCTGCTGGCCAAGGCCATCGCCAACGAGTGCCAGGCCAACTTCGTTTCCATCAAAGGCCCTGAGATGCTCACCATGTGGTTCGGAGAATCTGAGGCCAACGTCAGAGACGTGTTTGATAAGGTGAGAACGGGTGAAGTGAGGGTGAGGTCAGTGTTCGGCAGGCGACAGTCTGAGCAGCATCACAGGAATCCAACCGTCAACACCACTTTCTGTCCCGTTCTTTTCAACATCCTCAGGAAGATTCTATTGGGTGTACGTCCGTCTCTGAACAGTAAATCTTACCATCACTCCGACTGTTCCTGCAGGCCAGACAGGCGGCCCCCTGCATCCTTTTCTTTGATGAGTTAGACTCCATCGCCAAATCCAGAGGGGGTGGTGCGGGGGATGCAGGCGGCGCCGCGGACAGAGTGATCAACCAGATCCTCACCGAGATGGACGGCATGTCTGACAAGAAGAACGTTTTCATCATCGGCGCCACCAACAGGTGTTCAACACGGTCCATGACTGTTTTTTTTGCAGAGCTGTTGATTTCATTTGAGTCTTTTCTGATTTCTCCTCCCGTCGCCGTCTCCCCTCCACTCATCACGTCAGACCAGACATCATAGACTCGGCCATCCTGCGGCCGGGCCGACTGGATCAGCTCATCTACATCCCACTGCCCGACAAACCCTCCCGCAGAGCCATTCTGAATGCCAATCTACGCAAGTCTCCTGTTGCACGAGTCAGTGAAACACGCACAGTTTGAAATGTCTCTGTAAATCCCTCTTCCTTAGAAACACATTTCAAAATACAGGCTAATGTTAAACTGATGTCTGTGTAAAGCATATGTAAACTGTCGTCAGCCTAATCAATAAGAACCTACCGCCAACATTATGTGCTCATTGGATTCATGGATAAAGGCTGAGACAGCGAGATTTAGGCTCCATTTACACGATGTTTCAAGTGACAAAGCATCGATTTTGAGTTTTCGTTTCAGAAAAATTTCATGTTTTCATGACAGAGTTTTGAAAATGAAATTTGTTTACACTAAGAACAATGTAGTTAGCATGTAGGGCCACTAGTGGGTGCTGTTGATTGTTTTTGTAATGCAGCCACACACCTGCTATAAACATGAACCATGGAGAGTACTGACTCTATTGGCTTACTGTTTCCATGGAGACGGGTTAAGAAAGTTATTGGAAATTTCCACCTCTGGGAGCTGTTTTCAAAAAGTTATTTTCAGTGGCTCTGAGCACAGTTGTAGAGTAAACAAGTCACCAAAAACTCAATGAAAGTTTTCTGTTTTCACACTGCAGTGTAAACAGGGCCGTCGGCAGTATCACCAACGAACTCACGAATCCCTGCTGTTCCCGTTTAAAGCTACTAAAACATTCAGGGATCACTACTAACAATGCAAATCTAAACATTTAACATTAACACAGAGCTTCAGCTCATGCCTTTTGTTTTCCACTCTGTCTGTAGGACGTGGATCTAGATTACCTGTCTCGCATCACCGAGGGTTTCTCCGGAGCCGACCTGACAGAGATCTGCCAGCGGGCTTGTAAACTGGCGATCCGCGAAGCCATCGAGGCCGAGATCAAGGCTGAGCGCCAGAGGCAAAACAGACCGGGCATCCCCATGGTCAGCAGCAGCGCCGCCGCGCCGCCTCATTACGATGCTGCTGTTCCTCACCTGGTCGCCTTTTGGGCAGGTGGAAGCAGTTTGTTGTTTTTGTTTGAGAAAAATATCAGGCCCAGATGGTAAAGTTTTGAAAACTCCTCATGCACACAGAAAAGCCAAACGTTGAAATCCCAGACCAGTAGTCAGTCCAGGTATCTGTATGTTGGTGATAGTGAGTCTGTCCGCCTGCATTTGGCTTCACTGTAATGTTTTGGTAAAAAGACCACAGGTTAGAGTTTGAGGTCCACCGTCTCTCTGAGAGGGAATCCAGACAGCGGCCGACCGAGTCGGAAAGCACGGTTATAAAGTCTGAAGGGAAGATTGGACTTTCTATTGATCCACAGAATCACATCTCAGAGTGGTGCCAGGCTGTGTGTGCTCGGTACAGACAGAGACTGTGAGAGATCAAAAGTTCCCGAAAGGGCGGCTGTGCGTTTTGTAACTCATAGCCTTTGGACTGGGAGCATACACACACACGTGCACACACCCACACGCACACACATCCACAGTGTACAGCTTTTGTGTATTTTCTGCCTACAGGATGAGGATTTTGATCCCGTCCCGGAGATCAGGAAGGACCACTTTGAGGAGGCGATGAGATTCGCTCGGCGCTCCGTCAGCGACAACGACATCCGTAAATATGAGATGTTTGCTCAAACTCTCCAGCAGAGCCGAGGTTTCGGAAACTTCAGGTACACGCAAAAACATGCCCCAAACAATACTGATCCCTTTTTTTTTGTTGCGCTCCTGTTAGTTACTTTTTAAATTTGACCCTCCAGGTTCCCGTCTGCTGCTGGCGGCCAGTCTGGAACCCAGGGCTCTGAATCGGGGAGGCCGGGTCTGCACAGGGAGCACGGCGACGACGACCTCTATCAGTGACAGAAACGCTGCTCTGCTCATCCCCTTTAGCTGGAATGCAGTGCAGTCTGTTCCTTTTTCTTTCTTGGAAGAAATGTGAATGTATGAATATGAGTGTAAATTTAAGGTTAAGTTGCAATCAGTTGATACTACCATCAATACCAAGGAAGTTTTTTTTTTCTTAGAAAGGCCGAACGTCATCACAGCTTTGATTTTAGGAGTGACCAGTTTGTTCAATGAGGGTTACGTCAGGTGTGTGTATGGATGAGTTGAAAATGTAATCAGTCTATTTATTTCTTTATTTCCAATGACTTAATGGATTCTTGAATTCTGAGTATTTGCATATATCAATATGCTGGTATAAATCGATCAATTTGCAACAACAACAAAAAACTCCATAAAATTCCCTCATGTGTTGTTGTCAAACTATTTTTACAAAAAAAATCTGTACAAACTACTAGATTTGTGACAATGATGTTTTACTGAAAAAAATTTGACAAATCATGCTATACGAAAATCAAACCAATCAATAATAAAGTTAAGAATTACTGAACTGTATTTAACTGCTCTGGAAAGGTTTTTTGTTTGTTTGTTTGTTTTTTGTTTCTTGTATGTTCTGTTATTTTCTCTGTGGGTATTTTCTATATGTAGTCATTCTTAAGTATTTTTGTGGCTATTTTTTGTCTCCATTCACAAATGTATGTACTTATGACCTTCTAAATTATCCACAACTTCCGCAGAGTCTGTACAGTATAAGCTCATGTATGCTAAATCAGGTTTTACAGGTGGCCTTTGTCACCAAAACATAATGAAGGAGCAAGAAGCTATAGCTGCAGATTTGGTTTTTGACCGCGAAACAACACCATTTTGAAAAATGTGTTTCCATCGTGTTTTAATAAATGATAAAAAATAATATACATGTATGTTTTTCACAATTTGCTTGGTGGGTTCCTGGGCCAGATGGCAGGTTCTAGGAATAAGGTACCTTTTGTTAGTTTGTTTGTTTTTTCTGTGAAATTAACATAATCGGATTGCACAAAATGGGTCTTTTTCTTGTTATTCTGTTTTTAGGTGAAACAAAAACAGAAAAAAGCTAAATTCAACTCGCTTTTTCATTTTTCCATTCCGACTGACAAAACAGATTTACCACTCAATCGTTATTGACAGGTGGGCGGGGCTTAACACTTCTTGCTTCTGATTGGCCCATTTTTGCAATATACTCTTCAGAGTAAAGGTCTAACTGACTGCTGATTCTCCTTCCTCCTGTCAGTACTGTAACTCTCTAGTGAAAACCATATTATTGCGATACACACATGCTAACACCGTGAATTAGTCCTATATAAAAGTGAGAAACCACTGCTGAATTCTCCAAAAGCTGTAAGATCCAGCCTGTAGCGGAGCCAGAGTGGGGGCAAGGGGGCGGTCACCCCAGGGCCCACAAGGTCATAGGGCCCCGTTTCATGTGATGTGTTCACATTTGATTGGAAATAAATTGTTAGAATAAAATGTACAGTGTGTACGAGAAGGTATACTCATATGATTGTGGGCTCCAATTTGCCAATTCTTACATTACGACTGTCCATGAATGCATCAGAGCTGTAATCCAGCGCTGATTGACTGTGCGGCATGAACGAGTTTTTTCTTTGCACTTGATCTGAACTCTTTGGAGGGAAGTTAAACAGTATGCTAAACACTATGCTAGCCGCTAGCGGTACTACCCAAAACCTGACATCGGAGCCACTGGTGAGTCAGTGAAACCTTCAAAAATATTGTCTTTATCAGAATGCTGTGGTCTTAAACACCTGCCTATTTGAATGTGCCTTGTGTACAAGAGACCGCCGAGTCTATATTTTTCTAATATACATGAATTCCAAAAGATATAGATAGCTGTGTCTATATCTATCTGAATAGATAGTGTAATTTTAAACAAGCTGTGTTCATTTTATATGTAAGCTGTATCAAAGATGGTCCAGATGTAGCCCGTGACTTTTTATGTGAGCTTTCAGCACCATGGACAGCGGACGCTCTGAGATTGACAGCTGTCAGGCTGCATTTGTGTGTGTGTGTGTGTGTGTGTGTGTGTGTGTGTGTGTGTGTGTGTGTGTGTGTGTGTGTGTGTGTGTGTGCGTGTATGTGCGTGCATATGTGTATTTGTTCTTCAGGATAAGTTTGTGAACTGATTTGTGACTTTATTCTCCTTTCTGAGACATATAGGTTTGCTTGGCTCAATAAAAGTGAGCATTAGTGTGTTGTTTGATTGTAGGATGAGGGATTGTTTGAATGGTAAAATTACTATCATAAGGGCCCATCGAGAATGCCCCCCTGTACTGAGACCCATGCTCTGCCTCTGGATCCAGCCATACAGGCTCCTATGTGATGGATCTAATGGAGGGAAAATCAGCTGGCAGATGAAGACCTGTTCATCGGGCCAGAGACCACAGAGTTCATCAGAAAGGAGCTGAAGTCTGACACCTGCAACGACAGCAGGTCCTTGGGTGACAAAGGAACAGGAAAAGGGAGGACCTAGACACACACACACACGCACACACACGCACACACACACACACACACACACACACACACACACACACACACACACACACACACACACACACACACACACACACACACACACACACACACACACGCACAGTCTTGTATTTCTATCCTTGTGGGGACCGTCCATTGACTCCCATTCATGTCTAGCCCCTAACCCTGACCCTTACCCTAACCCTAACCCACACCACAACAAAGCCTAACCCTAAAGAAATGTTTTTGCACTTTTACTTTTTTCAGTAACAACAACATGGTCAAGAAAACACTGTTTCTCCTACTTAGGACCGGAAAAAGGTCCCCACAAGGCACGTCGTTCCACGTTTTGCTATCCTTGTGGGGACATTTGGCCCCGACAAGGATAGAAATACAAAAACGCACACACACGTGCACACACACGTGCACATACACCTGCACATGCATGAGCCACCTCCTCAGTCTGATTTAGAATCAGTAATTTATGACAGCATTTTTTTGTTATTGGCTTTACATATATATATTTGTATATTTTGTATTCGACTGCAATTAATACTAAACACACTGGCTTCAAGAAGGCTGGAGAGTAATTTTAAAAGGAACATTGTTGCGCTTTTCAGTGTCTCCATGGATTTGAGGCTCATTAAAAGTCATTTTGTTGACACTGGAGTGGAGATGTTGAGAGTGGAGCATACTAACTACTCTGAGATAATTACCATTATTTCTTAGCTCAGTGTTAGCAGGTATATGTTACTGAATATTTTGGGTTTTTTTTGCAGGATTTGTCCTACCATGACACAATTGCCTGGTTTATTGGGTTCAGTAAATTTGTTCATTTGAAGCCCATTGTATATTTGACTCTATTTATGGTCAGTAATATTCCTCCGAGTCAGGGCTTCTCAAACTAATCAGTCCGTGCTGTTTGTGGCTTAATACCAAAGTTTCACCACCTGACAGTGCATGAGCTGCTCCAGTCTTTTTTTTTCATCCTGGCATTGTCAAATAGAGAAAAGTTCAAAACAAAAAGCACTTTAGCTTGATCAAACTCATTTTACAATCAAAGTGCTCACAATCCAAATACTCACTGTTGTTGTTGTTGTTGTTGTTGTTGTTGTTGTTGTTGTTGTTGTTGTTGTTGTTGTCGTCACAGCAGCTCAGAATCACAGTTCAGCAAACACATGAAAGTTTTTGGCGACATGCAGAGGTGAACGGGGAGGTGAGTGGGCAGAAAATAAACAGGGACACTTATTATTAACAAGGAAACCTTTTAAATGTGTCTAACACACTGCCATCGGATGCTGGAACATATGGTTTAAAGTAAACTTTTTTCCCATGTCAAACTGCCCCCACAGGGGCACACGACTCTCATCAGAGTCACAAATGACCTCCTGATGACCTCTGACTCCGGCTCCACTTCCCTCCTCATCCCTCTCGACCTCTCTGCTGCATTTGATACTGTTGATCACCACATCCTCCTTCACCGCCTCCAACATGACATCAGTATCTCTGGCACCGCCCTCCAATGGTTTCACAGGAAGGACTGAGTTCGTAGCCCTGGGGGACGCTAAATCCCGCCCCCACGCTGTCACCTGTGGGGTCCCCCAGGGCTCTGTCCTCGGTCCTACCCTCTTCACCATCTACATGCTCCCCCTCGGCTGTGTCATCAGCAGGCATGGAATACAATTCCATTGCTATGCTGACGACACTCAACTCTACATCAAGGTCACCCCCTCCTCCCCCTCCTCCTCCACCTCCCCATCTTCTGTCTCTCAGCTGAACTCCTGCCTCAAGGAGATAAATGCTTGGATGAGCGAAAACTTCTTAGGGCTGAACAGCTCCAAAACAGAGGCCATTCATATTGGCACTCCTCACCAGCTCCATTCCTCTGCCATTTCCTCTGTCTCCTTTCTCTGTCACAAATTTCCCCTTTCTCCCTCTGTTAATAATTTGGGTGTCAGGTTTGACCCCGATCTTAGTTTTGACCATCGTATATCTCATGTTTGCAAAATCTCCTTCTTTCACCTCCGTAGCATTGCCAAACTCCGGCCATCTCTCTCCCGTCCCGCTGCAGAGAAGCTCATCCATGCCTTTGTCTCCTCCAGGCTGGACTACTGTAACGCTCTCCTCCGGGCAGGAGCCTCCAAAGGCTATGAAGGGCGTAAACATGACCACATCACCCCCATCCTTCGCTCTCTGCACTGGCTTCCTGTTCACCTTCACATTCAATTCAAAATCCTTCTCCACACCCACCACTGTCTGCACGGTGCAGCCCCCACCTGTCTCACTGAACTCCTCCACCCAAATACTTCAGCTAGAACCCAGTCAGGCCAGCTGCACCTTCTGCACCCGCCCAGGACTCGGCTCAGGACCATAAGTGACAGGGCCTTTGAGGCTGCTGCTCCCCGTCCGTGGAACGCCCTCCCCGACCACCTCAGGGCTCCACAGACGGTGGACTCCTTCAAAAGAGGACTAAAAACCTTTTTGTTTCACATTGCTTCTCCTGAGTGATCTTATTGCTCATTGTTTTTACTTTTTTTTCTTACTGTTTATACTGTCTTGCTGTTTTCTGTTCTTTTCTGTTGTTTTTATCGCTGTTTCTATTATTTTCTTGACTGTGCACTTTGAGATCTGCCCTCAGATGTAAAGTGCATTATAAATGAAATTCATTATTATTATTATTACAGGTGACTGCCCCAAGAGGTGATGTCGCTTGCACAAACATCGGTGGTTTGAACCAAGTGCTCAACCTCCGCTGATGAAAAATTCAGGGTAGGGGCTAAGCCTATACGCTTGAAGCCC
Source organism: Salarias fasciatus (assembly GCF_902148845.1). NCBI lineage: Eukaryota > Metazoa > Chordata > Actinopteri > Blenniiformes > Blenniidae > Salarias > Salarias fasciatus. The sequence goes on along the minus strand of NC_043750.1, from coordinate 29,727,329 downwards.
CTGCTTCTACCCGGATTGTCGGTTGACACGCCGACACCCTTTATGGCCTGAATGATGTGGCTGATCGTTTGCATGTTGGAAATATGTCCATTTATTTTCCTCCTCACAAACTCCACCACAGAACACAAATCATACACTACGGCGGTGGCGATGACAGTGCCGGTCAAAACCATGTTTCCTCTCACGCAGCAACACCTGCAGGCCGTAACTACTTCCTTTAATACATCTGGTGCTAATTGGCTCCTACATTCAGTCAATGGGGAAGTGCAGAGAAGCTGTAATACCAGGGAAATTCCAACATTGGGCAATGATGTTGGCTTCAAAAAGAGTCTCATTGGAACCCATTAAAAATGCCAATTTTCAGAGTGCAAATAAACACATACAGCACTCAGTTTCAGAACATGTTTTGGTATTTACCGTCTATGGTTTCAATGAGACCCAAGCTCCACCTGAAACCAACATCATCACCCTCTGCTGGAATTTCCCCGGAATTACAGCTTTTCTGCATTTCAGCATTATCTTCGTGTTTTACCAGGGGAAGTTGGTGCTTGGTGGTATCTCGTAAGTTTGGTCTATCTTTATAAACAGTCAATGGTTTGAACCCCATAAGAGTCACAATGTTACATCCTACTGCATTGTAAACAAACAAACAAACAAAAAAACTAATTCAAAAACCTGATTGGAAGTTGGTCCACAGCCAGGATCAAACTTCCTTTTCTTTTTTCAAACATGCTGTCATGAAAACTCAAACCATATCAGGAAGTCATCTCACAGCTCACTGTTTTGGGGAAAACAGTTCATTTTGTAACATGTGACTAATGTGGAGAAAATGCACTGTCTCAAATTTTTTAAACTGAATAAATTGGTACACACATATTTATGCTCAATGGTGGGGCAATTACCTTAAAATGCTAACAATAAATGACAGAAAGTCGTTATGGCAAATATCTCTCCTCAAAAGATCACAGGATTTTATAAAAATGGTTAGCAGGAACCAAATCTAACTAACTACATGTCAGTAACTGGACCAACACAAACCAACAAAATAAAAAGAAAAACAACAATTTTACATTTCTTCCACACACAGGGCGACCCCTGCTTTCCATTTTTTGTAACTACTTTTATTAAATTGGGGACAACAGAATGCAGTTTAGCTTCTCTTGGTGCCAAAGAGTAGCAAAGCACAGAGTAAGCATGTTCAAAGAAGTAAGAATTTTAGGATATCTACAGTACTGACAGGAGGAAGGAGCAGCAGCACTCAGACAGCTGTAAATTGTGTTAAGATAAAACTTTACTCTGAAGAGTATGATGCAAATATGAGCCAATCAGAGACATGAATGGTGTATGCCCCGCCCACTAGTCAAAAAGGAAATACTGAGTAGTAAATCTGTTCTGTCAGTCAGAATGAAAAAATGGGAAAACAAGAAAACAACCAGTTTTTGTAGAATCTCATTATGCTAATTTAACAGGGAAACAAACTAACAAAAGGTACGTTTTCTGTTTTTCTAGCGGACTGGTTTTGGTCCACGTCCCTTCTGTTTGACACCTGCTCATTGCATGTCAGGGTCACTATAATAATGTTCCACATTTCATACTAAATACGGCAACAGTTGTTTCTACTTTTCCCTAACAGTTGCTGTTAAAATTGAGACATTATTCAAGATTAAATATTTAGAGTCACAAATACGTAAATTCATTTTGAAACAGATATTGACAGTATTTTTTATTTATTTATTTATTTTGCCCCTGCCACTCGCGAGGCGGCGGAACCTTGTATGTTTGAGCCGGAAGGTGTTTCCGTGAGGGAGCGATTTGGCGGTGACACACGGAAGTTGGTACTGGGGTTTTGTGGAGGTGACCGAATGGCAGAAAGCAAAAACCTTTAGAAAACATTGCTTAGTGCCAGTACAGAGTAGTTTATTTTACCTCACGGTGTGTGAGCATCCTTAGCGCCATGGGAGCTCACCTGGTCAGACGGTACGTGACCGAGAGGGACACGGAACCCGACCCGGCCAAGAAGTTCGAGTTCGAGCCCGAGTTCGGCTTCGAGGACAGAAAAGAGAGAGGTTAGTCCCCCCCAAAAAAAACACCTCTAATTCACCATTTGAAGATAAGCGTCAGGCTTTGTTTTTTTATCAATACACAATGTTTACCAGGTGCACGGACAGTCACTCCATCTAGGCTCTGATTCAGCCGTCGTTAGCTTAGCATCCAGGTTGTTTATACGTCAGTCTTGTTTATAATGCTGCACTAAAATGTCCTGAAAAGATAATTTTGTGATCACATTTAATCAACACTGTCAGTAACAAACCTTAAAATTAATTTATAAGTGTAGCAATGCTACTGTCACATTAAGGTTGCATGTGTTGACATTATTCAAAGGAACAACTGCTGTGAAGCAACATTTTTGCATTTTAAATAAACGTATTGGCCAATATAGTGCAAAGGGCTATGAATATTACTTGAAAATGTACACGCTTCTTTTAGTGCCATTTGAGCAACCATACTGTTAACAACACGACAACAATCACCCATTCACACACCAGTGGAGGCTGCTGAGTGGTGCTCAGTCCATCCAGTGAGACCAGCTTGGGGTTCAGTATCTTGCTCAAAGACGCGTCAACATGTGTGGACATGGGCAATCAAACCTGCAACCTTTCTACCGACAGAGCCAGAGCTGCCCCATACTATTGAATGACAGAAAAGGAAAACTACATTAATCCCTTCTAAAACTTTGTTCCACACTGAAGAAATAGGAAAGAAAGTTACATATCAGACAAGACTGGATAAATAATAATAATAATTATTCTATACATTTTATATTAACAACACTATTTACAGGTTATAGAGCCTTGTGGCCATAGGAAGGAAGGTACATCATAAAGCACTCTGGTGGCGTGTCTGTTGCTGAAAGTGTTCCTGCTGTTGACCAGGACATCTGATACTTTAAATTTAAATAAAACAAACTTCTCACATAACCTGGATGAAATAGTGAATGTTCACTTGAATAATAAATTCCTGGTGGTGTGTTTGGTTTTTGTCATGGTGAAAAGCATCGAAACTGTCAAAGCATCAAGAAACCAGTTTTCATGGAAGGCTGGAACACTGGAGGCTTAAGAGGGATCATCAAAGACGATGAAATCCCCGTTTTTAATGTTGTGATCAAGTTTTGAGAAGCTTTCTGAAATTAATAGCAACATATTGATGTTTTCATGATGTGTGACTTCTTACTATTGAAAGAATTGTCTTTTTAAAGTATCAATGCTGCAGAATACAATTTGCAAAACATAAAAAAATTGTGTTATTTCAATAAAAAAAAATGTACAGGTTTGTGGACAAATGTCTAATAAATTTGGATATTTCCATGATGTGCTTTGCACTAAAACACGGGGTGAACACTAAACTGACTAAAATTAGTTTAAGTGTTTCTAGATTTATAATCTGAACCTTTATTGGTTCACTGATACTCAGGTTTGTATCATGTACAGTAGCGACGCAGCTTCACTGCTGTACTGAAGTCAAAGTCATCATGTCCTCTGATTGACCTTTTTTTTCCCTTCCGGTCTGGTCAGAGATGATCGCGACCCAGGAGCAGATGAACTTGGCCCAGCTGCCGGTGGAGCAGAGAGATTACTGTGCTCACTACCTGCTCAAGCTCATGAAGTGCAAGAGAGACAACTGGCCCAACTTCCTGGCCTGCAAGCACGAGAGGCACGACTGGGACTACTGTGAACACCAGGAGTGAGTGTTGAAACAAGGATCCCGTGTTGACTTGTGGGCTTAAATTACTTTGCCTTTAAAACATGCAACCTCCCTTAAAATTCAGAATGTAAAACTAAATCGGTGTGGCTGATCATGTGAAGCTCAGAGACTCCTAAAATGTCTAATAATTCCACAATAGTGATTCGCTTCTTTCTCTCGTTTGTATCTGCAGTCACCTAAATCATTTACTTTGTGGTTTTCTGACTGAACTTCACAGCCAAAGACACCATACTGGTTAAAAGTAACAGCTTTAATATTAGAGGTGGAAAAAAGTTCTAAACACTAAATTTTTAAAATCATAAGTCATTTGAAGAAAACTCAATGCGCTCCCTGTAGCTCAGAGGTTGAGTCATCTATGTTGTCATGTTGAGGTAAACACAACCACATGTGTTTCTGCCTGCAGCTACGTGATGCGCATGAAGGAGTACGAGAGGGAGAGGAGGCTGCAGCTGAGGAAGAAGAGAATCCAAGCTCAGGCCGAAGCTGCATGATCACAACGTCCTGTAATTCGACTTTGTACATAAACGCTACTGTTCACAATAAACAAGATTGTTGACGCTCTACCACCCCGAGTCGTGCTCATGTCGGGTATAACGCTCATTTTGTTCAAGTGCCGGGAGTGAAGTGAAATCAGAAGGGTACAGTTGTTCCAATATACACCATTCAGCCACAACATTATGACCTCCTGCCTGGACAGAAACCACTAAACCTCTGAAGGTCACAGTTTCCCTCACTCCAACAAAAACTAAAGAGATAGAAGACAATACATTTCAACAATTGTTTTTTATTATTTTTTTAATAAATTATTACTTCAGACATCAACAAAGTTTGCTTCTGCCGTGGTTTCGGATGAATATTGATGGATGTCACGACCGATCAGCTCAAGATGCGTCGTACGCTACACTCTTTAGCGTCGGGTGAGAAGCTTTGTTCTGATGTTGATTCACTGCTCTGGGAGGTGGAACAGAAACATCCAGTAACCAGTCAGAATGACTTTTGTTTGTCTGCCATAAAAAAAAAGTGAGAGCAAATGTAGCGTTTTACATTTTCACTAAACACAACAGGAGCTGATTAGAGGGGGGCGGGGGGTTCTGCTAGGCGGCCTCAAACTCTTTCAGTCAGTCTATTAAGTTCCAGTGTTGGGGGGAGGGGGGAGGTCCTCTACAGGACGAAGGGCAGGATGGGCGAGCGCAGCGGAGGGTAGTCGCGGAACTCCTTCAGGTAGCTGCGGTGCTTTCCCTTGGCCCACACGGTCATCTGGATGAAGCCCACCAGGGTGAAGAAGGCCACCGGCAGACACTGGGTCATCAGGGTGAAGCCCAGCCAGGAGCCCAGCTGCAGCACAGGAGAGAACAGCAGACGCTGACTGGAGGCGCCACAATGTGTTGATGACACTGTCTGACCAGCAGAGGGCAGCAGCAGGCGCAACGTCAACAGACCAAGAAGATGGAGTTTTTCCATATCTGCTGTTCAAAGTTGCATTAAAAACTTCATTTGTACAATTTAGAGCAGTAAACATTAAAGTTTTCATCGTTATTGCGGCAGCCTTTGGCTGTTTCATCCTTTTTTTTTTTTTTACATTTTTAAAGGTATTTAACCACTGTTTTTGCTTTTTCACATTTTTTTTAGTTTAGGCTGTTTTAGCATTTCACTGTTTGAGCTGTTTAATAGTTTTTTACTATTTTAAAAAAACATTTTATGAGAAATTTCATTCAACATAAGTCTTTTTTTCTTCACATATTTGCTTGTGAGTTTTAGCTATTTCTTTCATTTTTAACAAAATTAGCAATTTTAGGTATTTTCTTTTAAAATTCAGTGCTTTTTTTGTTGCTCTTTTTAGCAAAGACAAAAGAGACATTTAGAATAGGAGTCTAGAGTGTAAATAAGAGGAAAAACATGATAAAAATGTTTTAGCTTCAGAGGAGCCGAATTGCAGCGATCTCTGAACGTCACTTTTTAATGTTTCCCTTCCTTCTTTACTTCTAAAATTCAAATGAGGAAAATGTGTTTTGTGTCTTCAGTCACATGTGAGAGGTAAGACATGTCACCTCGTAGGTGTAGTTGGGACAAGAAACCAGCAGGAAGATCCAGGTGAAGGGGTTCTTGGTTGGATACGGGATCTTCCGGGTCTTCGAGCCTGGATTCAGGAAGAAAGAGAAAATGAACAAAAGACTTAAAATATGATGGATGTGAGCATGTAAACAAAGTGCTCCGTTGTCGCTGTAGCAATAAGTGTTTTAAATTTAGTGACAGTGTGGAAGCGGAGCGCTCACCTGGTGGACGGAGGTTCCTGAGGGCGATGTGGATGGAAAAGTTGCCGATCTGACAGAACTGAAGAAGAAACATTGATGAAGGTGTTCAAGTCATTCACCACTGAAAATGTTAAGATCAAAACATGACTAAATTGTTTTATTACGAGTACACAAAACAACTTAAATAGATTAATCTTAAGTACGTTATGTAACAGGTGTATTGCTGCGATCGTTTGCCAAATAAAATCAACAATTCTGTCTCTATTTAATAAATTACTTTGTAAAATATCAGCCAATAAACTAGAATGCCACAAAAAAAAAGCTTAAATAAGAAGTGAACTATGAAAAAAAAAGCTCTTACCAGGAACACGATGAGAGCGAGTCTGATCTGTTGCTCCCCGTAAACTGAAAAATACACAATGAAATAATGATTAAAAGTCATACAGCATGACGTGTATCACCTTTATTTTATGTTTCTACTGGGTTTCTCTGAAAGGCAGCCCTCCGGCATGTCCGACTGGTGCGTGCACGTGTGTGTGTGTGTGTGTGTGTGTGTGTGTGTGTGTGTGTGTGTGTGTGTGTGTGTATGCAGACTCACTGGGCGGTGTGTACAGAGGGTGGTTGATGTAATAAGCCATCCACGCTGCAAAGCCCCAGTAGTAGGTACAGTTCTGAAACAGTCAAGGGAACAACGCTGTCACTTACCTGGAAATAAAACACACTTAAAAAAAAAAAAAAAAAAAAATCACTTGTGTGTCTCACCTTGAAGATGTTGCGCAGCGGCATCGTCCCGTGAGAGAAGCGGTGGACAAACAGCGTCTCAAGGAGCCTCTTCACGTAGTGGAAGGAGTGGCACATGCAGGCCAGACTGGAGACATGAACAGAGGAAAGTCGATGAACTCTTAACAGTCCAGAAGCAGGAGTCGTTCTGTAGATTCAGGGATCAGCAGGAAATCAATGTAAGGTCTGAAAGACGTGACACTCACTGCACGACCCAGTGTTTACTGGTGGTGAAGTCGTATTTGGGCGCGTAGATAAATGGAACCCTGAAGTAGAACATCAGGTAGATGACCAGAGGCCCGGTGTACTCCGTCAGGAAGACCTGGTGAAGACCAAACAGCAGAAGAAGAAGAGCGGACTGTCTGTCAGTGAGTTTGGGGTGTGTGAGCTGAAGCCTCTCCTTCAGCGTCTCTGCAGCCACTTCTTGGAACTTGAAATCAAAACTTTACTTTGAAAAGTGTAATCCAGAATAACTGAGAATTTAGTGAACTAAAATACGAGTCACATGTCTGCAGCATGAATGTGGAGTTTCTGATCTGGATTCCACTATATTAAGTAAATATGTGATAATGTTATTGAGTGCTGCCAAAAATAATGTGCATCTGCGGTTTTTCAGTTCCAATTCTCAATTTCCCTTCATTTCTGCCCTGTGGCCTCTAGATATGAAATATCTTTGTTATATTAAAAAAGATTGGCTCTCCAAACATTAGATCTAATTTTTTCTTGCATTAAGGTCATCCATCCATCTCTTTGAGATTTCACTTGTGGATAAGTGTCCACACACACACACACGCACACGCACACAAAATGGAGCTTTAGAAAACAACAAGGCTTTCCTTTGTGATTTAAATAGTAAACCGTTTTAGATCGTTTGAAATAAATTGACTCTCGTTTCAGAAATCAGCCAAATCAAACTGGAAAAGCTGATTTATGGTTTCCACGTGCCCGTGTCCTCCCGCATGTTTCGCTCACTGCAGAGCTAAAAACAAGTTCAAGTGTAACAACAAGCTCCTGTGTAACAAATTAACACGGAGGTCAGGGGGAAACTTTTGACCCCACATGCTCATTCGGCCTTTTTACGCAGTGAGAAATCTCGATATAGCCGAGCTGGATGTGTTCGGGCTTGCTGGGGCTGTGGGTGCTGCTCTCACCGTGACCCAGCTGATCTGAGCGCCCAGGTCTCTGAAGTAGAAGGTGGCCGTGGTCCCGACAGGAAGATGCTGCAGCACATCCTCGTCCTTCAGCGACTTCCCCTCTGAAACACACACGGATCGCTCAGTGCTGGAATGTACTGGAAGTGCAGTTTATTCGCTGTAATTAGTCTCAGAATGAGTGTGGTCGACATACTGGGGTCGAGGCGGATGGACTGTCTGGCCGGGTACCACTGAGGATCTGAAACACACACACACACACGATTCACACACGTCTAAAAACGGCACATTTGGTGACTTCTGTCACGGGGTGTGTGTGTGAGAGTGGCACTCACGGCTCTTGTGGAACATAGACTTGATCTCCCCGATGGTGGCATTTGGCTCGACCTACAAATAACAGCACGGTAAATAAGAGCACACAAAGGGACAGATAATAACCCTGTTTTCCATTCAGGAGGATGATTGGAGGTAAATTTAGCTGCGGCTGTGCTCCACGCCCAATGGATGTGCCTGATCCAACAGCTGGTATTAGGGGTTTAAAGTCACCCAGCACACACACACACACACACAGACAGAGAACAGAGTGTTGTGCCAGGCTGCCAGCCATCGCCCAACAACACCGACTATAAACACAAAGGAAAACACGGAGCAGTGAAGTCCTGAGGATGGGAGCCAAGTGGGATGGTTCAGACAGTGACGACCACTTTCTGAATGATTTGACTCAAAGGCTTCATTGATCCACCCAGACGACGTTGGAGTTGAGATAGCCAAGCAGGCTTCATTAATTTTCTTTATAATGGAGTTCTGGCACACTTCACACTTCCTCCTCCATGTTTGACACTTCTTGTCACACACTGTGGACCCGCTGTGTCTCTGATTCAACGGCATTAAAAGATCCCGTTTGATGAACTGAAGACTAACTTTGATTAATCAGTTCATTCTTCCAGGCTTCAGTCGTCCAGTAGCGGCGTCTGACGGCCCAAACAAAACCTCTTGGCCATATTCTTAAAGTCTTAAAGTTGGTAATTAATTTCTTCTTCCGGCTTTGACTAAACTGATCTCTTTATCTCACCTCTGGAAGTTCATTCCTCATTTCAAGCTATTCACTCTACTTTAATTGCAATAAATAACTGGAATATCATGTTGTTCTAAAACTGGTTTTATATCTACTTATTCATTAAACTCATGAAACATTTTTTGAAAGACTTTAACTTTTACGACCAGTTAATCTGCTCTCACTGCATTTCCAACACATTTTCACAGGCTTTGGTTTGAGACAAACAGCAGCCATGTTGTAACAGACTCAGAAATGTTTGATTAGGACAGTACCTGAACTTATGTCGGCTCTCAAGATAAGATAGGCTTTATCTAGCCCAGAACAGGCAAAGTGCAGCATTTGTAATAGATACTATAAACAAACGAAACCACAAACAGCGCCCACTAGTGGCACTGCATGAAAACTCCAGTTTTTTTTTCCTTTACCGTTTCCGGGTATCATTTTCAAAACGTCGCCATGTAAAGGTGAAACCTTTCTGAAATGACAATATGAAAACGAAGCGTTCTCACTGGGATTGTTGTCGAGTAAACTGGACCTCCTCAACATGTGCAAAGCCACATGATCAATTAACTGAACAAAGAGGACATAATATTTAGTGTTGGGTTTGAAATAACGTTTAAAATAAAGCTCCAGCTGTCTTCAGAAGCGTTTCATGGTTAGTGTCAGACATTTAATCACACGCACAGGAAGACGCCACGACCAGCTGCCCTGCACGGTGCCGTCCACCAGTGCCAGCAACTGAGCACTCAGTATCTTGCCCAAGGACACTCTGACAGGTGGAGATGGTGCTCAAACCGCCAACCTCGGACATGGAGGATCGCCTAGCGCTCCAACCTGAACCACAGCTGCCACTGATGCCTCGCGTGTTTAGGAATTGAATCATAAAAACTAAATTTAGAATATTTTAAGGATTTGCGGGGATCCTAATTAAGTGGTAATGAATACGGCTTTAATCATTCACTGACAAACTTTTAGTTCAGCGGGAGTAAACAGGAGAACGCTGAGCTTTATGCGACCCTGTTCCAACTTTTTTGAGACGTTCTTTGTGAACAAAATATGGTTTTTCTCTACTTTTAAAGGAGCCAAACCATCTGGGCTTTGGCACAGTAAATCAAACCAGTGTGTTTTACAGTCGGTCATTCTCTCACAGTGGATTAACCTTGTGCACAGCAGGGAGGTACGACAGTTAAACATGTGATACGCGGTTATGCTCGGCGTTACGACCTCCGTATGACTCGCGGTAAACAAACAACTCATGAAGCGTGATGTTGATGCGGCTGTGGCTTTGGGTTTGTGTTTTTCTAGCAGCGGTGCCAGACCGACACTTCAACCAGGAACACGGTTTGATTTGGAACTCTGAAATACGGTGCAGCCCACATTCACAGTACTGCATGATGAGTCCTCACAGATAGTTACCGAATTATATTCAAGCAAAAATAACCACAAATATCACCGCAGAAGAAAGCAAAATCTAAATTTTCCTAAAAGTAAAAAAAAACTAAACAAAACAAATCTCAGTGTGAGAAGGCTGACATTTCAGTTTACCTCCTTGTGACTGTGACTATGTTTAGTTCTGATAGAGTGCATATAATTTCATATTGATATATTATATACTGGATCAGTATCAAGATACTGACCTTATGAGAGAAGGAGCCATAAATATATACCCCCGACTGCAACTGACTAGAAGAGACTAGAATCAGATGAAATTATTGCACTGTATGCTGTTATATTTCTGTTATTTGTGTGAATTGCAGAAAAAAGATACTATTGAGAAAATAATGGCAGGCATAATGAGGGTAAATAAAGGCTGTGTCTTCCTGTGCAAACGGAGCTCTTTCCCTGGCCGAGACGACGACAGCACAGATACCTCTGAGAAATGTGTGAGGCAAGAGGAAACTCCTGCCAAAAATTTGGAGAGCATCTTTTTCTATATTTGTTTTGCTCTCAGATCAAATGCTTCCTAAATGAGTTCATCATGTGACCATAACCACCCAGACAGCATTAAACGCTGATAAAGTACAGCTGAGGCGGGTTGTCCAGGCCTCGATGATCATTCTGAAGACAGAGCTCAGGAAACCACCATAAATACTGAAAAAATACCCAACAACAAGATCAAAATGTTTTCTTTCAGTAAAAAAGAAATCCAAACATAAAATGTAAGCTGCACACAATTATTGGCAGCCTTCGCCAATATTTGGTTTCAGAAGCTGCAGCGAAGTGGCAGCTTCTCAACATCTCCTGTATCCTTCTACAAGCTTCTTGCACCTGTCTGCTCCTGGTTTGGGAGCCTCGTCCACCGTGATGAGTTGCAGCTTTTTTAAGGTTGTGGATCCCTTGCTGCGAGGGCAGATTTATTTAACTCCCTCACTCTGATTTGATCGGGATACTGATAGTTTCTAAGAGTCGATCTTCTAATTTTCAGCCTGTCTTTTGAAACGCAGGTTTGTCTTACTCAAAGACCTAAAACCTTCTGCTTTACCGACTCTTTCCTAAAGGTCTCAGTAATGCAGCAAAGCAGCCCGCCAGCATGATGATGCCACCACCATGTTATCAAAGGTGATTGAGTGAATGCTTTATTTGGAATGAATGAAAAAAAAAAGCATTCCTTGAATGTTCACTTCATTGTGTGCTGAAATCACTCAATCTGCAGGAAGAAAAACATCCTGCTCCTGTCAGAACTGCAGCTTTGGTCTCTGTTCATCCTCTCCTGAAGGCGACGAGCCGCTCTCAGCGGGGTGAACCTGGACGTTAGCGGACCACCTCTCAGTGACCCCACAGGCTTTCAACAGGGCTCGTTCAGCACTGAAACCACTCAGCATGTCTTACACACACACAAACTCTGACACTTCAAAGGAGACGGGCTTCATTTTTAACTCGGTCAGTCAGTGTGACTCAGTGAACCTAATTGAAGCAAACCGGTTCCCTGAAGAGAGCCTGCCCGTCCACATCCAGATTTATATCTGTCGTGTCTATGAACCTGACCTTCCAGAGGTGATAAGATTGGGACGCTACAGCCATAGAAACTCTGCTAAGCCGACAAGAGAGCATAATCCAGTAAGGATAGCACCTCACGCTCTGCCGTACTGAGGAGTGACTTTTGATAAGCAGAGTCTGACCCGGCGCGGTGAACACGGCTAATGCAACTGAATACACCGACAGGACTCACACCAACAATGCTCTAAACCCTCCTGGTGCAACAGCACAGACCTGCAGGACTAATTCAATCTGTCTGACAAAATAGACACAAAGTACAGGCCGAGCACTGCGAATATCCCCAAAATAACAACAGGCTTACACATCAAATTAAGATAAATATAACTAATGCAACAGGGACATCCTTCAGTCCAGACTGTAAACACGACAGACCGTCTCACCAGCAAAAGCTGAGAGCACCTTAACTGTGCTGAAACTGTTTCATTTTGAAAAACTACGAGTAAATAAAAGGTCAGGTGACAAATGAGGATTCATCAGAGCGGTAAAAAGGTTGATGAAAGAGCAAACTGTACATGTGAACATGTGGAGGCAGTGGTGGCCTCGATGTTAAAGAAGCAAGCCTTCAACCTAATGTCCCATGGTTCAAATCCCACTGCTGTGGGTCCCTGAGCAAAGATCTTCACCTCAACTGCTCAGTTTGTGTCAATCAGAGCTCACCTTCTACTTAGTATGTTGGAAAGGGCAACAAAGGGAAAAATGCAGTTGTTTAGCCTTCAGATGCCTTCGTTTTCTGGCATTCAGACATGCAATATGAACACTGTAACTGATATTATTCACAATATCACTGGGGAACACATTTCACGCCTTCATGGTGAGACAGTGCACATAAACACCTGTACCTCCGCTGCGATGGTGTCGTAATGGCCTATACTGTCGGTGAACTGTGCCGTCAGCCATATATAACTCTTACTACAGCCTCAAAAATAACACAGATTTAAATCCTGGCATTTCAGTTGTTTGATCCCTATTTAACCAGAAAAACTACCCGCAACACAAAAATACATTTAAACAGGTGTGCTTGGTTGAAGACATGCTGCAGCACAACAAAAAAATTAATAAAATGAAATAAAATAAATACACCTTACAATGAGGAGTGAACTTTTTGCTGGTGCATACACGACCTGACTCAGATAAGTGAAGCACAGCTGCACTATGAGGCACGTATGAAAGGCATCGGCAGTGTGCGTCAGAGTGACAGTTCCACATCCTCTGAGTGACAGAGCAGCTCTGCTGCGTTCTAGAAAACACCAGACTCTCACCAGACTTTTTACTGCAAGACAGCATTTACAGACACACGGGACAGACACCAGAACGACCAAAGAGTCTGAGAGGCTTCTCAGGGCGCTGCACACACACACACACACAAACAAACAAACAAACACGCAGTGTGATTAAACTTGCATCAAGAGGACAATAACTGATCACGTGAAGACTCTGAATGGGTTCTTACCTTGTCCAGGAAGCAGAGCTTGTCCTTGGTCTTGGCATCCAATATCTCCACCTCAAAAAAAACAACAGCCTTTTTAGCTTTTTTGGCGGGTTTGCGTTTGACCGGGGCTGGACCCGGCAGTGGAGCAGGTACGGCTGCCCCGTTGGACGTCTTTTTACCGGTGGTGGCCTCTAGCGCTAGTGCATCCATGCCCACGGTTCTCCTCCTGCTCTTAGTTTACTCCCCTCAACTCTTCCCCCCCAGTCGTGCGGCGACTCCCCACCTCCCAACTGTCGATGTCAGACGGAGCCTGAGAGCAGAGGGGCAGCACTCAGCTGTGGAAATAAATCTGTCTGCTCCCCTGCGCGCCTCCCTCCTCCTCCCTCCTCCTCCTCCTCTGTCATTCTTTCGCTCTCCCTCCCTCTGTCATTCCTTCACTTCTGGTGTTGCTGCTTTATTTAACCGCCAGCCGACCCCCGCGGTGCAAGCGCACGCCACATGTGTGAGCACACGCGTATGTAGGAATGTACGCCATCCACAGTGGCAAACTGTCATCTACGTATACGTCTGCAGATAGAAACTTCCAGACCTGCAGCACCCCCCTCGGAGGCTTCGTTTTGAAATATAATTCCACCACCGTGAGCAGCCCCCCCACCCCCTGGTGACCCCGGCCACCTCTGAAGTGGGAGGACGGAGGACAGACACTGAGAGAAACAACACTTCCCCTTGTCTGACCCCCCCAAGGCCCCCCACCCCCTGCTAATTTTAAGCCTCCCCTGCAAACTCTGCATAACCGGGCGTCTCCCAGCAGACCCCACACCTCTCCATGATGTCATGGCTTTACTGCCGATCACGCCAGGTGCACCCCCCCCCCCCCCCCGAAACCAGACGGCACGGCTTCGTCTCTCAGCCACTCGCAGAGGGAGTCGCCTTTTCTTGATACCACAGGGCGATAATACTCCAGACTGAGAGGGCTTAGCCGGGGTATTCCCCCCCCCCTCCATCTCTGGTCAAGCCCACCCCCGCTCTCCCGCTGCCTTGTGACGAAAAGACGGGATACAGTTTCCATAATGAATGAAAGACGAAAGACATACAGTCACAAGTGGCAACGGGGAGGTTTGGGCCGTGTTCTCTATTTATGGACGAGAAGCTATAAATACAGAGAATAAAATGTCGTGGGTGTCCATCAGGGATGGAGCAGCTTTGAACCACAAAGTTAAAACAAAAATAGGTAAAAACTTTTTTATTTTAATTAGTTTACTCCAAAAAATGGCTTATAATTTATATATACACAAGATACAATGATGTTTTATATACATTTCAGAATAAGACCGATTATGGTTACACATCATTGTAACTATTGGTCTGCAGTTCTGGACGATGTATGTACTGTTGAATGCATTACAATATTTTTCCTTTCATTGTTGTTTTCACTTGTTAAAGAGAAAAAGTATGTCCTCATTTTTGACCGTCAGCACTTGAATCTCGCCGTCTATTTGTAAGAGATTCATAGTACTGAGCATATGAGGATTTACTTGTATTGTAACGGCAGATGGAGAGACTGTAGCAGTTCCAGATTTGAGAACTGCTGACAGAATCTTGCCACAATTTGTCTGCGGTCCTGTTACAGAAATATTTCAAAAACATACTTTTATCTGAAGGTGAAAAACTCCCCCTCCATGCTGGAAACACTTAGCAGTAGTGAATCTCATCGATGCACAATGAGGTAACATTCACACAACAACAACTCACGTGAAAAACGTATCGTTTTTACGTTTATTTCGTTGGAGAAGTTTCACGTTGAAGTCGCAACGTTTTGTAAATGATGGTTGTACGGAAATGGCAGAAATACTGAAAATGATGTTGTTAGTATACCAGGAAACAAGAAAGCGCCGTTTGTTGTTGGAAGGCGCTGTTTCTGGTCCTGCCTTCCACTCACGCATGTACAGAAGAATTATTCACCACAGCTGTGCACAACAGCAGCATTACAGAAGAGTAGCGTTTTACCCCATTCACATGGAGAATGAGTCGGAGCTGTGATCTTCAATAAACCCCAATAAATTTCTGAACAAATTAGTTGACCTGCTTTAACGGGATGCAAATCAAACATCCACATAAAATTAGCGGACCACATGACACTGCAATCGAGACTTCAGGGAAATGATCCCATGTCTTCCTCTGAGCCAGGCATACCCGACTCGACAGTAGCTCCCCCCTCATCTGGTCTATATAAAACCTCTGGCAGTGACAGCGTGTACCGGCAGCACACTCCCCAGTGAAGCTGAAGCAGAAAGAGCAAAAAACTCGTTCAACTGAAACTGAAAACACCGAATGTACGATGATGACCCACAATGCTTTGCTGGTTTAACTTCACCTTCAGCTACAAGATAAGGTAAGATGATTTTTAGCATGTTTTTGACAAAAATTCAGTGTTTGCTTTTAAGATGTGATTTATGCACGCTCTTAAACATTAGCAACGGCTAAGAAGTTCTTCAGTGCTACCTGGTGGAAATGCAATGAAAAATGATTTAGTCAATGAAACACATGAACAAAAATGATGAAAAAACCTGTTCTAGACGAGCGTTCATGGAAAGTTCAGAGGGACCATCAATTCGTAAACCACCGTGGCATGTCTCAGTGCTTCTTCTCCATATAGCTGTGGTGTCAACTCCCTCATATCCCTACAGATTTTTGTATTTACCTGAGTACCTATTTCATTCAGTTTAACAGGAACCTTTTTCTGTGGCCTACAAAGCCCGGTTACCAAAACTAGAAATTGTATTTATTATTGGAAACAGTAGTGGGTGAAGAGACTGAACACATCCCAGCACAATCCCGTCTAGTTTCACTTAGGGCGATAAAACAATAAATATAGATATCGCAAAATAACCTTTCCTCGATTAACTTATGAAACTTGGTCGATACTTCGACACACAATACGAATGGCCAATGATAATGAAGAGCTGCTCTGTGCTGAGCCAATCATGTGGCTGGAGCAGGGACTTGCCAAGTTAGCACAATAGCAGTTCGTTGCAAATAAACAGGTGCTCCTGTTTGTGCTGCTGCAGCCGTGTGTCTCAGCGGTAGGGTGACCACTCGTCCCAGGACGCACAGCACCCCATCATCACGTCCACCGTCCCGGAACCCGAGACTGCGCCCCGCCTAGCGATGCCTGAGCACCAACCCATCACCCAAAACCCGGTCAGCCAGCCCGCCGACAGCTAAGCTCACAGTCTGACTGGCAGGGCACGATCCCTGTGGAAATGGAACAAAAACGCTACGTGTCCCAAACAGAATGGGACAGGTAGCCACCCCAGCAGTGGGACACTGCTGAGAAAGATAAAAGAGAGTGTGTTTTCTCGGTTTTTATACTACCTGACACAACTGTGTAGTGTTATGTGTTATGCTCAGCTTTTACAGAGAATAAATATTTTAATAATTAACCTTTTGATATCTTCAAATCTCACTTAAAACTAACAGGAAACATTCAAAACGGACAAAAATAGTGATTTGATTTATATGGTAATAAATATCAAAATCAACTTATTGCTACAGGACTTTTCCCATATCGAGTAGCCCTATTGGATAGGTTTAAAATGTGTGAGAGCTTTAGAATGAGTGACAGTTTTCCAGTGTTTGACAGTTTGAGATTGTTTCAGATGAGATGTTTAAGCTGAAGGAGGTGTTCCTGAAATGAGCCCCAGAGTGACACAGATAGATCAAGTGACAGTAAGAACCACTGGGAGCACACACAGGAGTAAATGAGGTCAGGGTTTAGTGCTCAGTTAAAAAGAACAAAATCTAGCAGAATGAGACAGAAAGATGTACGATAAATATATCAATCCTTTTCTATTTATTAACTAATCAGAATTTACGAATTCCCTTAGGGAAATTCCTTTTTTCATTTTTACCCATCCCAATTCTAGGATGTGGTGGGCAACCACGTTAGGCAAACTATGCTTTATAATCTAAAATAAGAAATAAAAATGTCTACAACATGCACTGGTGAAAGTGTACAGAATGAATTTTTCCACTGTATTTTTTTCCCCCAGATCTGCAACCAATTAAAACTGAATCATTTATTCTGACATTTGATTTGAGTGCTACTAAACAAACTTCAGGATCATATACATGTTTTTTCTTCCATGTCTCCTAGGTGTCAGCTCAAGCCATGGAGAGAAAGAGGGGGAACCAGGGCGGACACTGGTTGGTTCAGTTTCTGTCAGACTGCTTCAAATCCTGTCTGATGGGTTTAGCTGCTCCGCAAACTGCCACCATTCAACAAAAGGTGGTGAAGCCGTCCAGGACTGAAGCCTGCATATTTCTGCCACCACTAACATGCACTTGTCACATGCCATTGTCTCTGACTGGTTGGGAAACACACACCCAGGCCAGCAGGGTTCATTCTGGAGAGCAGAGATGGCCCACTTGACTGTTCACCTGCACTGCTGGGTAAGGAGATAAGAAACGCCATGAGTCACTCCGGCCACAGATGGCGACAATGCAGAGCTTTATTCAACCAATTCCGCCCATTTAGAAGCGTACCAAGCGTCGATAGATGAGTAAACACGCCGCGCACGTGCGATGTGTGTACAGGTTTTGACAGTGGTGCCGTTTCAGTCACGTTAGTTGGTAAAACCCTCTGGCAGCTCTCAGAACCAGGCCCCGGCGGCTCGGGCAGGCAGCTCCTGACAGGCGCTGCAGCAGCAGCATGCCAGCCTCTCCATTCTCATTCACTCCTCCGGATTTCAACTCATTCCGCGGAGTTCACACTTACACAAGTACCTGGGGAATGTCGTACGTTTCTCATTTGTAAAATTATGAACCCAACAGGCGTCTGTCGATTGTAGTTAGATGAACACCACTCACCTCGTAGTGCTTCATCTTGGCAGCTAGCACCCCTTCCTTGATATCCCGGATGAGTGACAGGGCGGCGACCAATCACAGGAGAGGACCGGAACTGCTGAGGACGCGGTGGGCGGGGTTTAATGCTGACCGTCAGCCAATAGAATGCCGTATGAGGCACGCGGACACGCCCACACGTCTGTGATTTGACCAATGAGATGTGTGAATACGGAGAGCTAACATAATGGGATTTATTCATGTTGACTGAATGGAGGCCCTGTCTGTGTTTACTGAATGCTACATTTAATGGTCTCATTCTTCATTCTCATATTCATGCCTCTATTACTTCCTCGTTTTTTTTATTTATTATTTTGTAACTTGGTGCTTTTCAATGTTATTCATTTAGAAAATAGAAACCCTTTATTATCAACATAGAAGCTACAACAAAACTCGAAAGAGACTGCCGTCACACTAGAATGTCACAAATAAAATCCAGTATAACTTTCAGCTTCTGATTGTCTTTGTCTTTGCTTTGATACACCTGCAGTGTCTACCAGAGGTCAAAAGGTCAAGCAGGTGGAAACCTGGGTGTGAGGTGTATTCAGTAATGTTTTGTGCTCTGCTGAGGTATTGGGAGATGTAAATGTCCATCAGGGAGCTTCCCTCCCTGTGACTGCTCTCTCTTACCTCAGTGCTTGCTGCTCTTGATATATTCAAGTTCCAGAACCCTCTAGATTTTTTTTCTTGATTCAAATACAAATGTGTCTATTGCTGTATGAATAAAGTTTGCTTTTTCTTATTACAGTGTCGCATTACTGTTGGTAAACAAAGGGCAGTTGCATTGTAAAGGTGCAATTAATGCTTTTTTTTAACCATTCCCGTTCTGTCTGGAGTCTCTGTGATCTCTTTCATTGCTTAACATTTCTAAAAGAGTGTTAATGAGTCGAATGTTTACTTTTTTTGTATTCTTATTTTAAGGGACTAACTAGGTAAACATAAATTGAGGGGATTTTGGAGAAAAACCTCACAGACACAGGAAAGAAGTGAAAACTCCACACAAAAAGATAAGAGCCCATCTAAAGCGAAAATGAAAGCTTTTCCTTTTCCCTTTTTTCTTTTAAATATGTAAAAATGGGTCAACGTCCATTCACCTATCCTATTGAGGGACACAGCCAAGGGAGGTACCCTGAAAAAAACCCTATAAGATCCATACTCAGAACTCAAACTATGGCTGTTCTTCCAGTGAGACAACCATGTTCAGCACTGCAACACCATGTAGCTCAATTATTTTATAAAATAGTAGGAAAAAAAAACATTTTGGTGGTAACCTTGTGAAATTAAATGTGCATGTAAGTTCCTAGTACGGGAGTTTGATTTAGAGGATCCTATTTTGTTTGCTTTTTTAAAAATGCTAATTCATTCATTCATAGTCATATTCATCCAGCTGTAGAGCCATGGTTTTCTCCCACAGTCCAAAAACATGTGAGTCCAATTAGTGACCTTCAATTGCTTCTAGGTTTGAATGTAAGTGTGTGTGGTGGTCTTTTTAATAATATTTGCATATCTAATTATTGAGAAAGTCAACAGCATGTAGCTTCATATTACTTATATAATACACAATTTGGTTTTTAAAGGATATAAACTTGTTTTATTGATATAAATATGCTTTTAAACAGGTGGAAATACTTTAGCGGTGGCGTTTATTTCCGTGTTGGGTCCCAGCTCCCCAGCGTTGAAATATTTCCGACAGCTCGCGAAGGCAGCACGTCATGACGTTGAGGTGGGCGTGTCTCGGCTGGACGTCACGCTGGAGAAGGTTCAGGCTGCTTATAGAAAACTCTGGAAGTTTCTACATTGTTTATAAAGAAAACGAACCGGGAGAAGTGTCCTCATTCGGGACGGAGGAGTGCTCGCAGCGGTTGCTCTCCAGATTTCACCAGCTGCCAGTTCCAGTATCTAGTAGGACGGAAAATGGGTAAAGACTACTACGACATTTTGGGAATTAAGAAAGGAGCGTCGGAGGACGACATCAAGAAAGCTTATCGTAAACAGGCGCTGCGCTACCATCCGGACAAAAATAAGTCCCCCGGAGCCGAGGACAAATTCAAAGAGATCGCAGAAGCCTACGATGTATTGAGCGACCCCAAGAAAAAAGACATCTACGATCGTTTTGGGGAAGAGGGTGAGCTTTTAATTCATTGTTTTTAGCGTTTGAGTCCGTGAACACATCAGCTGGGTTTATTCCTGAAAGCACAGAGACCCTGGCGGGACGAAGCGCTGTCCTGTGTGTGAGTGTGTGTGTGTGAGTGTGTGTGTGTGTCATGGCTGCCCCGTCCTTCAGTTAGAGCTCCTCTGGCCCAGGAGAGGAGAGGATAATGGCAGGAAAAGTCGCATTACAGGTTTAAACTCAGCAGAAAAATGTGTTGGTCTGGATCCAGCAGTGGAGCGAGAGGTGGGAGTGGTTCACTGCCAGGGAGCCATGAGTGTGGAGGAGAGAACTGAGTGGTAGAAAACTCAGCTTACACACTATTACGTTCGATTGCCATCTTTTAGCATTTTAGTATGATCTTATGCAACAAAAATCCTAGTGAAAGTGTGGTTGAGATCATGTGCAGAAGAAGAAGGTGAGACTCTGCATGCTTGGTATGCAGAGGTGAGAAGAGTACAGCTGCCTTTACATTGTGAATTGTTGTTCAGCATACACAAGATCAGTACAGTATCTCCCTTTTTAAAGGGCATTTCTCAGAAGGTTGTATTTTGTTATGGACATGTAGATATGAATCAGGAATTTACTTTCTGTTTGATGACCACCACGCCCACACAAACACCTCAGACATGTACTGTGAAACATCTGTGGATCTATTCTCATATTGCACGACTTTTATGTCTTACTTTTAGTTCATTTACACTGTGAGAGGCGCAGTACTCCAGTGTTATTGTACAATGCACAATGACAACAAAAGCTTTGGGATTTTTCCTCTTTGCTCCGAACATTGCTTCCTCAGTAAGGTGTAAAAATTTCATGGGTAAAGTCGATCACGTAGATGGTGAGATAGATGATGTGAGATATGTGCAGTACGACACCCTGTGTGGATTAAATAATCTCTGTTAGCATGCCACAGATTAAAAAACGTCAGTAGTAAATGTAGATTCTGGGCTTTAAATTTGGATTATATCGGGTCATTTAAAACGCAAATCATTTGATTTAACTGTTGAGTACACTATATATTCCTCTTTGTGTGATTTGAGATTCTAAAATAAGAGCTTTGGGAAATAGATTAATTCTTAAAAATAGCTATAATATAATTTCTCTTTCAAATATTCTAAATTTTCATCTAAAAAAAATCCAATAATAAGATAATAATTAAACCTGAGATCAAAATTTTCAAAACTGCTTCAGTACTTTCTCATAAAAGAATGTTTAAGTGGCCTTGTTTTCTCCTCTCTTATCTGGTTAGTTTTACCAGACTTAAAGTAAGTCAACCTACATCTGTGATGATGAAAAAGACTTTTAGTTCAGAGCTACTGAGTATTTCCATTCAGTTGCTTTCTCTTTTCCAATCAGTTCTTTCAAGACTGAGCCACACCTCCTCCCTTATCACTGATAAGGTGACATGACTTTCAAAGATGGAAAAAGACATAAAAGTATTTATGGGAACTTGAGGTCAGCGGTATAAGTCCATTTACTCTAAAGGCATAACCCATAATCGGCTGTAAATCATTTTCTAAGAAGCTCATGGTTTGGTGTTGAGCTGAAGTGTGTGAACCTGAAAGGCGCCCCTGTCATTGGAGTGGAGATCATTAAACTGCTGATCGGAGGCCTGTACTCCCATCGCATCACATATCGCTCAGTTATCTATTGACAAACCCAGACATTTGCATTTCTTGATAAGAGATACTTCAAAGCTTGTTATCAATTCAGTAATTCAACCCAGGCTTTTCCAGCCCTGATCATTGCACGTTGACATGAAAGGGGAGGAGTTTGCAGCGTCTGACCAATCGCAGACCTGGAGAAACCCTGCAGAGCAGCTTACTTTACCATAGAAGAGCAAACAATTATTCTTTGAAAATATGCGGAATTCAAACATCATGCAGGCCAAAAGCAACAATGTCGCTGCTGCGAAAGCCACAAAAAATGCTGGCAGAAATCCGTTGAGGCGTAACTTTGTGAGATTATCAGTGGACAAAATAAACAGACGGCACTGTGATCACTCTCTTTAGATTCATTACTTCCTCAGCTCCCTTCCCCTTGTTTATACTTTCCATTGAGTCCTTTAAGGCTGTGTTCAACAGTGTGAGCACTTTCTGTGTTGGAATATTAATTCCTCACTGTGATCGCACCTGTAGCTGTGCGTTCTATAAATTCATGTCTCTGCAGGTACAGCGGGTGTGACCATCATTATTTCAGATGCAAAAGGACAGAAAATCCAGGGTGAGTCCCTGATGCTACCTAGATGAGGCCTCGGGTCCAAGTCTCTGTTCCAAGATCAGAAATAATATCAACTCTGACAGGTTCAAGCGAAACGACTGTCTCTGTAAAGACAGGGTTCATTGTATCAAACCGTGTTAGATTGCACGTGTATGCTGAAAGAGGTGATCAGTCAGTGCCATTCGACAGTTGAACTGCAGACGCTGTGAGATTTTGAGGGTGTGTGTCACATTTTTTATGATGGTGTGTGTACACAGTGGGTTTCCTGAAGCAGGCGCCGCACTCATTCCAAGGTTTTGTTAAATGCAGTTTAGAAATGTAAGAAAAGAGCTTCAGCTATTGATCACTTTAATTATTGAGCAATATGTTTATCCCAAAAATTGATTTGAAATATTTGTCATTGATATTCAACTGAAACTCCTCAAAGAAACCAGATAATATAAAAATACAAAAAAAAAAAAACAACAAAAAAACCAAAACACATATAAACAGTTTCTGATCTACTGATTATAGCTAGTCATTAATGCTTTTTAATTGTTTTTTTACAACATATTTATGAATGTCTACATTTTGGCCCATAAACATTAAGCATGAACACAAACAGGAAATATCCAGGTTTTGTTTGCACTCATTCCGTGGAACTCAAATATTCATGCCTATTCTTTTTTCAGCATTGTTTTTTTTCCCCACATACACAAACCTAACAAATAAAAATGGTTCTTTTCGTCTTTTCCCCTCCAGGTCTGAAAGGCGGCGGCCCCATGGGCGGCGGCGGCGGCGGCACTGGCGGCCCTGGTAATTTTAGCTACACCTTCCAGGGCGACCCCCACGCCATCTTTAAGGAGTTCTTCGGCGGACATAACCCCTTCGAACAGTTCTTCGGCGCCAATGGAGGCATGGATGAGAACATGGACACCAGCGACCCCTTTGGCCGTTTTGGGATGGGGCAGGGGGGAATGGGCGGCTTCCCCCGCTCCTTCAGCTCGGGCGTGGGAGGCATGGGAGGCATGGGCGGGATGGGAGGCATGGGCGGCATGGGCGGGATGGGCGGCCACACCAGCGTGGTGAAGAAGCAGCAGGACCCCGCCGTGGTGCGCGACCTCCCCGTGTCTCTGGAGGAAGTTCTGACGGGCTGCACGAAGAAAATGAAGATCTCCCGTAAGAGGCTGAATCCCGACCGGCGGTCGGTGAGGACTGAGGAGAAAATCCTGGAGGTGCACGTAAAGAAGGGCTGGAAGGAGGGCACCAAGATCACGTTCGCGAAAGAGGGCGACGAGAGCCCGACGAACATTCCGGCCGACGTGGTGTTTGTGCTGAAGGACAAGCCGCATCCCACGTTCAAGCGCGACGGCTCCGACATCGTCTACACCGCCAAGATCTCGCTCAGAGACGTAAGTTAGCATCAGAAACGTTTGAATACTACAGAACCTTCAAAGTGAGGCCAGTGAAGCTCATTTTTCTTTGTCTCCTCAGGCTCTGTGTGGCAGCACGGTCAACGCCCCCACGCTGGACGGCCGGTCGGTCACCGTCTCGTCCACGGATATCGTTCAGCCGGGCATGAAGCGGCACGTCAGCGGGGAGGGGCTGCCCTACCCCAAACGGCCCGAGCGCCGAGGCGACCTAATAGTGGAGTATGAGGTCAAGTTCCCGGAACGGCTCAGCCAGAGCGCCCGGGACACCATCGGCCAGGTCCTCCCTCGGTCCTAAACCAGACGGACAGCCGGACTCGCACTCAGACGCCAGGAATCTGTTTGGTCCGGGTCAGATGGAGGTCAAACCTCCCCCAGACAATAAAGGACGGACTCGCGAGGCAGACCATCCGGCGTGCGCCGCAGTCGTTTATAGCGTGGGTTTTCAGAGTGAGAGGCGGGCCGGAGTGCTTCAGGGAGGTCACCCCAGGAAAGGCCTGGGGGTCGGGGGTCAGGGTGGGGGAGGGGGGGTTGTTGGGTATCATTTTCTAGTAATTCCCTTTCATTCTTGTAAAAACAATTTTGATTAAATGAAAGTATTAGGTAAAATTTTTTACCACTTTTTCAATTTTTTTTTCCCCTTTAATTGTCAGTGTGATGGAGATTGGAAAAAAAAATAATAATAAAGAACAAAAGTTGAGTTAATTACCTAATGGATCCACTCGCCATCGTTTGGAACTTTGAGAAGTCACATATTACACTAATAACAGATCATCTGGCATGAACTGAAGGCACGCGCTGTGGTTGAAGCGTTCTGAATCGGGTGCAGGTTTGAAAACCGCTGATCCTGGGTGTGAACTTCACTCCAGGGGGGAAGGATCACTGTCAACATGTGCAGTATTTCTAGACTGTAAATACTTGAACAGTTTTGTGTGGTGTTTGGTGTAGGAACGAGAATATATTTTGTTTAAAAAGCTGTTTTACATTGTTAAAAATAAGCGCACTATTTTATGGAAACTGTTCTGTTCGTAATAAAAGCTTCCAGCACGAATGAAGTTGTATTTTTTTTTTTTTTTGTTATTTTTTGTTTGGTTTTTGGGATTGCAGCAGGAAATGTTGGCGTGACACGTCTGTCCAAACAGCCCACACAGCGAGGAATCGCAAAACGTCAAGAATGTTTCCACAAAGGGGAATAAAGTTGTGTAAATGGAACATGAAGCCGGTCTGTCTCTTGTTATCTGGTCTGGGATCTGATCCCAACTAAGTGCATTTCACACACGCTCAATCATGAGACGGCTTCCCTCTAGAAGAGTCAAAGGGCTTTTAGTCGGGATTTAAAAGAACAAACCACGACGTTCTCCTAGTCTTTGATATAGAAGCAATCTCTCGGCTATACTTGTAACGTTAGATCCCAGCGCTGCATTTTGACACCGCTGATCAGAGTTTATTACAGCGACTGGAACAAGTCATCCGGATTACACTGATTCCACTTTGTTCCTGCCAGTTATATATTAGGACGTATTAATCCTGGAGTTTATCCTGTATGATATAGATGCGCACGTTTTTATTTTCCACCTGCTGAATGAGAAATGGACCAGACTGTGCTCCACACACAGTGTTCACTCTGAAGGACAAACAACAGAATGAGCCGAGACTTTACCCCGTTTAACTAAAATATAGGAGAAGTCATTTTATTTGCTCTTCAGCACTTCAGAAACAAACCTTTGAACCATATATTTATGATGTACGGTGTTTTCTCTTCCATAACCTCCATGAGGAATATCTGATGTACATGTATGTATTTTTACATTTATCATTCATTTATTATGCATTTCTTTCTTACATAATGGAATTTCTACATTGGCTCTCTTCACAATGCACAATGAAATCAAAACAACTCCTGACAGCCACGTTAACAGATGGCCAAAACCTCAAACTTGACGTTGGTAAAGTTTGGTTTCAGTTATTCACCTACAAGATATTTGAGACGTGATCCCCAGCATCATGTCAGTGTCATGTAAAACCATTAAACTTAATGATTTCTCATTTTGTTTAGGTTGCTCAAATTAAGTGTCTTAACCAATTTACCCTTCTGAAGCAACCACCTCATTGTTTGCCAAAATAGAACCTCATCATTTGATGATCGAAGTTGAGCTCGTGATTCAAATCAATTCAGTCCAATCTTATTTCATTTATACAGCACCGCATGCAACAGTCACTTCAGCTTTCAGCGGTGGAAAGAAAAACCTTCCAGAAACCTGCAGAACCAGACAGATAATGGAAAAAATGTGACCTAAGTCCAAACTAACAAAATGAAAAAAAAAAAACAAACCAAAAGTGCACAAGTGTCAGCTTTGTTTGAGAAACACCTCACCTGTGTTTGTTTTCTGAGAGGAAAATAACTTTCAAACTTCCCCTGAACATGTGGGTGTCATCAGTTGACGAACGAAACTCTCCAGCATCACAATCATCAATCATTCTCTAAAACAAGAAAACGAAACCCATCGTGACATTGAGTATTGTGAAAATAATGAACTGTGCAGAGGCTGTTTTTTTTTTTTGTTTGTTTCTTTTTGTGTCACCAGTAGTTAATATTAAAAGGATATTTCAAAGATCAAGCCCTTGTCTGGATCTGTCAGCGCCTCAGGAAAAGCCACTGAATGCTGTTTTTGGATCATTTCCCAGCCTTTCTCCTATTTCCTCTCTCCTAATAAGTCATCACATGATTTTCCTCGGCCTTCCCATCGCATTAACTTCAACCTACACTGAGCCTGTGAGTGACAATAAACCATCTCTCCATCTGCTGTAACTCTTCCGCAAATACCACACAGAAAAAATGGAGTTGATTTAATGAAGGAATCCTCCTATAATCAGTTACTCAATAAATGAGTTTGAAGTAAGTGTAAGCGCTCAGTTATTTCCTCACTGTGGGATCGTCTTAGGATAACAGCACCATCTTTTGCCTGCTAAGATTAAATACATGACTTGTGCCGGTCTTTATGCCCTCGGGGGTATTGGTCCAAACTAAACCAGATTTACTGTCCCACATATGGTCTGAGTGGCTATTTTGCTGCCTGAAACTCAGTTTGCCCCCTGATCCCCGTGACACAGTCAGCAGACGGAATGCGTGTCGATGCCGATGATGCCCTCCGGCTCCACGTTCCGAGGCCGTGCTGCTCAAGAGCCCGGGCAGACAGAAACGCCTGACGTAAACACCGAGCAGCTCAACATCCCATCGCAGTCATGAGCCGCCGCTTTCAGAAGAGACCCAGGGAGGGCGGAGAGGGATGGAGGACTTCACTGAGCTGTAAATTCCCTGAGAGATCCGGTTAGAGGAGCGCCACGAGACACAATCACGACTATTTAGGAATGACAGGAGTTGAAGACGAACAGGCCGCTGCAGTTGCTTTTCTTTTTTCTAAAACACAATCTCATTTCATGACAGCAGGTCAGGTGACTGATTTGAAGCAGACTGCTGCGTATTTCTGATTCTGCTGCACTGCTGTCTGGCTCGCTCCCTCGTTTGGATGACAGGATGAAGTTTCTTCTCCTGGTTGTGTTTTGCTGCGTCGTCGGTGAGTTCTGGCTTGTTTCATTCGGAACGTTGGTTCCACGAAGGTGCAGCTTAGGGTTACAGTCGAAATTCTGAAAGATACATTAGTGAATGTAAGTGTGTGAATGTTTTACTGCTCTGCTGATAAATATCTTGTCTCTTTCTCATATAAAGTCTGAAAAGTCTTGAATCATCTCTCTGCTTTTCTCTGTGCATCAAAAATGCAAGAAATGTTTTTAAAAAAGTAGAATCTGGATGGTCTTGGTAAAGATAAGGTTGAAATTCTTTATGGTATGAAATAAGTGCCAAGTATAAGTAAATAAAAGGCAAAAATTCAGTTGTATTATAAATCTATAAACTCTATTTAAACTTAAACTCTTAAGGACTAAATAAAAATAGGTAAAAGTCTTAAAGATTGTTGTTCCAATGTTATTGCTGATGTTTTGCAAGCTTGTTGTAAAGTTAATGACGCGGAAAAAGTAAAAATTTTTATGGTTTGACATTTATATGTTTATTTTAGTGGTGTTATCAGATGATTATCTTCTCAACCATAAAGTAAAGTTTCCATTTTATCGCCTCTTTTTAATGCAAAGACAGTTTTTATCACACAGTCTCTTTTGTTTGAAGTGTGCTTCGGCTCGTGTTCGCCACGTCGCTGCATAATTCAGTAAAATCTAATCATATCCAGTGATTTGTTGACGTGTTTTCCTGCAATTAAATATCAAAGAATTAATGTTGCATTTCTTGGAATGACAATTACATTATTCCCAGAATAAAGGAAGCTTCTTTACGAATGTAGGACAACTGCAGTGTTAATGAACCAGCAGAACAGCTGTGACTGCGCGGGTTGTGTGTTTCTCACTGCAGCTGTGTGTGTGGAGGCCTCATCGCGGCTGGAGGTGAAGGGTCACGCCGGAGGAGAGGTCTCCATTCACTGCTCAGGAAACTGGACGGCGAGCGGCGGCTCCGAGCGCAGCAGTGTGTATTTCTGCAGAGGCGTCTGCTCGGGGGAGAACGTCCTCATCCGGAGCGAGGGGAGACCGTCGGGTGTCACACAGCGAGGGAGGTACAGCGCAGACATCGACAGGCGAGCGGGGGTCTTCACCGTGACCATAAAGAACCTGAGGAGCGCAGACGCCGGGCTGTACCACTGCGGAGCGGGGACCGCATTCAATGTGACGCACCAGTTTGAAATCAGTCTCACAGTGCTGGATGGTAAGTTTAATGACAACTGGAGGACGGTCTCTCTGACCAGGTCACCGAATGGTAGTTAAATGTTTACAGCCTCCAGGAGTGTGTATTCAATGGAGCATTTTATCTGCTCTGTCTTTCCTCCGCCGGCTAAAAGGAGCCTCACAATGTTGATTGATGTGAAGAGAAGAAACCACAAAATGAAGCCACTGTTTGGCCGGCAGCCGTTTGCACGCAGTTGTTTCTCAGATACTTGCTTTGCAGCTGATGCATGCAACCTGTGTGTGGTGCACATCTTGTGACGCTCCTCCGCTTTCCTTAAACACAGAGTCTGCATTATGTGAGCGAATGTAAATATACGTACATGCAGATCAACACATTTCTCACCACTCGCTCTCCTCAAAGCTCCCACTGTTCCTCACGGACCTCCTCCCGTCAGCAATAATACCCCTCAGTCCGGGGCAGACGCTGGACCCCGGGGCAACTTTCTGTTCAGCTCCGAACCGTCAGAAGCGACACTCACACTCCCCCCGTCAGAGGAGAAGACGAACCAGCGTGGAGTGACCAAACTCACAGGTACTTCCAGGCTGCTTTGGATTTTGGGGAGACGGACGTGAAACAGACTCAGTATTCACTCAGGCACAAGCAGAGGTGGTTGTTCGCTTAATAAGGAAGATTAAAAGTTAAACACTGAAGATGTTTGACTTCCAGCCTATATGGTGATGCTTGTGCAGTTGTTTGTCAGTTATATTCACATTCATCACCCAGACGGCAGGTTGTGTGTGCTGTATGTGCGCTGTGTGAACGTCGGGCTGAATTCTGGGGATTTCTCTGCCGTTCGCAGGCACCACAGTGGTCATCATCGTCTCGGGGAGCTTAGCGTTTCTGGTTTGTGCCATTATCCCCTTTATCTTCTATGGACACTGGCGGAGCAGTCCAGGTAGGTGAGAGGAAAACACACACTTTCATTTGTGCCACATGTTTGATGACATACACACACAAACACGTGATGTATGAAGAGAAGAGAGAGAGAAGCAGGAAGATGCAGCAGGCGACATATATGTTTAAGGAGAGGAGGGAGCCAGTGTATTTACGTCATTTTGCCGTCTTCCAGGCAGTAATATACATTACTTTAACTTCATTGTGATCTGATAACATGAATCTTCCTAAACACAATTTGAAGAGCATAATGTAAGAGCAATATAATGGATATAAATGGATCTTCTGGTTTGCTGCAGATGATCAGAACAGACTTGATGGAGACAAAGACGAGGTGAGTGACTGTCATTTCAAAAGTGATTGTGATATTTCCTTCTTTCACGATTGTTTTTAGCTCAAAAAGAAACTGATTAAAGTCTGAATTTCTCCACAGGGTGAATACAGTGAGCGGAACGCAGAGGTTGCATCAGCTCAGGCTGCAGTGCAGCTGCAGGCTTTTGAGCCGAAGGTGGAGCCTGAGAGCAGCGTTCAGGACTCCTCACAGTACGCCGCCATCTACCAGGCGCTGGACCCCAAAACCCTGGACTGACCAGGACTCAGTCTGATCCGAAACTCGCCCTCCTCTCTCTGTTTGGAACTGAATAAAAGTCAATGTGTGGACTGTACTTGTGTTTGCATTATTCAGTTTGAATCCATTTGATTACAGTAGAGCTGTCTCACTGCATTTATTGCTCCTGTAAAATATAAAGAAAAGACACATTTCCTCATGAGCCACCGTTTGCTAGACCAGGAAACAAAGACTCTCTTTGACCAGGATGAAACCAATAGTCATTGGTGTGAAACGTGTTTAGTTCAGGAGTCACATAAAAATCCATCTGATATCGATCAGGCCAGCCCAGTAAAACGAAAACATGATACACTGACGATATCAACAGATAAATTGCAACAACAACAACAACAACAACAACAACCATAAAAAACAAGCACTTCTACAACTGTTATTGACAAGTTAAAACCATTTTTACTCTTTATCGTCATCCAGCAGACCAGACTGGATGATTTTTGAACCTCCACCAAACCATAAGTTTGACATTACTGCTCGAGGCAGCTGTGGTGAAACACTCCATAAATAACAGCAGGGATGGGGCGCTTTAGTCTTATAAACACACGACAACGTAAACAGCTGTGATGAATGAACTCCTGAAACAGCTGCACCTTGACCTGAGAGTCAGCAGCAGTGATGCAGTGAAACCTGCAGAGGGGGATACACGTACATCGTAATTCATCATGCTTGGCTATTTTCTCACCAGCACTTTCAAAGCTGTATTACTGCTCTGCGCATGGACATTTTAAAATCATCTACTAAGTGACATCAGTTAGGGCCTGAAGTGTTTTATAAAACCTTTTAAAGTATTAATTATCAGCTAGTTTGCTATTGCAGTGAAATGGAAATGTACTGGGGTTTTCAGATTAATTGAGGCTACAGCGTTTGGTTTCACGTCTCTCTTTCAGCAGCTCCCTTCAGGGCTCATCTACTCACATCTCACACTGTCCCGTCTTCTCTCCCGTTACTCCGATTATCTCCACGACATCCACGAGTCTCCTCTGAGATCTTCCTCCTCTCCTTCCTGTCAGCCCAGAAACCCTCTGTTCAACACAGGCCCTTCTGATGTCCCTCTGCATGTGAGAAAGCCTGAGCTGACTGATCCTCTTCACTTCCTGGTGCCTCCCAGTGAAAACCTCAGCATCGTCTCCCCTGCGTTCCCCAGTCCAGCCTCTCTATTTAAATATGTCACAATCTCCAAACCATAAACACTAAATCAGCGTTTCCACCAACTCCATCCGACACGTCCTTCATCACCTTTTACTTGAGCTCATTCATCACCCAGTGCAGTGCAGACCTCCTCCCCTCCTGGTCCTTTCCCACCTGCTCCCTGCTCTCTCCACTGATAGCGTCGTCGTCTGCAAAGCATCAGTCACACTTTCATGTTTCTGCAAGTCTTCCTCTGAATCACGTCCTTTCTGAAGAAGATGTGAGGGGAGCACAGTTAAAGTTCACTGTTGATCTCTGTTCTCACCTAGCCTGCAGTGTGTTTCAGTATCGTCTCTGCTCAGCAAGAAAAGGTAAAAAAGAAAAAAAAGTCAAACCCTTTGTGAAAGTCACAGTGAGTCATTCTAGCCTGCCAGACGTGTCCATGTCTGGTGCCTGAGTGTTAACTGGCAGCAAAGTTCATACAATGGAAACAGCTGAGACGGCGGGGTTGCTGTTTTTGACAGAACACACACACAAAAAAAAAAAATAAATAAAAAAAAAATAAAAAAATACAAGGAAATGAATTGAAATTAGTTGTTATTTGAGACATATCTGGAAATCAAACTTACAGCATTTTTCATGAGTGTTGAATGTAAAAATTGAGATTTGTAGACAATCTACAGATCAGGACCAACGTTTTTCATGTATTCCCTCTGAAAATGTAAATCACAGAAATCAATTGGAACAATGATGAAAGTTCAGATGCATGAAAATTTATATTAAAAAATAAAAAAACAGACATTTTTGTCTTCTGTTTCCAAAAGCCAGGGAACTTACAGACTTTATCTCAGTACAGATACTAAAAACAGATCTTGTTAAAACTGAAAGTACAACTACAACTTGTTCGCTTGATAAACAAACAAACAAAAAAAAGCTGTTTCTTAAATGTATACAAGTGCAAATGTGAAAATGGTTGTGGATTTTTGTTTGGACATGACGCCTCTTTTCAGACAAAATTAATTTTTTTTGTTGTGTTTAAGGGGCTCACACACACACACGCGCTCGCACGCACACACGCACGCACGCACGCACGCACACACACACACACACACACACACACACACACACACACACACACACACACACACACAACACACACACAGTTACCAATGACGCAGTTCGTAATTCAATATTTGTCAGGTCTGAGTTCTAAACTAGATTATTCAGAGAAAGGCAGCTCTTTATATAACTAAATGACGTGTGTTGGAAAACCTTCCACGGTTTGGATAAAAGAGTCGTCACTTCAGCGCTGTCAGGGTCAGTCATTCCACTTCTGTCGCTTCAGTGTGGATAAACGTCACCATCAGCAATGTGGGACTCTGAATCTCCTGATAGAGGTCAGAATGAACCAGTTTGAAGACTGTAAGGAGGAGGAAAATTGTGAATAACAGTATAAAAGCGTAAGAAAAACTCTTTAGTTAAGTGTTAATACAATACAATCTACTTCACAGTAACACTGTCCGAACCCTGCAGCTTGCCTCCCGTAGATCAAACATCTGCTGTAAATGTGCTGCGGTCATTCTTGTAAGACAAGACAAGACCAAAGAAGATAAGACATCTACAAAGAACTGCAAACTGGCCCTCTCTCTCTCTGGTGTGCGTTACGTTGTACGCCCTCATTCAGAGAAACCCACAGGAAGAGAGTTGTCAGCTTGTCTGGATCGGTGTGTGTGTAAGCCTCTGCTGTAGTAAATCTTCTCAGTTTTATTTACCACGCAGACTGAGACCACCCAGAACAGGAAACCCGCAACGCCGACACTTAGCAGACAGAATGGTTCCCTTATCTTTATTTTACTGTCTTTTTTATGGTAAGTCTCCTTATTTTCTGACTCAAACACTCATTTAAAACAAGAGCGCCTTCCATCTGTTCACACTGATGCCTGTTTTCCAGCCGTCTTGACAGAAGGAACCACAATCAGAGTAGAGGGAGTGGAAGGCGGGAGCGTCTCATTCCAGTGCTCACACAGACTTGCATGGGGCTACAACAAGTACTTCTGCGTGGATCCATGTGAAAGCAGCAGCAGCGTGCTGGTGACTGTGGCGCCCGGGAAACAAGCGGCGTCTGGGCGAATAGCTCTGATGGACTCGGGGAACGGGGTCTTCACGGTGACCTTCAGTCAGCTCCGGCTGTCGGACTCACAGAAGTATTTCTGCGGAGTGGAACGGACCGCAGCCATCGATACTTACGTTACTGTATATCTGACTGTCAGAGAAGGTAAGCGCATCCTCCCTGCATGCTCACAGTTTGAAACACGTTCATCAGACAAAACAGGAAAGGAAAATACCTGAACTTGTGGCCGCAAGTATTTCATGATGGTTTTCACCTGTTATGTTCTCACTGATTATCTTCTTTTTAGCTGAATTAAAAGTAACTGAAGTAGCGCTCTCCCCTCCAGACCCTCACACACACCAGCCATCAACTCCCACACCTGAGGTTTCCTCTACGTGGACACATGGGGCCGTCAGCAGCTCAGCACAGTTTACAAGTGGACTGAAGCCCGCTGTGTCTTCAAACCTCTCAGCAGGTGTTAAAATATGGTTTGAGCTCAGTTCTAAGCCTTGTGCATGATGAGTGCTTTAAAGGAAGCTGAAATCTGATTGTGCCTTGCAGCCCCAAACTTCACACCCACAGGAGAGCAGACCAGCAGAAGCACAGGTGAGACTTTGTTTTTCTGTGAACTTCGTTGAAACAACATGAAATGAGAGTTTTTCTTTTGTTTTCGTCAGAAATCATTCTGTATGCCTCTATCGGGGGAGCTGTGACCGTCGCCGCCTTGATTCTGGTGATATGCATCAGGAAGTGCACGCAACTATCAAAGCCTCGAGCACCGGTTTGCTGCACCAGCAGGCATGAGAACGATGCACATGAAAGAGAGGTATGTGGTGAAGACTGGAGAGCAGCCTGTCAGGACGTCTTTTCACAGCACAACTCGTCTCCATCAGATACTCGATTTAACAAGGTTCTTATCCTGGTTTTTTTTTTTTTTAATGCAGTGTTTTTTCCCCCCCAGTGCTCCAGTTCCCTTTAATTGATAATTATTGGTTTAAAGTCACAAATGTAAACGTAGATAAATGGAAATAATGTGAAATAAAAGGTTGACGTGTTAAGAGAGTATGGTTTGTGATGACAGGAATTGGTGAATTTTCTGTTTTTACTGAAGACACATCTGAGGCAGATCAGCGCTGAAATAACACAATCTCTCTGGATATGCATGTAAAGTGCATTAAATTAAGGGTTTGGAATAAATATATACATTTATAATAACTCTCGTTTGAGTTTTTAGGCAAAAACCTTGAAAATTAAGCAATTAAGAATATGTCAATAAACAAATTAGTTATGAGCAGCTTTTTGGTTCGATACAGTCTTTCCTTTATAAAGAAGAAGCTCTGGTCTGGAGATGGCGACATTGTCTTAATGGGCAGTGACTCTGGCTCAGCTGGTAGAAACAGAGCTTTGGGAATGCTGCTGCCGCCCTGACATAAAAGAAAAAAAATCTATTTAATATTTACTCATGGACAAAGAAACAAGAAGACAGCAAGTGAGGCATTTTCAGATTCTGGTGGGTCTGGTCTCCTGTTGGAGTGGATGTGCGTCTGCAGATCTCTATTCACACCCTGCCTACTCACTGTTCTTCCATCCAACCACTGCATTGTAGAGCCATCGTGTCTTCTCTTTGCCATCTTTCCACAGGTCGACTATGAGTACGACGACATCGATGATATAAAACTTTATGTTCGAAATGTCTCTCAAAGTACTGCCGGTGCTCAGCGACCGCCGAGGGATTCACCTGCATCGTCCTCCGGAGCGGCTGGATGCCCCGCTTCGCATCACATCTATGAAAATCACTCTTTATATAAAACTCCCCCCAGATCAGCGTGTTCCCCGGCCACTGCGGCGACGTCTCTGTCAGCTACCAAAACAAAGAGAGCAGGAAAACCCTCACATCAACCCAGACGACTCAACGACGCACAGAGGCGTAAAACCAGTGCGTTGTACAATGAATCTGATGAAGCCAGTCACATTTCACTGTGGTTTGGTTTAGAGATATCTGTCTGAAATTACTTTATATGTAAACCTGCGTGACAGTGATTACTGCATTTCTTAAGAGAACAGAATGTATCTATTATATCTTGATGCTGGATCTTGCACACTATCCTGTGTTGTTATTGTGTCATGCATTTTTATGACACTTTTTTTTAATTAAATATGCACATTTAATACAGCTGTGTCCTCCCACACAAGGTGTAATGTTATCATGTCAAAGGCAAGTTTTGAGGTAGTGAAACAAATGTGTGAAGTGATGCACACGGTCTTATTAATGTCTTATTAACATATTATAAAGTGAGAGCAGAAAATAAGTGTCTGCAAACTGCATAACAGACAAGGAGAAAGAAATCTGAAGGACGTCATACTTCATTTCTCTCCGATTTATTTCAACAGAAAATACACAAGTTTTGATGATAATAAATAATAATGATAAAATGATTGGAATCTGCCAAAAGACTAATTTGTAGGACAACTAAGCGCACAGATACTATCTATCTATCTATCATCTATCTATCTATCTATCCATCTATCTATCCATCTATCTATCTATCTATCTATCTATCTATCTATCGTAAAACATTTAAAATACGTAAAATGTGCTGTTCCAACCTTGACGATTACATCAATCAGGTGAAGAGACAGAGGATGATTATTCAGAGCAGCAGGGCACTGATCACAAATTAAATATTAGTGTGTACTTTAAAAAATTAGACAGCTTGTTGCATAATTTATTTATGTTGATCAAGCAAGATTGTTTTTTTTTAATTTTATTGTTTTAATGTAAAAAAACTGTGTTTTGTATTTTTAACAAATATTTCTGACTGCAATACTAGATTTATTTCTGCAAAGATACTATTTTATTGTTGATTTCACAGACTCAGTTGAGTTTATTTACGTCTCCTCAGATTTATTTTGGTCAGTGTGTCATCAGCAGCGCCTCGCTCAATATTAAGCATAACAGTTTAATGATGCTTTATTTGACTATTGTCAATATACCATAATTAATTTGAGAGAAATAGAGAGAAGGTCAGAGAAGTAACAAAATTTGGAAACTTGTAGAGAAAGAGGTATTGATCCTGGTTACAGTCATCATAAGCTGTGCGATGTGTTCTGCTCTGTTATGCTTTGTGAAATACGGTTTCTGCCATTCCTACCGTTATTTAAATATTCACACATTTAGTCGATTTCCAAACGTTTCCAGCTTCATTCTTCACTCAGCAGCGTGCACTGTTGACCAGAAGATACAGAGAACTAAAACTGCAGTGAGACTCAAGCGAAAAGGTCAAACCAGAGTCAGCAGTGGTTTTTTAATGATCGCAGCAACTGAGCGAGTTCATGCTCTGAGTTTTAGAGAACTCCATTGTGGGAGGATTAGAAGAACAAAAAAGGGTGGAATTATTCTAGTCTCCTTCAAATGTTTGTGTTTTCCTATTGTCACTAATCTTTGATTTCAGAAGCAGGAACATTTTGATTGATTTATTTATTGAGGGAATTGCTGTAAATTTAGTATTTTGCTGGAATTTTACACCCAGAAAGAAAAAATATGCTCACTGTCAGTTAATGGAAAAAAAATGAAATATTCACATAAGAGCACAAATCAAATTGTGAAAACAACAGATTAAAATAGCAAAAAAATCAATCGATCAACTGCAAACTAAATGACTACTCTGAATTATTGTGCTATTGAGATTTGAGAATGACACAATAAGGTAATATCTTGATGCATCTTTCTCAGTTTACCACCACTGACTGAGACATTTCTTGTTGTGCGCAGTCTCTCACTTTTAAATCCAGCATTTCCTGTCAGATGGCCTTCATCTTCAGCACTGAAAAACCTCCAAATAGTTGTTCTGTGAATTGTTTTCTGATTTTAATATGATCAATCTTGGCTTTAGAAAAAGTCTATCTCAAAATGCAGTTAGCTTTTAGAACGGTTTCCTGAAACCTGAACATATAGTGACAAGATTTTTTTTTTTTTCATTCATGAGCTTCAGCTTCAATTGTAGGACATTGTTTCAGTTCACTTCCCTTTTTTTTCTTCTTTTATATATTAATCAATCTATCCATAAACCTGCATAAATCCTTGTGGATTCCCATCTTTTCATCCCGATGCAGCAGCTTCTCCGTTCTGCTGCTTTTGTTTGTCGGGCCTTTGATGATAAAGCCTTACATGCTTTCTGTGGTTCCCCTCTTAAAGGTCATAGATAAAGTTGGCTCTCTTCTGAAAGACCACATAATACGATGGGCCAAGTTATGAATTAAAAACAGATTTACTCGACATGATTATTCCACTTGGTGGAGGCAGAATGTCCCGTGATTTTGATGAACTGCTGTTGCTGTTCGGTGCAGTCACGTCCGGTCAAGCTGTCCCAGCAGGCACTTGACGTTGATGTAACGTTGGAACAACGTTGTACTCCAACGTTGGATTACCATTGGATTATGATGCGAAAATGAAAGTTAGGTTTACGTTAAATCCTTACGTAGCCTTGACGTCAACTTCCAACGTTAAATAGACATTGAATATTTGTTGGACTTCCAACGTTGGATTACCGTTGGATTATGATGCGAAAATGAAAGTTAGGTTTACGTTAAATCCTTACGTAGCCTTGACGTCAACTTCCAACGTTAGATAGACATTGAATATTTGTTGGACTTCCAACGTTGGATTAGCATTGGATTATGATGCGAAAATGAAAGTTAGGTTTACGTTAAATCCTTACGTAGCCTTGACGTCAACTTCCAACGTTAAATAGACATTGAATATTTGTTGGACTTCCAACGTTGGATTACCGTTGGATTATGATGCGAAAATGAAAGTTAGGTTTACGTTAAATCCTTACGTAGCCTTGACGTCAACTTCCAACGTTAGATAGACATTGAATATTTGTTGGACTTCCAACGTTGGATTAGCATTGGATTATGATGCGAAAATGAAAGTTAGGTTTACGTTAAATCCTTACGTAGCCTTGACGTCATCTTCCAACGTTAAATAGACATTGGATATTTGTTGGACTTCCAACGTTGGATTAGCATTGGATTATGATGCGAAAATGAAAGTTAGGTTTACGTTAAATCCTTACGTAGCCTTGACGTCAACTTCCAACGTTAGATAGACATTGAATATTTGTTGGACTTCCAACGTTGGATTAGCATTGGATTATGATGCGAAAATGAAAGTTAGGTTTACGTTAAATCCTTACGTAGCCTTGACGTCAACTTCCAACGTTAAATAGACATTGGATATTTGTTGGACTTCCAACGTTGGATTAGCATTGGATTATGATGCGAAAATGAAAGTTAGGTTTACGTTAAATCCTTACGTAGCCTTGACGTCAGCTTCCAACGTTAAATAGACATTGAATATTTGTTGGACTTCCAACGTTGGATTACCGTTGGATTATGATGCGAAAATGAAAGTTAGGTTTACGTTAAATCCTTACGTAGCCTTGACGTCAACTTCCAACGTTAGATAGACATTGAATATTTGTTGGACTTCCAACGTTGGATTACCGTTGGATTATGATGCGAAAATGAAAGTTAGGTTTACGTTAAATCCTTACGTAGCCTTGACGTCAGCTTCCAACGTTAAATAGACATTGAATATTTGTTGGACTTCCAACGTTGGATTACCGTTGGATTATGATGCTAAAATGAAAGTTAGGTTTACGTTAAATCCTTACGTAGCCTTGACATCAACTTCTAACGTTAAATAGACATTGAATATTTGTTGGACTTCCAACGTTGGATTACCATTGGATTATGATACGAAAATGAAAGTTAGGTTTACGTTAAATCCTTACGTAGCCTTGACGTCAACTTCCAACGTTAAATAGACATTGAATATTTGTTGGACTTCCAACGTTGGATTAGCATTGGATTATGATGCGAAAATGAAAGTTAGGTTTACGTTAAATCCTTACGTAGCCTTGACGTCAGCTTCCAACGTTAAATAGACATTGAATATTTGTTGGACTTCCAACGTTGGATTAGCATTGGATTATGATGCGAAAATGAAAGTTAGGTTTACGTTAAATCCTTACGTAGCCTTGACGTCAACTTCCAACGTTAAATAGACATTGAATACTTGTTGGCCTTCCAACATTGGATTACCATTGGATTATGATACGAAAATGAAAGTTAGGTTTACGTTAAATCCTTACGTAGCCTTGACGTCAACTTCTAACTTTAAATAGACATTGAATATTCGTTGGCCTTCCAACGCTGGATTACCATTGGATTATGACGCAAATAGAAAGTTGGATTTACGTTAAAACCTAACATAGGCTTGAAGTCAACTTTCAACGTTAAATAGACATTGGATTTTGAATGTAGGTTTGATGACATCCTCCAACATTAAATAGACATTGGATTTTGAATGTAGGCTTTTTGAATGATGGGTTGACGTCAAAATCCAATGTCGGGATAACATTAACCTCAAACACTGAACAGACACTTAAAGGTATAATGGACGATTTTCTCGAAAAAGTCGAAGCCAAATGTCTCTTACTTGCTTTTTGAAAAACGTGCGTGCGCCAGACCATCCTACCGGCTCTGCTGCTCCTACGAGCACGCTTGACGGCGTTACGCAAGCATTTCTCCAGCATGATTGACATGTTAGAGGACCAATAGTTGAGACTCGCATCACGCCAGTCATTGGTTAAAACATCGTCTATTATACCTTTAAGTCAAGGAAAAAAAAAAAGCTTGAGCACACAAAAATGTAGGTCACAAATTTACTCTTTAGAATTCTTTAAACAGTGCAAATAATGACTATAAACTGCGCATATAAAACAGCATTATATAAAGCTAGCTTCTTTGTAGGTCCCCTTCCACATAAGTTGAACTCCGCCTGGACTTCTTGCGTCATCAACCTGTGGGAATAAGGATACAATTATACATTAACTTAGCAATTATCTAGTGTTCCAGGGCAAATCATGGATTCTTAAAATGTATCTGGTCGCCAAATCTGTGCAAGGCTTGATTTACCTTATCTTCACAATTTCACATGTGCACAAGTAACTGTGGTGGGGTGGCGAGTGCCTGGTGGCTACAGCTTGTGTAGGCGGGGCCTATGGTCTGATTCTACAGAAAGTGTACAGCTGAACTAACGGCTTGCTACACATGCATCGCTTAAACTTACTTGTCCATGACCTATTTGACATTGGTTTCCATACTCGTTCCTCTGTCTACCATTGCCAAGCGTTGAATCTGAAATTGGAGAAAATCTGTGTTAAACAAGGTGAGTGTTCAGTATGTCCCCATGACTGTGTTACAAGATGATTCAAACAGTACACATGAGAAAATGCATTATGTTGTAGTCTTAACATTGCCAGTAGGATTGGGCACCGAACCACGGTGCTTTGTTGGCACCAACCGAATGATATCAGTCCACCTATGACCAAACAATAGTTATAAATTCGGTGCTTATCTTCAGTACTTTAAAAAAAAAAAAAAAAAGGGAAAAAATACACCACCACAAAATTACATCAATCCCGTCCTTAGTGCACATGCAATCAGTGAGGAATGCTCAGAGGAGTCGGGTGTGCCAAGATCGGATGATATTTTCCCTAAGGGCAGTGTTACAGCAATGATTTGTGTTGAAACCCAATGCCTAGGTTTTGTGACCAATATTGCTTTCAATCTAGCATGTAACTAAACTACAAAAATCAGTTTGTCACCAATTTCGACAAAACTGTTGGAAATTATTTGCCACAAATGAATGTATTGAAGGGTCATTTTTCATGTTACGGAATTCCATTGCAAAGAGATAATGATTTATGTTTTAAACAAAATATTACCAATGTGTTATGGCCACGTTATTTGAATAATGCCTAATAACAGCATGTCTCTAGTTTCTTTTGCAGGTTGTTTTGTGAAGATCGAGCCACATTTGACCGAATGACGCCAGCTCTGGCGAACCAATATGCTGTTACAGAAATTTGTTTAAGACCCAATAATGTTGTTTATTTGTCACATTTCCAACCACTCCAAGAAGATATAATAGGAATTATGGGTTTATTATGTGCATTTGTTTGTAATTAATAGAAATATGACCAGTCTTTATCACCAAATACGGTGAATGCGAAAAACTCTCCACTCATCCCTCAATTAGTGCAATGTGTAAAATAATTTGTAGTGTCCGTCCCCCGAATGTTCTGTCCTGATTCACATGTAATATCAAGAAGGATTGGGGAACTATGGTTGTTCATATGTGCATCTTTGCTTAATGAATAGCAACAATATGTTTGAAAACATGATTCCCCATCTAATTTTTGAAATCGGGGCCACATTAGTCGCTGTGTAGTGTCCGTCCCTCAGTAGTGTCCGTCCCCTCTTATTCTCTGACCTTCAATTACCAGTTGTAATTGGTGCATTATTTATCATTGTTTATTGTTGAAGCACAATTTCATCAAAATGCGTTGCTTATTTCTGTGTCTGGAAGGCATTTGTGTTAAATTGTGTAGTGTCTGTCCCTTCCTTTGCATGGTCTGTTACATGATGTTACATGAGCTGTGATGGAAATTAAATAAGGGTTAAAGGTTCGACTGGAGAAAAAAATTAATTGTTGTCTGATATTAACTGATTTAATGGCAGTAAGATACACATGTAACTAACTGTGGTGCGTTTAGTATGATTCATTGACCGTGTTGACAACATGATCACATGATGATACTCATCAACGATGCAAACGACACTCAATATCAAATGATATTTTATAATTTACTTGAATATTGACATTTTGAAACACTGAAAGCTTGCTTTGGGACAAAAACTTGCAGAAAAACACCATCAATCCCATTGAGATCACTGTTTAAATGGTCTTTGTACGAATATGTCATCAGGCGTAGCGTCCGTCCCCCTTTTCTTGTGAATCGTTACTTAAGCTACAATTGATAAGGAACATAGTTAAATGAGGAATAAATGTTTAAATGGAGAAACTGAAAGGTTGTTGTTTGATATTCAACTAAATTAGAGCAGCGAGATTTCACTCTGACGAACAATGGGGGCAGATATAGTCTATTCACGGCATGACATTTTTAAATTTTGTGAAATTACTCATAAAATCAGTTGATATTTTGCAAGTTTCTTGCATTTTGGTGTTCTATAACACGAAAAGATTACTTTGGGTCACAAACATGT
The DNA here is from genome assembly GCF_902148845.1 of Salarias fasciatus. Classification (NCBI taxonomy): domain Eukaryota; kingdom Metazoa; phylum Chordata; class Actinopteri; order Blenniiformes; family Blenniidae; genus Salarias; species Salarias fasciatus. The sequence goes on along the minus strand of NC_043750.1, from coordinate 29,684,534 downwards.
AAGAAAGACACCATCAGTACCATGATGAACACCCAGCAGTTGGTCTCAATAGGATGCATGTTCGTGTTGGAGTGTCCGTCCCCTTAAAAAATGCGGATTTGGGTACCTGCGTTCGTTGCCTTTTTATGCGATAATGGTGTATGGATACTACAAATCATTGGTGCTTCATTATAGAAGAGGTGTTCAAGTACATGTTGCACCAACATACATGGGAATTTGCCAACATGAAATTTTCAGTCACCCTGTCCTGAAAGTCATGATCTGATCTTGGCACACCCGAATGCATTATTATATTATTCTCACTGCGCAAGACTTCACAACAGATATGAAACCTACCAGTTTTTGTCTTTCCTCCACCGAGTTCAGCGACTCGTCAAGACTTTTAAGTTCTTCAACTGTTGTAGCCTTGTCAGGAAGAGCTGTGTCCTGCGGCTATGCTTGAATGACCTTCAGCTCCTTCAACATGTCTCGGATCTCCACAAGCATCTGCATAACTTTTCTGTGAAATCCTAAAGCAATGAAACAAATGACAATTGCAATTAATCAGAGCACAACCTTACCAACTCAGCACTTGCCCCCATTAGTTTTATTTGTTCCACTTTACTGCAGTAAAACTCACTGGAGGGGTGTACCCTGGTCCAATTTAAAACGCATACAATTTTGGTGTGGATCCGACTCATCAGGCAGTTCCACTGGCCATCCAAACTCGACCTTCCGTTGACCTCCATTCATTTTTTGGACCAGGATTACACCTCATTTTCATACTTAAATTTGTTTGTCAATAAAAATTGTAATACATAAAATGTTTGTATACATATTTGCTTTCACCATGTTAAGTTTCATTATGGTGGGAGTAAAGGAAAAATGGCCGCCATCATGAAATTTTTGGTGGCTAACGGCTTTTATCAAAAAAGCAATGCCCAAGGAGCATGTGTGCCAATTTTGGTGCTTGTTTCCACAAGTGAACGATTCTCCTGTAATTTGCAGTTATCTGCCCCACTATCTAGTCTGTGTCGGGGTTTGAAAGTCACCGGTTCGAGGGTCCTACCGGCACGGCAGTGATAAAGGTGAGGAATGGGGTTGTTCCTCCACCGGGGGATCAGGATCAGGTTCAGGTTCTGGGACAGCTCGTCACCTCTTTGGTCAAGGAGGAATCCATGTTCAATCCAGGGGTTCAGCGTACCAGTGGTTATCAACCAAGGGAACAAAAGAAAACCCAGCCTGCATGACAATAAAAACCTTATTGTACACAGGATGTTACAGAGCATATGGCCATTTGTGTTATTCAAATTTCTGCATGCTACTTAGTAAAGAACACAGTAACAATCATTTCTATTCACTCCTTTCAAGACTTACTTGTCTTTATGAACCAATACATCAACTCAAATAGAATATTTTTTTAACCTATGAATTGATGATGGGTTCAGTTTCTTTTAAACCATGAGTTATGATTACAAATTTTTACCATGAAATCCATTGTTTGTATTTCAAATCATGAACTAGAATATTTTTCTAGCACAACCTCTAACAAATTAAGTTTTTATAGTTATTGCAACTTTTTTGCACACAAAAACATTATAAACCCATATTTTACAAACAAACTGGCAAAATCTCTTCACAAAACAATCAAACCAGTTAATTCAAATCAATACTCAAGAAAATTGCACTGGTGATTTTGCAAAACACAACTGAATTAAGCTACAGCTCACATCAGAGATCCCAAAGTATAATCAAACCACAATAAAATGTCTTTTAAAATTAAATAAATCTATCTATCAACTGTATCCTAGCAGTAACTGTCGTTTCAGCAGATGAACCAAGATGACAAGAAAAAAAACACATGCTGCAAGCCCGCCATCAGCAGGGCGCAGCAGCTAGCTTGATCAGACACGTGCGCTCATTAGCTGAGCTGAGAATATCACTCACCAAGAATTTCGGAGAGTTTTAGCATCACTTCCTGGATGCTTCCTCGCTTCCAAGTGCATTCATGGATGGCTCAAAGCTTTTCCAGCTCTTCATTCGTCCTTAAAGTAATGATTTTTCTCAGTTCGCCTCCTCCTGTGTGTCTCCTCTCTGCTCGTCCGGATCAACTGCGCTGCTACCGACGGGGTGGGAACTAGCTTCCCTCCAACCAATAGGATTTCAGTATTTCTACATAGCAACCAATGAAATGAATGAAGTCTCACAGACATCGTGAACAACCAATTAGTTTCTTTTTTTTCTTCACAGTGTCTGAGAATAAATGAATAAAAAAAATAAAAACCACAATATAAACGAAAATAAATTAAAACACATTTATAAAATATACACACAGTATGAAGCTCAGTTCTACTGGGCAACACTGACCAACAGAGATCGTAAGCGTCTGAGAGATGAGTTCTGCGACCTGATGAAAGTCTCAGACTTTTCACTCATGGTGACTGTGACAGATCAGCATCGGTATGAAAATAATCACTTGTAAAAATGGCCAACATAACAGCAAATTTTACTCTGGCTCTCTTCACTGCTGGGCATGATGGGTAATGTGGAGCCATCTGAGAATAGCTGCACTGTAAAAGCGACCGCGACCATGAAGCTGTGATATTCTGCTGTGATGGAGATCCTCTCTCACTGTTTATAGTGGATAGCATGAGGACGTTGTAAGTTTTTTTTCCCCCTAAATTACATCCTATAACCAGCAGACACTTTCGGACGTTAATTCACCAAAGAGCCCAGGAGGGCTGACTGTCACTGACTTTTTTTTTTTGGGACGATCTTTGGACATAATTACTCACTCCAGTCACAGAGTCTCCCTCAAGACAATAAGACGATAAAATCACATTTAATAGCATTGTGGAATAGAATGTGATAAAGAGATTATGAGGGAAAGTTTGTTGAATCAGGTCACATGATCACAGCAGGTAAACAGCAGACCTGCAGTTCTCACACCTGAGACACATGCGCTCTACCGTGGGACAATTATGCACCAAACATCTCCTTCCACTGCTTTGCTGAAGATGTCCAGTTATATCTCCCTATGAAGAACTCCTTTGCTACTACAACCCGTTCAGAGAGCGGCAGTCAGCTGACCAACGGTGTTTAGTGTTGCCAAAGGCCAGGCAAAAGGCCAAGGGAGACATAGCCTTTGCGGTCGCAGCCCCCAAACTCGAGAACACACTCCCACCTCACATCAGAGCAGCTGAGACCCTGGAGGTCCTTAAATCCCTCCTCAAGACCCACCTCTTCTCATTTGCTTTTAAATAAGTGTCCAGCCACCAGCCCAACCCATAGATAAGTTAGGCTTTTTCATTATTATCATCATATTTAATTACCCTCTGTATATATATTTTATCAAGCTCTTTATGCACTGTTTTTATGTGAAGCAATTTGGTTTCAGCTGTTGCTGTCTGTAAATGTGCTATAGACATAAATTTGACTTCACTTGACTTGATGTTAGAATTTAATGTTATTTTGACGTTGTCATTGTGTAATGTTCAGAGGATGTTGGAATTTGGTTGTATACCCTACGGCTGAATGTCAGCATTCTACATCAATTTGACGTTAGCCTTTAACGTTGACCAGACGGTGGATGTTGGTTACTTGCCAACACAACTTGAAACCAACTAAATGAGAACGTCAGGGTGACGTTGGAATTTAACATTGTTTGGAGGTTGTCAACATAACATTTAAAAGATGTTGGGCTTTGGTTGTAAACCCAAAAACTGAACGTCGGTATTCTATGTCAATTTGACGTTGGCCTTTGACGTTGACCAGACGTTGGATGTTGGATACTTGCCAACACAACTTAAAACCAACTAAAGTACAACGCTGGGTTGACGTTGGAATTTAACATTGTTTGGATGTTGTCAATATAACGTTTAGAAGATGTTGGGCTTTGGTTGTAAACCCAACAACTGAACGTCAGTATTCTATGTCAATTTGCCGTTGGCCTTTGACGTTGACCAGACATTGGATCTTGGTAACTTGCCAACACAACTTAAAACCAGCTAAAGTACAACGTTGGGTTGACGTTGGAATTTAACATTGTTTGGATGTTGTGAAAATACCGTTTAGAAGACGTTGGGCTTTGGTTGTAAACCCAACAACTGAACGTCGGTATTCTACGTCAATTTGATGTTGGCCTTTGACGTTGACCAGACGTTGGATGTTGGTTACTTGCCAACACAACTTAAAACCAGCTAAAGTACAACGTTGGGTTGACGTTGGAATTTAACATTGTTTGGATGTTGTCAGTATAACGTTTACAAGACGTTGGGCTTTGGCTGTAAACCCAACAACTGAACGTCGGTATTCGACATCAATTTGATGTTAGCCTTTGACGTTGACCAGACGTTGGATGTTGGTTACTTGCCGACACAACTTAAAACCAGTTAAGTACAACGTTGGGTTGACGTTGGAATTTTACATTGTTTGGATGTTGTCAATATAACGTTTAGAAGACGTTGGGCTTTGGTTGTAAACCCAACAACTGAACGTCAGTATTCTATGTCAATTTGACGTTGGCTTTTGACGTTGACCAGACGTTGGACGTTGGTTACTTGCCAACACAACTTAAAACCAACGAAAGTACAACGTTGGGTTGACGTTGGAATTTAACATTGTTTGGATGTTGTCAGTATAACGTTTACAAGACGTTGGGCTTTGGCTGTAAACCCAACAACTGAACATCGTTCTTCAACGTCAATTTGACGTTGGCTTTTGACGTTGACCAGACGTTGGATGTTGGTTACTTGCCAACACAACTTAAAACCAACTGAAGTACAACGTTGGGTTGACGTTTGAATTTAACATTGTTTGGATGTTGTGAATATAACGTTTATAAGACGTTGGGCTTTGGTTGTAAACCCAACAACTGAACATCGTTGTTCACGTCAATTTGACGTTCGTCTTTGACGTTGATCAGACGTTGGATGTTGGTTACTTGCCAACACAACTTAAAACCAACTAAAGTACAACGTTGGGTAGACGTTTGAATTTAACATTGTTTGGATGTTGTCAATATAACGTTTACAAGACGTTGGGCTTTGGCTGTAAACCCAACAACTGAACGTCAGTATTCTATGTCAATTTGACGTTGGCCTTTGACGTTGACCAGACGTTTGATGTTGGTTACTTGCCAACACAACTTAAAACCAACTAAAGTACAACGCTGGGTTGACGTTGGAATTTAACATTGTTTGGATGTTGTCAGTATAACGTTTAGAAGACGTTGGGCTTTGGTTGTAAACCCAACAACTGAACATCGTTGTTCAACGTCAATTTGACGTTAGTCTTTGACGTTGATCAGACGTTGGATGTTGGTTACTTGCAAACACAACTTAAAACCAACTAAAGTACAACGTTGGGTAGACGTTTGAATTTAACATTGTTTGGATGTTGTCAATATAACGTTTAGAAGACGTTGGGCTTTGGTTGTAAACCCAACAACTGAACGTCAGTATTCTACGTCATTTTGACGTTGGCCTTTGACGTTGACCAGACGTTGGATGTTGGTTACTTGCCAACACAACTTAAAACCAACGAAAGTACAACGTTGGGTTGACGTTGGAATTTAACATTGTTTGGATGTTGTGAATATAACGTTTTTAAGACGTTGGACTTTGGTTGTGAACCCAACAACTGATCATCGTTCTTCAACGTCAATTTGACGTTGGCTTTTGACGTTGACCAGACGTTGGATGTTGGTTACTTGCCAACACAACTTAAAACCAACTGAAGTACAACGTTGGGTTGACGTTTGAATTTAACATTGTTTGGATGTTGTGAATATAACGTTTATAAGACGTTGGGCTTTGGTTGTAAACCCAACAACTGAACGTCAGTATTCTACGTCATTTTGAAGTTGGCCTTTGACGTTGACCAGACGTTGGATGTTGGTTACTTGCCAACACAACTTAAAACCAACGAAAGTACAACGTTGGGTTGACGTTGGAATTTAACATTGTTTGGATGTTGTGAATATAACGTTTATAAGACGTTGGACTTTGGTTGTAAACCCAACAACTGAACATCGTTCTTCAACGTCAATTTGACGTTGGCTTTTGACGTTGACCAGACGTTGGATGTTGGTTACTTGCCAACACAACTTAAAACCAACTAAAGTACAACGTTGGGTTGACGTTTGAATTTAACATTGTTTGGATGTTGTGAATATAACGTTTATAAGACGTTGGGCTTTGGTTGTAAACCCAACAACTGAACATCGTTGTTCACGTCAATTTGACGTTCGTCTTTGACGTTGATCAGACGTTGGATGTTGGTTACTTGCCAACACAACTTAAAACCAACTAAAGTACAACGTTGGGTAGACGTTTGAATTTAACATTGTTTGGATGTTGTCAATATAACGTTTACAAGACGTTGGGCTTTGGCTGTAAACCCAACAACTGAACGTCAGTATTCTATGTCAATTTGACGTTGGCCTTTGACGTTGACCAGACGTTTGATGTTGGTTACTTGCCAACACAACTTAAAACCAACTAAAGTACAACGCTGGGTTGACGTTGGAATTTAACATTGTTTGGATGTTGTCAGTATAACGTTTAGAAGACGTTGGGCTTTGGTTGTAAACCCAACAACTGAACATCGTTGTTCAACGTCAATTTGACGTTAGTCTTTGACGTTGATCAGACGTTGGATGTTGGTTACTTGCAAACACAACTTAAAACCAACTAAAGTACAACGTTGGGTAGACGTTTGAATTTAACATTGTTTGGATGTTGTCAATATAACGTTTAGAAGACGTTGGGCTTTGGTTGTAAACCCAACAACTGAACGTCAGTATTCTACGTCATTTTGACGTTGGCCTTTGACGTTGACCAGACGTTGGATGTTGGTTACTTGCCAACACAACTTAAAACCAACGAAAGTACAACGTTGGGTTGACGTTGGAATTTAACATTGTTTGGATGTTGTGAATATAACGTTTTTAAGACGTTGGACTTTGGTTGTGAACCCAACAACTGAACATCGTTCTTCAACGTCAATTTGACGTTGGCTTTTGACGTTGACCAGACGTTGGATGTTGGTTACTTGCCAACACAACTTAAAACCAACTGAAGTACAACGTTGGGTTGACGTTTGAATTTAACATTGTTTGGATGTTGTGAATATAACGTTTATAAGACGTTGGGCTTTGGTTGTAAACCCAACAACTGAACGTCAGTATTCTACGTCATTTTGAAGTTGGCCTTTGACGTTGACCAGACGTTGGATGTTGGTTACTTGCCAACACAACTTAAAACCAACGAAAGTACAACGTTGGGTTGACGTTGGAATTTAACATTGTTTGGATGTTGTGAATATAACGTTTATAAGACGTTGGACTTTGGTTGTAAACCCAACAACTGAACATCGTTCTTCAACGTCAATTTGACGTTGGCTTTTGACGTTGACCAGACGTTGGATGTTGGTTACTTGCCAACACAACTTAAAACCAACTAAAGTACAACGTTGGGTAGACGTTTGAATTTAACATTGTTTGGATGTTGTCAATATAACGTTTAGAAGACGTTGGGCTTTGGTTGTAAACCCAACAACTGAAAGTCAGTATTCTACGTCATTTTGATGTTGGCCTTTGACGTTGACCAGACGTTGGATATTGGTTACTTGCCAACACAACTTAAAACCAACTAAAGTACAACGTTGGGTTGACGTTGGAATTTAACATTGTTTGGATGTTGTCAATATAATGTTTAGAAGACGTTGGGCTTTGGTAATATACCTGACGTCAATGTAACGTTAGCACTCAACGTTGAGCAGACGTTGGATGTTGGTTACTGGCCAACGCAACTTGAAACCAACTAAATGACAACGTCAGATTGACGTTAAAATTTCTACGTTTAACTGACGTAAGCTTTAGATGTTGTATCAACGTTGGCTTTTGGTTGTCCAACGTTGCAACCCATATCCAACCAAGAACCAACGTTAATACAACGTAGTGTGTCTGCTGGGGTGAGGCCTGTGGGCACTACTGTTTTTATTTTCTAAAGGTCTGATGTAAAGGCTTTTCCGTAGCTTCCCTGTTGATTTGTAGCGGAACATAAATCCACATAAACAAAGAAAAGATGAATGATTAGTTCCTTGAAATCTGTGTTCTGTTTTGGCTCCGTTGTAATCTGCTGAAAACATTCAGCTGCTCTCTGGGAGAAAAATCTTCTGCTGGCTTGTTAATGAAAAGTGAAATAGATTCCTGAAGCAGCAGGAAACCATCCTAATCAAAACAATTAACTGGTGTGAAAAACACCTCATCTTCAGTCTGGTGATGATGCTCAGTGTGACTTTCACATATCAAACTAATGGTGTAAGCCACTGCTCGCATGAAAATGTTGATTTGTGTATCTTTATCAGTCAGTAAATCATGTCTGCTTTATAGTAGTGATCTTCTACCCTGCACCCGTTTGATTCTTTCTGCAGTGTGGATCAAGAAGAGCCGGCTGCAATCAGCAGGTGTCACTAAATCTTCCAGGTTTCACCTTCCCGATCGAAAAAGAAAGGTGACATTCTGAGTCACAAAAGCCGCAGCAGCAGGCCGCTGCCTACAAACAGCTTCGTGCACGAAAGAGGAAGAGGTCCAGACACATGGAGAAGACGGCACCTGACTGAGAGTAGATTCAGCCGGCTCCTGTTCACTGCAGGAGAATCAGACTGAGCCGCGGAGTCGAGCCGGGAGTGATGGGAGCGTCTCGGGTCTCACTCAGGTCAACTGCAGCTGTCGTCTTTACCTTACTGCAGATCCGAGGTGAGACTTTTCAAGCAGTGAGGAAATGTAAAATCGCCAAATACAAAACGACCACTAAACTATTCTCTTGTGCTCCTGACAGCTCTGATCAGCGCCAAGACTACGGAAGTCTCTGTGGTGGAGGGCCAGAGATTCGACTTCAGATGCGATTATTCTCAAAACTACACCAACCACTCCAAGTACTTCTGCCTGTACGATGACGGCAAGCCGTCCGGCTACCTGATCCGCTCAGAGGGTCACGACCGGTGGGAGACAAGCGGACGCTTCGCCCTGTACGACAACACCTCCGGGCCGTTCTTCACCGTCAGCCTGGACGAGCCGCGTCTGGACGACAGCGGGACGTACTGGTGCGGGGTGGACGTCGCCGGCATGCCGGATATCGTCAGGGTCATCAGACTCCAGGTTTTCCCACGTTTGTCTCAAGGTCAGAGAGCGCGATGAATGGATTTAAATAAATTTTATGTTTGTGTCTGTTTGATACAGATGTTTTAAACACGCTTAAATCACAGCTCTGTTTCAAATTGTCAGGTGAGTTTTATTCGTTGGGGTCGTTCTGTCGCGCTCAGGATGTAAAATCGTCAGGCCGCTCACACGATTAATAGGAACCGAGAGGTGTTGCTTTTTGCCATTTATGTTCTGCATCTTAGAAGTTTCTGTTCCTACGGAAAAGTTTTGACAAGGATGAGAGGGAGAATGTTTTCCCTTCCTGGTTCACCACGGCGGATCACGTGGAGCGCTGGTCCACCGATGGCACGTGAGGGGCCCGGCTCGGGGGCCGGTGAGGGGCCAGCAAAACAGACGTAGCGATCTGGAGGAACATGTGAATGATTATGTGGTTTGAGGATTTAGAATAATTGGAAATAAACAAAAAACAAAAATAAACCAAAACTGAAGGAATGAGACATATTTACAACTCTTTGAAACTGTATGATTCATATAAAAAAAATACATGTCCTTGATAATTACATCCACTAAAGTAAGGTTTAGTTGAAGGTCCTGTTCTCTCAGTTGTTTTGTTGTTTAACGTAAGATTTCACCTCAGACTTCCAGATGATTGCAGCTGCAGCGGTGGGAAAAAGCCCTCCGTAACAAAGTGAAAGTAACAAGTTCTGCTCCAAAAGCGGAATTTACTCAGTTCACATCAAGGCCTTGTATGTCCAGTTTGTGAAGGATTTTCTTGATCCTAACGCTCATATTTTTAGAATTAGAGCAAAAATGTATGTAAAGAGTAAGTCAAATGCTTACGTTGATATCCTCTGTAACTTAAAAATGCAGAATATAAATGAAAATAAATATTTTCTCTGGTGGTTTTGAACTGCAGGTTCAACAAAGCAAAGTCCACAAAAAAGAAGAACCAAAAAACTATGTAAAACATCTGAAGAAGTTTACATCTATATACATTTTAAGTACATTTTAATTGAGGATAAACATTTGCTGTATATCCCATCTTCACTCTTGTTTTTCAGTAATTGACGAAGTGTCACCCCCTCCAGAAATACACAGTAAGTCTCATTCTTATTTATGTCTCCACACCTGCAGCATTTAGAACTTTCAGCTTGTTTTGTTTGAAGTGAGTCCTCATGTGACTGTGCGACGCTTGTTTTCCAGAGCTGAGCTTCTCGCTGTACCTCACTGCTGTGATGTGCGTGGCAGCAATGCTGTTCGTGTGTTTGTTCACGATCGGCCTCCTGCTGGCTGTGAAAAACAGACGCGCGAGATCACGTCGAAACGCCGAGGTTTGTCAGAAACACGCCTGTTCTTTGAATATATGTTGATGAGAGGAGCCTCTACTGTCCTCAGTGGCTCCACAGGAGGACAGTCTGGACGTGCACACATTTCCGTTTGACTTTATGTGATTTAAAGGTGCTGTAGGCTGGATTTTTGCTAGTCAATGCTAATTTTTCTGTGTTTTCTTTGGATTAAATGTTAGAGTATCCATTGATAATCCTTTAGGAGTGTAGCATAATTGCACTATCGTGAGGGAGCAGCGTTTCCATCTGTCTCTGTTCTGAGCTGAAAAGGAATCTCAACAGCGCCAGGTATCTTTGACCAATCAGAAGAGTCCATGAGGCTCTGACCATGATTGGTCGAGGGGAGTTCGTTGCACGTTCTTGTGGGAGGGGCTTAACTTGTGTAAGGGCGTGATGTCAGAGAAAACAGGACAGGATTGGCTGTGCTGGGTTTCAAGTCGCCATCTTCGATGGGTTAAATCGCCATCTTGCTTAGGCAACCCTAAGCAAGATGGCGGAGATGCAGAATCCTGCGTACAGCACCTTTAACCCGAAAAAGCTGAAAAGTTTGAGCAGTTGTAATCATTGGGTCAAAGCATCTTAACTGTAACTGTTGTTTAGTGTTGTCAGTGGTCAGAGGTCAGAGGTCAGGGTCATGGCAGAGCCGAGTCTCACTGATGCATGTAGGGAGTGAAGGGTACTCTGACCCGAGCTGCTGTTGCTCAAACTGCAGCAAAGGTTCATGGGTTCTGACAGAAATCAACCTCGATACACAGTCAGGCCGTGATGTATCGATGGATACGTAACTCTGGGCTTCATTTGGAGGTGCTGTCTCACATGGAGATACCGAAATGCATTTGTGTTGAATTCTCACGACGTCTCTCAGTTCAAGCCTGGCAGCTTGTAATGCATCTAGTTTTTTAGAGCTTTATTCACATTTAAGAGTGTTGTGTTCAGAACAAACTCACTCAAACAGATCTTTGTGAAATAGAGAAAAACCTTAAAGATAAAAAGAAAATTGGAATTCACTAGTCATTTTACTTCATTTAGGAGAAGTTTCAGACCTGGGAAGGAACTGGTTGTTTCCAAAGGAAATGAAGCTGTTTACATTGTGCTTTAAGTTAGCGTCAACATTTTAGCTCCCCATTTGGTTTAAAAACCAAAAAACCAAACGTGATTTCTCTTATATCTGTGAGATCAACCGTGAGGCTTTTTGCTCTTCGTACAGACGTCCTCGGACTACGAGCCAATGAAGCCCACAGTGAGAGCCGAGCCCGAACGCTGCTGCTCGTATCCAGGCTGCGCCGAGCTTTCAGCTGCTCCATCGGCAGCCAGCATGTCTCCGGGCCTCACGGCCAAGCAGCGGGAGTCGGCCTTCTCCGCCAGCTCCGACGACTACGCTGACGTGGAAGCTCCCCGGTGCATCTGTCACTACGAACATCTGGACCCCAGCAGTCAGGAGAATCACGTCTACCTCAGCATTCAGGGAAACTGCGACCCCAAACATGAACCCTCTAAAGAGACCATTCACTCTGGATAACGGCGCCGCTTATCGTTACAGTTCTGTAAACTGCGTCTTTGTAGTTAGTGAGGTCTTGCTGACAGAAATAATGGTTATGATGGGAACAATTTTATGAAGCTTTCAACATATGAGAAAGAATGATTTCATGTACATTGATGAATGAAAGATAAGATTTTGTGAAAGTAAAAATTGTTATAAAGAAAGCCTTTGCTGTGATGTGTTCAATTTAAAGGTAAACAAGGCATATTTATTCTAGGATATAACATAAAAAGAGGAACACATGACTGGTTTAAACATTCTTCTGTTCAGTTTTATCCAATGATTCATGGCTGCAGGTTATAAGAACTGAACTCAGATGGAGGACTGGGAGGCTGGACGGTCACCAGTCCACCACAGGGCAGACGCCATAGTCACATTCACATCAGTTTATAGTCTCCATTTAACCCCAAATGCATGTCTCTGAACTGTCGGAGGAGCCCAGAGAAAACACGTGCCAACCACCTCACCACTGTCGTCACATTTCTTCACTTAAACACAGTGACGATATTTACAGATGGTTCTTGCGTTAGTTGTCTTCTGACCTGTTGATCACACAGAAAGCAAAGTTCCTCTGTCACGGAGGGGGGAGGGACACTGACTTCTCATCACATGCTCAAAGTAGGATGTGGATACAGACAGAGGAACTGGCCATAGAGAGGAAGTATGACAACCAGCAGGAACCTCTTCTGAAGAGCCGTCTTATTAGAGGACTTGAAACCAAAGCGTGGCACCGAAAGACTGAAACGTGACAAAGATATTGCAGCTATAGAATGAAAATGGATGTTACCTTGGTGCTTATGGCCTTTCTTCTCCAAGGTGAGTTCAGTAAAAATATTCTTAAGTCCTTCTTTTCTCCACAAGTCACTGTGTTCAGAACAGGCGATGTATATTCCTGGTTACTTTTTCAAGTTATGTTTTCATCTTCAGAAATACTAGATTGTTGTGGTTTTTCACGCCAAAGCAGGATACAGTCAAAACACAGGACTTAGTGAAAAACTAATCAATGTACCTGTAGTTCATTCCAGGAGTCAGAGAGAAGAAATGATATCTTAAAAGAACAAGTTGTTTTAACCAAAGAGGGTGGCATTATGAGGCACTGCAGTGATACTGAGAGCTGAATATTATTCTGATGGTTCCCTAAAGAAGAAGATACTCCTCAAGGTCTTCCCAATGCCGCTATCTTCTCCTGTGAAAACACTCAAACATACAGAGTCATCCAAATTCAGGCAGTGAATACCGGAAACAGCTGGAGTGTGGAGAACAGGAGTTAAACTCCTTTGAATTCAGAAGTCACATAATCAATTTTATTTTGACTGGGCCTTGAATAGCGGCACAAACCACATCTGAACAGACCGTTCTGAAACTTCAAATACTTACTTGGTAAGTTATTAACTTTAATTACTACTTCATCGATAAGCTAACTGGCTTTCATTGTGTGCCACGAAATAAAACTTTCCCGTAAATGAAAAGAAAAAAATGAGTGCGGGAACTGTGTGTTTGACGCACTCCATCTAAATAATCTATGACTGACAAAATAAGAGCAGTTGAGAAATGATGTAAATCAATGTGGAAGTTACTGAAACTGAGTTAAATTAAGAAGCTGTATTGTCATTGCAGCGTCTCCTACAACTGCTGCAATGCTGTCATAATTATAATAGTATAAGGAATTTTCATTAAGGTGAATTAAAAGCCAAGTTAAAATAATATAAACAAATGGTTTTTCAGGTTCACATAAATATTTTCAGTAAAAAAAAAAATTACAAACACTGATTTAAAAAAAAGTAACTTCTTGCCCTTGTTTTTCTGCAGGGTTGCAGGAGGCCGAAGCCATAGTGGTGACTGCAGTGGAGGGACAAGAGGTCGAAATTAAATGCGTGCACTCAAACGCTGCCTCCAATGTGAAATATTTCTGCAGCAGACCCTGCGGAGACGAAGACGTCCTGGTGACCAGCAAAAGGCCACACAAAGACGGGAAATTCAGGATCAGGGATAAGGGAAACACATTCTATGTGACTGTCTCTAAACTGAGGCTGGAAGACTCAGGAACCTACTGGTGTGGAATAGAAAGAGTCGGCGTCGACACGTACACTCAGGTGGACATCAGAGTCAGTGAGTTATTTCAGCTCTGCATGCGAGCAGCTTGCTGATGGGAGAAACCCCTCTGTCTCATTTCCCTTTCACCAAAACGCAGCAAATTTCACAACTGTCTCAAAATAGGGAGGAGCTTTGGGGTTGTTTTGTAACGTTAGTCAGCACAGGAAACAAATCAGACTCTCACATTGCAGAAGTAAAAACATGTTTATCTGTTTTTCAGGAGAATCAAAAAGGGAGGACAGTCAGTCACAGAGTGCTCTGACCCCCAGTAAGCAACCGTCTCTGGTGTGAATGGTGATGGTTCAGTCCTGAGTGGTTTATCAGTGCTGTGGTTATCTTCTTCAGAGGAGCTGTACATCGGGACAGGTCTGGGAGTGGTGGTGCTGGCTCTGGTGGTAGCTCTTCTCATATTCTTCAGACATCGAAAGAAACACATCGGCCCATCTCAAGGTGAAAAAAACACCAAGATGGCGCAGAAGACACTTCAAATCGTCAGAAACAGCATTCTGATCATAGTTTGACGTCAAAACAATTTCAAAAGCAGTTTCTCAGCAACAGTACAAAGCAAATTGTTTGGAGTTCATTTTTGGGGACAAGCATAATGTCAAATCAATCCCAAATGTGTGTGTGTGTCAACTCATGCATGTCTTCACTCTTCGCACAGAAAAGGGCCAACCGATGGTTCAAGCAATACCGTCCACACAGGACCAGGACAGACACCCGGACGGCGCCGCGCCCTCAACCGGCCAGAAACACGGAGCGTTCAGCAGCGCCAACAGCACGACGGATCTTTACTCTGACGTATCACCGGAGCCTCAGACTCAACAGGAAGCTCTGTTTTACTCCACTGTGAGCTTCAACAAACATGCAGACTGCAGCGCCGCGACGCCGCCTGACCCAATGACCACGTACACGACCATTGAACTCAGATCTACAGACGAGTCAGCCGTCTACTCCAACGTCTGAATATCCAGCTGTCTGCCATACTGACTTTTGAGGAGAGTTTCAGGGAAATTAAAAGTGAAACTGCAGTATTTATCACTAACATGCCATGAGAACCATCTACAATCATAAGAAAGTGTATCATTCCCACAACTTTTACATTATTAAATACAATGCAGTATAATTATTAAATTAGTTTTTTTTTCTATTGTTGTGCTTTCATATTTTTTTTTTTTTTTTTTTTTTTGTACAAGTAATCCATGCCTTTATTACGTCCCGGCTGGATTACTGTAACTCACTTCATGTTGGAGTCAGCCAGTCGTCCCTCGCACGTCTCCAGCTGGTCCAGAATGCTGCAGCGCGGCTACTAACTGGAGAACGTAAGAGGCCGCACATCACTGCGGTCCTGGCCTCCCTCTGCTGGCTGTCTGTGCACTTTAGAGCTCATTTTAGAATTATTTTATTTGTTTTTGTTTTTTTTAAGTCTCTGGGCTGCTTCAGCCCTACACTCCTCCTCAGGTCAGTGGATCAGCTGGTCCTGGAGGGACCCAGGTCCAGGTGTAAGCTCAGAGGGGACAGAGCTTTTCTGCTTTGGCCCTGAGCTGTGGAACGAGCTGCTACAGACAGGCCCCCTCACTGTCCATTTTCAAGAGGGATCTTCAGACATTTTTACTCTTTGTCCTTTAACCCAGTATGAGACGTACTCCCGCTTTAGTGTCAACAATTTTATTTTATTGTATTTATATTTATTTTTAGATTTTCTTGCCCATGTGCAGCACTGTGTTGCCATGATTGTTGTCTTAAAGTGCTTTATAAATAAAGCTGAGTTGAGCTGAGTTGAATTACAGCATAATAAATGATAGTTGGTTCTGAGCATTGAAATGTGAATATTAATGTACTTTCACAGTAGAAAGCAGATACATTGTTCAGGCAGGTTGAATACACGCTAAATCATGGCCCCTTGTAGCCATACCGTGTGTGTGTGTGTGTGTGTGTGTGTGTGTGTGTGTGTGTGTGTGTGTGTGTGTGTGTGTGTGTGTGTGTGTGTATTCCAATGGCTATTACAAAAGTTCAAGGTGCTTTAAAAGGCACTAAGATAAAGATAAATATTCATTTTGACTTCTGTACTTGAGGAAGTTTGAGAAGTTGCTCTTCTAAAAATAAGAAAAATTAAAAAAAAAAAAAAAAAAAAAAACTCTATTATTATTTAGAATTTTCTCCAAGAAGTAGAGTACATTGCTGGGTAGGCGATCTAGGAGCCAATGTTTATTAATAATTAAAATGGACATCTTTTAATTTCTGATAGATATTGATTTTTGATTCCAGAGCATGCTTTATACCTCTAATGAGGAAAAACAGACAGTGTGATGTAGAAAAAACTTTTCTGAATGAAGCACAGCCAGATGATAGTTTGATAATATGGGGAACTGCGCCGTCTAGTGGTCAAGCTATATAAATAGAGCCTTTGCATCTGCTTGATGCGCCTTGAATTCAAATTCAGTCTGATCCTACATTCTCTACATTCAGCCATCATTCCCTCTTGGTAATTTCTTCTCTCTGCCTCATTTTCTGCTTCACTGCACGGATAAGTTTGTCTCCTTCTTTCAACCACATGACCTCAAACAGTTACTTTGAAAGAGGAAATGAATCTTGTTATTGGTACAAATAGAGAGACAGAAATAAAACAAACTCAGCAAAAAGAAATAGGAGTGAAACTCAGTCCAGATTTTCATGATATGCATTGTTGATTTCATTAGATTACTTTTCTCGACACCTTTATGACAGAAGAGAAAGTCACAGAAATTTGAATTTCAGGAAAAGTTCAAGTTTATCAATTTGATCTTTTTTTCCAACAGGATGTGGATCTTAGTATAGATTTTAGTTGTACTTGTTTATAAAATGAAATAGAATATGCCTATTATTTCTACACGGACGCAAAAATAACAAATCTTCAGCTCGGATGAGTCAGTCGATACTACAAACAAGAACAGACATCGGATCGTCAAAGACTGCAGCACAATTACAAACTTATTGGACTTCATTCATCTGTCTGCTAAACAGTTCCCTTCCTTTGTACCAGTCATGAAAAGAGCCTGATTGTTGAGGCACTGATGAATGTATATATACTGTGTCTACAGCATTTTACTGCCAGTTCTGTTTATACAGCTCTGATGAGCTCTGCTCTGAGCTTTTACAAGCTGAAAGAAGAATTTTCCATCTTTACTCTTTGTCTAACTTCATTAAGTGATAAACACAACATTTTAAGTAACAATCAATATGGATTTCGGACTAATCACTGAACCGCCACAGCAATTATGGAACTGGCAGAAGAAATTACAAATGCAATGGACAAGAAAGGTTTCTTAGTAAGTGTCTTCGTAGATCTTCAAAAAGCATTTGATACTCTAGATCATGACATATTGCTGTATAAATTATATAAGTACGGTATAAGAGGTGTTGCTCATGAATGGGTCAAAAGCTATTTAAAAGACAGAAAACAATTTGTTCAAATCAACGATATAAAATCTAAAAATCGAAACGTGACTTGTGGGGTTCCTCAAGGATCCGTCCTTGGACCAGTACTCTTTCTTCTCTATATCAGTGACATTGACACTGCTTCCAGCTTATTGAAATGCATCTTGTTTGTGGATGATACTACTTTGTATTATGCTGGAGACAATATAAATGAAGTTTTAGAAATTGTAGAAAAAAGAGTTTCAGAATGTTATAAAATGGTTCAACGCTAACAAACTATCTTTGAACATCAGTAAGACCAAATATATGATTTTCAGTTACAGAAGGAAAGACGTTGACACAACACTGACAGTGGAAGGTATAGAGATCGAAAGAACAAAGGAAATTAAGTTCTTAGGTGTATTTCTGGATGAACAACTAACATGGAAATCCCATATAGAGTACGTTAAAACTAAGATTTCTCAAACCATTGCTGTTCTGTACAAATTGAAAGAGTCACTTCGCAATAATTCTTTGTTTCTTTTGTACAATTCATTGATTATACCATATCTGACCTACTGCGTTGAAGTCTGGGGAAATGCTTGTAAGACCTACATTGAACCACTCTTCCTTTTACAGAACCGAGCGATTCGTGTGGTGAATGGAAGTGGTTACAGAGACCAAACGAACCCAATATTTATAAAATTGAAATCCTTAAAAATTAAAGAATTGGTAGAACTCAACCTTCTTAAAACAATGTATAAAGCTCCCTGGAAAAAAATATCATTTAATTTACAGAATAGATTTGCAAAGCGAGACAGTCAATATAGATTAAGAGGCATTGAAGTTTTCAAACGACCGGAATCAAGAACCAAATTGAAAGAAAGATGCATCACAACAAAAGGAATCAATTTATGGAATAAACTTGACAGTGAAATTAAGAGGTCTCAGTCCATTCACATCTTCAAGAAATGTTTAAAAGCACAGTTATTGGGAGGGCACGACTCTGTTTTAAAGAATGGTCAAACTTAGAATGATTGTTTCTTTTGAAAATAATTCATTAAGGTTTTTTTTTTGTATTTAGATTTTGTGAAATGGTTGTATTTGATCTGTAATTATTTGTGAAACGGTCGTATTTGTATTTTGATTTAGTGAAATGGTTGTATTTAATTTTGTATTTTTTTTGGTGATATGTTAACAAATCTTGACAAATTCTCATTTATTTTATGTTGATAGGGGCAGACATCATAAGTCTCACTTCTTTCTGTTCCTTTTCATTTCTTTCTTTTAAAAAGAATGAAACAAATAAAATCAATCAATCGATCAATCAAAGTGATTAGTATTGATCCTGAGCCCTGCACCTTGGAGGAAATGCCTCAAAAACTTTACATATGAAGTGAGAAGAATAGATCTGAGTTATATCTGATGCAGTTTGTCTTTGCGTCTGTCATCCAGATGTCAACAATTTGTGTTTATTTTAGCCAGACTTACTCTTTTTGTGGTGCTATCAAATACATTTTCTTTCCATAATAACCTTTAAATTTCACCTTTGGCAGGCCGGATTGGAATCTCTTGTGGGCTGGTTTTGGCCCACGGGCCTTATGTTTGTTTGACACCTCTGTGGTAAACAGTTACACGACTTTTTTTTTTTTTTTTTAACAGTGAAACTCCTCAACTCCCATGGACACACACCACATGCACTATACATGTTCACACAGGTCTTTTAATCCCGCCCCACTGGACAGAAAAGACTTACGTCTAACTTCATGAAGAATTCACTGGAATCTAAGAAATATGGATGTAAATTGCCTGCGTGAGAGAGATCATGTGAGGGATATTTATATTTCACATGAAAGAAATGAAACGATGGCGAGCAGGTGGAACGGTTCTGTGAGTCAGCACGCTCTCTTTCTCTTCTCCATTTCAGTCTCTGGTTGTTTCTCTCTCTCCACAACTCAAAAGAGGACCTTTGTTGTTCAACATCATGCAAATGTTTCACAGCGCGTGTTAAAAAAGAGGAACGGGTGTTTTTCTCACACAGGTGTGGGTTCAGAGGAGATACAGCGTAGAGGAGAGTTACTACATCTGTGAAGGAATGAAGACGTCCTTGAAAATCATTGTTTTCTTAATATCAGGTAACATTCAACACCTGTCATTTCATTAAGTTCTTTTATTTTGTTTGAGTTGAAATTAACCTTTAATTATGGTGAAATAACTGAATTTTTCATGGCAGGAAATGTATTTTTATTTTCTGTGGAAGGAGCCAAACCAAGACCTGCCAACGCTGAATGTAAGTACAATCAGACAGAAGTAGAAAGCACCCATTGCGCAAAGAGTTGTTACGCTTTAGATGTAAAAATAATCAATGAACAAACTTTATCAGAAACTTTAGATTTATTCCTTTCCACTGAAGGTCAAAAATGTGTTTTTTTAAATTCAGTAATTCACACCTTCTTTATAAATACTGATAAGAATCTCAGGGCAACAGGAAACACAAGAAAGGTCGCTGGTGCATGAATAATGAAGCAGATAGAATTTAGAAAACAATTTTTCTGTCTTATATTCTGTTATATGATGCTGAGTGGCGATGGGAGGAATATTTTTAAAAATTAAATTAATGTAAAGGAGCTCTAATCTTTAAATTTGTCAAATTAATGATTGTTGAAGTTTACTAATTTGCTTCCAAAGAGCATCTCTCTGCTGTGCTGTTGCCACAGTGTAATCATGATGACTGATCGGTCTGATTAAACAGTGTCTGACGTGTGGAAACATGGTTTTATTATCTCTCACATCAGTGAGAAAATGTCAGGTTCATAACATTTTAAAGCCGAATTACACAGAATAATTGTGGTTTTGCTGAATTGGATTCTCCTCAACAGAAAAACCTTTTATGAAATGGCTCCAAAATTATTTAATGATCTTGGAAACTGTCCAGTGTAAATAAAAACCTGTAGAAATCCCCTGAGGTTAAAACGTTCACTTTCAAGTATTTTAGTGAAGGCTCCACGTGAAGGCTTCAAATATTTCTGTTTAATACAAATCACTTGTGAAGAAGAATCGTTCATCTGTAATGACTGTATTTTATCTTTTAAATCATGGTAAGTTTGATTTTTAATGGCTATTTCTGCATTTTATCCAAACAACCTCATGTTTGAATCAGTGTTTTAAACTTCTTAAGGTGCAAATAAATGTTAAAAGGACAATTTGGTCTCAGTCATCAGCTCTCTGGTTCTGGTTCAGCAGCAGCTCTGCTGATGCTTAAACTACTTCTTTATTCGATGTCCCAGATGAAAATAAGTGAGGAATCGGAGGAGGTTCTGACAGCAGGTCTGAGCTTGTTCTCACAGAATTACTTCACAGAATAGAGCCAGAGTGTCACACAGACTATTGAAAATCCACACTCAGTTAATCCAGGTTTGGATCACAGGAAGCTGGCGTCAATCTCAGCTGATAGAATATTTGAATGCCCCGAGAATGGGAGTGATGAAGCCTCTTCCCTCAAGCAGAGGACGCATTATATTTATTGTAGTTTTTAAAGCAGTGACACTTCATTTTTTTATGTTCTGGGGTGGAAAGTCAGGCTACACTGAAAGCACTCATGGTGTAAAAAAAACATTAATCAGTAAATAAAGTGTTGCGACAACTTGAGGTGGCTTTAGCGTAACAGGTGCATCTGAACTGAATTTAAAAATATCCTCAACCTTGCGGCAGGTCGCAGCACACCTGTGAATCAGACTGCATATCTCGGAGGCTCTGCCACCATCGTCTGCAATTATCCAAGCACCGAAGAAAACAAGATCAAACACTTC
Source organism: Salarias fasciatus (assembly GCF_902148845.1). NCBI lineage: Eukaryota > Metazoa > Chordata > Actinopteri > Blenniiformes > Blenniidae > Salarias > Salarias fasciatus. The sequence goes on along the minus strand of NC_043750.1, from coordinate 29,663,204 downwards.
TACAAAGAAGCTGAGAGCAACAGACCCATAGTAATTGAATCTTGGCAGCCACTAACCAGAAAAGGCAGGTTTTCTCTGGAAAATTCTAGAGATCGAGGAGTCTACACTGTGAACATTACCTCACTGACACGCAGCGATGCTGGGAAATATGTGTGTGCTGTGAGAAATGATGAACACACTGCATGTTTGACTGAGATCCACCTGCAAGTATTGAGTGAGTACTGACTAGAAAAGAGGAAAAGATGCTGAACTGGACTGTTGCTTAACTGAAGACGGATTTCTTTCCTGTTGCAGGTTGGGATGACATTAACCCAAAGAAAATTTCTGGAGTTACTTCAAAGAATGCGTACATCAATTGTTCCTATACTGACAAGCATGCGGGAAACGAGAAGTTCTTGTGCAAAGGGGAGAATCCTGCAAACTGTACAAAGTTGATACATACAACAGAGCACGATAGAAATGTAGTTGAAGGCAGGTTTGACATCAGGGATAGCCCCCGATCCAAGTATTTCTATGTGTACATCAAAAACTTGACCAAATCCGACTCTGGGACATACTGGTGTGGCTTCGAAGAGACGCTGCAACATGACAGCTACACCAAAATACAGCTTACTGTCGGTGAGTACACCCAGCCACTGTGAGTCAGGCGGACGGACACGTTTACTCAGTCTGACGGAAGCATTTCCTGACTCCTTCAGTATTTTTGCACAGCTGATGGCCTTCCTTTAATGTCTTCCTTCTCTGCATCCATGAACCTCAGTATCTTTTTCCCTTTATTAATATCTGACATAACTCACTTTCCCTTCAACTGTTACTGTTCAGCAGTTGTTACTCTAATGCAGTCATTTTAAAACCTTTTCATTCTCTTCACTCACAGTAAAAACCCCAGCATCCTTCGGTTCTTCTTTCTTTTTGCTGGTCACTGGCTCCACCTCTATGGTCTGCTCTCACCGCCCTCCTGCAGACCTTCCTATGTTTGGAACAGTAATGTTTATTATCGTGCCTTTCATCTTTCATCATATTTCTTCTCACTCTCAAACAGCTGAAAATACAAAATCGGTCAGTTCAAGAGGAAAGGATCAAGGAGTGGAAACACGTGACTCTGGCACCGATAAGGACAAGAAACCACGCAAAAAGCCCAGGAAGCTTGCATTAGGTAGGTGCCTTTAGGCAAACAGAGTTGGGTTAGAGCTCCACATGTACTATGACACACTGTCTGCTCGCATGCAACAATTGATGGTGTTATCTTTTGTATTGTCTTGCAGTTTTGGTCGTCGGTATCTTGTTATGTATTTCATTGTTAACAATAACTGTGATCATGCTGTGCAGACAGAGACTCACCTGCAAACGGGGTGAGACACACCACCTCAGCATAACACACACTAACACGATTCTCTCCATTTGTTTCTATTTTCAGTTCATTCTTTACGCATGATTTCTGAAGCCACAGACTTTAGTTTTTAGTGATGTGGTTATTTGCACAGGCTTCGTGAACAGATGAGGATGTTTCCTCTTAATGAACTCTGTTTTTGCATGTTGCGCTGCAGATGAACGACCGGAGCAAACCACAAACCCTGGACCAAACACAGAGGTAGTGTGTGTGTTTGCTTGGTTTGCATATCAGAACAGCAGCTGTTCATGTTTCACCTCGCCTCTCCTCTCCTCCTCCTCAGGGAGAAAATGGAGATCACAATTATGAAGAGATAGTGTTTGAGAGCCAGCCTGCGCGCCCCCTGCCGTCTGTTTATGCCACCGTCAACGCTCCCGCTGACCTGCTCCCGGAGAAGAACACTCCTCCTGATGTCAACACAACCCAGGCCGCTGATCCTCCAGCACCAGTGTCAATCGTATATTCCACTGTCAAAATCCCAGAGGAGCAGTGATGTGGGCCCTCTGGAAAGAGGAGGAGGTGGTGAAATGCCAGCTTTTAATTTGTTGCATGTCCTAAGTTTTGAGACACGTAGGATATGCAAAACAAAACTAGACTCCCTGACATTGATAATTAGCTGAGCCTCAGCCACATGATGCTTCCAATAACCTCCAATGAGTGTCTGGATTCGGGATGAATCCCGATTAGTTCACTAATTCCAACCAGTTCAGTCAGGTTTGATGGTTTCTGAGCATGGACAGCTCACATCAGCTCATCCCACAGATCTCTAATGATATTCCAGCCTGGGAACGGGGATGATCATCCCAGAACATTGTTCTTGTTCCTCTGAATATAGTTTGATCAGTGTTTTGTCTCGTTGTCTTGTTGAAATATAAGAAGTGTTTTTCTGTAATAATTTTAAGCTGTTTTAACATGTAATGTTTATACAAATATTTCCATAAATAAACTGTGGTTGGATGGACTTGGATCCTCTTCATGTCAAAATTGTCCATTTTACTAAGATATCCTGCTGAGAAAGCACAGAATTGTTCTTCTTAATAAAAAGGGGCTCATTTTTGACTGCAGTTGGAGTTTTGTAGAAACTTGTGTTGCTTCACTTTAAAAGTCAATGCAGAGTATGAAGAGGCCTCAGTGTCAGGCTGAGCCTCACTGGAGCCAACAGCGCCCTCTGGTGGACAGCTCCATGATCACAGTTAATGCTGTCATCCCTTGTATTTGTTACAGTTATTAAAAATAACCATTTTCATCTCACCTGTCATCTTTATAATGAATGCATCGATTCGCATGTGGAAAAAGCTGTGGAATTCCTGTCGTACAAGCTGAATGCAGATGGAGAGAACTGCAGTCTGATGAAACGAAGAACATAAAAATACACATTTTTCCTGAGCTATAGTGATATAACAGAGCTCTCTATCTTTACTTTTTCTTGATGCGTTAGAAATATAAAAATGTGTCAGCTTGAAGATTTGAGCATATCTGAGACAACTGGGTTGACGCATCTCCCAGATTGCAGCCTTTTGTGGGCATTCCTTCACCTGCAGTGGTCAGGCTCTGTTGACAGTGGTCCAATGAAGGAAAATCTAACTGATGACAGGGTTATGAGCAGCACTGATGCTCCTACTGAGATCCCACCTCTCAGCTCAGAGGAGTCTGCTGTTAACATCCTGCTGTCAGATACCGCAGCACACCTTCAGAGTGCAGTGGAGGCTATAGGGTGGTGGTTCAGGGCTTTATAGGCGGCAAGCAGGGTCCAGAATCTGGCAGGTTTACAGCTTTATGCATTCCTATTCTACACAGAGAGAAACAGGCAGTTCTAGTGGTCTCATTAAACATGTTTTCAGGATTGTGGGAGAAAACCAGCGTACTCAGAGAAAACCCACACATTCAGGGAGAACATGCAAACTCCACCTTGACAAAGGCCCTCAAACCCAAACTCACAATATGATTCACAAGGAATAACCACTACACCATACAGCAGAGAGTTACAGTGTTGCACAAAAGTTTCTGTCTTAACAGGTGGGAAAACATTTAAGTCAACATTTTTTCAGAGCAAACACCGGATTTTGGAATAAACTCTCAGAGAGTATAAAACAACTCAGTTTCAGACCACATGACCATCTGAGCTGAGGAGCAGTGCTGCACTGCAATGTTGCAGTGTAATGTTTGTTAACCACATGATTCTAATCACAACAAACAGCGGTTTGGTTTAAGTTTCTCTGAATGCAGAACAGAACGTCCACAGTGAAGGTGAATGTTTCCTCATTGTGGCAGCTCCGCTCTTCCCTAATTTTGCACAGTTCTGCATTCCAGTGGATTATTTCAGTGTATTAAAACATAACACAGCAATTAATTAAAAATAGAACAAGTCCAGTTAAAAAAAAAATGAGGGAAAAAATATCCAGAATCAAAGTTTGAAAACCAGGAGCGAGAAAAAGAAAATGGAAGTAATGAGTTTTCATGACAATGAGCTCAGAGTTTTAATCTCTGTCAAAGTTCAAGTGTAAAAACTGGATCATAAAATTGATGACATGCCGTGACCGGGGTTTGACGGACGGTCTTTCTGACCAATCAGGTGAAAGAGTGCGGCGCGGGGCGGAGCCTGGACCTCCGGCGGAGGCTGGGTGTCGCCTGACCGGATGATGACAGAACTTTTCACTCCAGTGCAGCGACTTTTATCACACAATCCCCCATTTAGAGAGAAGACGCCTCCTGCCACTCTGGATTTTTCAATCTTTGATTCATTTCTGTTGGAATAAACTAAAACTCGCCACGACTGCACCATCTGGGAACTTTTGGGATTTTTTTTTTTTCCTTAGGGGGAGAAGGAAGCTTTGGATTTAATTTGACCGGGGAGGAAAAAAGAAGAAGAGCAGGGCTGAAGCCTGCGGGGGCTGACTTGAGGTGCCGCGATGGGAAACCGGGGGATGGAAGACCTGATTCCCCTCATCAACAAGCTGCAGGACGCCTTCAGCTCCATCGGCCAGAGCTGCAACCTGGACCTGCCGCAGATAGCGGTGGTCGGCGGCCAGAGCGCAGGGAAGAGCTCCGTGCTGGAGAACTTCGTGGGGAGGTTGTACCTTTTATTGGATCGATCAGACACCCTGAATGAATCAGTTTCACCTCTGTAGAATGAAGTTTGTGGCGCTTCCCGTCCGTTTTAACGGCGTCGAGCTTTTGCGTAAAAGTCGCCAACTAAGCAGTCGGTTACGCGCCGCCTGTGTGTCTCTGAGCCTCCCAGTTCCTGATGGTTTTTTTCCCATTTTGAAGCCGAGCGATTCACGACCAAAAATTACGCATTTTACGTAAGGAAAACAGCTGTGGATTTAGCCACAAAAACGGAATGAATCGATTATAGGAGTGCGTAAGAGGGAGGTTTTACTCCATAGATCCACATTTAAAAAAACATAAATTAAAAAGTGACTTTCCTGGTGAAGCTGTTACTTTTCTTTGATTTCCAGATCATGTGTGAAAGCAGGCCAATCCTGTCAAACATTTACAGAAGGCAGTTTTCTTTGAGATTGATTGCGTGGAGTAAGTGGTTATGTTTATTGGGCTCTATAAGGTCGGGTCAATGTTTTACCTTGGAGGGTGAGGCCGCTTCCCTGATCCCACACACAGCAGCTCAGCTGCACTGCTGTTAGAAAATATGACTGTCTGACTCTCAGCACTCAGGATTTTTCTTTGTGAGGCTGATGAATGAGCTGAAAGGAATTTCTCTGAGCAGTTGTGACTCTTTTTTTTTTTTTTCGATGACCAATCACAAGGAAGCAACTGTGTGGAGATCACTCTGCCCCTCACAATGATCACAACCCCCTGTTTTCAGTGGAAGCCCAACAACCCTCTGCCTGAGATAAGATAAATTCAGAGGAAACGTTCAGGGGAGAGGACACTGTGTTGTTGCGGCGGTGAAGGCCGACTCCTCGTGTGAGATCCACATCATCTCAGAATGATTTCATCTGTCGTCCCAGAGACTGGGAATGTTGATCAGGCAACCATGTCTCCTTTTTTTTCCCCCCTGTTGCCTTTTGTCTGCGAGTCCCAAGCGGTGGCGGCGGCGGACAGTGGGGGCATTGATGTGTCAGTGCCGGGGTCACCAGTGATGTCACCAGCTGCACTGTCATGTGTGTGTGACACACTGGGTACCAGACAGAACCCCACAGAGGGACGCTCACATGCAGGCTCCTCACACACACCGCTGGAGCCCGACCTCCAGCAGCACACACACTTACCTGCTGAGCTGGTGGGATGTTGAGGATGTAGGCAGCGTTTGGTCATCTGTAAAGACGGTCCAGTCCAGGTCCATACAGGAAGTCACTCATAGCTGTGGGTGCTCTGAAGCTCTTTCAATTCTTTCTTATTTTAATCACCACACGTGGAAATTTTTAGATACAACACCAGGATCGAAAATAAATGTCATTATTGATTAGTTTTTATAATGACCTTTTAAAGTCTGGTTGTTTCTGTATTTAAAAGAAAAAAAAAACCCCAAACGGTTTATTTTCCCTAATGACTCTGAAGGAAAAAGTGTCAGTTTAAGTTTCAACCACACAGAACTCTCTGAACTTTCCTGTTTTTTTTAATCTCATGCCAAGCAATGCGTTTCAGTTTCAGGCTTCGTCATGCTTGAGGTGTTTGGGTAATTCCTGTCGAGCATCCTGTGACCGTTAGATACTGTTAATCAGAAATATCTCATAAGTCCTGATACACACCCCGTAACTGTTCTCACTGTTACATCTACGATTCTGAATTAAATTGATTCCATGCTTAAATTGTCTCAATTACACCTATAAAGACTTAAGTTCAAAACAAAAAGTGTTTTAATAAAATATTGAATAGTTTTAAATTCCACTTTTCTATGTATTTTTCCCCCTATCATAATTAAAAGAAAAGAAAATCATGCTTGGAAAAGGCAAACCACATGTTTTTAAAGCTACGGTTTTACCTTTATATGAATCGTAGAGGAGGATAAAATGCTGGAGCCAAAATTTACGTTTTTGTTTGCTTCAACATGTTGGATTACACTGTGAAAAAACATGCTAATTGTTTTTAGCTGATGAAACAGGAAACGTTTTTTCTTTAGTGACAGCTGGAAACCGATGATTTGGACTGTGAAATATCAGAAGATGATCAGAGAGGTCCGTCTCATTGCAGGACGCCGGAGATGATTGGATAAATATGAATTAATGGAGTCGGTGCGCCGCTGGCGATCGTGGTGTTTGTGCTGCGGTTTCATAAGTGACGGGGAAGAGATGAGGAAACAGGATGGGATCACGGTTGTGTAACATCCTGACTGCTCCGTCAGCAGCGGACAGCAGTGTGTGGACCTCTTCTGATGGTGGCTTCTTAGCACATAGGTGCACGTTTCTCTGAGTGTGTGTGTGTTGTGGCAGGCTGTCTGTGCTGGGACTCAGGCCTTGGCGTTGACCCGACAGCACACAGACACAAACATGTCACGATGGCCTGCAGAGATGTGTAAGCACTGACCTGGAACTGATCACAGCTCTATTGAACAGGAGTTTCCATTCTCATGGACATGGATGTAATGAGCCGGGGACGCTGAGGGAGACGCTTCCTCTCCTCTCTGCAGTATTTATAACCAGCCGGGTAGTAAGTCAATCTGTCCACGTGCATCAATAATGCAGACCCTCAGACGGAGGACTGCATATGTAATTGAGGGGAAGTTAGAGACTATTTTACTGCATCGACTCCTAAATCTGAGACGTCTGAAAAAGATGTTTTACGTTGATTTGAGATAAAGTGCAGCATGAATCAGACGATCGTCGTCTCCTCACTGGAAGTAGTGATGACGCTGATTTAACGTCTGGTTGCCTCACCGATTTGCCTGAGACGACGCTTGTGTGTTGTTTGTTTGTGTGTTAATCTTAAGCTCTGTTTGCTCATCAGAGACTTCTTGCCCAGAGGATCCGGCATCGTCACACGTCGGCCTCTCATCCTGCAGCTGGTAAACAGCAAAGCGGGTGAGTCACGCACAAGCGTTTCAGAAATGATCAACAGCCTCATCTGGTAACATCTACACAGGTTCTGCCTCATTTCCACCCTGTTGTGCAGTTTATTGAGAATACTGCGTCAATATTATTGAATTGTTAAAGATTTAATTTGTACAAACGATGCTGCTGAGTTGTTTATTTGCAGGATCGCTCTGTTTTCTGCTGTCTCTCACTCTTGATTTGCGGGTTTGTCGTCCTGTCATGCAGAGTATGCAGAGTTCCTGCACTGTAAGGGACGCAAGTTTGTGGATTTCGATGAAGTCCGGCTGGAGATCGAGGCAGAAACCGACCGGATAACTGGATCCAACAAGGGCATCTCTCCAATTCCTATCAACCTCCGGGTCTACTCTCCTCATGGTAACACACACACACACACACACACACAGACACACACACACACACAGACACACACACAGACACACACACACACACACACACACACACACACACACACACACACACACACACACACACACAATCCCATATAGAGAAATATTAAATTTTAATATTCAGTTTTGATATTTTATGTTTTATTTATAGTACCATTATTATAGAAGTTAATATTTTAAAATCTATACTACTTTTATTTGGACATTTGACTTTTTTTTAAAATCTTTTTTGTTTCTTTTCTTTCCATTGTTTTTCAGGAGTGTGGCCTTTAATTTGACCTCATTCAGAGAAATATCGATCAGTTTAATTCAACTGTTTAGAGTCTCCTTTAGTCTTTGACACACTTATAATGCTTTGTGTGTCTACATGTACACACTCACATACACACATTTGGCAGGTATATATATATATATATATATATATATATATATATAAATCTACACACACTATTTCTTTGCTGTTGTGAAGTAATTTGCGTTGACTTGTGTGTGAATAGTAAACTGGCCTTGCCTCTTCCAACGCCAGACAGCTCTTCTTTACTTTTAAAAAAAAAACTGGCATTGATTATCGTTTTTCTACTAAATAGCACCAGACAACAAAGAATGACATGAAAAACAAAATCAGCATTATGAGAAGCTCTGCTGCTCATCCCACAGATGCATGCTCCTTGAAAATCTCATGAGCCATTGTGTCAACAACATGTTTGTATGTCTGTGTGTGTTTGCATATATTTGCATGGCTTTTAGCACCTGGAGTGTTTTGAATCACATTTTTTTCATCTGTTCTTCAGAAGAGAGTCATTTTATTTATGATGTAGATGCATCTCTAAGGTGTTGTGAGGATAAAGTTTGACTGATTGATTCATCTTTGATATATGTACACACACTGACATTAAAAAATCCTATTATGCGACAAGTAATTGATGACCCAGAGGTCTGAAACCTGAGCTGCAGCAGGAAGAATTACCAAAACACTTCCTTGTGCTCCATCTCCAGCTTCATTCCAGCGAGCCAAAGAGGAAACTGTAAAGTTCCTTCTTTAATCTATTACTTAATAAGCTCAATGTTTAACCTTCTTTGACATTCAGTCTTCCCGATAAAAGTTTGACTTCAGTTCTCCGCTCCTCGTCTCCCAGTGCTCAACCTGACGCTGATCGATCTGCCGGGAATGACCAAAGTGGCCGTGGGCGACCAGCCGGTCGACATCGAGCATCAGATCAGAGACATGCTGCTGCAGTTCATCACCAAGGAGAGCTGCCTGATCCTGGCCGTCACTCCGGCCAACACCGACCTGGCCAACTCCGACGCCCTGAAGATCGCCAAGGAGGTGGATCCCCAGGGTGAGCCGGCGCTCTGTTTGGACTCGATCATAAAACTTTAAGAGAAATCTGTTGCTGAAATTCAGGAGAGAGAAAAAGAAAAAAAAAAAGTAATTACCTTTTGCTCCCGCTTGCAGCCATTTGCACTCTTCTTCTCTCCATTAATCTTTGCCTGGGTGCAGGAAGCAGCTCACCAGAATAATTAACAGTCACATTATTCAAATGCGCCCTGGCAGCAAAGATCTATTAAATGAGATTAGTGGAGATATAATTAAATTTAATTATCTCTACCTTTATTTAACCTGGAGGATGTTGTTATTCATTTCGACGCGCGAGATTCTAATTGAGTTTAAAGTCTAAATGATCTCTGTGAATCCTGATAATCAAGCGGGGATTCAAACCGCCGTCCCTCCTCAGGGCTGCGCACCATCGGCGTGATCACCAAGCTGGACCTGATGGATGAGGGGACTGATGCGAGAGACATCCTGGAAAACAAACTGCTGCCCCTGCGCCGAGGTCAGGACACACACACGCACACACACACACACACACACACACACACACACGTTCACTTCAGAAAGTGTTAGCTGGCTGGTTGGTTTTGTATTTTTTGACTGATGCACTAAATGAAAAACTTCTAACCCAGTTAGATTTTTTTTGCCATGAGATTTCAGGTATGATAGAAACACCTGCGGAGAAGCTTTTGTGACACATATTCTGCAATATAACAGCAAACAGTGTATGAAGAGCTGAATGCAATATGGAGTGAATAGGGTTTTTTTTTTTGTCAATTGAGAAATGAGAAGCTTAAAACATGTACTGTAAGTATCACATTACGAAGTGGCTCATTAATGAGCAGCTTTGCAGAGGACATACTTTTCAAAAAAGCCTTTCTGATGATTTCTTCTTGACATTGCTAGATTTGCACTGACAGAATTCTCATGTTCTGATGTAGGCGATGACAATAAAGACGAGTTAAAATAGTGACATTGATTTCTCTGCAGCAGTGGCCAGCTTTCAAAATAAAAGTCTTGATGGAAACAGATGATATTTCCTTAAATGGAACAAGTGCAATCAGTTAATTTTCATCACCACAAACCTGACAGAATAATAATGATTTTTGTTTTGGTTGCAAACATGAAGTCATGACAAAACTTTTCTTTTTGCTGTGAGAATTTCCTAGAAAGTGTCTCATTATGGTTCAGTACTGTTTTAAGTCTGTTTCATCATCTTCAGGGCAGTGGAAGCCTTCATGTGTGGAGCCACTGATGTGACACATGTCGGTGTTTTGACTACGAGCTTTATTCTGAACATGCTGTGTGTGTTTCTCCTCAGGATACATCGGGGTGGTGAACCGCAGTCAGAAAGACATCGATGGGAAGAAAGACATCCGCGCTGCTTTGGCTGCAGAGAGGAAGTTCTTCCTCTCCCATCCTGCTTACAGACACATAGCAGAACGCATGGGCACGCCACACCTGCAGAAAACCCTCAACCAGGTGACACACACACACACACACACACACACACACACACACACACACACACACACACACACACACACACACACACACTACTCTGAAACAACTCTTCGTTTTGTTTGGATAAAATTCACGCTGTTCTTCACGCCGGTCTGTTTCCATGAAATCAACCTTTTGAACTAAGGTTTTCTTACTGCAGCTCAAAGTTTAATAAGAGTTGAAGCAAAGTTTCCTCCATGCGTGCCTCGTCTGTTTTCTTTATGGAGTTCTCAGGATGATGTAGAATCCTCTCACACACTGCTTTTTCTTTCTCTGCACTTCTTCTAATAGTCACACCAAGAGTTTTGAATGTTAAGATGGTCTGTCTTCCTTTAATTGGCTTTCTGTTTTGTTTTTGTTTTTTTCTTTTTTGTTAGAAAGTCATGTAGGGACACAGATGTGCCATAAAGCAAAGTCAAACGACAGCATTCCTTATTGACCCTAATCTATAAAAGTCCCAACAAAAAGTGGTTTCAATTTGATTTTGGAATGATCTAAATCAAAACTCAGTTTGAAGTTTAAAGGTGAATAATTCCACATTTGAATCTTAGGGATATAAAGTTTGAGTCCACCATCAGGAGCTTGATGATGGACTTGTTTATGAATGAATTTAAGGCAATCAGAATTACTGAAATCATCAAAACATATGATATTGAGATTCTTAAGAACACAGTAATGATGTAATGATTTGCTGTTGAAATGTACTGAGTTTAACTGAGCACGAGTGGACACCGTATACTTCTGTAACAGGATGCTCTGATGAGTAATCTGCTGGTTGAACTCATCATCCGTCACCGTTTCCCACTGATCTTCTCTCCAGCAACTCACCAACCACATCCGCGACACGTTGCCAGGGTTACGCAACAAGCTGCAGAGCCAGCTGCTGTCCCTGGAGAAGGAGGTGGAGGAGTACAAGAACTTCCGCCCTGACGATCCCGCTCGCAAGACCAAGGCCTTGCTTCAGTCAGTGCTCACACACACACACACACACACACACACACACACACACACACACACACACACACACACACACACACGGAGCGTTAGATGCTCTCTATGCACTGACTCTGCAGGATGGTGCAGCAGTTCGGTGTGGACTTTGAGAAGTGCATCGAGGGCTCCGGAGACCAGGTGGACACCTCCAACCTGTCCGGTGGAGCCAAGATCAACCGCATCTTTCACGAGCGCTTCCCGTTCGAGCTGGTGAAGGTACAGTAACTTTCCTCTATGATAATTTAGATCGGTGAGGGGATCAGAGGATGCACTCGGCTCGTTGTTTGCATTCTGGTCAAAAACTCATAATGCTGCCAAAAATATTCACAAAGTCAAACTGCATCACATTTTAACCTGGTTTTGTAGAGTTTTATCTGATTATGTTGATTTGTCATTAATATTGTCACACCAGTGAGTAATGAATGTATGAAATGAAGAACCTTTATAACATGAAACGTGTCAATGAGTGATCACACTTTATTGTAAAATTCTGTATTTTTCTTAACTTGTTCAAAGTTGAAAATTCACAACAATATAAAATGAGAGGTTTGACCTGTGATGATAATCAGGACTTTTTTTTTGGTGTTTTGCAGCAATTTTATTGATCAGTACATTGCAGAAATTTTCTTTATCTTGACCTTTATTAAGGTGAATTAAATTATCAAATTATACAGGCAACTCTGCAAATGAAATCTGATATGATCTATTGAAATTAATATTAGTGTTCTAATCTTTGTCACAGTTGGCCATCGTTCTAGAAGGCAAAATGAACTCTGTAGCTTCTAAAACACCTGGAATCTTCCCTAGTTGTGTGTTTGTTCTGCATTCATCCAGTGTAAAGAAAGGACTGGTGCAGAGGCCTGGTGGTTAAATGCGTTTTGTGTCTCAGATGGAGTTCGACGAGAAGGAGCTCAGGAAGGAGATCAGCTACGCCATCAAGAACATCCACGGAGTCAGGCAAGTTGAAGCGGCGCGCCTCTCACTTTCCGCTCGCCTGCCCGTCAGCTTTTTGTCTGTTTGTCATCTCCCTATTATGTGTGGTCTCTTTGATGTTTCACTTGGTCGGTGAGCGGTTTTTCATTTCTTACTGTTTGGCAGCTTGTTGGATGCCTCCTGCTCCACTTGTTTTGTTTTGCCCTTCGTTCCTCCTTGTTTGTTTTTTCCTATGTCTGCTCTCATCTTCCCTGTTTGTGTGTGTGTGTGTGTGTGTGTGCCTCCTGCTCCACGTCTCCATGTGTGTCTTGTCTGTATGTCCTTCAGGACAGGCCTGTTCACCCCAGACCTGGCGTTTGAGGCCATAGTGAAAAAGCAGATCATTAAGCTGAAAGAGCCTTGTCTGAAATGCATCGACCTGGTCATCCAGGAGCTCATCAACACAGTCAGACAGTGCACCAATAAGGTATCGCTGCATGGTCCCTGCTGCGACCCACACAGCCCTGCATGGTCAGTGCAGCCAGGCACGCTCGTCAGTGATCACTGGTGGCATTTTTTTTTTTTTCATTCTGGATGCTTTTTAGTGTTTCAAACTGAACTTTTCTGCACTGGTATACGATTGGATATGAAGTATGTGGAGCCGAGTTGAGCCCCGGCTGCGCTGCAGTGCACTGACGTGTGGTTTCTGACAGGCCGTGTGATCAGAAGCAGGCGGGCTGCGACATGCTCCGGTGCAGGTTCATTGCAAAACAAGCTGCAGGCCTGGTTTGAAGCTCCAGCTGCTGCCCTCATGACTGCTGTGCGCAAACGCATGCAAACACCAGCGTGCTAATATTTGCTTTTTAACATCAAGACCGGCGGATTTTCACAGTGTGAGGAAGCATCAGAGATGTCTCAGCTCAGGTCTCAGTGTTGTGTTGTGTCCTTTGTGCTCTGGCTGGATTGGAACCTCTTACAGGGCAATTTTGTTTCAATCCTCTGGTCTACTGTGTTACTGATTAAACGTATTAAAGAGGAAAACAAATTTTAATTACAGCCCCCAAAATGACAAGAAGACTGAATCACATCACTTTATTTAAGCCTAAACCTGAAAGACTGTGAAGACCCCTGGCTTGGACTGATTGGAAGTTCAGGTTTCTGAATGATGGTGATCCAAGAGAAGACGTGAGGGGATTCCAGCATCATGAGGAATCATCTCACCGCCCGTCCAGCTGTTTTGAGACCTGTCCTCCGTGACGGTCGTGTTTAAAAAGCCATAGTCTCATTCTTGATGTGCATTCCTGGGATGCAGACATTTCACTGAGCATTTTTTAAAGCCTGCAGCTTGTTTTTGTTCTGAACTCGATGTAGAACTCACTAACGTCTTATTTTTCTTTCTTTTCTTTTTTTTTTATCCCTACTTCTTCATCTCTCTCTTTCTTATTGAAACTCTCTTCTCCACCACCGCTGCCTCTTTCCACCTCCATGACTGACGCTACACTTCCTCCTGATATTAAACCCTCCACCTCCAATGCCCCCCCACCTGCAGGACAGGCCTGTTCACCCCAGACATGGCCTTCGAGGCTATAGTGAAAAAGCAGGTCATTAAGCTGAAAGACCCGTGTCTGAAATGCGTTGACCTCGTCGTCACCGAGCTCGTGACCCTGATCAGGAAGTGCACTGAAAAGGTAAACATGAACAGCAGAGAGAGACAGACGGAGATCTGAAAGAGTGAAGTCCGCAGTTTGAAAGCAGCGAGTCGAACGGAGGCAGAGCTTCAGGATCCGCTGCTGCCAGCGTCGATCGTCACGCACTCACCGCTGCTTCAAGGCTTCACGCACCCGCTGCTGCTTCCCGCTGCGTTGATCCTCAGTGACAGAGTCCAGAGCCCGATCTGCCTGCTGATCCTGATCCTGATCCTGATAATGATCCCGGTCCCTCACTAGTCCACCCAGACCCTCGGCGCTGGTCCGAGTGGTTTAACCACCCCTCACCTGCCTAATCAAACCAGATCCTCCCCTCACACCCACAGATTTGGCTGTTCAGAAGCGTCACACCTCTGGCTGTTATTCACTCCCATCAAGAGTTTTCCTATTGACACCAATAACGCGACCCCCACCACCCCCACCTCCAACCCTTCAGCCCACGTCCCGCCACCACCCCTCACTACCTGCTCTCCATCTCTGTCTGGACTCTTCTTCTACTTCTCACCTCGATTTCAGACTCAGTATCAGTTTGAGATTTATTTTTTTGCACGGATTACAGAAAAGAAGAACTTTTAACAAGAATTCTGATTACCACATCCGCTGCGTGAAAGATTTCTCAAGCTGATACGGGAGTCGGTGCATGCCTCCTCCGTGTTCACGAGCCACATTTACACCAGGCGGTACAATGTGTTTTGACTCATTAGACACGAAGTTCTCACTTAATGAGAGGAAGCGTCGGGGAAGTGCTCAGCTTGGGAGGGAGTTGTGATCTCGCCGTGAAATGTTCACAAGTTCAACGATGATCAAAACAGTTTCGGTGCAGGAGACAGCGGCGTGTTTCTCCCCTTTCACCTGAGGAGTGTATTAATAGCAATTCTCTCCAAAAAGATTAAAAAAAAAAGCAAAACAAAACCGCATAATGCCAAGTGCATCTCAGAATGTATCATATGAGAACTTAAATGAAAAGACTTGACCCAGTATGTGGGAAGCTTATTGTTGATCTACCTCAATTGGATTGCTTCTTTTTGTTGTTCACATACTTTGTAAAGCTTGTTTGCAAAGTGCTTCCTGATTAAAATGGATATTTTATCCATAAGTGATACTTAAATTGAATCAAGTGATCAGACACATTAAAGTGTCGTGTCGTGAGACACTTTCTGACCCAAATCCTTTTTCTCTTGGAGGAGAAGCGACAGCAGGAGGGAGGGAGAGTTACACAAATCTGAGATAGTTTGAGTTTCTTAAAAGCAGAGAATGATTGGGATCTTCAATAAAACATCTGAACTTCATACAAAACACATTTTATTACCAGTGTAAATGACATCTGTGTGTAAAATGTCTTTGTGTTGACTTTTGCTGCTAGTGGTTGAACGTAGCTGCTTATAAACACACACACACACACACACACACACACACACACACACACACACACACACACACACACACACACAGTGTATTTACAGTGTTGTGTAAGCCTGGAGACGGCAGGTGTGTTTGTGTGTGTGTCCGACCATCATCTGCATCAATCTGCAGCAGTGCGTGTGTGGGTGTGTTTCCTTTGTGTGTGTGTGTGTGTGTGTGTGCGCGCAGCTCGGTTCGTATCCTCGGCTGAGAGAAGAGACGGAGAGAATCGTCACCACCTACGTCAGAGAGAGAGACAGCAAGACCAAAGACCAGGTGAGTGCGTGTGTGCGCATGTGTGTGTGTGTGTGTGTGTGTGTGTGCGTGCCCTGCAGAGCGACAGGCCTCACCTCAACGCTTCTCCGCCTCCTTGTGTACATATTAACACCTGTGGTGTTTTCCTCCTCAGGTGTTGCTGCTGATTGACATCGAGCTCTCCTACATCAACACCAACCACGAGGACTTCATAGGATTCGCCAAGTAAGAAAACAGGATGTGCTGCAGATTCCAATTTACAAAATTTAAAAAAAAAGGAAAAAATCCTTATTAGAAAGAAGTCTAATGTGATTGAACATTATATCTATTAGTGCCCTCTGGTGGACAAACTGTGCAATGAACGCACGTATTGCTGAAGCCAGTCATTCTCCACTGGTGATATTTATACTTCATTAACTAAACCGGCTTTGTTGCTTTATTTATGAGAACAGTTCAGAGTTACAGTGAGAGGATCAAAGCTGTTATTGAGACTAAAGCTGCACAAGTTGATGGAAATTAAATAATAATCCATCCTTGATGCTTGAATGACGAGACTATCCCTTTACATGTAAAAAACAAACTACCAAAGGTGTGTTAAAAGTTGATTCATGAGCTGTGTCAATAATTATTAAACTTTTGTATTCACCCTTTTAAAAACATCAATTTGTGCACAGAAAAAAAAGTCCAAAAAGGTACAAGATGCATTTAAAAAGATCGTGCATCTTGTGTATCAATTAAAATTCAGTTTAAATTTTATTGCTGTACATTTCAGAACCTGTATTTTCTACTTTAACTGAAGTAAATGTATTCACTTAGTTTTATTGAAAAGGCACGTGAAGTGATCAGAGTAAAACATGCTACTACTTCAAATCAATAAATCCTAATATTAAAATCTGTACTTCCACTGAAACAGTGCGAGTATTCTTACCACCTACTTCATTTTGTATTGACCAGTAAGTTAATATCTGCCCCACTTTCAGCTCTTAGCGGTAAATCTTCTGCATGTCAACACTGAAAACACTGAAAATCCTACAATAATTGACAGTGTCATCCCGCGGCTGGTGCACTGCAGGTCTGATGCCAAAAATGTGTTGAGGTAGTTCAGATATGTTGTCAGTAACCATGGTAACTGACTCCGTGAAATTAACTTTCCACTCCTGGATCAAGAGTTCCCTCCTCTCACTTCTTCATTGCTGCAACACACTTCAGGCGTACGGCGCAGAATCTGGACGCTCTGAACGTCGGGAGTCTTTGGAGCCGGTCCAGCGAGTGGACAGCATCTGTTTTCCTCTCTGTCCTGTCGGGAATGTGTTAGTCTGAGACAACAGCTGAGGCACGGCTCAAAGCAAACAAACAGAGGAGCAAAGTCGCACAAAAAGCATACAAAGTGAGTCACTGGCTGTTTCCGAAAAAGCAACAAAGCGGGGAAGGGAAAAAAAAAGAAAAGAAAAAGGACTGGCTTGTGGAGAAATGGCAGCTTACAGAGAGGCAGAAAGCAAAGAAACACAAAACAGGAACACTGGAACCAAAACAGAGAGGAGGAAGGACACACACGCGCACGCGCACGCGCACGCACACACACACACACACACACACACACACACACACACACACACACACACACACACACACAAAATCCCCAACATGAATTCAGAGAGTGAATCCAAGCAGTTTTTGATGCATTAGAGTTTTCAGAGTGGCAGGATGAGCTCGGACCACACTGCACTCGTCTTTACATCCAGCCTGCTGTTTCCACACTCCTCTGCTCTTCTTACTGATCAAAGCAGCCAGTGCTTGATAGAAAGTCTCTTCAGTAAACCGACAGTTTTGGACGTGACGCTTTGGTTGCCTTTGAGTCTTTAAGTGCCAAAAAAAAAAAAAAAAAAACTTTTCTGGGGTTTTCCGTTGAAAATATTCCTCAAACCCGGGCATTAGATTCAAGACTTCTGCCTCACAAGTCTGATGTGAGTCTAATGTTTTCCAATAGCAGGGGGGGCTCTGCTGCGAACACACTTTTACTGCTAAATTTAATACCGTTTTATAGATCTGTTTTGGAAGCATTCACTACGTGGCAGAGGCAGAGAAGATGTGAGCTGTTTAAGTGAGACGTAAGGCTTGAAACTAACGTCGGGTTTGTCCTGCTGAGCCTTGATGAATTCTCTCTCCTGCAGCGCCCAGCAAAGAACTGCCGCCAACGCCACCAAGAAGAGGGTCATGCCCAATCAGGTGATTAAAGAGACGCCACACACTCCTCCGCTGAAGCCCTCAATTCTCCACGGCTGCTCTCTCCTCCTGTTTTCCTTCGCTTCTCTCCGCCGTCGTCTCTCCTGTCATTACAGCCCTTTGTCGCCTCACATTTTCACACTCTTTGTTTGTGCCCCTCTTGTCTCCTCTCTTGACTCCCCGCTCCTCCTCGCTCTCCTCCTTCTGTTCCTCCTTTTAACGGCCCAGGGAGAGATTCTTGTAAGTACTGCGCCCTCGCCCTCACCCCCTCCCCGTCCCGCACTTCCACTTGTCGCTTCCTCTTTCAGGTGGGCGGGGGAGTCGACGGGTATTCGGACCGTGTCCAGAAGCAGCACATGTGCTCCTGGACGAGGGGGGGGGAAGTGAAAGTTACGCTCAGAGACGTGGAGCCGCTGCACTTTAATGAAACAGGCGTCAGATCGCGGCCCGCCTTTGAAGATTTACTGTAATGCTTGTAGCTGTGGGTGTCGGTGTGGATCTTAAGCGGGATTTACATCCAGCATTAAGACTTTAAAGCTGAGATTCGCACATAAAAATGTCCGTCTCCTAAACCGTCTGCTTGTTTACTCTGACACACACACGTATCGTCAACGTTAACTGAGAGCTGCGTTTGAATATTGTGCGGCTCAGCAGTTCCGCGGCAGACAGGCCTTTTATCTCTCTCTGCTCCTCTGGTCTCTCAAGAGGCAACAATTCCAAATCACTTCTAATCATTTCTGCTTCTCCCTCCATCCATCTTTTATATCGCTTTGTTCAATCCAGCCAGTCCAAGTTTTTAATGGACAAAGGGAAGTTAGACCCTGCAGACAGTCACAGACACGTCTGAACTGTGAGTGCCTGTTGACCCCACAGCTAAGTTTGTTTAATTCATCTTGATACAGTTTTTAAACTGGTTAATTTAAATCAGTCTGTTGAATTTAGTTAACTTTTATTTAGATTTAGATTTTATTTGAAATTGTATTAATATGGTTGATTTTGATTCAACTCATTCCATTCCCCTCCCCTGTATAAATAATACAAAATAATGTCATTACTCTGTACACACACACACACACACACACACACACACACACACACACACACACACACACACACACACAAACCCATTAATCCTGTCATCATGAAAACGGTCTCCTCTAACCCGTCTGTGGAGAATTGAGTAGATTGTTCGGCAACAATCAGCTCTTTTGGTAACCAGGTGTTTAATTCAGTGTGACTTTAACAATAAGCTGCATTCACAATCATGATGTCAACTGACTTCATAATACCAGAGGTGTGGAGCCGAAAATGTATCCCTCGTCAGGAGTGTGTGTGTGTGTGTGTGTGTGTGTGTTTATCATTCATCAAACATACCATTCACAGTTGTATAATATGATCTATTATTTAGCTGAATATCTGAATAACCAAAACCAGGCAGATCGTTCTGAGCACTTCATTTTTAAAATACATATAATAAGAGATGAAAAAAGGTTATGTGTGTGTGGGGGAAAAAAAACAAGAAATTCCATTCCACCTAACATACTTCAATCGTAGAATCATAAAGATGAAAATCGTTTCAATCACGGCAGACGTCAGTAATATAATGTAGAAACTAAATGTTGATTATTGGGATTGGCACCCGTAAATGTCATGGAAGGAGCAGGCTGGGGAAAAAATGAAGAAAAAAAAACACATCTGATGAATCTCACTACTTTTCCATGTAAACAGAGTAAAGATAAACTGTCCTGTTGTGCAGTGTCTTCTGTTTGTAAAAGAGTGAACATGGCGGTGCTGACTGAAGCTCAGTGAAGGCCACGGTCGGATCAGTGTGTCGTCGTTTACGTCTGCTTATTCTCCCTGTGTGTCCCTCTGTCTTCTCGTCTGTCAGTCTGGCTCTGAGAGGGATGCAGACAAGGTGACTCCAGTAACTTGTGCTGTTTATTTGTCCTGTAGGTTGGTTTGACTGTGCCGTGATTGTGTTTGTGTGAGGCGTGTGTCTGCATGGCGTGCTGCGGTTTGGTTTTGCGTGCGGCCTGCTGGCGCGTGACGACCCGACCCCTCCGGCCGGGAGCGTAGCTCAGTCAGCTGTCGGACTCTCGTGTGCAGGTCATCCGCAGAGGCTGGCTCACCATCAACATCAGCATCATGAAGGGGGGATCCAAGGACTACTGGTTCGTCCTGACCGCCGAGTCGCTCTCCTGGTACAAAGACGAGGAGGTAAGGACGATCGCTCCGTCTTCACCTGTCCGTCTCTCTGTGGTGGCTTGACTGGTCTTTGTCGTCATCTGTCAGGAGAAAGAGAAGAAGTACATGCTGCCGCTGGACAACCTGAAGCTCAGGGATCTGGAGAAGGGCTTCATGTCCAGCAAGCACGTCTTCGCCATCTTCAACACGGAACAGAGGTGCGGATGCATCGAGATCGTCTGGAACAGCCGCCTTTTAGGCGCCTTGGCATTTTATCATGAGATGTGTGTGTGTGTGTGTGTGTGTCCTCCTCATCACAGGAATGTGTACAAAGACCTGCGTCAGATCGAACTGGCCTGTGACACTCAGGAGGATGTGGACAGCTGGAAGGCCTCCTTCCTCAGGGCCGGCGTTTATCCAGAGAAAGACCAGGTACACACACACACACATGGTGTCACACACTGGTACTTTACATATATGTCACCTTGGAACAACCCTAAGAATGACCAGTAGGAGCCACATTTTTAAATCGTTCAATCAAACCCAGATATCTTCACTGAAGAGTTCATTGTTTTGGGAATAACTTTTGCACTCATGATGTATTCATCTCCCTCTACGTCCGTCTCATTGTCCGTCAGGGTGAGAACGAAGACGCCATGAATCCGAGCGACACGGTGTCGATGGACCCCCAGCTGGAGCGACAGGTGGAGACCATCCGCAACCTCGTGGACTCGTACATCGGAATCGTCAACAAGACCATCAGAGACCTCATGCCCAAGACCATCATGCACCTCATGATCAACAGCGTACGTTCCGTCCTCTCCTCGCGCCTTCTTTTACACGGGTAATGTTGGCCGCGGTCTCTTCTAAACCGTACGGTGCCCTCTGGTCCGCCTGCCCCCCTCCAGGCGAAGGACTTCATCCACTCGGAGCTGCTGGCCTACCTGTACTCGGCCGGCGATCAGGGCAGCCTGATGGAGGAGTCGGCGGAGCAGGCTCAGAGGAGAGACGAGATGCTGAAGATGTACCACGCCCTGAAAGAGGCGCTGGTCATCATCGGGGACATCAGCACCACCACCATCTCCACCCCCATGCCTCCGCCCGTAGACGACACATGGCTAGCCAAAGAACCCAGGTAGCGAAACAGATGAGGAAGTCTGCAGCAGACGGGTGTGTGAATAGCTCCGATGGGTTTATTCGAGGAATTCTTGTCCGTTGTGTCTTTCTCTCAGCCCTCCGCCATCGTCCCGTCCCGCCACCTCAACGGCGCCCCCTCCCAGCCGACCCCCGGCAGTCCGAGGGCCCACGCCCGGCCCCCCTCCCCCGCTCAACCCCTCGCCGGCGTTCGGCGCCCCGCCCGTGCCGTCGCGGCCCGGACCGCCGCCGGACTCCTCGGCCGTGCCGCTCATCCCGTCGAGGCCGGCCCGCGTGCCGCCGGCCCTGCCCCCGGGGATTCCCAGGTAACACCGTGTACAAACACACACACTCACACACAGTCACACTCACACACACACACTCACACACACACACACACACACACACAGTTTTGCCTTCTGTGGTTGTGTCCTGGTGGGAGTCGCTGTTCTGGTGAGGGATTTCACGGTGATTTTCTGGCTTTGGTGCTTTGGGAGTCGGTGCATGACTGTCTGATGATGTTTTTCCTTGCATGCATCTTCCCCCCCCCCCCCCCCCCCCCCCCACCCCTCCACTCCTCCCTCTCCACCTCTCCTCCTCTCTCTTCCTGCAGCAGAAGACCCCCGGCTGCTCCCAACAGGCCCACTGTCATTCGTCCTTCAGAGCCCTCCCTGCTTGACTAGAAAAAAAAAAACCACACACACACACACACACACACACACACATCTTTGTTTTCGTTGGTTTTGCAGACTGTGTTTACACTCACATGTTGATCCCCAGTAGAAATAGTCACTAAAATCTTTGATTTCCCTGGAACTGCAGACTACTGTAAGTGGTAATCTGATGCTGTTTCAGTCTGTGCATTTCAGAAACATTTTGTATGTAATTGTGGTTGTATGTGTAGATAGCTTTTCTCTTTTACTTTTTAACAATATGATACATTCATTTTTTGCATCATTGCTACAAAAAGGGATAAATTTGATGAAGTTAGTCAATTATAGGCGATGTACCAGTCGGTATCTTTCATTGTTCTTATTTCATTTGAAATGAAATACGTCTTAAACCAATATATAGCATAACTTTTTATATTATGGTAAAGAAAAACAAACACATTTTAGAAGTAATATTCCTGAATTGTATCCTCGCTAATGTTGCTATTTTCACACACTAAGCACCTCAATATGTAAGCAGCACTTTTTTTTTCTGTTTTTACGAAATCCTCAAAATTTTCTCAGCTTCTCCAAGTTAACTGAATGTTATATGCTTCAGTATTTTGTATGCTTCAGTATCTTTGGCGTATTACTAAGAATGTTTAATGTATGCGGTAGTTCTGTTTAGTGTTTGCATTTTGTGGACCAGTCAAAGTAAGTCGTGCTGCAGCAGTGTGTCGTCTTCTGGTAGGATGATACTGAAGCGTTCTGCAGCATAGTAACAAAAAAAAATTGAAAAAGTGAAGTTTTTGTGGATTAATGGAAAGTTTGGGGATGTACGGTCGTACAGTGGTTAGCAGAGCCAGCTCGCAGTATCAAACAATCCCCAGTCTTGAGTTTGCTTCTTCTTGTTTGGGTTTTCCCCCCACGAGGGAAAAACATTACAGGCTAACTGGTTACTCAGAATTTTTTTCTGTTTGACCTCCTGCCCACATTCCACCCCCCCTTTTTTTTTGATCTTCAGACGAAGTTAATTCAGGCAGATTCTCTAAAATGTAATTTTTGTGTGAAGGCAATGTAATGACAGAATAATTGAGGCTGACCAGTCCGACATGCTCCGAGTTATTTTGTTCGAAAGAAAAGCCATAACGAAGAGAAAAGACATCTCTGGGTGAAGTAAATAAATCAACAGATAAAAAGATTTGGTTGCCATGTTGGTGTTGTCTTCTTCTTGCTGCTCTGTCTACTTGTAGCTTTCCCAAAATCTCATCTAAATGAAATTTTATTTTCTGTTTATTTTACCCTTAATTAGCAGTAAGAAGTAAAACATGTGACAAGTTTATTCCAGTAGATCATCAACAGACCTCTCACTGTGACTGAAGCTTTCACTGCAGGTAATTAGTGTTGAGATTGCAATTTTATGCTATTTACAGACATTTTAATACTTTAAATTGAGAGTAAAGAAACATCTCCATGGGGTGTTATTAGGAAATATGTCGAAAAAACATTTTTTCTGAATAGAATCACAGAATCTTCTCAATTCTAGCTTGAAAATACTCATTAAAAAACACTTCTCACTGGATTTCTGTGAAAATTATATTAATTTCACTATCTTATTTTAAAGTACCCTAAAAATGACTCACCAAAAGCTTTGGGCATATTTTTGAGAACTTGTTTGCAGTGCTTTTCTCAATAAGATTTTCTAATTATTTTATATTTTTGAGTTGCGTTGCATCAATCCAGTAGAAAAAAAAAAGCTTTTCTATGGAAAATTAGGCAAAATATAGAAGTAGGACTTCCTCTATTATGTGATTATCTTTAGTCTTCAATTGTTCGTTGGAAAGAAAAAAAGGAAGGAAAGAAAAGTTACCAATAAAGGGTTAATTCAGCGTGGTAGAGTTAATTTGAGGTGCACTGGTTTGTCTGTGTGGAGAGAAAATAGTGAATAAAAGTAAAACGCGTTTAAAAGATATACAACAAGTAAAAATGGCAATTAGATATTAGTTTATCTTAATGTTTTTTTTTTCTTCCTTTTTGCATTTCCAGACACTTTTATCTAAAGAAGGCTAGATGTCCTCTTTTCACAGTAAAGCTGGTGCGATATGCTCTTTACTCTGAGAGCCTTCCTGCGGTTTGATGCATTCTCACGGTAAATCCGTGCAGGTGCTGGATTTCACTCTAAAGCTCGCAGCGTGAGTCCAGAGTTCAGGTCGACACTTCCTCATTAGCATGATCATAAAATGGAGTGCAGAACACTTTTCTTTTTTTTTTTTTTTTCCCAGTGTGCATCCTGCAAAGACCTGCTCCGCTCGCTGTGTGATGGAGCCACGGGTCGCCATGGTAACCGCGGTTGCCAGTAGCAACGCAGTAAAGAAAGCGTTGGTAGTTGCTTTTCGGACTGTTAATAGAGCCGAGGACGGGTGCATAGATGTCGGCAATTCCTGCAGTTGATTTAAACTGAAAACTAACCGATCCGCTGTTCGTGTTCTTCCCACTCAGGCGACCTCCACAAGTCCCGTCTCGCCCCAACCACTGGTGAGGGCGGCACAGGCCTCAGTCCCGGTCCGGCCGCAGCAGCAGTCTGGAGGACTGAGTGCAGCAATCTGTCTTTGGGTTCAAATCTTTTCTCTCAACATTACAAAATAGGAAGAAAAAAAAAATCATCTTTTGAAGCAGCCAGCAGTCTGAGCAGCAGTATGTGCAGAGTTGACCTCGATCAGACTGCAGACATGTCATCTTGCAAAAATAATGATGATTCCTGTGAAACATGGGTTTAATTCTCAGCTTGTTAGGGATTTCTAAGTGTGTTTTTCACTATGAATTAACTGGCATTAGGTTATCGATTGAAATAACCTTGAATAAGTTCTCATGTTCACTCTCTTCGTGTATGTTTGTTAAAAATAAAGGCATTGATACTCGACTTCTGTTTCTCTGAGCCATGAATTATACTCAACCCTTGATTATTGTAGCAGAGCCAGAGTGGGGGCAAGGGGGCTTTCGCCCCAGGGCCCACAAGGTCAAAGGACCCCGTTTCATGTGATGTGTTCACATTTACTCGGAAATAAATTATAATAATAAAATGTGCAGTGTGTACGAGAAGGTATACGCATATGATTGTGGGCTCCAATTTGCCAATTCTTACATTACGACTGTCCATGAATGCATCAGAGCTGTAAGCCAGCGCTGATTGGCTGTGCAGCATGAACGAGCTTTTTTCTTTTGCACTTGATCTGAACTCTTTGGAGGGAAGATAAACAGTATGCTAAACACTATGCTAGCTGCTAGCGGTACTACCCAAAACCTAACATCGGAGCCACTGGTGAGTCAGTGAAACCTTCAAAAATATTATCTTTATCAGAATGCTGTAGTCTTAAACACCTGGATATTTGAATGTGCCTTGTGTTGCTCTCAACTATAAGAGACCACCGAGTCTATTTTTTTCTAATATACATGAATTCCAAAAGATATAGATAGCTGTGTCTATATCTATCTGAATAGATTGTGTAATTTTAGACCAGCTGTGTTCATTTTATATTTAAGCTGTATCAAAGATGGTACAGATTAGCTCGTGAGTTTTTATCTGAGTTTTCAGCACCATGGACAGCGGACGCTCTGAGAGTGACACCTGTCAGGCTGCATTTGTGCATATGTGTATTTGTTCTTCAGAACAAGTTTGTGAACTGGTTTGTGACTTTATTCTGCTTTCTGAAGCATGTAGGTTTGCTTGGCTCAATAAAAGTGAGCATTAGTGTGTTGTTTGATGGTAGCATGAGGCATTGTTTGAATGGTAAAATTACTATCATAAGGGCCCATCGAGAATGCTCTGACCCCTCTGTATTGAGACCTACGCTCCGCCTCTGCTTGATTATTATTATTTTTTTATTATCTCTTTTTCTGGTAACTATACAACAGTCAAGTTCTTTAAATACATGCTTTATTTTGAAAATTTCCTAAAAAACATTGCATTATTTGTGAGTTTATTTACCAGCTTCACAGAACTGTCATCAGTGCTTTACCTTGTTGGGGACATTCTTTAGAGCAGGCATTAGGTGGAGCTGCAGCTGCAAAAATTGTGAATATACAGACAAGCGGTGTCTGTGCTGTCTTCTTGCATTTTGTGGAGGTCGATCTTTGATTCCACTGCTGTGGAGCTCCACCACCGTTTCATGGCTGTGAGAGGTTTAAACGTAGTTTTAGGGCTTTGGTTTAATCAGTATGTGGTTAAACACTGAGGTGTGAAGGGTGATTTTGGTCATTTTGGGGGCTTGACAGAGCATTATGGGAATGTAGAATCACAGAAAAATGTGACTGTGTACAGATATTTCTTTTTTGGGATCTAAATAATTTCAGATATTCACAGAATGTGGAGCCCAAGTTCCCATAAAGATGATCACTAAAAACATGATGAGGCCAAGTAGTACACAATGAGTCATGTGAGGGATTTCCTTACAACTGTATGAACAAATCTAATACATACTGAGAACATAAATTCTGTTTGTATTAACTCAATTTTTGTTATTTATTAATGTTTGACAGGTAACTTTATTCTGGACTGCACAAAGAAAAAAAAATGTTTTAGAAGCAAAACTTTGAGGTGGAATTTTTGGGTCTTGATGAAAGTGATGTGTGACTGTGTGGCGACGGATATGATGAGTGTTCATGTTCCTTCGATACTTGTGTAGTTTTTCTCTGGATACTCCCACTTCCTCCCACGTGCGTTTTAGGTTTGTTGTGACTGAATGTGTGTATAGATGTGTGTTTCACGTGGAGAAGGCTCCACTACTCCTCAATCCTGGTCTGAATGAAACCAGTGAAGGACGAACAAATATATAGTTTTCCCATCAAAGATGTATATCCTGTGTAAAAATGCATTTATTATTACATGTGAATCCAAAAACAAACATTTCTTTTAATTATCTTACAAAGCCACAGACGGTTCTATAAAAATGAAAACAATACACTCATATATATTTGGATAAAACTGCCAGCTAAACCGTACATCAGCATGTTTGATCGCCTCAGAAATCAAAAGCTGGAACCGAACAATGATCCTCCTGACAGATGCTTTGACTGGAAGACGGCTGAGTCGCGGACGCACTTCACACTGGAGATCATCCGTCTTTCCCGCTCCGCCTTGCAATTTGTCAACATGTCAGTTCTTTAAATGGCACATGAGAAGAAATCAGTAACATCCTAAAATAACTCGTCAATAAGGCTGTAACCAAGGAAACGGTCGGTGATCACAATTCAAATCACCAATATTTAGATACTGGCAGATCTTCACTGTGAAGGCGGACAAGAGCAAAAAGCGGCACAATGGCATCGTTTTGTTTTTCAACTGAAAGCTCTGTAGGTCATGATGAAGCAGTAAAATTCAATAAACCTGTTTTCTGATGGCAATGTTACCTTAAAGGACGAGTTTTCAGACATAAAAGAACAGCAGTTGCACTACAACATGATTATTCGTGGAGGGATGCGACATTAAAAGCTGCAGATGATCGTAAACCAGATTTCTCAGTATTTAAATCATGTGAGGGAATAAGATCCACACATTTAATTATTGCTGAGGAAATGCTCTGGAAAGAAACTTCTACAAATTAAAACCATTCAGTTTCATGTTGACAACAAATTTAACATAAGTACCATATGTAATATTCATTTTTTAAAATAAAAAGCTAATAAAAGAAAGTCAGTTTTTCCAGTAGATTTGGGGGTGAAGTTAGCATGCTAACCAGCTAGCCGCAGCATTTCTATCCTGTGAGATCGTACGGTGAAGAAAAACCAGGCTGCAGCTGATGGTAAATACTAACTTAAAGGAATTCAAAAGTGCTGCACTGAAGACAAACGGGGCACTGCAGTGACCGACTGACCGCCAGTCGACACAGTTAAATGCTTCTGTTGGATTCTGCAGACTGCACCTTTAACAGGACATAATCTGGAGACGTCTTGAGCTGGAGTGCTTTTCATTTTGCAGCCGTTTGTGTCTCTCCTCTACGTGCAGACCCTGCGCTTATCGTCAAACAGCTTGCGGACGGTGTAGACCTGTGAAAGAACAAAAAGGCGCCGGGCGTTATGTTTTTTCAGAGACATTTCCCTTCATTTTCATGACCAACATATTTTACTTTAATGTAATTAGTCTAGTTAATTTTTTAAAATAACTTCACTACAATTTTAATTACAAAAACAAAACTGGTATTTTGAGGGGGGAAGAAAATTCAATTCATAAAAAGCCTGAAAATTATGTTGGAATCGGTTTACATGATCAAGACGTCATTCCACAACGACATCAGGTATGAACTGAAGTGAAAGGTGAAACTGAGGTCAGTTTGTGGAAAACAGGCTTCTACAATTAAAAATCTGAATCACTTTTCCAGAAAAACTCCTACAAGACTCCAAGAACACACAAATGTAACAACAGGAGGAATAAATTCCCAACATCTGCTGCTTTCATTAATCAGCGTTGAGTTGAGTCAGTCATGTTTCCTTGTTTCAGGAAATCACTCACAGACGCTAAATGCTGACAGAGTGTGGGGCTGAGCAGGTGTGTGGGGGCTTTGCTGACCTGTGTTAGAGCCACGCAGAGCATCACCAGCACGCTGGCGCACGACCAGAACGACACCCTCCACAGGTTGTCTTCCAGAAGGTTCCGGTCCCGGGCCTCGTAGGCCCGCAGCACCGTCTGCATCTGCCGGCTGCGCTCCAGACGCTTGTGCAGGGAGTCCATGGACTCCTGAGAGGAAACATGTCGGGACCGCAAAATGAGACGTGTGGAAATAAAGGAAGTGATACATCGTGTATTGATCTCATGGGGCCCGTTAAATCATCACTTGCTAAAAACTAAGACACTGAGGACCCGTTTCAAGTATTTCTATTCTAAAAGACAGCTGTTGATATATGTTTTTTCTTTTGAGTCTGGTGTTTCTTTGTTTACCTTTTTCCACACCGTCAGCAAATGCAACAATAAACCAAAA
Organism: Salarias fasciatus; assembly: GCF_902148845.1. Lineage (NCBI taxonomy): Eukaryota > Metazoa > Chordata > Actinopteri > Blenniiformes > Blenniidae > Salarias > Salarias fasciatus. The sequence goes on along the minus strand of NC_043750.1, from coordinate 29,634,152 downwards.
ACCGATATCACGTTTGTGTGCATTTCAAAACTGTCTCACTTCCCCAGCGTGTCTGAGGTTCACAGCACTCAGATGAAAAGTGGAAGAAAGGGGGTCGGAAATTCTTCAGAAACATTCTCCAAAAACAAACAAAACAGAAATTAGTGGGTTAGAGGGTTGCATCAAAATTCCGTGGGAGAAAAACAAATGACGAGGTCAAACTGAAAAACACACGCAATAAAAATCGAAATAAAAGTTTCCAGGACGTGAAGCTGCGCGGCGCTGTTCGACCGAGAAGTTTAGAGTTGGCTTTGCATTTTGAGGAAAACATTTACCTCCTGATCAGGGCCGACCCAGGCTTCGGAGGCGCCCTAGGCGAGCCTGAGACGAGCACCCCTTGGGAGCACGTTTTTCGAGCGGTCCCGAGAGTTGTTGAGTGGAGGGGGGTTGCTGAGGAGCAATGCCGAACGATACCGAGCAGTGCGAGTGTCGGGGCACACGGAACACAGAGCGTCGTGGCGCCCCTTGTACTACCCCTAGTTCGCCTATGCCTAGAGCCGGCCCTGCTCCTGATGTACTGAGCCTCTGCTGCGGGTCAAGGCAGCTCGGACATGACACTGTGAGGCGTTCAAATGCATTTGGTAATTCAGTGTTGAAAGCTCCTCAGTGGCAAGGCACCGGGGGTGGACGAGATTCGGCCTGAGTACCTTAAGTCTCTGGATGTGCAGGGACTGTCTTGGTTGACACGTCTCTGCAACGTCGCGTGGCGGTCGGGGGACAGTGCCTCTGGATTGGCAGACCGGGGTGGTGGTCCCCCTGGTTAAAAAGGGGGACCGGAGGGTGTGCTCCAACTATAGGGGGATTACACTCCTCAGCCTCCCCGGGAAAGTCTATTCCAGGGTACTGGAGAGGAGGATCCGACCGATAGTCGAACCTCGGATCCAGGAGGAACAATGCGGTTTCGTCCTGGTCGTGGAACACTGGACCAGCTCTATACCCTCCATAGGGTGCTTGAGGGTTCGTGGGAGTTTGCCCAACCAGTCCACATGTGTTTTGTGGATTTGGAGAAGGCATTCGACCGCATCCCTCGTGATGTCTTGTGGGGGTGCTCCGGGAATACGGAGTCCGGGGCCCCTTGTTAAGGGCCGTCCAGTCTCTGTATGACGGAGTAGGAGTCTGGTCGCATTGCCGGCAGTAAGTCGGACCTGTTCCCGGTGCATGCTGGACTCCGGCAGGGCTGCCCTTTGTCACCGGTTCTGTTTATAATCTTCATGGACAGAATTTCTAGGTGCAGCCAGGGGCCGGAGGGGGTCCGGTTCGGGAACCACAGGATTTCATCTCTGCTTTTTGCAGATGATGTTGTCCTGTTGGCTCCATTGAACCGGACCTACAGCATGCACTGGGGCGGTTCGCAGCCGAGTGTGAAGCGGCAGGGATGAGGATCAGCACCTCCAAATCCGAGGCCATGGTCCTCGACCGGAGGAAGGTGGCTTGCCCCCTCCAGGTCAGTTTAGAGGCTCTGGCTCAATTGGAGGAGTTCAAGTATCTTGGGGTCTTGTTCACGAGTGGGGGACAGATGGAGCGTGAGATTGACAGGCGGATCGGTGCAGCGGCTGCAGTGATGCTGGTCGTTGTATCGGTCCGTCGTGGTGAAGAAGGAGTTGAGCCGAAAGGCGAAGCTCTCGATTTACCGGTCAATCTACGTTCCCACCCTCACCTATGGTCATGAGCTTTGGGTCATGACCGAAAGGACAAGATCCTGGATACAAGCGGCCGAAATGAGTTTCCTTCGTAGGTGGCTGGGCGCTCCCTTAGAGATAGGGTGAGGAACTCAGTCACCAGGGAGGAGCTCGGAGTAGAGCCACTACTCCTCCACATCGAGAAGAACCAGCTGAGGTGGCTCGGACATCTGTTTAGGATGCCTCCTGGACGCCTCCCTGGGGAGGTGTTCCGGGCATGTCCCACTGGGAGGAGACCCCGGGAAGACCCAGGACACGCTGGAGAGACTATGTCTCTCGGCTGGCCTGGGAACGCCTTGGGATCCTCCCAGAGGAGCTGGAGGAAGTGTCGGGGGACAGGGAAGTCTGGGCATCCCTGCTGAGACTGCTGCCCCCACGACCCGGCCACGGATAAGCGGTAGAAAATGGATGGATGGATGGATGTTAACTGAAATAATTAAAGAAACAACTAAATGAGACACTGAAAATAGAGTGGAGTGTCTGTGAACTTTATGTTAAACTTATGTTAACTGTTGTTTTCCTGGCATCAGAAATAACTTTAAAATGAGTCGAATGTTGAACATCTCTCACAGGAGCCTGCAGCGCTGAGGAGGATTTAGTTTTCCTTTTCATTTCAAGGAACAAGTTCTCCTCATTGTTTACAACAACAAGCATCTTTTGAGATTTTATGATTGCTTTTGTCTGTAGTCTAAATAACAAAACAAATGTCAGAATATTTTGTTTTGTACTGTAGACAGGCAGAAATACCTTTTTATGTTCATGTAAGTCTGCATAAGGAGGAAAGTCAAGAATATTTCATGTCTGCATTTCTATTGTTAACAGAATTTGATGCTTGTATTTTGCACGAGCCACAAGCTACCTCAAAATACAACATTTAACTTTTATATTGTAAAGAGGAGAATAGAAGAGGATGGTGAAACGTTTGTTTGTGCACATAGTGAAGAGGACTGAACAACAAACAGACCAAGGTTTTTTGGCCTATTGAACCAAAACTACAAAAGCACTAAAAACAAACTTTTTTTTAGACCTTTTCATGTATGTTTAAGAAATTCTTTATTTGTAGAGCAAAACTTTTACAATCTGCAATTCTTGCTGTCAAATTGCTTTTCATCAAATTCATCATTTCCATCAGGTGGTTTTCTAAATTTTTATTTCGTATCTCAGATCACTTCCTAGTTTAGCATTCCGTTACACCCCTAAGTGATTTATTTCAGGAAATATTGATTTTTGACCCCCCCCAAAAAAAAACCTGAAAGTATTTTCAACAGGAAGAGTTGATAGTTGTCAGCTCTCCCATTTTTTTTTTGATGAGCGGACCGAGGACAGACTGAGGTTCCACATTTCTAAAAGTCTGGCCCGCTGCTGGGAGCCGCTTCTCTTGCTAACTTCAGTTGAACAACACAGACAATCTTCGAGACAAAGAAGTCAAGCCGACTTTAGTCGACGGATCGCATTCAGTTTCACCGACAGTGTGGCTTTGAGGAGGATGCTAGTTTGGTAGCAACGAGGCAGCTCACGGTAATGATGATATCTCAGCTCGGGTCTCAGCGTCGCGCTCCGTCCACAGCTTTTTAGAAAGCTAGAAAAAAATTCAATGCTTTCTTTGCAATTTTTACAATTGCTAGGTCCTGTTCTAGGCCACATTGGAGCTTCTTGTGGGCCAGTTTTGGCCCACGAACTTTAGGTTTGACGCCCCTGTATTAAAGGATCTCAGGACTGGCACTTCCCTTGTATTAGCTTTTTTGAATGAATAAAAAACAATTTGGTGTTTTGAGCAGCAGACAGTGACAAGACTTGGATTAAGATGACTTCATGTTGATATACACTACAGTATATTGTTTTTGTAAGCACTTCTCTCCATTTTCCCCATTTATCCGTGGAAAACAGAACATTTGAAGATTTTTTTTTCCTTTTGGCAACAAAAGAAATGATTACTGCACAATAAATCAACTTTTTTCCTTATTTGTGTGAATCTCACCCGAATATCATCCAGTTGTACTCCGAAGGCTCCGTCGATCTCCTCCAAACCCGCCGGCCACTCGTCGTCTCCGCCACGTCTCGCCTTGCCCTTCGATGATGATCTCAAAGAACACCATCTTCTCCGAGAAGCGGCTGAAGCTGTTGTCAAGCAGATTTCGTAGTCGCCCTCCTCCGTAGGCTCCACCCCTGCGAGTCAGGTAAATAAGCTGGACATTAAAACAAGCTGAGAAACTGCTGCAGAGTCGCGAAACGTGAGGCGGATTCGAAGCGCTTTACACGTGGACTCCGTCGGAGCGCCGGGACTCGGTGATGAATTCGACGCCTTGAGGGGAGCGGAAGGAGAAGCGACATCCATGCCGGCGCCTGCTATCACCTGGGAAGACGAACACACACACCACACACACACACACGAGTATAAAATAAACACATTGAAAAGAAGGATATGGAAGAAACTCAAAAGGCCAAACCTCTCCAGACGAGGGTTTGTGTAACTTTGCATAAGGTCGCCTCTGAACTGGGACTCTCCCACTAAACAAACGAAACTGCTGACGAGTCAAACTTCCCTGTCAGAGGAGGCCTGTTCCTGTTTGAACTGACATTTACAAGGTTGTTGCATCGGCTGGACAGTCACAACACTCCAGTGGATAATCCACTGGGGAGCAAACATTTTAATGACAAAGGAAAATCTGTTAAAATACAATCACAATTGAACATCTGTGATATAAGGTTGTGTGGTCTGCTGATGGTTTGGGATTTAGATTTCACTCCACCATATTTCAGACCTTACTGACTTTTTTGATGAAGATATTTCAAAAGAGCCACATTTACATATAGGTTGAAACTAAAAATAAAAGAAAATCAGCAGCTGACTTTACTTAAAATTTCTATATTTCATCATATGGATGGATCCTTTGCATAACAAGAACACAAAACAAACAAAAACTAACCTGCAATTAAGTGTATAGTGGCAAATGAGCCAATATTTGTTCAGAAACGTCATAAAATGGCTCCTGGTGATGAACGCCATTACTTTTTTCTTTAATGGCTTCACATGTCACTGATCACACACCCTTCATGTTGTTTTTCTGAATGACTCAGCATGTAAATGTTTTAATGGTGTCCGGCCCTTTAGCTTTAATACCTGTCCTGTCAAGAGGTTTTCAATACTGCTACATTATGACTGTGCTCAGTCAGAAGTACATTTTTCCACAACCAACTAAAACTTGAGCTGTTCTATATTTCGGGAGTAGACAGCCCTTCAGCTAACCCTTTTTCGATTCCGTTTCTTTTTGTGTCAAAATCTATTTACCATGCATCTTGGAATTGACCCTCTTCCAGGAAACCCTGTCAGCACTGAGTGTTTGCAATTTGACACCAGCATCATTGTGTTTGTAGCTTCTGTTGTGCCCTGGAGCAGACAGTGATAGGCTGACATTATATAATGTCAGCTTTAAGTCTAATGCAATCCTACACTGCTTCATTTGATTTAGGGTTGTGGGTGGCTGCAGGGTTAGGGTTAAAGGAATAAGGCTGCAACAAGACACTTCTCAGGCCGAACATATAAATAATGCCGTGGAGCACCATGATGACAATCTATCTGTGCACTTTGCTCATGGCCATCATTTACAGCAGCTGAGGCTGGGCCTTCATCACATGCTTTCAGCTCCAGCTGACTCTGGCGTTTCTCACAATTCTCCCTTGATTTTTCTGCTCTGGTCTCCAGGTTTAGGCTGTCTTTTAGTATGTTCTGTCACATTTGAACTTCTGTCAAAGTTACAGAGCAAATGCGATGATCTTCCTTTATGTTGCGAAGCTCTGGTAAACAGTCCTGTTAAGCAGTGATCCACGTCTTCCATGAAGAGATTATTTGATTTATGAGCTTCTGTTTGCTTGCAGACACAAGTTGAGCCGCATGCTTCTCGTGATACGTGTGCACGAGCCAGCTGCCACCAGCGCAAACAAACGAACTATTAATAGAAGCGATTCGTGCAGTTCGAGATAATGGTTGGTGACACTGGGCGGTCGGCTCTGCAGCCCCCCCATATCCATCCACACAGTTACCTGATATTCGACCTCCATCGTTCCGTTCTTAACCGCCGCCTGAAAGAAACACTCGGCTCTCCCCGCTGGCACCAGCACCGTGAACTCGCTGTCCTGGCTTCTGGCCGAAGCAGCTCGCCGGGCCCGCACGCCACAGACACAGGGCCGCCGCGAGGACGAGCAGCCGCCCCCCGGTCCTCGCTGCCCCCCGCAGAACATCCATCGTAGGAATCTTTCCGGGCAGACGCGGCTATCTAAGTTCGGCCATCTCTGCATCCGTCTTCCGCAGCACAACTTGCAGCGTTCCTGATGGACGGACGTCCCCGCCGCGGACCAATCAGAGGAGAGAGAGTAGCAATCGGCATCCAATCAGGAGAGAGCAGAGGTTCTCAGAGCACATCGTGTCATGAACGACCCATCAAAACACGAACTGCATCAATCAGGGCATGAACTGCACCTGCAGAAACTGCAAGCTACCTTCAACACGTATCTTCACCTCCTTTATAATATTCAGGGGCAGCGGCACCACAGCCAGGCCCAGCTACAGAGACAAAACACCAATGAACAGTTCTCAACAGGGCAAACACACAGAGACAAACAACCACAACCACAAACCTCACATTCACAAGCAGGGCAATTTAGGGTCACCAGTTATCTCATACAGGCGTTTTTTGAAAGTGGCGAGAAAACCAGTGTGCCAAAATTAAACCCTCGCAGAGGACATGCAAACTCCACACAGGAAGGCCCAGCCCGTGTTGAACTTATGACCTCTCGCTGTGAGACGAGCGCAACAGCCAATCTGTCACAATGTGGCCAATAAATCCTTATGACACGAATTAGCAAATCTTCCAGCGATAAATTCCAGTCAGTGTTTCCTTTGTCTTTATTCACCTTACAGAGCCATCGGCGGTCTCCATAGAGGGTTTCACCGACGTCACGACTTGGGCGGTACCCTCGCTGCGCCGCCATATTGGAGATACTCAGTGTAACAATCATACTGACAGTAGTCGCGATTGTGTGTTATGGAACAATTTGAGTGCGTTCAGCCATGTCGAAAGCTCGTCAAAACGGACTGAAGAAGCACAGGAATATCGGGAAGGCCTTGGGTTACCAAGCCCGACATTTCGAGAAGCTACGGTTTGTTGGTGGTAAAGATCCGTAGGAGTTGGCTCCCACCTCCTGGACCCTCACTGGGGACCAGCACTTTCGTAGGGGTTGGGGTTCTAAATAATTGATTAAAACGCAAATATTACCAAGCTGATGGCTACAAATAGTGTGATAGTTGATATATGTATTCTTTTTACATAAAATACTTTAAAAATCTAGCACAACTTTTTTTTTTTCAGGAGTAATACATCTCTTAAGGCTAGGGACAGAAAAATTCAAGTTTCTGTAGAAGCTAAACGTTTATGAATGATCAAAGTAACATATGAAGTCATTAATGAGCTTAAACTGTTGCGCTTCTGTTTCACTTACCTGACAAGAAATGTGCCTATGTATGTACCCCCCCCCCCCCCCGCAGGACCATGGCGGACAGTGACCATGGCCAGAGGGCCACCGACCCAAGAAGCACACACCCATCATGCATCAGGAGGAGTGAAGGTGAGGACCGACAGGGGGCAGCAGAAGGACCCAGACCCAGGGCCCACTGCGCCCAGGCCCACCGGGGCCACCCCCCACAGGACACCGCACTCTCTCATACATAGCTCCAATCGCCCACACATATACACCCACACGTACAGACATACATACATACTTACAGATACACACCCACACACACATACATACACACACACACACACACACACACACACACACACACCTTACACATACATAGTCACACTAATACACATACATATCCAGATACACACCCACATACACCTACATGAATACCCACACATACAAAAACATACATACATACTCACACATACACACCCACACACATATACACATACACGTACACGCACCTTCCCCAACCCCCTAACCCCCACAGCCCACCACCCCCCTATCTACCCCCCCATCCACCCCGCCCCGTCCCCCACCACCCACCCACCTCCCCCGTCACCCCCACCCCCCACCCATCCACCCCACTCCCCTGTCCCCCACCACCACAACCACCCACCCCGATGCCCTGGATTCCGGGGCAGCAACAGACACCAGGGCGTGTACCGACCAGGCCGCAGCAGCACGCCCGAGCCGATCCGGCCCCCCCCAGCCAGGCCGACCCCCTCACCCTCACGGAAGGGGGGCATCAACCATCTGAATAACAATCATAGGACATGTCCACTAAAAAACAAAACGAAACAAAAAAAAAATTTGAACGAAAATTCTAACTTAAACCTAATTTCAGGTACAGATGTTTACATGACATGAGGACGATGGCAAGAGCTGGAGGGATCACTGGTTTTTACATTTACCAAATGAACACATGGCCTAAAAACACTTCCTGTCAAAAAGGTCACGCCATCACAAACTGTTTTCCCTACAGTCCCACAGGACTGATGTATTAAACAAAATATTACAAAGAGATTAAACTCAACGGCCATCAGAGTAACAATACATAGCTTACATTAAGTGGAATGTCGACCATTGACACTGAGATTAATTCTTCATTAAACAAATGACATTCCTGCCTTAAAGTAGGCGATATCTTTTCACTAGATTACCTTCCATTGATTCACTAACATTTGCTCACTGATCAGCAGATCATTTTAAAGTGATTCTATTTCCTCAAAATGTTTCGACAAACATCTGTAGTGTGTTTTAAATAACCGTTAAAGGTATCTGATTCAAAGTCCTCTGATTTCACTGAACTTCATAGGCTTTCTGCAGTACAGGTGGCTTTGATTATTCAGTTATACAGTAATGAAAACAATGATATCAAAATATAAAGCATACAAAATGAGCCAATTTCTTTCAATAAACAACAAAGTTTCTTTTCTTTCAATGTGTGACAATGTTGTGAAGCTTTCTGATTCTAATGACAGTCCAAAATTAAAACAACAGAGTGGACCTTCATTTAAAACAATATGCAAACAAATAATGTGATCGGCCCAAAATCAGAGAAGCAAATATTTATTATTAATCTTGCTTTAATCAATCAATAAAAGGTTAATGTCACCAGAGTAATCAAAATTAATGTTGAAACAGAATAGAAAACAAGAAGCAACCACCAAATTAAAAAGGAGAAGTGAGACATCACAGAGAACAAAGCTCGAAGAAGCGTTAAATGACACGCAGATCCTGTGGTTTTTCGTAACATTGGGTGAGATAAAAACACAGCTGAAATGAGGATGACTGTTGTTCTCAAGTTGTATAGAAAAGCGATGATATCCCAATTACATCACATTTCATGTTAAAAAAAAAACTCGATCCATTAGTTCAAATAAGTGTGAATTAGAGCATTTCTCAGCTGTGAAACTGATTAAATCATATTCAGGCTCCATTTCATCCACATGAACTCTATGCGGACTAAACAGTGGCCTTTAATCATCGACAAAATACCTTGCCAGTGAAAGGTTTGACTTCTTTAACTGTGGTGTCCCACTGAAACCGAACAGACACCACTGAGCGTCACGGCGCTTGCTGGAAATTTCCTGCGTGTTGAAATAGGGGTGTGGTAATCAAATATGTGATATGACCTTTATCGCACCACTTCAAAAAATGAGGTGGTGTGTACACCGCAGACTGCATCCTCGCATCTCAATGATGCTCGTATCTGAATGAATTAACGCTGACTGACAGGGGAGCATGCACGGCGGGCTCGAGTACACAGACGGGCCAACAAGAACAAACTGATGGATTCAACACACACCACACCACACACACACACACACTGTGAGGCAGGGCTGATGAGACACTCCAGAAAACAATCAAGGGCAATCCAGGAGCAGAGGGAGAGGAGGACACCAGTGAGGAAACGAGAAAAAAGGGCAACACACAAAACTAAAACACACATTCACTCCAGATTAGTGGTGTTAACAAACAGACTCGATACACCCTGATAGGAGCAGGGCTCCTCTGTTACCATCAGACTCAACAAGGTGCTGAAAATCTTCCTCAATATTTTAGTCCAAATTGACTTGTCAACTGGAGTATGACGTGAATGTCTTCTTCCACCGTGTTCCCAGGGTGCTCTTTTGACGACTATGGAGGCATTTTGAGTGAAATACTCTGACTCACCCTTCTTACACACCAACAGTTATTGTATGCTGTGTTCAAAGTCACCCAGATCACCGTTCTCGTCCCACTCTCATGCCTGCCTTGAGCTTCAGCAGGTTGAATTGAAGCTTGTCCTCAAACCTAAAGAGAGCTGCTGCCATGTGACGGTCTAATCTGTGTATTTGAAAAGGGATTTATTTTTTTTCCTAACCTAAGTAATGTGTCATTTCTAATCTCCCATTGTGATCAGTAGTAGTAGAGACAGTGAGGTCATTCGTCCTATGTTGCAGTTGCAGTTGATGAGGCAAGCTTTATCTTTCTCATGTGAAGATATTGCTGCATGTGGACGTATTATCATCCACACCACCGTTCCTCCTGCTCATTATTTGTGTAAGTTTGGTTTACACACTTCTGCCCATTACAGTCCACCTGTACTGACTTGTTGAAATGACCCCAACACCTGCTGAATCTGTGTCATGACGGACTTTTAAAGTGGTGTGTGTGGGGGGGATGGTGTTACAAAGTTCATCATGACTTTATATCCCCAACAGGCTCACAACATAAATCATTTATTTTACCTTAAATAAGACAAATTACCTGTGTGTCTTTCAATACTTAAAGATGAACAAACATGTTCTCTAATAAAATACCTGCGAGTTCACCAGCTCCTGCTGTGTGTCACTGGAATCACCTCTGCACCGTATGTATGAGTTTCAGAGCTCTTAGAGCCAGTCAGAGCCACTGTGGCTGTGAACTTCCGCCTGTCCTCCTATCGTCTTTATCTGCAATAAGCACAATGTGTGAGTGTGTGTCTGTGTGTGTGTGTTTCCTCAATTCAGTCTCTCCATGGGGTCTGAAACCTGCGAGCCGCCTGCACTTGTGTAAATTCTAACTTGCTTGTTATGATAAATAAAGTCAGGATGAGGATAAGTGCAAATGTCAACTGTGTGTGTGTGTGTGTGTGTGTGTGTGTGTGTCTGTGTGCATGTGTGTGGTTGGAATTTACAGTGTGTGGGCAGCAAGTAAGTCAGAGTGTATGTGTTCTCACCATATGGAGTCTGTCACGGAGATCTGTGTTCCCTCCTACACCGACGACTGTGAAACACACACACACACACACACACACACACACACACACCAACACACACACCACACACACACACACCCACACACAAAAGGCAGGGTTCAAATTATTTAGGATCACAAAAAAGCAACAAAAAAAAGAATAATGACTTTAGTAAAGTCCCTATTTGTTCAGCCAGAATGAAACACAGTGTGGACTCACTATTTTTAAAAATGAATGAAACACGTGACACACACACACACACACACACACACACACACACACAAAGACAAACTGTCTTCACATGTCTTCATGTATTTGTTGCCTTCTGCTCAACATATACCAAATATGATAAAGTAGATTTCGCTTGAAAGTTACAATCATATGAGCTAAAATTACTCGTATCAAATACATGTATGGCAAAATGAAGAAGACAAGGAAACTGTGAATGAAGCAGCTCTGATATGGTGGTTAAAACATTAAAAAAGACAGATGATCATCATCATTGTGTCTCCAGCGTATTTTTTTCTGCTCATAAAACCAACATGGGTTCCTCAAAGTAAAAAGAAAAGGAAGAATAAAACCACCTGAGATTGATGATAACACATTAGTGGTCAATGAGAGAACTTTGCCGATGTCGAATTAGCATAATGTTGCAGAGATGACTTGCAACAGCTTGACCCAGAGTTCAGCTTCCACCTTCACTCCCCGGAGGATTTAAATATTGCACTGTGTTGTTTGAAAGGGACTGAAATTGTGCCAGATGCATTGCTCAGACAGGCAAAGAGATTGTGCAAGTTTCTCAGAAGCAGAGCAGGAGCCAAACTGCTTCTGAGACTGACATAACAACCCAGAAGTGCTCAGCTCCCCCATGAAAAAAAAAAAAAAAAGAAAAGTTGAAGTCAGAGAAAAGGAGAAAAGGAAGTGTCAGCTGCTCAACGATAACTACAGTCAGTAGTTGTAGGGAGTGTCCCACACTCACTCATGCACTCATGCTTTCTCTCTCTCTCTTCTCTCTCTCTCTCTCTCTCTCTCTCTCCTCTTCTCTCTCTCTCTCTGTCTCTATCATTTAGCCTCTTCCCCATGTCATCTTCGTTTCCTCCTTTCATGAGCTCGCTTGAAAGGCAATATTGGTGATAGCTGACAGCAGGCATGCGAGCGCAAGAGGTGAGGCAAGACTGAAATCTGTACAGACAAGATTTTCTGTCTCAGAAGAAGTGACAGACTGCAAGGACAAATAACCTCCAGTGGTACAGTCCAGAGAGAAAACTTTCTGTTTTTAATTTTTATTGTATTTTTTTTTACAGAACATATTTGCTGACTTATATTTTAAATGAGCTCCAGAGGACTGAGAGAACACTAGTCTGCTGCTGACAAGGATTTCAATTCAAGGTAATTTTCTTTTCGTGATTTATGAAGACAGTGGAGATGAAACAATAAGTAAGACCGAGTATCTTTTTGACTTATCAGATGTGCCACATCTGTGTCTTGTGTGGTTTTGAAGGAGTCTTGGTATGGTGAAATGGTTTTCTTTCCCAGAAGCTGCTTGCACCCTCTGCACACAGCACTGAAGGCAGCCGAGGCCGGTGTCAGTCCCGCTTTCTCATGTTTCGTCACTGTTGTTCTCTGCAACTTTCATCTCTCGGTTTTCTCTCCCCGGTTTCTGTCTGAAACACAGACCATCTCTCTTTCAGTGAGAACACCGTCCTCATGTCGGCCCCTGCGACCTTTAACCTTTCCACCCTCGGCGAGGTGAAGCCCGGCGGGGCGCCGGAGGCCGGCGCGGCCGCCTGTCCTCAGGTGTTCATGGTGGACAGCCAGGCCAGCTACATCAGCATGCCCAAGCAGAGGAAGCCCAGGACGACCACGGCTCACAGGCTGCTGCTCCTGCTGGTGGGCCTGGCCTTGCTGGGACTGCTCTTAGAAGGATATTTTATCTACAAACTTTATCAAAGGATAGAGGTGAGGCTGACGTGTGATTGTGTGAATTTTTATGCCGGGGGGGGGGAGAAAGGAAAATGCTTCTTGCTTGTTTGGTCCAAATGGAGAAATGGAAAGTCTTCTTTTTTTTTGAGAATTCCCCTATTTCCCTTTACGTCATGCGAGTCGGGGTTGTAAGCTTTACACTGATCCATGTGGGTCATTTGCTCTTTAAGTGAAAAGGTCAACGATGAGAAATGTGTTAGATGGGCTCTCTTGGTTCTGCTTCTTTTTCCTTCTCATTTCCAGTCCAAACACGCAACATTTACGTCACTTTTTACAGTTTCCCAAAATCGCCTATTCCACACCTGCGTGTTTTCTTTTTTAATGTCGCGCACTCTGGTAATTGCGTTATACACTTTGCAGCATTTTGAACACCGTTGCCTTAAATTCCCATAGAACCGTTCACATAATCTTCCTGTCACTTCTAGAGAGTGACGACGCCTCATAAATTATACATGCGCGACTTTTATTACTTCTCTTGGATGCATTAATACTACGCTTTAATGTTACCTGCCTTACAATTAGAGCTTTTCTTTAAAGTCAATTTTAAAACGGATGATGGGCTTTAATGTGTCTGTAAACTGGCTGAATTCTTAGTGCTTGTTTAGTCCAATCTGTGTCTCAAAGGTTAGCATCTTTCACAGAAAACAATGTAACTGGATAAGATGATTTCACCAGCTGCTGGATTTAGTAAACACAAGTGATTTCGACTCAACTGAATGAGAAATATTTAAAGTTCTCTTCAATGGTGCCATAGGGATTGAATATGTTTCATGGACTTGGGGATTGGCTCCAGCACTAAACTGGATAAAACAGTTTGAAAGCTGGATGGATGGAAGGATGGACTGACTGAAATAAAGCGTACTGAGTTTTTCAGATTTGCATCATTTTTCACATTTTCACACCGCGATGTGAACATTTCTGTGCTTCTGTAAAAGGCCTGCACTGTTTTTTTTTTTTTATGGATGCACTGAACTTTTGGCATCTTGCTTTGCAAACACAACACATTTCGTTGTTTCCCAATTGCATGTTCGTTCTGAATTTCTCAATCCCTCTGCTCTTTTTCTCCGTACAGTTTTCTCCTTCTATATGCCCCCCCCGCCTGCCAGAACCAGTCTAATCACGCCACATCTGGCACAGTACATGTGGGTGAACAGTATGAACATCTGTATTCATGGAATTGCCAATCCTGCATATTGTTGGATGTTTGCCATATAAATCTTTATTTTCTCTCATTGTTTTTTACAGGACTGGCACACGATGAGTCAGTGGGGCTCAAAGGTACTGTGGTAATACTGGCTAATATCAATTATGTGTCTCTACACTGATTGGACATTAACGAGAATTACTTGGTTCTTAGAAGTGCTGAAAGTGAACAACAATTCATCCGTTTTTAATCATAAACCGTTTTAGATGGATCAGTTGATTACAATTTGTGTGTTTGTTTTTTCTTTATCATCTAAATCAGAGTTAACATGCAAAAGAGGGCCTTGCTCACCTGATTGGTTAGTACTGTCCCACCACTCTAACCCATATGGATTTAACGGAATGAACTTCCAACTCATGTGATTAAACAATTCTTGTGTTATCTTCTTTATATCAGGCGCCAAGATCATACACTGGAGAACAACGTGGTGCAGTGGGGTGAAGAAGGCGAAGCTTCATTCATACATGAACTACGGCAAAGACGGGCTGGTCGTGCAGAAGGAGTGGTTACTATTACATCTACTCCAAAGTACAAGTCAATGCTGCAGAGGACTGCTTGCTCATCCAGCACAAGGTCATTCATGGTCACCAAAGCCTATGACCGTCCCATCGAGCTCATGAAAATCAAAAAGGTGAGTCACTGAACACATCTTCACCCTCTTCTTCTTACTGCCAGTTGCAAAAAAATGTAATGAATGTATGTGTCACCTGTTCGTAGTGCCTCTGTATGTTTAGAGGAGTGTGTCGTTCATTTAACAGAATATGCCCAACTGATCATTTGAGCTGCAATTTCAGCTGAAAAATTTCTGAGGAAAAAAAAGACAATCTGAAATTCTATCCAACCCTGTTTCTCAAGGTTAATGTGGGTAAAAAGCTGCTACATGTTTTCACACGTTCAAGCCCACAGCATAGCTTTCTGCAGAGGCTGTTTCACTGGTAGCTAGCTGTGGCTTGATCTCTCAGCTGCAAACATTGCCTCTGCTGTCCAGTTCTTTGCGTCCTCCACTACTGAAACACTGTGACACCCAGTACACACGGTCCAACAGTCCTTTTTGTTTTTGTATAAGGAAAATTCCTATCAGTCGTTCATTTGTGATTTTAAAAATTTGCCATGCCTCCCATGTCATTTATCAGTTTAGTGTTTCACACTCCAGGTTTAAACTATCGCCACAGCGTCGTACCGATCCTGCAAGAATGGTGAATGTGTTTTGAGAAATTCCTGATTATTTCTTCCAGGTTTCCGCTGCAGGACTCCAAAACCTTCAATGCAAACCTTCACTAGTGACGATCTGTGGAACAATTTATTTGGGGGGGATTTTTCATGTGCATGGAGGAGACGAATTATTGTGGAATTGGAGAGTAACAGAGTGTGCAGCTGCATTCAGACTCAGTGAAAACTTCATGGGGCCTCATGATTTCTCCTTGGAAGAAAAAGAAATTAATTGAAACGTATTGTGTCCCTGCTTTTTCCAGTGTTGGTTTACAAACACATGCTGTATAATTTAATGCCAATACATATAATATATGCATCAATCAATATTCGAATATTAACGTTCTTGATGAATTGATTTAATCCTTTGTGAAAAAAATGACAACATAAGTTTGTGTATCATTGAAACAGATCTGAAATTCAGGTTTTTAAACCTTCTGAATATTTTTGTTGTTCCATAGTTTTGTTTCTTAATAAATGTTTGACATAATTAAAGCTTGTGTCTTGTGAGTTGTGTCGAGACAGACGACGACAATCAACGACAAACAAGATTTTCGTTTTGATATTCTGTGAAAGAATAAGAGGCAGATTATTTTTAAGATGAATAACTGAAGTGAACAGTGTAAAAAAACATACAGTGTGCCGTGATATATGATAGAAATCATCCTGCGACAAACCACGCATCATAAAACTGTATGTGTGTGTGTTTTGTGTGTGTGTGTTGTGTGTGTGTGTGTGTGTGTATAGCAGATGTGGTTTGTAAGGATGCAGTAAAATGAGGTGGAGCAATGAGACTGATTGTGGTGTGTATGTGTGTGTGTGTGTGTGTGGGGGGGTGTTACTTAAACTGACTCAGCTTATCTTTCACTTTGCACTGGAAAGTTTCGATGAACCTGCTGCTCCTTCAATAGGGGGAAAGTCTCTGAGCACATAGAGAGGAAGGTGTTCTGGATGGAATTAGATTACATAAAATAACCATCCATCCATTCATTCATCCGCTCCTCTTCTGCACCCGCTTTAATGTGTTCCATGTCACAAGGTAAATCAAGAAACTCAAAATTGAAAAAAAGAAAAAAAAAAAAAACCTAAACCGTGCAGGAAATAATCGAGACAGACAGCAAAATCACAACTGATACCGTGTAAATGAGTGGAAACACTGACCTCAGAAGCTTGGAGCTATTCAGGTCATTCCTGCTGTGGCACAGATAAACACAAGTGCATCTACATGCACATGTACAAACAGGATATTCTTGCAGACTCGAGCACCAAAGCAGTGTGCAATAAAATGCATTAATGTTGTTGATTTGAGTCAGCGCAGTTTGAGGCCCTTTTCTTTGTTGTGAGTTGGCATTTCTACTGCATCTCAGAAGAATCACAACAGTGTTATTCAGTTACTTTCAAATGACAAGTGCACTCACTGCTTGCCTCATAACATGGGAGCCTTTTGGACTGACAGCCACAGATTACCAGAGAAGCCCAAGACTGCAGAATTTACATCAGACTTGATGGATAAATTGAGAAAAACTTCACAGAATAACATGCAAACTCCACGGAGAAAGTATGCTATATCCAAAAAGCAAAACACAAGCACTAATATAACACTAATCATATATCTTATCATATCACAATATGCTCCTCAGTACATTTACTTACCAGCTAACACTTCATTGGATACTGATCAATAGTATTAAATCAATTTGTAAAATGTATCAAGAATCGAGAATCTTTATTGTCGTTATGCAAGCACAACAAAATTTTGATCAGCAGCTCTTGCAAAACATACTACAGTAAAAGACGTCTAGAAAAAAAGTCTGAATAACTACGTATTAAAGCAGAATAAAAGTGACTATAGTGCACAGTGAATTAAATCTTCAAGGTGGATCGGCTTAAGTACGACCAGCCCTCCTTCGAACTCGGTTCTCATGTACTGAGTCGAGATGTGGCAGAGGACTCCCCACAATCCCCTGTGCTGTTTTCCACCACCCTGGGCGACACCTTCCTGTCCTGTGCTGTTTCCATACCACACTGTTGCACTCAGACAGAGGATGCTCT
Source organism: Salarias fasciatus (assembly GCF_902148845.1). NCBI lineage: Eukaryota > Metazoa > Chordata > Actinopteri > Blenniiformes > Blenniidae > Salarias > Salarias fasciatus. The sequence continues at coordinate 29,616,739 of NC_043750.1, read as the reverse complement.
CGATTGTGGCTCTGTAGAAGTTTGCCAGAAGCTGAGGGGGAGAGTCCAGTCCTTTTCAGCTTGCGGAGGAAGAAGAGCCTTTGGTGGGCCTTCTTCATCAGGTGGGATGTGTGTGTGGACCAAGTGGGGTCGCTGGAATGTGGATGCCCAAGAACTTGATGTTGTCCACCTGCTCCACCTCCTCCCCATGAATGTAGACAGGGGAGTTCCATCCTCCTGATCTCCTGAAGTCCAGAATGACCTCCTTGGTCTTGCTGGTGTTCAGTAATGAGGTTGTTGTGTGCGCACCATCCCGTCAGGTGCTGGATCTCCTCTCTGTCATGAGTCTCATCATTGTCCGATAGGAAACCCACTACAGTGGTGTCGTCAGCAAACTTCACAACCATGTTTGTGGGCTGAACAGCGGAAACAGTCATGTCTGGACAGTGTGAAAAGGGCCGGGCTGAGCACCACCCCTGCGGTGTGCCTGTGCTCAGGATCAGTTTTGGACGATGTCTGGTCCCCAATTCTCCCACTTGAGGCCTGTTGTGAGAAAGTGTTTGATCCAGAGGCACAAAAGAGCTGACAGACCAAGGTTGTGGAGCTTCAGTGTCAGGATTCCGTGTCCGGGATTACAGTATTAAAAGCCAAACTGAAGTCCACAAATAGCCTCCTATAACACAGGCCTTGGGAACGCTCCAGATGAGTCAGGAGGGGCCGTAGGCATTGCTAATGAGACCGCATCCTCTGCCGACCGGTTCTTCCTGTAGGCAAATTGTCTTTCCAGAGTAGCAGCGATGATGTCCTTGATGTAACCTAAGACAAAGCACTTCATAATTCCCGGGGTCAGAGCAACAGGATGGCAATCATTGATGCAGGTGACAACAGATTTTTAGGCACAGGCACAATGATGGAGGACTTGAGGCATACAGGAACTGAAGCGAGCTGCAGGGACAGGTTAAAAATGTCCACAAAAAACACCAGCCAGCTAATGTGCACACCGCTTCAGGACCCAACCTGACACCGCTTATCTGGTCCTGAGCCCTTGTTGGTGTTGATCCTCCTCAGAGTGGAGCTCACCTGTGCTGCTGCAGGACGATGGGCTGGGGCTGCTCCTCAGGCTGAGGAAGGTGAACAGTTTCGGTGCTGCCAGGTGTGTCAAAGCGTGCAAGAAAACTGTTCAAGGTGTCAGGCAGAGTGGGGTCGTGGCTGATCTGCTGGTTGCTGTTCTTGTAGTCCGTAATGGTTCTATCATGCCTCTCCACATTTCCCGCGGGTTGTTGTCAGTAAAGTGCCCCTCAATGTCTGTACCTTTGTTTGGCCTGCTGGATGCCCTCCTTCAGCTCTTCCTGGGGCCCTGCTGTAGGCCAGTCTGTCACCTGACCTGTAGGCTGCGTTCTGTGCTCTGAGCAGAGACCGCACTGTGCCGTCACACCATGGTTTCTGGTTTGGAAACACCTTGAGGAGCTTTGTGGTAGAACAGCATTAGTACAGAACGGCACGTAGCTCAGGATGGATGATGTGCATGCCTCCAGTCTGAGTCATCTTTGAACACCTCCAGTCCGTGAGTTCAAAACAGTCCTGTTGTGGTGAAACAGCCTCCTCAGTCCATACCTGATCTTTTTGGTGGTTGGTTTTGGTCCTGCAGATCACAGGTTTATACGCTGAATCAGTTCCACTGACCTTCCCAGGTGAGGAGCAGCTGCAGCCTTGCATGCCCCTGGGATGTTGCAGTAAACTTGATCCATGTTATTTTCTCTGGTGGGAAAGTGAACAAACTTGTGGAATTTTGGAAGCACTGCCTTTAGTTTCACATGACTGAAGTCTCCAGCCACAATCACAGCTGCCCCTGGTTGGAGTTCATCTCCCTGCTGAGTCAGACAGTAGGGCTCCTCTATCACTAGCTTAGTGTTAGCCCACGGTGGGATGTAAACGGCGATGAGCAGGATGAAGCAGAACTCTCTCACCGTTTTGAACGGTCCTGCATTTCACAGCCAGGTATTCCAGATCGGGTGTGAAGTGCGTTCCGATGATGTATGTGGCTGAACACAAGGACTTGTGGATGTAGACGGCGAGCCCTCCACCTCTGCATTTGGCAGAGGCTGCAGTCTCGCTAGCTCCACCACGGCGCTGGGTGTGTTATTTGTTATACAGCCAGGTTTCAGTGATGATCGCCACACAACCGTCTCGCCCTCAGCTGCATCTCGTCCATTTTGTTGGTGAGTGATCCATGATTCTTCACATTTCACCACGAGGACAAAAGCATTCCTGTGTTGTACCTTTTGGTGACATGTTGTTTGTGTTCTGTTTCCATATGAATTGAAATGGAAAATTGAATATTGAAAAAAAAGTCCCGACAAAGATGTCATTCAAGAAGAGTGCCAATAAATCTCCCATGAATATACACAGTGACTTTGAAAAATGCCCTTCTCAAAGTGCATTGATGGGTTTAGTGACCCCTGATTGATGCACAGCCGCACACAGCCTGTCTTGTGTTTAGACCGGCGTCTGCTGAAATTGGTTTCAGCTTCACTGAATTAGTAGATGAGCTAGAAATGAAATTTTCATGTGTAACAAATGAACATTTCGCTTATCTTCAGGGTCAGTGAATAAATACTTCTATACACCTTCAGACCGTATCTCAGGAATATAAATGCACACACACGTGGATGAGTTTCTGAAGGCGTATGATAACCCAGCGATTAACCGTTGAATGCTTTTGAAACGCGCTCTGAATAGCAGGATGCTGCATGTCCAAGGAGAGACGTGAGAAATGCTGCTTTCGCTCTGAACCACCAGAAGGGTTTCATTGGCGCTGATCTGTGATTGACAGCAGATGTCAAACCTGCCGCGGCGTGGGTGGGATGACATACGGAAAGAGAAACTGAGAAGTTGCACTGCAGCGTCTTCGTAAATATTCTCACCAACATCAAAGTGCATGACAAGACAAGTGTGTTTATGATTGTAAGACGCATCAGAACAAGTGTGACACAGGAAAGTGGTTCCAGTTCCACCGCTCGTCATGCAGACGATGGTGCTCAAACATTATCGCCTTCCATGTAGATGCGCCTGGAAGTTAGTGGAACTAAAAGAGCATGAGATGCAAATTAAATTGGTTGAATGCTTGACTCCTTAATGGATTTCAAGTAAGATTAATGTATATAAAAGCGGACTTGAATCGTAAATAAATTTAGGGTAATTTGAAAATGTAATCTTCTTGGAAAAAGTGCGGATTAATGGAAACAGAATTAGTTTTACCTTGATTTGTGCTTATTGTTTAACTGTGTTTCACAGTTTTACGCACACAGAATTTAGTCCAACTGATGATATTTAATTCAATCTCTGGCGGTCTGTGACCTAAATGCCGCTCCACGTCTCCAGGTGTCTATCGTGTGGTTTTCTATGGGGTGACTGGATGAAGTAGGAAACGGCTAGCTAGCGGAAGATCTGGACATATTTTTCCGCTGGCTTGGAACATTCAAATTTCCACTTTCTTAGCATTACAGTGAAAATTGCTGGCAATTGTGGGGGAAGATATACAGTCACTACCAGTCAGAGGACTGACTGTCTGCAGGGTCCTGTCCTGTTTCGCTTTGAGAGCTACGTCACTCCCCTGCTTCATCAGACAAAATACAATCAGGAAAATGGTCCTTGAGGTCTGAGACACTTCTCAGACGTGGTGAGAAAAACTCATGCCCTCCTGCGTGTATTGATTGCTCAACTGACACATTTTTTGAATGAAACACTGCATGCAGTAGGAGGCGTAATGTTGTGACAGTCGTAGAGTAACAGTTATCAAAGGTAACAACCATTAGTGTAATAATTTTGTAAATTTGAAATATAACAAAGACAATGATGTAAAAACTACTCAATGATATGATGCTACTTAAGAAATTTTTGTGCACTACGACAACCTAATTTTTCTTTCTGTGCTTATTTTTCTGGCTTTTCTGGGTTTCTCAGTACCTGACGGGCTGTCTCAACAGTGGTGAAGCGGACCCGGTACGGTGAGACAGTGGTTAGCACTGCAGCTGCGTTGAGGTCAGTCGGTGACTCTGAATGCGAGTACGTGACACTGGCTCAGTATTTCAAATTCAAGCTACATCTCCAGATTGGTGGTATGCTACACAAACGTCTGCATGTTGTTTGTTTGTCACAATTCTAGTTTTTTTTTTTCTAAACCACACCGGAGACTAAGTGAGCAGGATGTGATGTGCGTCCAGTTCCTGGCAGAAGCTGCGTAACGGCAGGGAACTTTCCCTAACCTGCTAACCGCTCGCTGATTCCACTTGCCCAGATCACTTTCATTCTGCAGTTTCCAACTCTCGCACCAAAACAAACTTTCCGTTTAACAAATCCATGTTTAATATGGACGATAACAACGTACATTCAACAGTGATTAGTTTGTCCATAGGACTTACATATTTCTTCAGAACAATGTTTTCTCACAAAGTGTCCTGACATTGTTTCTGACAAATGAAACAAAGAGGCGCATTACAGGCATATACAGTCATCCTGATCATGTGCTCATTCCACTCAGATAGTTTTTAATCACTTTGTTTCCTTGAAAGCTGTTTTCAAACAGCGTTACTCATTGTTTTTACTTATCATTTGCTTAAAAAAAGAAAGACAAAATCGTCTAAATGACCAAATACAGATGCACTGAGAGCAATTTCTTTCAAGATTTTGTGTATTTCAGGGCAGAATTATATTTACAAACTTTGTAAACAATAGATAGATGACTCTGACATTCATGTAAGAAACCTGTCTCTGAAACTGCCAGTGAATACTGAGTGAAACAACAGTTTATTGCACATTAGCATCAATGTAGTGGCATCGCAGCAAAGTTCAAGAGGATAATAGTTATAAATACATAAATACTTATGTGCTCCAGAATAAATATATTACACATACACACACATACACACTCACATACACACACACACACACACACACTGTCTCTGTAGTCTGTGTCCCATTTTCATTATAAGTGCAACTTCCCAGGCTCCGACTTAACATTTCCCCATCAGTCACCTTCAGTTTGTATAAACATCATAGCTTTGCAAGCTGCCGACAGAACCTGCCTGTAAGCGTCCGCTCACACCTTTAAAAATAACAAACTGGAGTGTATCTGTCCAGAATACACGAGTCCCAGCAGCGGCATCACTGCACACACGTCAGTCCACGAGGAACATCCCAAGTCCCGAGCCTTGCTCTCCAGTTTCCAGTTCTGCAGCCCTCTTGGTGTTATGTGGCGCTGAGTTTCTCCACACCTAACCGGGTTACAGTCCAGCACCTCTGCGTCACAGATCTCTCTTTCGATGGAAGCTGATCTGTCGATGGAAGATCCACATCGCAGGTGAGCTTCTCGTTCACTTTCACGCTGAGGTCGGCCTCTAGTGCAGTTGGCGGTGCAGGTGACATTGAGAGTCACGTACATGAAGTAGTATCCTTCCCGTCTTGGGGTCAGCGAATGCACTTTTGAGTTAAACTCAAAGTTGCGTCCGACAGATGTTCCGTCACCAGAGTGGATTGCAGCCAGTAGCATGTTGGAGGAATAATCCAGCTGGCCTGAAGGAGCAGACAGACACATTCAGTTTAGACGCTGTTCATAAAGTCTGAACAACACAAGTGAATTAAAAGCCTCTCTGAACCATCTAACGCTCACCCCAACCGTCAGCCTGCTCTAACAAAACCCTCAGTGATCTTTATGCTGACCAGAATGTTGACACGAGTCATTTATCGCTGTCGTTATTACGTAAAGCTTTTGGTTGAGTTGTGATCTGGTACAGATCATGATCTAAGTTTAAATATACTTGTGTTTCAACAGTAAATTTATGGAAAAAAGGCAAGAACAAGTGTTTGAACTTCTATAGTTTGTGAATGCTGCAGTCAGGACATCTGATACTTATATATCATTACCCTCTCAAACCAATGGTCAACAGATGCCTTTCTTTTCTTAAAAAGCACAAATATATAATATTTAATATTTAAAATTAACATTATTGATAAATACTAAACAAAACTGCACCATATGTGCAACTAAAGATGTATTTCCATTTTACAAGAGATGGTCAGTTTGATCAAACAGTAGAAAAACATCATTTCTGAGCAGTATATATTTTATACATTCAACAAATAAATACTTACCGGAAATTGATTCCAAATAGACAAAGTTCTCCGTCTGTTGGCAGAAGCAAACAATAACAAAGCTGATTACTAAGTGTGAAAAAGGATCGGAATACAGATTAAAAAAAAAGTTTTCAGGATAGTAAAGAAATTAGATTACTGAACGATGATAAAAAGATGTGCAGATTGTTACCTGGTATGTTTGAGGTCGTGTCTCCCGCAGAAGGTCATACTTCTGACTGCTGGGCTCCGACTTCATCACAAACATCACCCCGCAGCCCGTCACCGCCGCCATCGCCACGTACAGGAAGACGATGGACACGGTGAAGAAGACGTCCAGACAGCGTCTCCGCCGGCGGCGCTCGTGCAGAGACTCGGGGTCCACTTGCTTCCCCTGAGGTTCCATCCGTCGGCAGGAGGCGGTCTGCGCGTGGAGAAAACGGTGCGACTCTCTCCGAGACTGACGAACAAACTGGCGCAAAGCGCAAACTTGAAGAGTTGCACAGCTCCTGTGGTCCGGGGCGGCTTTAGATCCACGGTTGTTGTTATTTTTGATATTATAGTCCTGGCAGGCGTCATGCAGTCCGGTCCGACCCTGGCAGTGAATGCTGCGACCCGAGGCACCATGACGCCCTTTTATCCGCCTGCCCTGCTGACGCGCGCCGCGCTCGGTTTCATACCGAGGAAAAAGTGGAAGTCATGGGTTTCCCAGTGCTGAGACAGAGGCGCGCGCGCACACAAACACACACACACACACTCACACTAACACTCTCACACACACATACACACTCACACAGACACAAACGCGCCCACTTTTAGAGTTGCAGCGTGTTGAGACTCGAGAAAATGCCGTTGCGCAACTGAGCGACAGTGGTGGAAAACGAAAGGAAGAGAAAATCTAGACATTCAACTTTTCTGCATATACTGATAGAATCAAGACGAAGTTAGCTATTTCTATATTTTTTTTATTTCGTTGTATTTTTTCATACTTTCCAGTACACCAGGTTTGGTTTGCCTGTTGGTGCTTCTGATTATAATCTGAGTCTTCTTAATCGTCTAATTATAGCTGCATCTTTTGTCACCTATTTGACCAAAATAGTTCTTTTTCTTCGTGATGGGGCAAGTTCCCCTTGCTTAGTTCATTTTATTCCCTGCAGTGAACTGTCAGTTACCACTGTCACCTTATTATTTAATCATTTGATTTATTTTCCATGAATACCTCCAAAGGGAAATCAGTGTGGCATATTTGCTTTAGGCTCGCTCTCCCTGTTAATATAAGGTTTAAATGTCCTTTTTATAGCCATTACATAGAACCAGTCTCTGATATTTCTCCCATGCTTCCACTCTTTTATTTTTATTTTCTAATCTTATTTCAAACCGGCATTCACTGTAAAGTTTGAGGGAGATGTGTCAGTAAATTGAGGTTTAAGGATTTTCGTGATCTAAAACACACGTCAGTTGCGCACGTTCTCTGCCTTCCACTGCAGGCGCTGAATGTTGACCTTGCAGGAACAGACCTCTGCCAATCCAAAAAATGAAAAGACTTGAACTTTAAATCATCTGGACAGACTCATAATAGGCAGGCATCCCTTTTGCTAAATGCATATAAAATTAATTAAAAAGTCACTTTGAATTGGGTTTACAACTAAACGGTGACAAAATGTTTCCATTCTACTTCCGCTATTCAATAAATGGAGCATCAAGTGCAATGGCACAATAGGAGGTGTTATTTAAATTTTTACAGTTAAACAAAGTTTTGTGTGTCAGTACAAAGTTTAGAAGTGTTGATTGGGGGGGGGCATTATTCGTTGGAAAAGTTGTGGACCTTTTTCAGGGCTGAGGTTTCAGGCTCAGGAGAGGATGTGCAGTCTGGCAGTTTTGGTGAAAAATGTTTCGATTTCATCACCAACTTTGCATCATGATTCACAAGCACATATGACAAAAGTAAAATGGTTGAAAGACTTGTGGAAATCCCCGTGTGTGTGTGTGTGTGTGTGTGTGTGTGTGTGTGTGTGTGTGATGCAGAAACAGACAAATGTGTATCAACTTGCTCAAGGATCTAAAAATTGATTGTATCAGAAGACACTCCTTTTCTCCGCCTACTTTTTGCATTCCTTGTAAACGGTCATGTTACAAAAATAGTTTCAGTGATGCAAAATGCGGGAATGGAAATTTTTCCATGGCATTGATTTTGGGAAAAACACAAAAAGGTTTAAAGTTTATTGTGAAAGCATAGGGTCGAGAGGTCATGATCATCAGGATGATGCTCCAAATCATATTCTGTAGTTCCTTCCTGTCGTTCCTTTAAATCACATTTTTAGTTTTTGTGGACTGAACAGTTTGAGTTTACATTGCAAACAGCAGTCATGCGACTGAAGTTGTGATACTAGAACACACACTCACAACACAAGCATGCACGAGGACAATTATCTGACATTAGATGTCCGCCGCCACACCAACTATCACGATTTTATTGCATCAAAAGTCGTCTTCTGGCAGCTGCTCAAAGATACGTTGAAAAATACCTTCGTGAAGAAACAGAAAGCTGCCATGTCTTTTATGTTTCTATCCACAAGTATTTAATTTAGAGCCAATCATTCGTGAATAACTGGGAATCAGCTGAAGTTCAGACAGTCATGGGGATGCTGTGCAAAGAGCGTTATCTCAATCTGGTGCTGATTTATCCAGATTCGCCCAACTCTGAATTGATGGATTACTGATGTGCTTGTTCCCCAACTTTCACTGCATGCAGGTAAAAATGTTTTGACTATTATTTTGCAAAAAATTAAAATAATAGTCACTTTTACTTCATAGATTGGTGAACTTATTCTGAAGTTTCAGATGTTTTGATGTAATTACTCAACCTGCTGAAAACACATTCCTCCAGTGTCAGTTAGCGAATCATGTAGGACAGAGGTTTTCTTCAGAGATGCTCAAACAGACTCATTGACTGGGATCATATGGCTTCGTCTGTACGGAGTGGAAAATGAAGCAAATAACTGCACAGAAATATATCAGAAGTACTCGCTGTTGCCAAAAGGTCAGAAAACTGTGACAGATACTGTAAATGTTGTCACAGCTTAAAGCAGCAGTGAATAACACTTGATAAAACTAAATATATTTCTATTTGCTACACTATTTCATATTGCTTTTAGATAGACTCACCTATATGAGAAGAAAGCAAGAGGATTATTACAAGAATCAAAATGGGAATCATTCTGCAGCAGTTTTCCAGTAATGAGCATGGATTTGAGTTCCACCCTTGTTTTTTTTGCATGATAGCGCTTCACTGATTTGAGCCTCATCGAATCAGGAAACAATTCATATGAACTGGAGGTCACATAAATGTTCAACTTCATTTTGTCTTATTTATGTGGGCTTGAGATTTCACAAACTCCTCTTCCAGTAAATATTGAACTCTGCTAGCAAAAGCCTAAATACCAAGTCATGAAGTAAGGATCGCAAATCTTAAAAACACAGCAGTCTTCCTGCCAGATGCTCTCAAACCAGAATCGATAAAGTACAACATAAGTATTTCACAGCTTTGGCATGTCTTTAGTTTCTGCTAAATGAATAAAGTACGTCGATGACACGCTTCAGTTGCAGACTGGCACCTAATCTGACATCAGTATCATTTACGCAACATATTTCATTCACTGCGTCGTACTCGCTTTTTCAGACTCCTTCCAGATGCTGTTGGAGAGATTTCACAATACATGTCCATATTTGCCAGTTTTTTTCTTTGTTTTTTTAATCATCAGTCCTCTGTTGTAGAGTTTGGAGTAGATGTGCCGGCTGGTCTGTAAAGCCTGTGGATCGGAACTTTGTTTTGTTTGTTTTTTCACAGTTCAAGTAAGTTTGGCCTTTTCGGTAACATCCTGGTCTTCCCAAAATGGTTCTAAAGTCATAGCATGTGATAACGAGGAATGAGTCGCTGCACCGACTGAAATACCATCAGGAGTGAAACCACAAAAGTGTAGTGGTGTGATGGGAAAAGAGTGGGGGCTGTTTCTGCGTGGGAGTGGTAAAGACGGAGAAAAGGAAGTAGCACGAAGCAACAAAATAATTACAGGCATGCTCCCTATGGCGGGTTATGAGAAAAAAAACACATTTCTCCTGTTCCTTAATGAAACCAAACTCACTTCGAGGGCCATGACACATGTTTCCATTGTTTCCACCTTTTTTAATGAAAGAGAAGTAACCTGGATTCAATTTGATAACACCCACAGCACATGATTAATACTGAGCATGTGTTTTAAGGGGGGGGGGGGGGTTCAGAGAAATGTGAAATGCCCTTCCCCAGCATTGCTTTTTCCTTTTGTGACACTAGAACTTTCAAACTTTCAAAAATACATCATGAAAATAAAATACCTGTTTGGGCAAAACTATCGGCTATTATAATGAACACACAAATGTTTAGACTTGAAATTATCGTGTGTTTATTGGTGACAAAATATGGTTTTGAATTGAACTTAACTTCATGACAGCGAGTGCAGCAGTTATGACGGTTAACAGAGGACGTATACAGACTGGTCAAATCTACAATTCCATCTAATGGTGTGAAATCATTACAAGATTTTTAAAAGGCACGTACATGGAATAAAAATCCATTTAAAAAGCACGTGGGGTGTGAGAGTTGGTGAGGGCACAGTGTGGCTCAAAGCTCAGTGAGGTGAGCTCAGACACACACACTTTGGAAACCCTGCTTTAGATTGAATATGCATAGAAAGTAATGTTTATAGAATCCACTGTTGTTTGTAGTCTGGGCCTCCCATGTGCACTGTCTGCATGTTTTTTAAGGGTGGTGTGGTGTTGAGGTTTACAGTCTGCTTCATGTTAGTAATCGTCCGAGGTGTGATGATTGAGGTTCACGTGAGAAGAAAATGTGTCTATCGTGAAAATACGTTTCTCCACAAGGAGGGTTGTACAAAGGTCAGTGAAGGTGATCACTTTCCCCATAGCCAGAGGACGTAGCAAAGACTAGCACTCAGCCGCCAACTGCGCAGTCATCACGTATGATTCCACAGCTGTCGTCACCGAAAGTGATGAAAATGCCAGAGAATTGAGGAACTATGTCAAATTTTATTGGCATGCTAAAGTTGCTCTGTCGGTACAGCTATCAGCAAACAGGAATATTAATAAGCTCAGCAGCTCAGACCCACCCACTGCTGGATTTTCTGCGGTGGGATTTACAAGCTGACTTTTCTGACAGGAGAAAAATACCAATGTGATGCGCTGGGCTTTTTTGTTTTTTTAAAAGAGGGAAGTCGCTGTGTCTTTATTTTCACTTCAATTTTTCCAAAGTTTAAGTCATCTCTGGCTCTCTCTTTCTCTCTCTCTTTCTTTCTCATACTTGTACTGATGATGTTTCGCTTTTTTTCCTGTAAACATATAAAAACTTGCTGACTTGACAAAGGAGACAAAAGGGACTCCCGCTGTAGTGCTTGTGCTGCCCTCTACAGCAAAACCCCACTGGAGCTCTGTTTTAACATAAGGAGCTACATCGTCTTACCTCACATAAATAAAAGTCATTTTACACACAGAAGTTGAAAAGACAATTTATAGTTCTGTGCTTGGATTTGTCTTTATAAATAGTCTGCTTGTTAGTTATGTTATAATTTTAGCTCATTACATCATTTCCAAACCTCCATCCTGCGGATTTCCTCAGATTTAACCTGCTAAGAGCCAAAAAAGTCAGCTGAGCATTGAGTCAGAGTAACTGTTTTATTTTGTAGTGGAGGGCTGTATAGTGGATTAGTGAAATCCTTCACTGGAGAAAATCCCCGGTTTGAGTTTACTTTGTGTTTTACTCTCGAACAGAAACAAGAATCACTGACCATCAGCTGAGTACACAAATAAAGCCTCAACAGCTGTGCTTCTATTTCCCCCTATAGTCAATACCCCTTATGCCCTAAACGCCTGACTTAGTTTTACTCATCGGATCAGTCCAGAACACACTAACTTTCTTTTCAAATCCAGAATGATTTATTATGACACTTGCAGGTATAGCTCAGGAAAACAAACCTATATATGATATAGGCTCATGACACAGAGTGAAATGTTTCAAGCCTTTTGATGATGCTGGCTTGCAGATCGTGAAAACCCAAAATTCAGTGTTTCAGAAAATTACAACATTAAATTAAATCAATCAAAAACAGTATTTTGAGAAGATATTTCACAACACATATTAACAAGACATTTCTATGCACCCAATACTTGGTTGGGCATCCTTTTGCATGAATTACTGCATCCGTGTGCCGTGGCATGGAGGCCATCCACCTGTGGCTCTGCTCAGGCGTAACGGAGGCCCAGGTTGCTTTGATAGCAGCCTTCAGGTCGTCTGCACTGTTGGGTCTGGTGTCACTCACCTTCCTCTTGACAGTACCCCACAGATTCCCTCTGGGGTTCAGGTCAGGCCAGTTTGCTGGTCATTGAACCAGCTCTTAGCACCTGTGTTAGTGGCTGTGTGCTTCAGAACACACGGAGGAGCGACGCCAGCAGATGACACGGACCACCAGCAACGTGGATTCTGAGGAACAGCCCCGTTCTTTTTCTCCACAGTAAGACTCTATTTGTTATTATTTGTGTCTTGACACGAGGAACGCCACATTGTATCCCACATCTAAGATTCGTCTGTCTGTAGTGTCTCTTGATGCGCTGACTCCAGCCTCAGTCCACTACTTGTGAAAATCCCTCAAATTCATGAATAGATTTTGCTTGACAATCCTCTCAAGGCTGCGGCTCCTCTTTTGCTGGTTCACCTTCTCCGATCAAAACTTTTCCTTCCACTCAACCTTCTATGAATGTGCTTGGAAGCCGCACCCTGTGAACACCAGCTTCTTTAGCGATGACCTTTTGTGGCTTGCCCTCCATGTGGAGGATGTCAGTGACGGTCCTCTGGACAATCTGTCAAGTCAGCAGTCCTGTGTCGCCTCCTGACCCAGACTGAGAGATCAATTAAAACTCCCAATTTCATTTGTTTTTAATAAGTTTATTCATCTGAGAAAATTCATCTCTTTGAACTAGTCCTAGATGTTAAAAACAAGAAGGAAAGAAAAATTATTTGATTATTTTATTTGTTATTATTTGACTGAATTGCAGGTCAAAGTAAAATTCCTAAAAGTGTGAAAGAAAACAAACAAACAAAAAAACAAACACCAAAATACAAATGAACCACCCGTCACAACAAGGTGGCAGCACTCACTTCCTCAATCCTCTCTGGTCCCATGGTGCAAGATCCCAGTGAGACTTTAAATAACTGATGTCTTTCCCCAAGTTCAGCTCCTCTCTTCGTCTTACTGTAGCTGGAATAATGCAATATTATTAAGTTCTATACTGTGTGTGTTTTATGTCTGTTTAGGAGATTTACATGTACTTTGAGGGTCCATATAGTGGTGCTATGGTTGGCACTGTCACCCCACACCTAGAAGTCATGCGTTCAAGTGCCGGCTGGGCATTTCCGTGTTGAGTTTACATGATGTCTCCCGGTGTGTGGGTTTCCTCCTGGCACTCCGGTTTCCTCCCGCAGTCCAAAACACAGGCATGTCAGGTTAATTTGTGGCCCTAAATTATCCCTAGGTGTGAATGTCAGTGTGTGTGAGTGTGTTTTTGTCTGCCTCTGTGTCCAGGGTGCATCCTGCCCCAAAGTTCACTGGTGTCAGCCCCAGCGCCATGCCACCCTGAACAGGGTTCAGTATTTGAACCAGTGACCTTTTGATATGAGACTTAAGCAGAACCAGTGCTCCAGCATGTGGCCTAATGAGGATAATGTGTGGTAAAGTCTCATTGTCTCATTATTGCTGGTTACATCCTTGACATTTAAACTACCAAACTTAAATGGGGACCATTTAAAGATCGTCAGACATCAACAGAACTCAGTTTATTTTTCTTCAGAGTTGACCTTTTTTTTTTTTTTGTTTGCCCCTCCTGATGTAAAGGACGGTTTTTGTTTTGTATATGAACCGGGCCAAAAAGCCTTTGCTGTTGCATGGTTGTGAACTCAGATGTTACCACGTGATAGAATGTGGTTTTTGCTTGTTTTGCCATTTTAGTGGTTCATGTCACAAAATGGGATCTTACAACGTCAAAAACTAGAAAACAAAACTGTTGAGGAAACATGGGGCAGTTGTGTGTGGGTGTTTGATAGAGAGTGACGAGGAAGTTACCAGAAGACCGAGAGACGAAGAAAGCATGATGAGTAAAACCAAAAGTTTGGACTTGGTCACCATGATCATGTTGGACAGTTCCTTGCAAGCTTCAGTTCTATTTACAGTGTTTTTACTGCCACCTAGGGAAAAAAAAATCCAAGTTGTTGTTTATTTATATCAGGATTTTGTACAAGTTTCACAAAAACACTATCAAATTACACCGAGTGACTTTTATTTGGCATTTGAGGCCCAAATGCTGGAGAGGTGGACAAGGAATTGGATGCACGCAGGTTTGAATCCCACAGTGGACAGATCACTATGTGAGTCCCTGCACATGACCCTTGAACCCCCATCAGCCTAATGCTGCTGACCACCACTTCACATCAACACAGTCAAAATCCAGAAAAAAAAAAACAACTGCACAAATTCTGCTATTGATCTGACTGAAAAAAAAAGAGAATCAGATTCATTATAAAAAAGTCTTAATACTAACTTTGAAATAAGGTGTTATTCTGGGATTAAAGTCTGAATTCTGACTTTTTCCTTTTTTTTTAGTCACAATTCTAACATTACATTCCGACTTAGAGAAATGTTAAATTTGGACAAATTTACTTTGAAGTCAGTAATAAAAATAAAATCAGACTACAGTTAGATGGCTTCTTAATCTGACTGAGGAGAAAGTCGGGATTTGATAAAAGTCAGAATTAAAAAAGCCGATTAATTCTCAGAATTCTGACATTTTTTCTCTGCCTGACTAAAGTCAGAACAGTCAGAAAGTCTAACAAGAAACAACTCAATCCTAAACTCTGATTTTAAAGTTTTCTTCAACAGCTGAAAACAAGAGTTTCCCCCACCATCTGTTTGGCTCTCAGCCTACTCAGTGAAAGGTTTTTGAAATGGATGAATATTTTTCAGCAGCATCAGAATGACGCATGAAGTATTTACTACTCTTTCAGCAAACTTTTAATAGCAAGGGAAATCACCGGAGTCTCCCTCTCTGTGTGTGTGTGTGTGTGTGTGTGTGTGGTGTGTTGGGTGTGTGTGTGTGGTCCGGATTTTTCCTATGGTTGTGGGGACAAAATGTCCCCACAACCATAGGAAACCAGGCACAATGTCATTTGTGGGGACATTTTTTGGGTCCCAATGAGGGGAAACAGTGTTTTCTTGACCGTGTTGTTGTTACTGAAAAAAGTCAAAGTGCAAAAACATTTCTTTAGGGTTAGGCTTTGTTTTGGTCTGGGTTAGGAGTTAGACATGAATGGGAGTCAATGGAAGGTCCCCACAAGAATGGGAAACCCAACCTGTGTGTGTGTGTGTGTGTGTGTGCGCGCGTGTGTGTGTGTCACTTTCTCAATCCTTTCTGTTCCCACAGGGGCGAATTGTTTTCTTCTTGCTGGGGGGGGGGGCGTAACAGAAAAACTTTGAGAATCACTGCCATGGTGCAGATCTCAGTGAGACTTTAAACAACTGAGATGTCTTTCCCCCAAGTTCAGCTCCTCTCTTCATCTTACTGGAGCTGGAATAATGCTATATTATTAAGTACTACATACTGTGTGTGTGTGTGTGTTTTTATGTCTGTTTAGGAGATTTACATGTACTTTGAGGGTCAATATAGTGGTGCTATGGTTGGCACTGTCACCCCACACCTAGAAAGCCATGCGTTCAAGTGCCGGCTGGGCATTTCCGTGTTGAGTTTACATGATGTTCTCCCAGTGTGTGGGTTTCCTCCTGGCACTCCGGTTTCCTCCCGCAGTCCAAAACACAGGCATGTCAGGTTAATTTGTGGCCCTAAATTATCCTTAGGTGTGAATGTCAGTGTGTGTGAGTGTGTTTGTCTGCCTGAGCGTTTTCTCTGTGATGAACTTGTGGCCTGTCCAGGGTGAATCCTGCCCCAAACTTCACTGGTGTCAGCCCCAGCGCCATGCCACAGTGAATAGGGTTCAGTATTTGAACCAGTGACCTTCTTGATATGAGACTCAAGCAGAACCAGTGCTCCAGCATGTGGCCTAATGAGGATATGTATGGTAAAGTCTCATTGTCTCATTATTCCTGGTTACATCCTTGACATTTAAACTACCAAAACTTAAATGGGACCATTTAAAGATCGTCAGACATCAACAAGAAGTCAGTTTATTTTTACTTCAGTGTTTGATCTTTTTTTTTTTTGCCCCTCCTGATGTAAAGAGGGTTTTTTTTTTTTTTTTTTGTAGGAACGCACACCGGTTTGAATCCTACAGTGACAGATCACTGTGTGAGTCCCTGCACATGACCCTTGAACCCCCATCAGCCTAATGCTGCTGACCACCACTTCACATCAACACAGTCAAAATCCAGAAAAAAAAAACAACTGCACAAATTCTGCTATTGATCTGACTGAAAAAAAAAGAGAATCAGATTCATTATAAAAAGTCTTATACTAACTTTGAAATAAGGTGTTATTCTGGGATTAAAGTCTGAATTCTGACTTTTTCCTTTTTTCAGTCACAATTCTAACATTACATTCCGACTTAGAGAATGTTAAATTTGGACACATTACTTTGAAGTCAGTAATAAAATAAATCAGACTACAGTTCGATGGCTTCTTAATCTGACTGAGGAAAAGTCGGGATTTGATAAAAGTCAGAATTAAAAAAGCCGATTAATTCTCAGAATTCTGGCATTTTTTCTCTGCCTGAATAAAGTCAGAACAGTCAGAAAGTTCGAACAAGAAACAACTCAATCCTAAACTCTGATTTTAAAGTTTTCTTCAACACTGAAAACAAGAGTTTCCCCCACCATCCTGCTTGGCTCTCAGCCTACTCAGTGAAAGGTTTTTGAAATGGAATGATATTTTTCAGCAGCATCAGAAGGAGCATGAGCAAAAGTATTACTTACTACTCTTTCAGCAAATTTTATAGCGAAGGAAACTCACCGGAGTCTCCCTCCCTCTGTGCGTTGTGTGTGTGTGTGTGTGTGTGTGTGTGTGTGTGTGTGTGTGTGTGTGTGTGTTGTGTGTGTGTGTGTGTGTGTGTGTGCGTGTGCGTGTGCGCGTTCTCGTATTTCTATCCTTGTTGGGTCCAAATGTCCCCACAAGGATAGCAAAACGTGGAACGACGTGCCTTGTGGGGACCTTTTTTCCGGTCCTAAGTAGGAGAAACAGTGTTTTCTTGACCATGTTGTTGTTACTGAAAAAGTAAAAGTGCAAAAACATTTCTTTAGGGTTAGGCTTTGTTGTGGTGTGGGTTAGGGTTAGGGTAAGGGTCAGGGTTAGGGGCTAGACATGAATGGGAGTCAATGGACGGTCCCCACAAGGATAGAAATACAAGACTGTGCGTGCGTGTGTGTGTGTGTGTGTGTGTGTGTGTGTGTGTTTCGTAACCCCCCGCATGTCTGGCAGGTGTCTGCCGCCCCGCTGCGAGCCGGGACGCGTCCCGCAGACTCTCTGATGACATTAAATATGAATGAATGAATGAAACACCTTCTTGACTTTGACAGCGGGGCGACGCGTCAGCACGTGCTGCTGCTGCTGCTGTCCGGGGGGGGGGGGGGGGGGGGGGGGGACGACGACATTAACACACCCGGCCGATGGTGGATTCACCCTCAGTCCGCCTACAGCTCGCACATGTAGAAGTTCACGGGCGCTCCCGCGTTCCGGGGCCGTGTAAAGCAGTCGGCTCCGCGGCGGGGAGGATGGAGGGCGGAGGAGCGACGAAGCTCATCCAGATCAGGGACCGGCTCTGTCCAAGAGGAACTTGTGGTGGGATTAGATCTGCTCTGCTCCTTTCGGTAAGTTCGAGCAAGTAACTTTTGAAAGAGTTTTTACGCGTATTTAATGTAAGAGTAACGCTTGGAACTTCATGAAGAATCACTTTGTGGGATCATGTGTTCCTTTCTGCAGGCTATAGTAAACTATTACTTTTATTTTGTATATCCACGGTAATGTGCATTTTGATAGCCAAAGATTGAAAAACATTCTCATTTTCTATATAATTCTTCTTATAAATTAATTAGTTAATCATGAAACTAATTAGTTGTAGATTATTCCCTATAAGAAGACTTATTAATTGCTTTTCACAGTTAACTTTTCTGATGATTTCAAACAGTCACTTCACTTGTTGCTAAGTCAAACAAAGAAATACCACCTGTGGGGATGTTTTTCACATTTCAAAAGTTTTTAGAGTTTTGATGTTTGTTGAAAGACCTTATGAGAAGCTCTCAGCATCTCATTACTGAACACACACCACAACACACAGCAGTCAAACTGTAACATTACACATACAGTATTAACTTCCTCACCCCCTCCCACTCAACCACAGCAAAGCCCCCAAATCCACATCAAGGTCCTGAGCAAACCTCAACTGTCAAGCAGTATCAATAACACTTCAATCATGGAAACAGTGTTTCAAGGTAAAGAGATCAAAAGGGATTCTGAAGCAATGGAAAGATATGAGAGATTATTCAGATGCATTTTAAAGGTTCTGTGCAGTTTCTTCTAAAATTGCACATTGTAATTTATACTAAATTCTAATTTTATAAATAATTGGCAGAGGTATACTTGAAGAATAACAAAACATGTATTTTATGAATGCAATATAAATCCTAATAGATGTTATTGTTGATTTGAGGCATAAAACTTTTCACGTATTATCAAGCCGCTGGTTCCTCTGCAGTGTGCAGCCTGTGTGTACTTGTTATTCCTTCCTATATAGAGCAAAGAGTTAACTTCACCCATGTTAAGTTGTGCTCCGCTTTGTTTCCACCCCCCCCCCTTTCCAAGCCTTCAGATATTGAGCAGCAAATTACCGCCGCGTTTGTTGTACAGAAGAAAAGATCAGTCTGAAAAAAAGAGGAGGAAAAGAAAAGTTCTCCCTCTCTCCATCTGCATGTATCTCCTTTTTTCCTCCCAGCACATGCGCACTCTGGAGCTTGCGTGCCAGCTGGTT
Organism: Salarias fasciatus; assembly: GCF_902148845.1. Classification (NCBI taxonomy): domain Eukaryota; kingdom Metazoa; phylum Chordata; class Actinopteri; order Blenniiformes; family Blenniidae; genus Salarias; species Salarias fasciatus. Next base: position 29,597,562 of record NC_043750.1, on the reverse strand, counting down.
CATGCATTGCCCAGGGAATTGTGCAGTTTCCATGACAACCTGCAGTTCTCAGGGTAGAGTCGGGCCAGGGGGAATTCAATTTGGTATAAATAAATAAATGTACAATCCGTGAGTATTGCGTGCGTGAGCATGTGAGTGTATCTGCTCGTGACTTTGATCGTGGACCCTCCTCCTCCTCCTCCTCCTCTTCCTCCTCCTCCTCTTCCTCCTCGACCCCTATATGTTGCAGGAGGGTGGTTACGTAAGGACAGCTAATTGAAAAAAATCTGGATGCAGAAAGTCGTCTGTATTGACAGCAGATTGGACATGTGCAGAAGGGAGGGCGCTCGGCGAGAAGTCTCTGTTTCTCCCTCTCTCTTTGTCTGCCTAGCTCTCTCCTCCCCGCCACTCCCTCCTCCTTCCTCTCTGTGTGTGCAGGCATGCAAAGGCAGGGACAGAGCAGGAGAGCGAGGCTGGGACATCACAGACAACAGAGCCAGTGTGAGGCTGGTTCTGGCGCTGCTCTGCTCTGCTGCGGCATTTACTCTTTTGTTTTGTTGGGTAGAGTTGAACTGGAGTCACAAACAACCCCCCCCCCCCCCCCCCCCCCCCCCCACCCTTTTCTCCTCCTCATCAACAGTAATGCACCCGCACGCATGCGCTGTTCCAACTGGGTCTTGTCGAACCCAGCCTCACTACGCTCCTCCAGCCTCTGAGGGCTCAGGCTGTATTCAGCCAGGAAGCGGAGCCTTCTGCTGGCGCTTTGGGTTTCTCTTGTCCCGCTGTCATTCCCAGGAGTGTTTTGACCTCTGCATTCCACATAATGGTGACTCTCTTGAGAAAAAGTCTGCGTTCCCACCCTTATCTTTCTGTAAAACTATTCCTTGTTCGACCTTTTCTTCTCTCCTCAATCCCCTGTGTCATATTCCCTGTTTTATTTTAGCAATACAACTTTCTGTTCTGACCTTATTACTTGTCATGGCGTAAAAGAGATGGAAGATTCCGAGTCAACATGCCTGCACAAGCAAATCAAACACCCATACTGGTTTCGATCTTCAGTTTAAATGAATTTATGCCAGCAATAATTCATTTAATTGTGATTTTCCTATTTTCAGGCAGAAAACATCTTTCACAACTGTTGGTGCTCAATTATACATTACATTTTAGTATTATCTGTTTTTTTTAAAAAAAAAGTCTCACGGTGTTACAATCTGGAGAAACGCTTGAAATCTTTTACCATTGTGAGACATATCATTGCTGATATCATCTAGATGCACAAATTTAGCTGACATGCATGAACTTGGAACTGTGGTCTTGCATGTGAACTTGCATGTGGTCGATTATCTTTTAAAGTGTACCGATTTTAAAAGATAATTGGTATCTTGTCATGTCTTGTCCGTGCATAATGAGCCTCAACTCGGCTGCAGGTGATCTGGCGTAGAAACTCGCCAAGGTAACAGTCCACACAGGTTTAAGCAGTAGATTGCGTTTTAAGTTTGGATTTTTTTTTTTTTTTTTTTTTTGTCTATTTACTGAGATTAACACAATGAGTGAAATAAGATTCCAACAGGTTCAAGCTTTTGCAAGCTCTGAAACCTGTTTACATGAGAATGATCAGCTTGGGATGGGAACGCTTCAGTGTTGTTTTGCTTGTGATCGGCTCGAGCCCCACCCAGAACCAACATGTGGAGGAGGCTATCGCGCTTAGTCTGAATTCACAAAAAATAACAAGAAACATATAATATATGGAAGATGATCAGTCAAGGTGTCAATATTTGAAGTACAACACAGAAAATATCTGAGGAAACATCTCAATGAAAGCAGAACCTCTACTGAAGTCAGTTTGCGTCTACTTTTCAAATGTGATCAGGGAATTAAGAAGCACAATGTGGAAACGCCACATATTCCATATTCATGAAGGTAAACAAACTCTTCAGCTCATCCTGTAGACCAACTTCCATGTGTGTGTTGATTTGTGCAACCCTTACATGTACCAGGCCCTGTGTGTGTGTGTGTGTTATGAAAACATGCTCCATTTTCAGGAACCTTGACCGAGTTTCTCACTCTGATTAAATCCATTTTCTTCTTCTTCCTCCTTCGTGCAGCTTCCATCCCCTTTTTCGCGTGCGAGCTGAAGGCGGTGAGCCCGTACAGGAGAGGCTTCGTGTGTGGCGATCCGAGCATCACCTACCCCTACCTGCACAGAGAAATCATACCGGACGAGCTGCTCATCGCTGGCGGCATCATCATCACCGGCCTGACGGTGAGCGCTCCTCATCTGCAGGGTTACTGTCAGTGAATTCATCACATTCCTCTTCAGTGTCGGACATGACTCAGCCTGTGAGGAGGATGTGGAGAAAGTAACTCTGACTATGTGTACGACTCCAGATTGCCCTCGGGGAGTGTTACCGGGTGCGTTTTCGAAGCGTGAGCTCCAAGGCCTTCGTCAGGAACCTGTACGTGTCCTGTCTGTACAAGGAGCTGGGCAGCTTCCTGTTTGGCTGCTGCATCGGCCAGTCGTTGACCAACATGGCCAAGCTCAGCGTCGGACGGCTGCGGCCGCACTTCCTGTCCGTGTGCGGCGTCACCTACGCGTCGCTCAACTGCACGCCCGGGACCTACGTTGCGACGGTGACGTGTCGTCAGCCTGACCACCGGCTAGAGGAGGAGGCCAGGTTGGTGTGCACGTGTCCGTGCTCGTGAACCGGCGTTATGCAACCTACCTCTTTGTGTGTCATTCTAAATACTTCTCCAATTTTTCAGGAAGTCCTTCTTCTCTGGCCACGCTTCTTTTGCAATGTACACAATGCTCTATTTAGCAGTGAGTATCTTTCTATTTTCCTCGATCTCACACACACACACACACATACACACACACTACACACACACACTCACACTAACACACTCATCTGGCAGGCGAAATTGACAGTCTTTCCAATTTCCAATTACCATCACTATATAAAACGCAGAGAGAGAATGAATGAAGCGGGGTCTCATCATCGGTCCCGTTCGCTTCAGAAAGCGAGGGCCTGAAAGAGGAGAGGGGCTGGAGGGAGATAGGGGCCAAACAGAGACGGCTTTGTTTTGCTGGGGGAGGAGAGTGACCTCGTATCACCGTCTCACTGCTCTGCTCCATTGTGTGTCAGGGTGTGCATATCTGCATTTTTCGTGAGTGTATTCAGAGTGTATGCATTTATAGGTGTGAATGTAGGCCTCTGCTTGGTGCAGGAGCATGTGAGTACGTGCTCTCATCTATATGTACAGTTCATCGTGGCACCCACAGAAATTTCTGTGACTTCAGGGGCTTCGTACTCAACAGTATTTTTTATACAGATGAATATAATTTTTGCAGACTTCAACTTTGTGTGCAGCAAAATACCTCTGTACTTTATGCAGAGAGACTCCTCCGCTGCCTGCTGTATCAGTAAGATACTCACAGAACAGCATCTTGTGAACACAAATGATTCACTGTTGTTGCTGTTTTATAACTGAAGCTCATGCAAACAACGGCTATAAAATACTCGGTGCCTCAGAGCACTGTGCACTCAGTCTTCACAGTAAAGTCCTTTTAACAGCCGTCACACAGGACACCAGCATCTTTTTATATGGATTTGTTGCATTGTGACGGTCATAAGAACTTAAACCTGAAAGGTTTGTCATTTATAGAACATGGTAACTGTGGAACTGGAGTTGTTAACTTTAGCAATTTTGGCATTTTTTTTCTCCAATTTGTACCAAAGACACAACAATAAGTGACAAAATACTTCACTAGATTTAAACAGGGACTGCTGTGTTGGATATCTGGAGTTGAGGAAAATGAAGACTCTTACTGTTAATATTTCATACTTTTCTTTTTGCTCTGGAAAATCTTAACCCTTTATCAGATAAGTATCCATGTATAGACTCATCCAACTTCTTTAAAACTGAACGCTGGAATTTGAAGCAATCACAGAATACATCATTATTCTGATAATAATTTCATTTCGTGCTATGTGATGACTGAAGTGAGTCAGCAGGAGAGTGAATGCTTTATTTTTTAAACTTATCCAGTGAGAATTTATCTTACATTATCAGATTGTTTTAACTATAAATTATGAAACATAATGCTATATTTATCAAATTTATACTTTATAACAGGCCATCTTTTCCATAATTTTAATTGTGTTGATCAGTTTTTTGATCCAAGTAGTAAAATCATTGGTGTCTGCAGTAGTTTTGTTTCCTGAATCTGGTGTGAGAAGGCCAAGAACGACAAAGAAAGGAAAAAAAAAATCGAGAATTTAAAGCATCTTACTGAATTTACCAGCTGAAACGGTGCACCTGAGTGCCTCTGTCAGTGCCGCCTGTGAGCATTGCCTACCTGTGTTGACCTGATCTCATCTCCAGTGCAGTGAATTCCTCTGTCGGCTTCTGTCGTGCAGTTTTACCTGCAGGCTCGGTTTACGTGGCGTGGAGCTCGACTGCTGAGGCCGGCGCTGCAGTTTTTTCTGGTTCTCCTGGCATTCTACACAGGTCTGACCCGCATCTCGGACTACAGGCACCACCCATCCGACGTGCTAACAGGCTACATACAGGGAGCCCTCACTGCCTACTGGGTGGTCAGTATACCTCGCCTGCTTGTTTTTGTGCATCGGTGTGCATCCACGTGCCAAAGTCTGGTTTACCCTCAAGCTGGGCTTGTGTTTGTGCTTTTTTTTTTTTTTCTTTTTTTTTCTCCAGGCTTTCCACATTTCATCTATGTTCAAAAGCTCCAGTTCAGATTTATCTCCGACCGAGACACCAGACAGCCCCCTGTCACCCCACCATACTGTCTGCTAAAACACCCACTGACCCCTTCGTGTACCACCGTCCACCTGCTGCCCGAGGTCTGCTTTGGATTGGCAAGAGATGTAAAGAATGTGAGACCATTTCCTGTGAAATCAAACCACATACCTCAGTATTTGAACAGAATGTAAGAGAGAAAAGAAGAGCTGACCTTGTGAAATACTGTCTGTGGCTCAGGAGAGAGAGAGAGAGAGCGAGAGAGAGAGAAAAAAACATCCTGCATGTCTGAAAAGAACGGAAAGGAGAAGGTGCTGAAAAACGTACCAATCCGCAGCTGGTGTTACGTGCTCTGAAGGCAGACAACACACTCATCCTTTTGTCCTTGCGACTGATCTTCACATGTGACGACTACCTGTGCGGCGAACACACAGCAGCCTCTACCAGTCCACAAAACATCAACTGCAAACACAGAGAGATTTTCTTTTGAAGCTCCAATGGAGACGTCAAAGCACTTTCGTTGTCTCAATATTAATGACCACTTTCTAAGAATTTCATAGGACGGAGTGGATTTTATACAAACAGTTCATGTGTAGAGTTTTTATACAGAACGGAATGTTGATGAAGAAAAGCACAAATAGCAGTAAAGTAGCCGATTTTCTTTTGTTTTTGTCCTAGTAAATGTGATAGGGTGTCTCCGTCCGTCTGAGCGCAGATTGTCAAGTAGTTCAGAAAATAACTACAAAGGTATTCAAAGAAATCTTGTCATTAATAGAAGTGTGTGGATGCTACTAGTTTTCAGATTTTATTTTTTTTTAAATATAACACTATGTATGCTTGACTGTCAATTCCTTACCAGTGAAAGAGCACAAAAGCCTTAAAGAAATAAATGATAAAAAAAAAACCTGTCTCGTCAACACACACACAAACACAGACACACACACAACTGAAAAAATGCAGTGCTTTAAAAGATTCCTACATATTTTTCCCTGCTTGATCGAAGCGTAGCGACCATTCAAGCCTCGATTTCTTTGCGTGCCAAGCCATTTCAAGGTGGCGCACACTGCTGTGTGTAGCTCTGGTGTATTCTGGTGTTTGGTTTGATAAAAACAAACCCTGGCACGAGTCCTCTCTTCGTGTGGCTCATCTGTGGAATGTGTGAACGATTGGTGGTCCGCACCAAGACGGCAAACCAGAAACCTGCTGAACAGCCGGTTCTCATCTGCCTCCAAACGAGCCCTGGTGCAGTAAAAGTATGAACAGAACACATGAAAACTTCAAGATCCACCAAACACTGGCAGTCTGTTCGTCACAAGGCAACACAGAGAGGAAGAGTCACACACTCCTATTCACACTGACTGGAATTAAACCAGTGATTTTCTCAATGTGAGATGAGAGGGCTAACCACTTCACCACAATGTGGGTTAGATTTACAAACGCACGCATCTTTCTCTAGATACTTAAGGTCAATTATATCATAAGATTAAAACTATAAACATGGTCAGTCTGTGTTTTTTTTTTCAGTGTTTATATACCAAAACGAAGCTTGTCAATACTGACTAATCCAGCTTGTTTTTGCATCTGTGTTCAGCCTGATCAGGAAGCGATGACATGTTTAAGAGCAGCGCTCCTAAAGCGTTTCCACAGCTTCTTCTTCTCAAAACACATGGCGTCACCATGTGTGGACATTCGTGACAAAAAGCTCTTGACAGTGGGAAGCAGCCCAGCCTGCTGTTTACACGATGGGATGATACGGAGAGCCACACCAAATCCTCTGACTGGACTGTAATTTCAGTTGGACAGTCGATAGAAATGGTCACATGACTTTAATCAGAGTTATGCTTATGATCCGCAGCTCGCGCTTGATTCAGTCAAGATCGTCCACTGGACAATGGAACGCTGTGATTTACTCAATCTGTTAGAAAAGAAAAAAACCGAGTTCCAAGGAACATTTTCTCAGAGTTCCAGATGTACACCAGATTTGTTGTAATCTTGTTTATCATCCTGGTTACTGTCTTCGTCAGTTCTCATCAGATTTTTTTTTTTTTCTCTGTAAATGCACACAGACTTACAGAAACATTTATTTCACATGTTTACTTGAACTTCAATAGCAATACAAGACAATCAGAACACTTGAGGTTGGTATGTACAAGGATCTCAGGGGTTGCAGAAAAGTTCTGAGGTTTCATATGATCTCTGGCTCTGCAGTCAAAAGTTTTGCTTGCTATGACAAAGTCCATGGCAACAAGTTCCATCGCCAGTGGCAGGTCGCGGGGCAAAGGTTTTGGTCTTGATGTGAAATAGGATTGGTCGAGAGTTCAAAATCAGTTGGACTGGATGTGTGTAAGAGGCCCTCCAGTCGGTATTGATAAAATGCTTTGCCGTGATACATTAATTATACAAGAATGAAGTATATACACGCACGCACGCAGAAATCCTGACTCTCTCGCATGTGCACACCCTTTCGCTCACACATGCTCATCGAGTTCCGCACGCACACACACACACGCATTTACAGTCATACAAACTTTAGCACTTCCTCCTACAGTATGTAGCCTTAAGCCACTATAAAGTCATGCACAAGTTCTTTGAAAGGATTTTTTGGCAACACACAAGTGCTTCTTTGACACACTGTTTGCTTGCTACAGGGAGGGGCGACACCCAGCCGATGAAGCAATAGAAACTGAGACGACAGGCCAATAAGAATAAGCACCGATGAGACGGGAAGACACAGCAGGGCTTCAGGGAAGAGGGTGCCAGGAAGAGGAAGAGGAGGGGGAGGAAGAGGAGGGGGAAGAGTCCCAAATGAATCACAGTCATACAAAAGTAACAAAACATGAAAAGGGGGATGTCTCGTGGTGATCAGGAAATAGAAGCAGGGAGGAGCCGTTCCCTATCATGGTAATCTTTATTACCGTAATCTTCCCTCGTCATTAGCCTCACGATCGTTTTCATCATCACTGTTCTCCTTGATTGGCAATGTTTGTTGCTGTAGTTTTTGTTGTTGTCGTTATTACTGGCGTCTTCCGTGTCCTCCCTGGTATCTATGCCCCAATCACCACCGCCCTAGTCACAGGCTCGTCACCCGCTGCATCTGTCCGTCGTCTCCTTCAGAGGTGGGCTCTGCCGTGTACCCCGCCTCTCCGTTTGACGCCAGCGGCGGCGGCTGGTAGAAGGTCTGCAGGTGGTTGGGCCGCGGGCCGAGCGGGGGTCGCCCCAGGCTGTAGGGCAGCTCCAGGGCGGGTCGCTGGGGCTGGCCAGTGGGGCTCACTTCCTCCGGGCCGTCGGGGCTGCTGTCGGGGTACGAGAGGGTCGGCGGGGAGGTGCGGGTGTAGAAGCGAGGGGGGGAGCTGCTGCGACTGTACACCTGCGGGGAGTGGCGGGAGTAGAGGTTGTTGGGCGGGGAATTAGTCTCTCGCGGAGCGAAGATATTTGTCGGGGGAGAGCTTCGGGGGAAGATGCTGATCGGCGGCGAGCGCCGGTCTCCCGGGTAGAGCGGCGACGGGTTTGAATCTCGAGCGTAAATCGGTGATGTGTCAGGGTCAAGATCGAGGTCGGGGGTCAGAGGCAGAGTGAAGCCGTCAGAGTCTTCTCGTTCGCCGTGGTATCGGAGAGAGCCTCTTTCCTTCGCTCTTTTCCTCCCATCCAGACCTCCGTCTTTGCTCTCAAACAGGAAGGACTCCTCCCGATCGATGTCCATCCCCCCTCGCCACACGTCCAGCGCTCGATCCTTCTGCTTCTCGCTCTCTCGTTCAATCCCTGCTCTCCAGCCATCTCTGTCCTTTAAAAACAAAGACTCATCTTTCTCTCTCTCCATCCCACCCCTCCATCCATCAAGCCCGAAATCTTTCTTCTGGGTTATAAACGTCTCCTCCTGCTCCGTCTCTCCTCCTCGCCACACCTCCATCCTTCCATCTCTCTTTTCCAGCATATGAGACTCCTCCCTCCCTCGGTCAATGCCGCCTCTCCACTCATCCATCTCACTATCTCTCTTCTGAGAGGTAAAGGATTCGTCTCGACCCCTCTCGGCTCCTCCTCTCCAGTCGTCCATTATCCCGTCCCTCTTTAGTAGAAATGTCTCATCTTTCTCTCTGTCTTGGGCGCCTCTCCATGCTTCCACGCTGGCCTCCCTCTGTTTCATCAGCAGCGGCTCCTCCAGAGCCTTGTACAGCGGCTCGGACTCCTGCGGCGGCGGCGGGGGCGGAGGTGGGAGGGGCCTGTCCCGATAGCGATCCCTGTCTCGCTCTTTGTCTCCGGCCGTCCCGCCGCTCGACTCCGCCGTGCTGCGGTGGCGGGACAGAGTGCCGGGGGTGCGGCTCAGGGTGGAGTAGGGCCGTGCCTGAACGTCGGGCGCCGGCGGACGCGCCTGCTGCCTGTCCTGGAGGCCGCGGCGACCCAGAGTGCCTTGCAGCTGCAGCCGCTCGCCGTCTTTAAGCAGCTCGCGGGACTCGGGATCTCCGGGAACACGTGCGTGCGACCAGCCGTCTTGCAAGCGCTGTGTCGCGGCGTGATCTGGTCCACGTGTTGCGGGATGTGTCTCAGTGTCTTGCGTGAGCTGCCTCGTGTGCGCCCAGCCGTCTTGTGCGTTGTGGCGGGCGTTCGGCTGCATGGTGGCGGCCCAGCCCTCTTGAGGTGGCTGTGCGTGTCGGGTTAAGGTGGCAGTGTGAGTCAGCGCCGGCCGGTCGTGGTGGTGCGGCCTCGCCAGGCTCCCGTAGCGCTCGGGAGGAACGGGCATGGGAACGGAGGGCCTCAAGTTGCTCTGCACCAGCTCGGAGATGATCATCTTCTCCAGAGCAGCGGCGTCTGACAGATTGCGACGTATCCCGCCTCCGCCGCTCAGATCTGAGGCTCCGTGCGGCGTCAGGAGGGCCGGAGAGATGTCGTCCCCTCCCATTCCGACGCCTCCTTCCCTCAGAAGGTCGGTGCTGCCCACCACTCCGGCTCGGGACCCTGGTGTTGTTCCCAGGCCGTGCAGGGTGAAGGTGTTGGGGGTGTAGCCTCCGTTGAGACACACACTGTCCAGCCCACAAGACTCCTGGCTCTGCGACACGCCGCCCTCTGTGAGGAGAGACCAGAGGACACCGCTTACAAACGATGGACAACCAAAGGAAAAAAAAATAAAAAAAACATCAATGAGGACTGGGCAAGTTAATGCTGTATGATCACATTAATGCTTTAGTTGATTAATGGCAGCAAATATTTCCTCACATGCTGCAGAGTAGCTCTGAAAAGACCAGTAGACACAAACCATGGGACACAGCGGGAAGGCGCTGAGCAGCAATAATAATAATAATAATAATAACATTAATAATAATAATAATAATAATAATAATAATAATAATAATAAACCAACATTTTATTTTCTCAGAAAAAACATCTTCAAGTTGATCATAAAAGATAAATATCAACGTGGTTCTTGACTCTACTGAGAAACTTGTTTTGCTATAACAAAGCACATAAAAATGAATGCCCTGGCAATGAAAAACAGTTGGATTGATACATTTGTGAAAACCACTTTAAGTGTAACTGTGTAAAATAATAGCTACTGTTAAAAAGCATCTTATTAGTGGTTATTGTTGCTGGTAAACAGAACGTTATTAAGTAAGTCTTTTTATTACAATAAAAATGTACAAAAAATACTTTGTATTTATTGGTGAAATTAGGTGGTCAATAGTAAATAATTAATGACAATCATTCACAGATCATGAAAAAATTGTTGCCCAGCTCTAACATAAATGAATGAACAAATGAATGAATGAGCAGAGTTTGGCCGTGTGCCTGCTTAGAGTGGAGCTTCACCAAAGATCAGGGTATTAACAATACTCTGATGAAATGTTTGATTATGTTGCCAAATGGAGAGGTGTGATTTATGCTTTCATGGTTTGTGCAAGGTCACTGAGTGCGATCTATGGATCGAACCGCAGTGCACAAAGGGAGTGGCGCTCTATGGTTAAAATGAGCACAAGAGGGAGGAGCTCGTACTCTGCTTGTTTCTGAAGGTTCCTACTGGTCCACGATAAGACAGGAAGACAGAGAAGGAAAAGCGTCAAAACACATGTAAAAGACAAACAATTACTGAAAGTAAAAACAGAACTACAGCAAATTCACAGCACAAAAAAGAAAAAAAACAAAAAAAAAACGAGACAACAAGCTGTGCAATGCAAACGTCTTCTGGATAAAAACAAATCTCCAGCGTCTTAATAATTAGAAATAATTAGTGTTTTGATCAGTGGAAAATACTCTGCATTTGTATGCACAGATGAAAAGAAATACGGGTAAAGATACAACATGTAGGAAAAAAATAATCACAAGTACAAAGAGCTGTGATGTACCTGTGGAGGTGAAGGGTTGGTTATATCCCTGGGCCAGCATGGTGTCGTAGGGAGACGCTCCGGCATGAGTCTGCAACACTTGGTTGGTGAGAAAATGGTTCCCCAAAGCAGCTATTGATGAAGAGAGGAGAAAAATTAATATTGCATTCAGATTCCGCCGCGTAGGAGGTCAAACCTGAGATCAAAAGAGATAATTACACCGACAAGCTTCACCTCGGTTGAGAGTGGGAGTGTTGTTCACGTCTGCGGCGATGAAAGACGACTCGGTCTGCCTGCGAACGGTGTCGTTCCACATCCGCCTGATGCGGCTCTGCAGCGGGAAGGAGACGCAGGTTACAGACTGGGAGGAAACAGAGAGCTGTGGCGCGCTGTGCCGTACTTGTCTGTTTGCAGTGGCTCGGCGGCTCTGGCTGCTGGTGTAGCGGCTGTTGGAGCGCAGCGCGGCGCCCTTCACCGAGTCCGGGGAGCTGGACGTGGACGTGGCGCAGCACTGCGAGAGGCGCAGGCAGCGGCCGTAATCCTTCTGACCCTAATCATGCAGAGGACGGGGGTTATCCACATGCAATCATATTACAGACGGAAATGTTACATCGGGACCAAAAAAAAAAAAAAAAAAACACTAAAGACGGACCTTTCTGGCGAGGGTGCAGTGCAGTATGGTGATAAGGAGGCCCTGGGCCGTGTTGAGAGAGGAGAAAAGGTAAGCGAGGAGGAGGGATGGAGACGAGAGGAACATCAGGCCGGAAGACCAGGTGACGCTCTGCAGGAAGAGCAGCGTCAGGGAGCCCACCGCCCACGCCCTGCAAGCGCAGAGGAATCATTAAAAAAACATGAGCTATTAGCTCACATGGGCCACGATCAACACAACGTTTGCATGGATAAAAAAATTTAGAAGGCATTGTTTTTTTTATTGCATTTGAAAAAAGGATGTGAATCAATCAGCCTTCAGCAGATGTGCGACTGTTATAGTAGCGGGGGCCATTTCCTCAGGCACCTCATGGGTTTTATTGTAAAAGATTTCCAATTATTTCTCTCCCAGCTATGACTGTGTGATACGTCAGCTACTGTATTGTCCAATCAACATGGAAATGATATCATTCTCATGTAAACAGCCCCTAACGCAGACCGGATCCTCATGTGAATGCTCCTCAACAGGATTTACGTTTAGGCTAAACAAACACACAGTTGAGGTGTGTGTGTGTGTGTGTGTCAAAGCTTGCTCACTCACGTCTGCCTGAAGGACCCGTGAACACGAGCCGTCAAGTGTTAAAAACACAGACTGAAAAAGTGGAATTAAAGTGCGCTGAGGCTCAGAGCAGGTGGACAAATTTAAACTCGTTGGACATTAATAACGCAGACTCTGGGTGACTTTTTGTTCTTTGTTGGGTACAAGCCTTTTTCACTCACATTTTTCATTTATACTGCAATGCTAAGCCTTGACCTTTAGTTACTCAAACAGATGCAGAAACTACATAAGTCACGCTGCTGTCAAGAGTGCTGCAGTGCCTTTTATTCTGGTTTAGAAAGCAAGCCGTGATGGCTCGGCTTGAGCGTGTTGAAAAATGCTGCTGGTACGAACCTCCAAACAGATAAGGTTCTCAAGGCTTCAGCGAAATGTATTACATTTCTAATTAATTTTTTTTTTGGTTGACTTTCCTTTTCTATTTCGAGTTTAATTAGGTTTTGCTCTGATGTGCAGCCTTAAAGAAACTTTAAAGAATATGACAAATGCTGATGCATGTAAGAGGTGTTTTCTTCACGAGATCATTATGTCTCTAATCAATCTGGACATCTTTTTTTCCCCCCTCTAGTGATTTTTTTTTTTTTACACACTGACGCCTGCAAGACAACAGCATGAGACACAATTACTCACCTTAGGTTGTCATGGCGACTGGAGTCTGGTTTCAGAGCAGCCGTGCTGTGCATCTTATGTAAGGTCATCACCAGAACAACCAGGTTCAACTGCGGCCAAAAGGCGGTAAACACGGTCAATTGCACATTCATTAGCGCCGACGGAAGGATCTGTTATTAGGTGATAAAACCGGAGAGGATGTTCTGTGTACAGGAGCTCGAGGTCTCACCGTAATGATGACTGCCACAGGTCCAAGGAAACTCCAGATGAAGTAATTGTCTGTGCGAAGCCAACATCTACACAGGGAAATAGTAGTGATTAGGAGAAACACTGGCTGCTTACGCAGGAAAATAAATGCAAGAGAGCGAGGTTTCACTTCTACTCACGATGTTTTTGACCCGTAGCCCCTGAAGTCAATGGCTGCAGACACGGCCACCACCAGGCCGGGAAGGGAGTAGCCGCACAGGTAGAAATACTTCCTCCTGGAGTTGCGTCCTTCGAACACCTCCCGCTGCAGCAGGTACAGCTCCACGCCCTCCAGGCACAGCCAGCAAAACACCGAGAGCAGCGAGAAGTGCAGATGGCCGGCAGTGATGGAGCACAGGACCTGCAAATATGTGTTCAAAGAAAACAGATGAGAAGCCATGGATTTGCACAAATCGTTGAGATTAGAGACTATCAGCCGTGCAGGGTCTCTGCGTGCTTTAAACGTCTCCCTGCTTCAACACACCTGCTGCAAACACAAGGACTTTCATCACTGTGCTAAACCTTGTGGCTGAGCAATTTAAATGAGGTGTGTTGAAGCACAGAGACATTTCAACCCCAAACCATATTATACTTTATAATTCACAAGTCAGAAGAGGTTATTAACTGCATTTAATGACTTCAGTATTTAAGCTCAATGTCGAAATACTAACAGGGTTCTCCGTCTTGTTGGCACCGATGAGGAAGAGAAGCTCAGTGACCAGCAGATTGGCCCACAAGTTGCAGTGGATGGTGCTGTGGTCAGTGTGCCACGGTGCCCCCTGGCAGCACAGGGTGGTAAGGCAGGCGGCCAAACACACCAGCGCCACGGAGATGCCCACCCAGGAAACAACGTAAACCAGCAGTTCCTCCACGCCGACCCCAAACTGACAAAGGAACACAGACAGGAAGGAGAGCGTCAGCTTTGTGTTTGTGTGATCATAAAGAGCGCACGTGCGAATGCAGGGGGCATATGGTAATGCGGTTCTGTGGGCATGTGTGGATGGATTGTGTGAACGCGCCGTGTACGTCCCTGCCTGTTACATAACATCTATTTAAGTGAACTGAATCTCACCCAACAAACAGAGCGTCTTCCAGAGAACACTTAATTTAATTTCACGGCTGGACAAAATATCCTGCCACATTTATCACACTCGCTCTTACAGCTACGGCCCACAATTATCACCCATTCTGTGCTTGATGAAACAACATCTCGGAGCTGACAGCGGGGGTGAGGTCCGGCTGTGCCGTAGCTGAGGGTGAGGTCACAGAGACCTTGGTGGTTGAGGATGGAAATGGAACAGCAGTTTTAATGTTTGACCATGTAAAACCCGCAGCAAGTGACGCTCACGATGTTAAATCAAGCTCTTGATCTGATCGCACATAGAAGCAAATCTAAAATCTGCAGGGAAAATATCAACATGGCCGCTTTCGGCGCCGAGTCAATAACGGCTCAGAGCAGCGTTTGTCAACTTGCACACACTGACAGCTCAGAGTTACATCCGGTGACTGAAGATGAATCAAATGCATTTGTGTGCTGATATGCGGTGTGTTTACTTACAGCAGGTTGCTGGTATGTCATGAGGACTGCGTAGCTAGACAGATGGTTGCAGGCGCAAGTCGTGTGCGTGTTGTTTGTGTGCAATAAGCGGCAACCCTGCGTGGACCACCTGCCACTCCCAGAAACCCCCGATGCGTTCCAGAAAGAGCAATTGGGACCAAAATGATTCTCCAGCTGTGAAGAAAAAAAGCAAAACCCGGCAAAACACATGTGAGTGCCTTTAAAGTACGCTCCAGACTGGAGATGCGCTCAATGTGGGGGATGTTCTCATTCCAAATATTAATGTGCCAGATGGAAAAACAGACCTGCAGGTGCCTGAGAGTGAAGATGACCGGCTCGGTGAGGTACACCCTGTTGGATCCTCGGTGCACAGAGGCGGAGATCACGTGGGAGTTGACCACCAGGCTCCTGCGTCTGACCTCCGAGCCCTGGCCCAGGCCGAGCCCCAGGCGCAGGGTGGAGTTCTGCGTGGTCAGGAAGGAGCCCAGGTTTTTATAGAGAGAGAGCACCAGCTTCACCTGGCCTGCAGTGAGAGAGAGGAAAAAACACACACTGAAGCAGATGCATTTATGCATTTGCAGAGGTTTATATCGTGCTGTATTTTACTTGTCGTGAATTTTGATATGTAAAGAAATCCTATCCTGTCCAAGGTTTACAGGGAATATATTATGCAGGGATTTATTCATTCAAAAAGCTGTTTATATCATGCACCGCGTACCATTGTTGCTGTACTGCTGCAAAGCCAGCGCTGATATCTGCAAGATGCTGTCGCTGTCGTACGAGTGAGGGAACGTCAAGTCCTGTATGTCTGCCTCTGTGTTTAGCACATACACCTCCAGATCTGCACGCCGGCCGGATCAGAGGGACAGTTACACGTCTGGGTAAGTTCTCCGTTTCCACAACATGTGCAGCCGAAAAGTGAGAAGCGGAAGAAGCCCACGTACCGACATTTGGCGACCTGTCGCTGAAGCGTCCTTCGTAGAGATTGTTAGCCAATAAAAACGCTCCTTTCTCGACTGCGTCTAGGAGTAACGACGCAGAGCGCGATTGATCGATGCTGCTCATGTCGGCCCAAGACACCAGAGCTTCAGGACCCAGCAGGTTATCGACTGTCTGAACAACCGCCTGAAACAGAGAAGAAGAGGAGAACGTTTCATATGTCTATCTATCTATCTATCTATCTATCTATCTATCTATCTATCTATCCATCTATCTATCTTACCTGAACATAAGCCTTGCATGTGCGTTCCCTCTTCTGCAGCTGAAAAAAAAAAAAAAAAAAAAACAGAACGGCAAACATGCACAGTTAAATTCATCATCGCTGACATTTCCGATTTTATTTCCAGGAAAGGTCAAGTACTCACGCCCACCTTGACAACAAGAACAATTTACCTTGTTGTAATTGCGCGCCGCCGACTCTTTATTGGCCGGCCTCAAGGCCTGGAGCTGCGAGTCCAGGATGTCCAGCAGCTGTTCGATCAGCCTGACGGACATGCTGACGTCGCCGGCGTAGATCCGCCCCCGGGTGAGGTTCACCAGCTCCCCGGCGATGTTGGCCGCGTTCTCCCCACTCTTAATCTGAGGTGAGGGCGGGGTGTTTTTAATGTCAAATATTTTGACATTTAAGAGAGAGCAGCTTGCCGACTGCCCTCGGGGCACTCTCACAGTGTGTGTATGGTTTTTTTTTTTGTTTTTGTTTTTGTGTGTGTGTTTGTGTCGGACTAACCTTCTGTGCGATCTGGCTGACCCAGGGAGAGGTGCAGTTGGAAAGGTCAGGCCCTCTGGAGTTCCAGCCCACTGGAGATGACATGCATTGATAGGAGGCTATACCTGCAGAGACAGAAAGGGTGACATAAAAAGTCGGAGAGAGAAAGGGCAGCCGGTGTTTTATTGGACCTGAGATGCTTCATCGCTGCTGTTGCTCCTTGTTTATATTTCCTCCTGTGGCTTTCACACAAAAGCTCCAAAACACTTAAGAATCAATTCTAATTGCATATTTGATTTACACGGTTTATGGCGTTTGTTTGAAGCGCTGCTCGCTCATCTGCATTGAGGGATCAGCCGAATTCACCAGCCCGTCATTAATACTGACTTTGTGCGTTGTCGTGCGAGGCAGGTGAGTGACGGTGGTTTGCATCATGCTTTCCTCTAAAAAACCGGGCGTGAGAATGAAGAATCAAACCCTGTTAAAGACAACAGCAGTCTGTCTGCGTGACGCTGGGACTGATCTACGCACACTGAAAAACATACAAAGCTCAACTTAATGAAAAACAAGACTGGAGCATCTGTTTCACACCTGCTCAGTTAGAAATATGAGACAACAGCCTCAATTTAAAATGCTGATGCTAATAACCCTCCTACTTACATGGAAGATTTTCATCCTGATCAGGTTTTCATTTAGATTCTTTGTGCCTAAGCAACAGCTACTGAAACATACATTATTCACGATTTCTGAAGCAACATAAATCGAAATATACACATATGTGCACAGATCGTATCCAGCATGTTATCCAGCTACAATGCCGAGACACTTTGTCATTTTTACAGATGAATATACAAAGTTTATTCTCATGCATGCAGTTGACCCTGTTCTGTAGCATCTTTTAAGATACTTAACAACCTGGATGCAAATCCATCTTTGAATGATTCGTAAAAATCTGATAAGTAGCCGTTTTCTGAAGAAAAAGGTCTAAATATCTTTTTTCTCCTCTGGTAGAGTGATCTCTTTTTGTGTCTGCATCATATGCCACTGTGGATGGTATTCTAGCCTGTGTCGGTGGTTTCATTCAGCGTTGGTGCAGGACGGTGGGTGTGGAATCTATGAGAGCACATGTGCCATCAGTCATCAATACATGAGTAACAGGAAAAAATGCAGTTTGCACACAGATGCATGCATGGTATAAATAACATTATGGATTTAAATCCCTGTCCATAGTCCTCTGCTCAATAACTCTGTTTTGTTGCTGTTATTAATAAATAGGATTGAGGCTGGATTGTGACATTTGCCTGAACTTCAGTCACATGTCAAAAACAGGATCTTCTTCCGTGTCCAGCAGGGTGATTAACAGTGGGGCAGGATGGCGGCTACAGAGACGTCTGTATAATCTGCACAACAGCTTTATTTTCTGGAGGGGCCGGGTTGAGGAAGGCAGCTGCACAGCGAGAGGAAGAACTGCTGAACCCTGCTTCTCTGCACACTGTAACCCCTCTTTCTCTCCCTGTCTCATCTGAAGGCAGGTTCAAAGAGAGGACATCTGACTACATTTCAAAGGGAAACGAGATACACACACACACACACACACACACACACACACACACACACACACACACACACACACACACACACACTCAAAACCCCTCCACACAACAGTACTCACACACACCGACGGTCACATCACATACCCAGAGATCCTTTGGGGCACGGCCTCTCCACAGTCTCCCCCTTCAGGGTGGGCGGCCACTGCACCCCTCGTGCCACGCGCCCCTCACATCCGCCCACCTGGCCCGGCCCCCCAGGGGCCAGGGGCACACGCAGGGGAGGGCGCGGGGTCAGGGGCACCATGGCCGTGATGGGCCGCTGGTCAAAAGGCCCCCTGTTGATGACGCCGATCGGGTGCGAGGCCGACGGCCTGACGGGGGTCAGCGCGACTGTCGCCGTGTACGAGCGGACGGTGGTCATCAGAGAGGAGAGGGGACCTGCGGGGGGGGGCAGCATGGTTATTTCTCCGTATTCACGCCCCGAGACCAATTTCCCAGGTGAAACGAACCTTTAGTAGGAGGCGGCGGCGTGAACTGCAGAGGGTACCGCAGCACGTAGTAGTTGTTCCACACGTACAGCTGGTTGTCTCTGGGGTTGTAGTCGATGGAGGAGATGTACTGGTACGGGTTGGGGAAGGGGATCTGGACGGGCAGCTCCTGCCCGCGGCTCGTGTCGTAGGCGTAAACCACCATGTTGCTGCCGGCGCGCCCGTCCGCCTGCCCCTCGTCGTCCTGGAAGACTGAGCGCACGGCGTAGAGCACGCCGCAGGCCATGAAGGCGTTGCTCGCCCCCCGTTTATCGAAGCCGGTGGCCCATGTGCCCTCGAAGCGCAGAGTGTACGGGTTCACCTGCAGGGAGATATGAGAGCTTAAAAAAACGTGCAGCAACCCCCCCTCTCTGTGGTTTCTTCTCCAAACTTTAATCATGAATGTGCTTTGAGCCTGCTACCTGGCTGACCACGATCCTTCCATTATTGGCTTCAGTAGAGTAAATCACCCAGAGGCCGTTCTCGTCCACCGCCAGGTCGATGTCTGACTTCCCTCCCCAGCGGTACGGCGAGGTGTCGTGGTAGTTGGCATTGACCACCACCGCCTCGCCGCTCTTGATGCGTGTCCGCAGGTCATACTTCACCAAGTTGCGCGTTCGCTCCTTGTTATAAAACACGGCGCCGTCGTACACCACGAAGCCCGTGCCATCGACGCGGCTGGGCAGCCTGCAACAGAGACGGAGAGAAAATACGGAGTTTATGTGTAAATTTCCACTTTTGGTACAGCAGCTCTCAGTCTGGTCCAACTAACAATCAAGTCACCCCCATGAGGAATATCTACGGTATGGCTTCTGTGTGTTGTTTGTTGTGATGGTTGGGAAAAAACATTCCAATATTATGTTTTTTTTTTTTTTAGTCCATGTTAATTGTTCCAGATTTGCAGTTCATGATTTCTTTCATGAGAGAATAATTTGCAGCCGTAACTGCTGCCAAGAACTGAAACTAATATGACGGAAGCTTCAAAGATTGTAACTTTAGCTACCACGCTTTTTTGATCACAGATTAGAGATACAGAACATTTAAAACCAAGTTTTCAAGGCCTTTTGTGTCCATTGAGAAATTAAGTGTTGCTCTGTTTCCATATTAAATTGATTCTGCTGAATGTGAAATTACCCCCTGAAGTCTGCACAGAGCAATTATGTTTTTTCTACAGGCTACAACACAGATTATTTATTTTTTTGGGGGTGAACTGATTAGTCAACCACAATAATCAGCAGATTTTCACAACAAAAAAAAAAAAAAAAAAAAAAGAAAAAAAGAAAAGAAGACACACAGATTTCCAGAAAACACAACCAAAAGCTTTCAAGAAGAGATTAAAGCCTCCCACTGCCACAATAACTCATTAACCTCGTCTGCCCAGCTCCTGTGGTTTGTCCTGAGCCAAGAAGTACATTTGGATTGAACGTTGGACTCGAGTGCTGGAAAAATGATCACAAACTGGATAATGAGGTGCAAACCGAGGATCGTGTCTGACAGACGGTGAAAGTAATACAGAGAGGCGTTCATGTTATCTGATTGATTTGCAGTGCAAAATGTGATTTATTATGCCTGAAAATGTTTTTAGCAGTGGCATTTTTATCCGGTGGCTCACCACGGCTTTTATTGGCAGACATTATTATCTGGCATTCTCTTTTTTTCCATCACTGTTTCTTTTTTTTTTTTTTTTTTTTCCAATTCTTTATTTTGGCAAAGCGGTTTCAAAATCCAATGTTTCTTTGAAGGGTGTCTGGAGATCTGGTCTGCAGCACATTTGGTCTTCAGTTAATTCTTCCATTGATTTTTATATGTTCTTTTTTTGTTCACACTCAACAATGTTGAGTGTTGAAAAATGCAGGACTTTCACTGGGAAATGAAAAAGCAAAACAAAACAAAGCAAAAAAAAAAACATTTATTTATTTATTTTTTTTAAAAAAGGAATACTTTTATTTGTTAGATGTTTGATTTAGTCAGTCAATATTTAAACATCTTGCATTCAAATGAAGAAAAAAATGGGTTTTTTGATTGGACATGCTCGGTCCATTTTGTCCAAATTTTGCAAAATCTTTTCTTTTCGACTTTTGAGAGAAAAACATACATTTCATAAAAGATGTTAATTCAGTCGTCAACAGTAGATGGAGAATGTTTAAGCCTCTTCCTTTTTGTTGCAGTCCGTAGAATTTACATCAGCTTTTAAATCTTGTTACTCCATCCATTAAAAAGAAAATCACCTAAATGTGATTTTGCACAAAAGTGCTTGCATGCTTTGATCTCCCAGTTTTTACACTTGACAAATCATCTCCCATCTTGCTTTCTTTCTTTTTTGTACAGATTTACATTTATTAATGCATCAACATGTTTGGTAACTTCTTCCGCGCACCAACGTGTCTCCTTGATTTAATTTAATGTTCTCTAGAGGTTTCAGTGTTCCAGATAAAGAACGTCAACGTGAGCTCAAGTAAACAAAGACTGAAACAATGACATTTCCTTCCAATTGTTCTTATGTAAACAGGATCTAATGCATGCAAAAGCCTGGCCTGGTGCACGATCTGTTTTTGTGAGGGTGTAATTTAGCACGTTTCATACAGGGTCGTAGTAAATTGGGCCCTTTGAGCTGCTGGGATCCACAGGCAGTGAAATTATAACTGTTCTTGTGTGAGTTCATTTTAATTATTAAAAAGTTTAAATTAAATTTGAAGCTTATTTCAGCATTTTAACAAATCTCCATGAAATTTAAGATAAACACAGTTCTAAAAAAAACATTTGTTTCAATTAAACATTAATCTTTATGAGCACCGCTCCTTTTTTTAATCATTATTTCTTTTGAAAGCTGTTTAGTGTGTGTGTGTGTGTGTGTTTTTTTTCCTGCCAGTGCCCTTTGATGTGAACCTCTGTTAACTGGATGGTTACACTGATATCAGCAACGCAAGCAGAGCACGAAGCACACTCACTTATAGGTAGTGGTGACCCTGTTTTGCCTGTAGTCATCCCAAGAGGCATATTCATACAGAACCTCTGTTCTGTACGGCGTCCACGGCATGACGTACAGCCTGTCGCCGGCCTGCAGGGGGTCCTTACACCAGGCCCCCGACTGATGCTCCGCCTCCAGGAGCGAGGAGGCCGGCTGGATGCTTAGCAGAGAGCCGGGACACACGAAAACTGGAGGATGGGAGTTTTGGGAGGGGCACAGAGCAAGGATGTGAGAGAGAGAGAGAGAGAGAGAGAAAGAGAAGAGAGAAGAGGATGAAGCGAGAGAGCAGGAAGGGAGGTGAGAAAAGAGTGAGAGAGAGAACAGTGAAGGCAGGTGTGAGGAAAAAAATGGATCAATGCATGAAAGATGAATTGGATTAGATGCAATTGATGCAGCGAGATTAAGAAGAAAGAATGAAGAGAAAAAGAGAAAGGGATTTAAAACACCTGTGCTGATCTTGAGAGGCAAGCAACAGAGGAGACGTAAAAGTGTTGAAAATCACACACGGTTAGTGTGTGTGTGGTGAGTAATACAACAGGGACACTGCAATGAAAGGTGTGTGAGTGTATTTATTGGCTTTGTTTGTGTATGTGTGTGTGTGTGTGTGTGTGTGTGCGAAAGTGTGTATGTGCACGTTGGTGTGTGTCGGTTAGTGCAAAAAGAGTGAAAAAGGAGTGTGAGGTAGAGTCAGGGACGCAGAGGGCGGAGCTAAATTTTGCCTTGAAGTGAATGAGAGGGCAGGTTAGTTTACGCCGAGCACAACGATTGGTCCACCCACATGTCAATAACTGTATGGACACATATGTATACTGTACAGTCTCACACTGGCATGCAAATAGGCATGCACACACACCCACACACATAAGCAGTGCTTGGTAAGCACACATCCAGACGGATATACAATCACACAAATTTCGTCTTATTTTTCCTATGAAGATAAATAAGGGGCTCTTCCTATAAGGGAAGAAAAGGGAAAATAAGCATGAAGAGGATGATTGGACGAGGAGGAAGGAAGACAGAGTCGAAGTGGGAAGGAAAGCACAAAAGAAAGAAAGAACGAAAGGCAGAAAGAAAGAAAGAAAGTGCTTGTGTGTTAAAAGGAAATAAAGGCGTTAGGGGGAGACTGTGTTTCTGCATGTTTTGGTGAACAGTTGTGTTTATGTTTGCGTGCACAGAGAGACCGAGGGAGAGAAGGAACAGAGACAGAGAGATCGACCAGGAGCGAGAGGGGAAGAAAGAGAGGAGCAGAGAGAACGAGAGCGAAAGAAAAAGGAGAAGAGAGACTAGGTGCAGAACCTGGATAAAACTGGATAAAAGGACGGCTTTCTATACAACAAGAGATGGATAAAATGGGGAAAAAAAGAACCGAGTAGGAAATGAAAAAAAAGGAAGGGGGGCAACATCCAGCATGACTACGAAACAACGTCCTAGGGTAGGAGGAAGAGAGAAATGGTAGGAGAGAGGAGGAGAAGAAGAGAAGAAGAGAGGGGGGTCGGGGGTAAGGAGAGATCAAGATGCTACAATGTATTGTCTTTACCTTTTTGGTCCACTTCTACTTAAGCATAGGAAAAAAAAGAGGGAGAGAAAGAAAGAAAAGTCAGAGGGTGAAAGAAGGGAAGTAAAGAGAAGCAAGAATGCAAGCAAGAGCGGAAGAAAGAGAGAAAGTGGGTGAGGAATAAAGGAAGAAAGCAAGAGGGAAAGAAAGCGAGAACAAAAGGGGGAAAGAGAAAAAGGAAGAAAGAAAGAGTTTGCACAGATAAAGACTTTGGAGCTCATTCTCACCACAAACATTATTGTTCACGTAAAAGGAAGAAGAATCACAAGAGAGACCCGACAAAGTCCTCCTCCTTCCTCTCCTCCCCTCCCACTCCATCCTCTCCCCCCTCTCCTCCCCCCGCCTCCCTCCCTGATGTCTCCTTCCCTCAATCAGGCTCCTGTGGAGAAAAGAGAGCAACTCCCGTGGCGTGAATCTGGAAAAGAAAACACACACGCATGCACGCGCAGGTGCACACTCGCATCCTCCCGAACGCACGCGCGCACACAGACGACACACGGTTTGCAAAACCTCCTACAGCTCTCCCCCTCTGCACTTCCTCCATCCAACTTTCTTTTTAGTCATTTACACGAGCAGACGCACACTCAAGCTCCCTGAGAAAAAAAAAAGTCTGTTCTATCCATCAAGCTCTCAGGGAAACAGTCAACATCAGAGGTCATAAGAACAGTAAAACACACCTCAAACCTAGAGTGCATATTGACAAGAAAAAGGTTAAATTTGAGTGTAATAATAGAGGGTGTGTGCATGTGTGTGTGTTTTTGAACAGAATGTGTGTGTGTGTGTGTGTGTTGATGTGTAAGTCTGATTACATGCATACTCACTGTAAGGGACGCATTCGTACTGGATCTCCAGGTACTTGTACGTTCCGGGACAGGGGTCCGGGAAGACGTCGACCCCTGCGACCACCACACACTGAGTCCTGTTGTTACACCTGGGGGCCGCAGACCGACGGACGGGCGGGTGGATGGATGGATGGATGGATGGATTGAAGGATAAATCAGTCAAGGGGATGATGGAGTGAGAAAACAAAGAAAGGAAGGAGAGTGATTAACAGACAGGAAAGGGGAAGCAAAGGACACTCCATTTGTCTACTCCCTCTTGCTGAATATTGATCAGTTCTTCTAGGAAAACACTGCTGAGTACACAGCTAATGGTGCAGCGAGGCACTCAGCCTCAGCCGGAGAGACTGCTGCTCTCGCACGCACACACGGGCGCACAACACAGCCATCGGCTTTGTCTAACGTTTCCTCCCAATCAACATGTATGTTGTGCAGCTGTGCGCAGTATGTGCAAAACAATAGATGCTCCCATTGATTGGCTTAACCGCCTACAAAAGACTCGCACACATCCAGACAGCTCCGGATTGACGTTGCAATCAGCGGCAAAGGCCATATAATTTAATCACAAAAAAAAACAGTTTCATCGTCCGCAGGACGAGACATCCAGCCCATACACACCTCTGGGACATGATCTTTAGTGCGTCGGGGAGGTAACACTGCGTGTTCTCCATCTGGAAAGGGTCCGCATCGCAGATCTTGTCGTCGGTGCGTCCGTAATTGGCGGTCTCCACCATGACCACATCGCTTCCCGGGCAGCGCAGCTCTATGGGGTAGCCTTCGCACGCCAGCTCCCGGCGCAGCAGCCCGAACGGCATGACGGCCCGGGACATCGCTGCACCGGTGGAAGGGGAAGGAACGGGAGGAGTTGGGGAAAGAAAGAGGAGAAAAACTGCATCTAAAATTTAATTTGTTTTCAGGATGTTCAGAAAAATTGTCACTTGATTTGATCGCCATATAATTAACTACAACAAACAAAATGAGCACGGATTAACCGTATAACTGTCATTGGTTCCCGGTGATGTTAATTACTGTTGCCACCCATTGTTATAGTGAAGAGGAAGAGACTGGAAGTCTGCTTGATTTGATTTTGTGAACGTTTCTGTGAATCTAGTGTAATCGTGACGCTGTGACACTACAGCGTTACAGTGTTGCAACATTTCCTGGTTATGTTTCAATGGTTCAGTGTTACGTTGTTACAATGTTTCAGTGTGAAATGCTGCCGTGTGCCAAACGTGTCGATGCGTCATGAACACCATCCTGTTGGACAAAGAACCTTTCAGACTAAAAACTGTATAAATATCAGCTTTTTTCAGGCTCCCCACTCAGGATCTCTGGATCAGGTCAAACAACAACAACTACTACACAATTACTTTTAGACACCGATGGAACATTGCAAATAGTTCCTTTAGACTTGAAGATGAGTGTGAAAATGCACAATAGCATTATTTTAAACATTTAAAGGAAAATATGAAGATAAATTTAATTAGCTGTGTCTAACTTATCACGATCAATCGAGTTATTATTTTAATCATTTGACAGCCCTTTTTAAATGTCACATTAGCAAATTAAACATTCCTGCAAATGCAGTGCTACCAGGCAGATAATAATTTTACCAGTTATTTTTAGCATTTTTCAAATCATCACATCAATTATTTCAGCAGGAAGAAACAAAAACACACATCTTCTTATATGCTTGACAAAAATTGAAGTGCTGGTTCAATTTATTTACTTGAGCAAAGTAGAAGCACTGAAATGTATTTGAATACAAAGAGAATATAAAAGTGTTTATTTGAACTGATCTCATACGTGGAAAATATGTTGCAACTCCAACTCCGCTCTTCTGTCAGTGTTATTCAATTCACTTTAATCCATGTTTGCTGCCACTTCTTCATCTCAAGGACCTCTTGTTTGTTTCAGCCTGTCACATATTTCATCATTCTTGTCTTTTCGCATCTGCCTCACAAGAAGCATATTTCTTCTGTTTCTGACGCATCCAGCGCACAGTGGTAATGATGATGATTTTTCAAATGGAACAAAGTGTTTTAAAATTCTTATTGTTTAATGCGAGAAGTATTGATAATTTTGTGGAAGGTTAGTTAGTAAAAAAAAAACTACACTAAATATAAGAAAATTTCTCTTATTCTATTCAGTTATATCAGATAGCACCACATCGGCCGTCTGTTGTGTATTCCATGTAAAGCCGGTATAAATTAGACTCATCATAACGTATATGCACAAACTTCAGCAGAACTCTATCCTCTGGCGTCCTCTAACATTTTTATTAAGGCTATCAATAAAATGCTCATGATGGTATAAATTCAAAATTTAAGAGATGACCTTGGAGGGCATAATGATAATCATAAGTTCTAGGAAAATGTTATGTCAGTCCTTCACTGACTTGAGCTTAACAAAAGACGCACTCACACTGAGATTAAATTCAATGCTCCAAACACTGAGTCTATGCAAAGTGTCTCCCAACACAGATCACACTCCTCTGACAGTCTCAGTCAATTCATGCAAAGGCTCTTATTTGATCTGACACCGCACACATGGAATGAGTGCCGGAACCGTGAACATGTCACGTTAATGATTAAAACGTACTCATGTGAAATCTCACACTGGAACGACTCCCACATGTGTAGAGATGCGGCTCTCATCATATCGCATCTCCGCTGTGACACCCACACATAAAGCGCCGAGATGCACGGGCGCGTCACGAAACCTGGTGTTTTAAGTCAACGGGGAGGCTGTTGTTCATATTTCCCACTGTCAAGCGCTCCGCAAACACCATCTTTGCTTTCATTCGTCTAAGAGCCGCATCTGCATGTTATGTACACGCTCTGTGCAAACACCCACCTGACTGCCACACAAATCTCTGTAAACCAGGGTTATTGGAGAAAATCCCATTACCATTACCTTAATCCGGTTGTTCACATCAGCTTGAGTATCGTGTACACATGACAAGGTGTTTGCCGCATCAGGATTAAACCTGCTCTTAAACCCAACACGTCTGTGTGATTAGTATGCAGCAGGCGTGCTGGAACTGTCCAAGGTGCTGAAAGCCTGCGAAAGGCAGCGGCTCCAATAATGCATTTGTCAAGTTGCAAAGTTCAGTCCTGTTCGAAAGCATTTTTTTTTTGGTGTCTTTGACTTAAAGTTCCCCTTCACAGCAGTGCTAAAGAATGATTACATACATATCTGAATGACACAAGCTTTCGCTGCTATCAGCATCGATATCTGAACCCTCTTATGAGTCGATTAACTGGATTCATTCGGATTTTATGGCTGCAGAATTGTTACAAATTGTGCAATAAGCCTGAGCTCCAGCTCTTCTTTCCAAGACAACCTAGCTTTTAATATCTGGCAGTTTTTCATTAATACTGTGTCTTCTTGATAGTATTGAGAAGCTCATGCTACAAATGTGTGACTCATTGGTGGAACTCGTCTGTGATTGGACGGCACCACCGCAGAAGTGGTGGGAGTACGAGAAGTGGAATTTTCCACATTTCCTAAAGAATCTGGGAGTCTTTGTGGTGATAAATTCTCATGCAAAATACTGTCATTGGCAGCTTGATAAGAATGAAATGGTATAAATAAAAGCTGTGAATCATTTATAGGTCACACACTGAAATATTTGGAAACTGAGAATTTCAGCATTTCGGTGTTGAAGGAATATTTCAAGACCTACTTTTTTTATATGCGTGACTTTTCAGAATCTCATAAACCACAAGTAAATGTTATTCGTATGAAATAGAAATCCGTAAAACTGACCAAAATGACATCATATTTCAGGTGTAGTTTCAAAAGTTCTCTCTGCATGTCTTCAAAAAGCTTTGATATTTTGTCTCATCTTAATCACAACATAGTACTACTGTCCTGAAAAACGTGTGGGTTTATCTGCACGGCGATGTGCTCTGTTATTAACTTTAACAGTTAATTTTAAAGAAAGCGGAAAAGCCTTAAAGTGACCATGGATGGTTCTCTAACCCATAAAGGGTTAAATGAAAAATACTGTCAGCACAAACTCCCTCATGGCAGCGTGTTATTCTAGAATTTGGACAATTTGAGCTCATCTTCAGAAGAAAAGAAGCATTTTTTTTTTATATTGCTCCAGGCACACCCGCACTGATTTCCCATTGCTACCGGCAAGAGTAGGAAGACAAATGCTGACTCCTAAATGATGCCTTTTATCTTAAAACATTTCCCGGTGGCTGAGTTGACGACTCGGAAGTTTGAAATTTAAGTAAAGTGGACTTTAAATATCACCAAAGTCATTCGGCTTCCAATTACAACCTCGAGGCAATGCATTCAGCAGCATCTAACAGACCTGCGGAGATCAGCGAGGCCAACAGCAGTGCTCGCTAAATGGGTGGTAACTAAGAGAAGGTGAGAAAACAAAAGCAGCCTCTATTTCCTGCAGCTCATGCTGTTCTTTACAGGGTGTTTTTTTTTTTTTTTTTTATTTTAGTTGATCTTGAAGTACAGCAGGTAACTATGTTTTAGTACTAAAACACACATTGGGAATAATCGCTCCACGTATTTAAAAATAAATGCAGGAAAAAAAGGCGTGAAAAAGAAAATGAGATTAATTATGAGCAAATTAGAAAAACTGTGCAATTTCTGATGTCTCATGGAACTGCCAATAAGCAAATGTTTTGGCCATTTTGAACGTAATAAAGCCAAAAAAACATAATGACTTGCCAATATTGTAATAAAATAGTGAAATATTCTTCACGACCGTGACTGAGTGTTGCAGTTTAGCGAACGAAGATGATGGCTATCACATCCACTGTACCTACTTTTTGCTAGTAAATGCCGCAAAACCTGTAAAAAGGCATTCATATCAAAGAAATGATCCATGTTTTATTACATTATTGACTGCAGCTATTACATTTTGAAAGGATTATTTAATCCCACTTCAGTTATGTAATAAATGATTGCATTGTTAGCAAAATGTTGATCGAATATCTTATAATGCTATGTTTAAGTTATTACATAATGGGCTTAATTACATTTAAAAAAGCCCAGAACTATCACATTATTGGAAGGTATTATGTTACTGGATATTGTTACATTATAGGTTGTTGCCTCTCATCCTGCACTCGAGGGCTTTGAACGATTGTACATCTAGTATAAATGCATATGCAGCTTTGTGAGTGTCTCCTCCGCTCCAACGATGGAAGCGGATGATCAGATCTGGATCTGCCTTTACATGAGCCACATGAACGCACAGAAGTAGAATTCCGCGGGGACGTCGTTTCACGGGGTCTTACACATGATGCCGCCGCCGTCACGTGACATTTACCTTGGCTGGAGGGGGCGACGTGAGACAGAGTGAGCGCACACACTCCCACGAGCCACAGTGATACAGCCATGTCGGGAAGGAAGCTTTGGGACGTCGCACCAGCAGCCGCGTAAGGAGAGCCTGGAGAGGAAGAAGGGAACGGCGTAAGACTCCGAGTGAAAAACTACACCCGATCCTGTTGGTATAGATCTATGTGTGTGTGTGTGTGTATCTGAATGTGAATGTGTGTTTGATGGTCAATAACTCACACTGACAATGAAAGAGTGCACATGATAAAACGCAGCAGGGCGGCAGGAGTGTAGAATAATAGAGGGAGACAGACAGACGGACAGACGGAGCAAAAGAGAGATAACAATTGAACGATCATTGTAGCGAGGGGAAAAAAAAAAAAAAGTCCCTCAATCTGCTGTTACCATGGTGATAGCACAGTGCAGTCTCAGGGAGCGAGCCAGAGACAGAGAGTGATTAGATATACGCTGGGTGTGCACATCCGCGGGTGTTTGTGGGTGAAAGCGCACGCGTGAGAGTTCGTGTTTTAAGTCCTTAATTAGCCAGAAGCAATACTGGCCGCTGACCCATAAAAGAGTCTTAATCTCCCAATCCTCACACACACACACACACATACACAGACGCACACGCACACACACGCACACACACAGGCAGAGTGTTGGACTCAGCTTAGGCCACTTTCCAGTAATCCTAAATAAATGATGTTGAAGAGACGATCTCATCTCCAGCAGGGTGAGGAGGTAAACAGCCGAGTGATCCGAGGGTGACGGCGCACCGCCGAGCTTCATGAGGGAACATACGGGACGCAGACAGATGAGCTACAAGGCAACAAGAGTAATATGACTCCTTAATATAGACTGAACTCTTGGCCTTGGACAGAAGGCAGGATGGAGGCTCAAAAACAACACGCGCGGCAAAGCGTTTCTCTTTCCTGCTTAGTATTCCAATCTGCTGCGCTGATGTGGACTCGCTATCTAGCACTATGGTCTCGGGAGGAGCATGTGAGTGTGTGTGTGTGTGTGTGAGTGTGTGTGTGTGTGCGTGCGTGCAAACATATGTGTGCTTGTGTGTTTGTTTGTGACTTGCTTTTCCCTCCATCTTCTTGTTAGGTAATGATGGCAGACAGATTTAGGTCACTCCTCAACAAATGTCCAACATGCATTCAAATACACACACACACACGCGCGCATACACACACATGCACACACACATTAGGAGAGACAGCGGCGAGAGGGAGACAGAAAGGATGAGCCAAGGAGGAGTA
Source organism: Salarias fasciatus (assembly GCF_902148845.1). Classification (NCBI taxonomy): domain Eukaryota; kingdom Metazoa; phylum Chordata; class Actinopteri; order Blenniiformes; family Blenniidae; genus Salarias; species Salarias fasciatus. Next base: position 29,567,109 of record NC_043750.1, on the reverse strand, counting down.
AAGGAACCTCGTCATTTTGCGAATCCACTGAAGCAACAACACTGTATTAAAAGCCCGAGGACCACCGTGATACACACACACACACACACACACACACACACACACACACACACACACACACACACACACACACACACACACACACACACACACACATAAATGCACATTGTGTCCGATCTCATCAAAAACCCTTATGGCAGCAAGTTCTCTCTCTTCCAACCCCATCTCCCCATCTCTCTCTCTCTCTCTCTCCCCCTCTCTCGTGCACGCACATACACACCCCCTTAAGTGTTGATGCAGAGTAAGTGGAGCAAGGACACTGATGGCCCTTGACAAAGCCACACACCCAGTCCCCCTGTTAGCACCACCATGCGCCCTGCCTGCAACCACGGTCCCGCCCGGGGCCACCGACCGGCCTACTTGGAGGAGCGGCGAGCTCTAAGTGAGAGAGTGCGAGTGGAGGGGCCTCGGGTCAAATTTATTACACACACACAGGCATTAATGTACATATTGTGCATACCGCAGAACATTTTAAGTGCACAGAAGAGGCTGCATTTACAGTTTGCTCACCGGTGAAAGACATGCGCTGGATATCTCTGCCGCCGTTGACAATTTTTCAAGTGTTTTATCGCATTTCCCAAATGTGAGCTTGATATACTTGATTTCTTCGAAAAGTTTTAAATCTCCACTGTAGTGTGAAATAAATTTATGCGGATTTGAGTTGCATCTCCCTTCACAGCGTGAAGCTGTAATAACAAATGCCAGCGAGCTCTAGGAGGTTAAAAATGAGAGTGTGGAAAACAAATCCAGCGTGATTCACCTCTCCTGAAATTTAAGCAGTAAATTAAAGAAAATGGATTGGCTCACTGTTACTGGAAGCCTTTTTTTTTTTTGGTGGTGGGGGGGGGAGTGGGAGCGATGTGAAATCACACCTTTACAGAGATTCGCACAGCGAGAGGTGGAGGCCATAAAATCAACAGAGAGCCAGGGAGAACAAGAGTAGCCCCCCCCCCCCCCCCCCCCCCCCCTTCTGGTCGGAGAGCAATCAGTGCCTGAGGGCAGATCACTAAAGCACAAAGCGACACAACAGCCCTGTAGTGTTATGTTCCTAATGGACAAATGAATGAATGTGGTTGTGTGTGTGTGTGTGTGTGTGTGTGTGAGTCTGGGTGCATCAATGTGTGTGATGGGGAAAAGATGAGAGCAATCAGAGACGAGGGAGAGGCAGACGTCTGACTCCCAGCTGCACAATAAAAGAAAAAGCTTTACCGGCTGTAATTTCTGGCATCGCCGAGGATGATATTTAAAGATTAAAACATGTTGCTCCGGCCTCTGCCACCGCGGAGCAGCTTCAGGCCGATGACCTCTGCAGCTCCCGCAGGACCGAGGCCTACGCGCCGCAGTCAGGGCCACTTACGGGGTTTTATAGTCTGCGTGTTTGTCTAGTCGATGCATGACTCTGGGGAGTGAAGGTGTCACACTGTGTCAATCACTTGCTTGTCGCAGACCGGAAACACGGCGATGATCAGGGCCGAGCTCAGAGCGTGGAGACCTGCACTGCAAGTCACGGTGGTGCAACGGATGGAGGGACGAAATAATAAGAAGCTTGTTTAAAATAATGGGAAATAAAGCAGAGCCCGCCTGCAGGGAGACTGAAGAATAAACAGTCGGTTCAACCACAACATTTGTTCTAACAATCCCTATAAGGCTCCTCTGCTTATTCCAGACGTCTCAACATATGCTAACAATATCAGAGCCGCGCGTCATTACTGCACAGTTCACCTGGTTGCACAGCTCTCTTGGCTTTGGTCACACCGCGCACCGCCGGATAACCCCGCCATCGCTTAATCCGACACAGAGAATGACTGACACACTGCAGGTCATTATACATTATTATATTCACTTCTGTTCAATTAGTTTTAATTGATGCAGAGGAGATTACAACGCAGACGACACACGGCTCTTAAATAAGGTGCAGATTTTACAGTAAAAGATAAGAAGATTATAAAGACGTATTCGATTAGGAGGGTAATAAAACCTGCAGTCGACATTAAGGCAACGTGTGATGTCTTCCATACATTTTCCCTTTTTTCTATTGGCTGTTTATTAGGCACTGAAATACCTGGAAATGTAATATGTACATTTCATGAGTTCAACACCAGTGCACCCTGGTCAAAAACCTAAGACCAATGGTAGCGTCTCTTGATGTTTGAACCAAAGCAAGAAGGCAAAACATTACAGCAGCGCAGAGCTCAATGTTAAATTATGCATTCTATAATCTCCATTAATCTATGGTTATTACATCTGAAGAAACAGGAAGTTACTGAATAGGGCCATTAGCCATATGAGGGGTCAAAGGTCTCAGAGCTTAATTAGTTGCTCATTTCATCAGCGTGGTTTAGACATCAGTAGGTTTCGGTGGCACTAATCCTGGAGTCCTGCTCATTGTAGTCTTTTTTTTTCTTCTGTATTTGAGCTTGTAGCCTTGCCTCGAAGCATTCCAAGTGTTCAGAGCTGCACTCTCTGACAGCATCAAGCTTAATGTGCACAACACAATGAAGCTTAATTGGTTGCAGATGTACCTGGCCTCTGTTTTCATTTTGAAAAAAAAAGAACTGTATCCATTTATACGCACATATACACTTATAGTCCCTCTGCTCCAAGGTAAGCTTTAATAATCATCTGCAATGCCAGCATATAATAATGTAAATAATCTCATTAATATCTATTACGAGGTTCAAGACGCTAAAAGCTTTTCTGTGTCACACGTGTGCACCAATGCCCAGACAGAGACGGGTCTGTGAGAAGGATTTTCCGCGAGAAGTCATTTGATTTTCTTTCACCTGGAATTGAGTCTCCTCCACAGACTGCAGGAAGGCTGATTAAACATTGATAAGTTTCCTCACATATTTATCAAGACCGTAATCCTGCCCTCAGCACACGCTCCCGGAGTTAAAAGCACACCCGGCCTTTGTGCACTACAAGCACTTTCTCGGTGTCGGAGAAGCTCGGGGATTTTAAGTGTGTTTGCGCTCATTTATCACCTGTTCCTTCCCACATGATCACCACAAACTACAGCGCACGATTGTTCAGGACTGTCAATATCGGATGTAAGCCTGACACCTGGACTGGAAACACGCCACAGATTCTCAAGAGCTGCACGTACAATATCTCAAAGTCTGCCGTGCAACAATACCGGCACACCGATATGCACATTGAAGGCATTATTTGTCATAAAACTGTGCTTCCTTTCAAAAGCGGTCTTCAAAAGAGTCTTTCTTTCAGCGTAATCGATGAAGGGAAAAAAATTCACAGTCTCAGCAATCTGTGTTGAAAATCATTTCTCCTGCCCAGTCAGAGGTGGGCGAGAACAAACTTAAATCCAACAGGGAATATATTCAGCGAGCTCTGCTGCATCCATCTCATGTGGGGCGCAGTGACAATACAAAAATGCAAACCTTAAGGAGTTGTGGGTGTTCGAATCATCACTCCCATGATTGCAGAGCTCCGTGTGCGAAGATAAGAAGAGCACATATTCATGAAATAATATATTCACAAGCAAGGACTGTAGCAATAACAGCTTCACTGTGTTCATTTGTTTCACAGGATAACAAACAGTGTTAGAATTTGAACGATTCAATATTACAACTGATTATATTTGTTGTGCATGAAAACAGAGCTGCAGAGCTGCTGTCTCTTTCTGTGTACTTACTATTTCACTACACTCCTGTTTACTGAGGGAGGAAGCGACTCAATCCTTCTGCCACTAATGCGAAAAATGTCAAATTTTAAGTAGTTAACATTGCGCCTATGATGTGTGAGCATAAGTGTTAGCTAACCTATGTAATGTTTTGTTCTCTAGTGTACTGTTTTTGGTTTTTCCCCCTGTAATTCATTCTTAATTTATTTTCAGGAACCAAAAACATCCAATTTAGAGCATCTTCCTCTCACTGATTCATGTCACTTGATTCATGCAACAAATACACAGGACAGACCAAGCTGCAAAAGATGATCAAAATTAATATAAAGGTCACTTTCCTCAGTAACAAGTTACTGTTTATCTTCTATAAGTAACGACATAGATCTCCAAATTGTTGATAGAATATGCAACAATATTTTATTAATAATTTCAAGAATGCAGTGTGCTAACAAATACCTCTGTAAAAAACTCAGTGTTTTAGTTTGTTGATGTTGAGTTCTGCAATCACAAATTTGGAATATAATCAAAGACAAGATGCTTCATTGTTCTCAGAGTAAAATTCTTATTGATCAAGCGCATAAGTGCACTTAGTACAGGACAATAAATCAACTCATCAGGAACTCATTAAGACACTTCGCTGATAATCAGATCAATGTGAAAATTTAGCTGATTTGACTACACCACTATAATTATTAAAACTCCTTCTATTTCTAAATGGCAAATCTGACAGAGCCTCAGATAATGTGATTTTCTTCCAAAAGCAATGACTTCAATGCTATTAATAATGCAGTCTGCCAAAACAAACCAAACATCGATTTTTTTCCCATGCTTTTCTTTTCTTTTTTTTTTTGCTTTACATGAAAAAAAATAATGTATATAGATTTTAATTTACTTTTATATTGGGGTCATCACATCATTTCTAGCTCCACATTGACATCTATGCCTTCAGAATTTCACTGTACCAGATTACTGTTTGCTACAATCTTTGCATACATGGTTAAAAAACACTTGAATAAACTGTTTGTCTTCATGTCAAAACACTTTAGCAAACGTCACATTGTTACCACGGTTACCATTTGTTACCAATTACCTCGACTAAAAGCCTCAAGATGCTTTCACTGTATTTACATGAGAGCACCAAAGCTGAATCTTTACAATATAAAAGAGGCTGTGTGTCACCATAACCTGTTATTTACCTGTATAAACACGTCAAAACAAACCAACACCTGAGTACACACCACGACCGTGATCCCGGAGTGTGACAAAACATCAAGGGAAGCAGAAATCAGCAGTTTCAACAGGTTAGTTTTCAAAATATTCCTCTATAAATGAACATATAACTATGTACTGTATGAATTCAATTTATCCTGAGAAGAATGTTTGTACAAATAGGATGCCGGTACATCTTGATGCCACCCACACATGCTAAACAACAGCTGCGTAGTCAAATACCACAATATACTACCACGGATATGTGTAAATGTTTGGAAAACACACAATTATAAATTCAATGAGCATCAGCTCCACAACACCTAATTTATTATAGGTTTGCCATCTCTGTTTTTATATTAGTTCAACATAAATCAGTTGCTGTTTTGCCTGAACTTAATTTACAAATAAATGTCAGAAGCTTAAATGTAAGAACCATCGATCAAACAAAAACCAAATACCTCCTTCAGTTACCAGAGTCGCTGATCCTGCTCTCTTTGTTTTGTTTCCACTGACAAACCTGTTACTGTTTCATCAATCAGACATAACACCTCTTTAGCTCACTGATCATGAAAATAATCATTATATACATTCCTATCTGAGCACTTTACATCAAATCCCTGCTGATGTCTGGTCTCACAGCTCAATACTGCAATTACAGTGACATATCCGCCCACATCTCTGCACAGACCTGCATAAAATGCTCACCACACAGAGAGGGAGACTGACTCAGTGTGTCTGACTGATTCAAAGCGACATGATAGGAACCTGGTCTGAGGTGGTCTGACTAGAACGAGACAAACATGCTGCGTTTTACAAGTCAAATGACTTAAAATCCATCCAAATTGCTTGAGCAGGCAGGCTCAAGTGTGTGTCTGAGATGGGAGGTTTAAGCAAATCACTTCAGGGCTTTTTTTCTCTTCACTGGTTGATGTAAATGATCCCTACATGGAAACAAACCTCATTACCTTTGTTTCCTTTCTATTTCCCCTTCTGACATGGACAGTTTGGCCACACACGCACACGCAGACACACGCACACATGCACACAGCTACTCAAGGTGAGTCAACCTGTGTTCATTTCCAAAATTCATCCTTTTCATTTTCTTTTTTCTGCCATTAATTGGATCCGAATGGAAATAGAAATGACCCAAACACGACCACATGCACAGAGGAAGCAAACGTATCAGAAATGAAGTCTGACAGGAGAGCAGGAGTCCTGTCAGCCGCTGAGCTCTCCCTCCATCCCTCTCCCATCTCCTCCTTCCTCCGTCTCTCCTCCTCGCGGTCACTCCTGCCTCCCTGCCTGGCCTCCTCCACTGACCCAGTCCGCTCGTTCCCTCTCTGAAATATTGATAATGGACTCACTCAGTCTGCTCCCTTTTACCCCTCTCTCTCCCTTTCTGTTTCTCCTCACGTTCCCATCTGTGGTGAATCAGCAAACCGAGCCTGGCTTTTAAGCTGCGGCGCGCGCGCGACACCGCAATCAAGGTGTGTAATAATGAAGAGAATTCAGCTCGTGCCAAGACAGACCCCCCCCCCCCCCCCCCCTCTCTGGTGAGCCAGCGTGGGACACCCCAAGTCATTACGCCACTTATTTATTTATTTTTTTTTACCCCTTTCTGCAAATCCTCTGAGGCCCAGAAGAGGCTAATCACGTGCGCATGAATATTTCACGGCGCTCGTGCCTCTCACACTTTCATACTACTGACCCAGCGGTAATAGCAGCCGGCGGCGGGAGCCCCGGAGCAGATCCCCGTCCCTCCCTGACCGAACGGCCCCTGGCAGCGGCAGAGGAGCGGCCAGCACCTCCACGCGCTTCTCACGCATCGATCATGTATGTGCGTGTGCGCATGTGAGCGATGAGAGAGAGAGAGAGAGAGAGAGAGAGAGAGAGAGAGAGAGAGAGAGAGAGAGAGAGAGAGAGAGAGAGAGGAGGGGTGGGGTGCATCCTCACAGCCTATATCCATATCTTACCGTCAATCCTCCGGTTTCCCTCGTCCTCCGCCTCCTCGCTCACTGCGTCTCCCGCATCCCGTCGCTCCGCGCCCTCACCCGCTCTTCTCTCCTCCCTGTCTCCCGCTCCGCTGCTCCCGATTCATGAAAAAATAATATAGATCTGTGTCCAATGAGGGCAGGGTGGGCGATACCTGCTGGCTACACGGCAGTCATTAGCGCGATATGTCCGACAACAACAGGGCGTCCTCCCGGCCGTGCGATCGGTGTGCAGCGGAGTGCTCTGCTCCTGCTCCGCTCCGCTGGACCTCACGCCCTCCCTCCGTCCTGTCAGGGCTCGATGTCTTCCCCGCTGTGCTGTGTGACTGTGCGTCACGTTGGTATCATAATTCCCACGGGTTTCATGCCCAGAGATGTTGCGGGGCTGTGCAGGCCTTATAGCTCCGACGGATGAAGGCGAAGGGGGGGAAATACGAGGGAGGAGGGGGGGAAAAAATTAAAATAATAATAATTAGGCGCAAATTAACGCACAAACCTCGGCCGCTCCGCGTCCCTCCGTCGATTTCTGCAGCTCACCAAGCCCAGCCGCGGTTTGTCATCGCTGATCATTTGTTTCCCATATTGTCCGTCACGTACATCCCCCGGATTTAATGGAAAATAACGTCGACGTGATAACAGCGGCTTTGCATATCCTTGAAGAATCGTGAGGAGGCGCAGCGGCACATCAGGACGGAGACATACCGAGCATCAAGAATGAAAAAAGGAAGAAAAAAAGAAAGAAAAAAAATCGAGATATAAAATGGTGAGAGGTTAAAAAAAAAAACGAAAAGACAACAGCTGGACAGGCAGGAGAGATGAGGTTTCCCGCTCCTGGCCTCGCCTTGCATCCGTCCTCTCTTCTCCTCCTCCTCTCTCTCTCTCTCTCTCTCTTCCTCTCTCGCGCGCGCTCTCTCTCCCTCTCTCTCCATCCGCTGGTCCGCTTGTTGCGCGTTCTGCACTCGAGAGCGCGCAACGCGCCCGTGCTTTTGTGTGCGCACGTGTGAGTGTTTATACGTGCGCGTGTGTACGTGTGTGGAGACGGAGAGAGAGAGAGAGAGAGAGAGAGAGAGAGAGAGAGAGAGAGAGAGAGAGAGAGAGAGAGAGAGAGAGAGAGGCATGGGTGGGGGGGCTTCGACTATATTGTCAAGGTTTGTCTGAGTGAGCAACAATAAGCTGCTGCGTAGGCACAACCAGGGGAATATGGAATAAACAATGGCTCATGTTTATTTAGGGCTTCTCGCTGTTCTCACAGGTTTGACCATCGGCCGTTTAGGTGGAGAATCTGCAGTTTGCACGGACACGTCGCGGAGATAACGGGAGCTATTGTGCTCCTCAGTCTGCTGCCGCACGTCGGACGGCCAGCCTGCACATGCATTTCCAACATCGCCATGACAATTACGAGGAGCTTTTGTTTCATGCAGCGATTTGAGGAAAATATGACCCAGTTGTCATTCCGCCTATATAATCTCTGAAATGAATTTCTTCGCCGGTGCCTCTCTGAAAGCACATCAATCCAGCACCAATCAAACAGTCATAGCGGTGACACCTGATGATACTGTTGTTTCATCATGTGTCTCTCAGAGGCATTCCAGTCCCACTCCTCCCGCTGTCATTACAGTTATTACTGTCTCAGCTTCTTCTCTTTGCATTTTATCTCCGATGGCAGCATGTAGTTGCACACAGGTCACTGAAAGGATGGAGAGAGGGAATGAAAAGCTCCTTATTCCTTTAGTCTTTATACAGGGAGGCCGCGCAGGAGCTTCTGCAAATGAAGCGCCTGACTTATCACACAAAAACATCATTAATGCAGTATGCATGTGTGAGGAAGTGCACCAAGGCTAAACACAGTCTTTAGTGTGAAAGAGGATAAGTTACAGTCAAAGGAAATCACTGATTAGGCGGCAAAGCCAGTTTCTCCATCATTTCACTTGACTCCCTTTGAATAGGCCTGATTGCTGCTTGTGTAGTCCGTAAAGTGCAGCCAGACTTCACAAACACTAAAAGCAAAACAGTCACTAACAAAATTATTTTAATGGTGTTGAATAATTCATTGATTTCAGATTATGCATGGAGTGTTTTGATTGGTCTGTGCAAATCACCATGTGAAAAAAAAAACGTGCATTACAGTGCAGTGTTGTTGAAAATGGAGAAATGGTTCGACTAATCTTTTGGGTTTAATAAAACAAGCCGTAATGGCGAGACTTGGCTCAGACTGGGCCTTGTCTTGACTGTGTACTTGGCAGCTTTCAAAGACATTGAATGACATTAAAGAAAGCAGGTTCAAAGCCAAGGTATTCACTGAGTTTTCTCTTGGTAGGTTTTGTTTGCTCGTTGGCACATCGGGGCCTGAGTACTGAGCGGCGCTGTAAAAACACAGCCTTACCGCTCATTCTGAATTTTCAAAAGCAGTCATAATAACATCAGCTTATCATTTCTACCTTTCTTAAATCAGTTTTAACTGCATTCAGTTTGGCCAGATGCAGCAGTGACTCTTCCTCCAAAGCCCTGTAAGCTCTTCATTATTATGACCCTCATTTTGGGGGAAGTTACCATCATTTTGGGGAAAATTCAGCCTATTTCTCCTGCTCTCGTTCTCCGTCACCATGGTGACCCTCCTCCATCCCTGTCATCCCTTGCATCACCTGCCTCCCCACCCTCATCTCCACCCCCACCCCACCCTCTTCCTCTCTTGTTCTTCTTCTTGTTCTTCTTCTTCTCGTCCTCCACCTTGTACTTCATTCTCCTCACGGGGTCGCTGAAGCTGCGCATGGACTTCTCCTCAAAGTCCTCGGTGATCATGAAGTTCCTGTCGATGAGCTCCGCCGCCTCCTGCCAGTTGCGGTAGCAGCCAGGGCCGAGGCGGACGATCTCCTCCACTGCATTAGGGACGAGGACGGAGCTGTCCGGACGCAGCACCACCACCGTGGGCAGCTCCTCCACATTAAACATGGCCTCCAGCTCCCTGTGGACACACACCACACATACACACCAGCACGCACTAATGGATCCGTACAGCTAGGTATATTTACATGGCCATCACCCACCAGCAGGTTGCACACCCAGCTGGCCGGACAGTCCCACCCACCTCCTGTAGGGGTCCTCATAGGCCAGGAACAGGCTCTTCTTTGGTAGTTCTTTCAGGAAGTCCTCTTGCTGTTCCTCTGATTGGTCCATGCTAAAGATTAATGAATAATAATAAGATCAATACATAGTGAACTAAAACATGCAAATACTACAAAATCTAGGACTAGAAATGTATTATTTCTTAGGGGTTACATCCTATCCCCTCCAATAGGAATAACAGCTATATTACATTGTTAAAAATCAATGTTATGCAGGTTTCATGCTCACAGAAAAGCAGCACAGTCAAAGATTTAATTTTAGATTGTGGCTTGGATGGAGTTAAGATCTTAACACTCTGGGAATACACCTTGGTAGATATTTGCACATATATATATATAGTAATAGCGCTTTAATGTGTGTCTCTATGTTGTACCTGATGTAGAGGAGAACCAGCTGCGCAGAGCGGTCCACGTAGAATTCATCTGTCAACCGTTTGAAGAAGTCAGAGAGCGTGGGAGCAAACTGCTGGCAGGTCTCACATGCAGCAGATGCAAAGAAGAGCATGAGGATCCGGTTCTGCAGACGCATGAGGATCTCACGCTCCGTGTCCAGCTCATCCTGGTCTTTGTTGTTCTTCACCAGCACCCGGTCGATGAATAGGTCCACCATAATGAGAGCTTAGAACGCTGCATTGTGGAGGGAAAACAACTGTTCTGTGTACTTTAAAGTGAGGAAAGCCTTTCTAGGCAAAACGTAATAACTAAGAGTCAAACAAGAAGAGACATATAGAAGCCATGACAAATTTAAAACACTTCTTCCAAAAGTGTTGACATTTTACAACTTCATCTGATTGATTTGATGGCTTTACCTTACATCTTCCCCCTCGGTCATACTCACACAAACCTATGCAAGCAATCACATACGTATAAGCTTCTGTGCTGTTAAATCGGATAATCTTCACAGCTGCTTACCTCTAACAAATATTATCTCCCCTCGAGGCAGCAAATCCAGAACGAGGACAGCCTTCAAAATCTAGTTTGGGATTTTTCTCTTTCAACTCTTCCTTGATCACACGTGAATCAGTTCCCAGTCTGTCAGTTTGTGTCACATTCATTCATTGTGTCTTTCACCTTGGTGGCAGCGGCGGCTCACTCCCTTCCCTTTTGTGTCTCCACACTCCACCTCCCCTCCTCCGTCTGGGAGGGGAGGGATTGAAAGACAAGGTGACAGAGGGACAAGGAACATGAAGTGCTCACACTGATTGTGTGTATGTGAAAGCAGTGACTGAATAATCATGTCTGTCAGAATAAAGAGCGTGGAAATTACTGAATGAGAGACGTGCTTAAAAGAATAAAAAAGACCTTAATGAAGTGAGCCACTGTGAGACCTTTATTATTCTGTAACTAATGGAAGAGCAGAACCACAGGGAACGTCTGGATAGTGATAGTTTGATTTGCCCGACTGGGAACAGCATATGCCCATGAAACTGCGGCAATGACAGACTCAGTTTGTGTTAGAAGAATAGAGTTTTTATTCTTTTTTCCCCGAGATCAGCACAACCCACGTCCGCCTATTAGGTAACAAAATAAAAATCGGATACGACACAACACAGTTAACAAAAATGAGCAAAAGAATGCTCAGGAATGAATGACACAAACACGGTGTTTGACAACTGGAATGTTAATTTGAAGTACCAGGCGCCAGCGCCAAATACAACTGAAAGGTGACATAATGAATAGCATTTTAATCACTCTGGAAGCAATCCGGGGTCTAAAATCTCCACAAACATCTCAAGTGGAGGCCAACAGTCGTTCCTTTTCACACTGCAGACGTTAGCCTCCATTAGGAGTTTGGTTTCTCATTAATTTGAGTTCATTCTCTCTCAGTGCACCTTTGATTTTCATCTTAACCAACCATGAAGAAAAAATAATAATATCTGAGCCATTACCTGCAGAGAGCTGGAGTTTCTTCACCAGCTATAACCTTGTTTGTTTGCCGTTCGGGCCAGGAACATGCAGTCTGTTGATTATTGACTGCACTTTGGACTGCGCAGTACGTTTCTGAAAACAGCTGCCAGATGCTGTAGAAATGAAGTTTATGAAAGTTGAATTGTGTTTCCAGGGAATAAAATATCTGAACTATTAGAACATGAAAAAAGTCATAGAGAAAAAAAAAAACACGGCAGAGCTGCATGTGTTGATGCATGTGACTCCTTTATACAACAGTTTATTTCACAGTTTATATAAGGATGTTGATTAGAACCTTAGACTTGATTCTGAGTTTTAGGACTAATAAAGAGTCTGAAACTGGCATAGCGCTGGAGTTATGTCTTGTATTTCGTCTTGTCCAGTGTCCAACGACATATATCCATATCCTGTTAATTTATTCTGATGTTATGATGAAGCCAGTGTCACGTATCGGTCTCGCTGTCTGGGCTCGTCGTTCATGGTCCGGTGTTCATGTCATGCTCACTTTCTCAGCGTGACGTCTGGCTTCTTGCTGCATGTCTGCGGCGTGTTGGACGTCTGCCCTGTCCACGTCCTCCGCCCGCCTCTCGACAGGTGTACTTGTTGCTTGATGACTCCTTGGATGCAGTTATAGAGACAACAATACACTGCACAGTGAAAACGATTACCACCAACTGTGACAATAGTCACCAAACGGATGAACATTAGTAATACTTGCCATAGCTTTCATAAACGTGTTTTTTTCTATTGTACTTCCTCCTCATCTTCTCCTCCATGTAACTTTACCCCCCTCTTTTCTCTTTGAATCCCAGGCTTCATCCTTGCCTCCCTCCTCTTCATTCTCACCCTTCCCCTTCCCCCACATGTTCCACCACCTCTTCTTCCTCTTGTCGTCCTCTGTTTTGTACTTGAGCCTCCTCACGGGGTCGGTGGCAGTACGCATATTAAGGTTGTCAAACTCCTCGTTGAGCATGAAGCTCCTCTCAATGAGCTCCGCCGATTCTTGCCAGTTTCGGAAACAGTCACAGCCGAAGCGGAAGATGTCCTGCACGGCGTTTGAGGAGAGCACTGAGCCGTCAGGGCGCAGGACCACGACCGTCGGTACTTCCTTTACCTTAAACATGGTCTGCAGTTCTCTTAAAATTAGAAAAAGACACGTATTAGCATGAAAACCCCACTCCGTTTGGGTGAAATGTCAAAGTCTATTTGCTTCTATCATTCACCTACTTTCTGTATGGATCCTCAAAAGGCAGAAACAAGACTCGTTTGTGCAGTTCTTTGAGGAGTTTCTCCTGCTGCTCCTCTGATTGGTCCAAGCTGAAGACAGAATAAGGAAGTCACGTAACTGACAAAGTGGCAGATCAGACGATTCCCGTGAAAACGACACAGACCTGATGTAGATGAGCGCCAGCAGTTTGGGGTATTCAATGTACGCCGGATCTTTCAGTCTTTTAAAGAAGTCGTTCAGCGCAGGAAGGAACTCCTGGCATTTCTGACTCTCCGCACATGCAAAGAACAGCATGAGGATGCGGTTCTCCAGGATCCCGGTGATCTCCCGCTCCGTGTTGAGTTCATCCTGGTCCCAGTTGTTTTCCACCAGAACCCGGTCGAGGAACAGGTCCACCATGACGACAGGCGGGAGTGACGAAGGATAACGGCCCTGTGCAAAGAGCGGATGGTCACATACAGGATCAAGCGCACGTGTGCTAAAACATCCATGTGTGATCTTTAAGATGGCCATTGCAGTTTATTGCCCGCATTCATCGTGGCATTTCGTACACTGCTGTATTTTCAGCACACCCCCAGGAGTTGACCTTTACAGTAGCTGTATTTTTATATATTTCCCAGTATGTCTTTCAGCAGCACCGAGAGAATGAACCTGAGGTGGCTGCATATAGCGACTATCTCTACATTTGTCAGGGAACAAAAATACCACCAGCAGCTCAGTGGGATCTTTTTTAATGATCCAGATAGTGAAAAGGTGCACCGTGTCTGTTTCACATTGTCTTTATTAGTCCCCAAATCCTTGATTTTATGACTCACAGTTGGTAACAATACATATTTATGTCAAATCAAAGCAAACTAAAATTAATCCTCCTCGAAATCCTGTGTACAGCTTGTGTACTTGTTATGTTTACTTGAGAGACATTGCCAGAAGTCTTGTAATGTCTGTTAATCTTTGGATCGCAGTTACAAAATCCGGATAGCTTTCCCTGCTCGCAACATATCCAGGGTTCCTATTATTATCTCAAAACTTGACATTTTTTCCATTAATTGGGCTGCATGGTGTTGCCGTGGCCACACTGTCCCGGTTTGAGCCGGCTGAGAGCCTTTCTGCACTGAGTTTTCCTGTTTGCTTCCTGGGACCATTAGAGTTTTTCCATGTTCTCCAGTTTGCTCACGGGTCGATTGCTGACTCTAAATTGTCCTGAGGTGTGAATGTTACTGCGTGTGACTGGCTGCTCTGGTGTGTTTGTCCTGTGATGGACAAACAATCTGCACAGGATGTACCATGACGAGGAGGGTCCTTGTGTGTGTGTGTCTGTGTGTGTGTGTCTGTCTCTCTCTCCGTGTTCATCTATTTAGCTAGGGTTCTGACGTACCCTGTGTTTCACATTTTTCATGCTGGTTCAAGCTTGGTCCTTAATAATGAACTGATTTATTTAAAAAAAAGAATAAAGTGACATGCAACACTAGAGTTGTTACAAACATTCAACCAAAACGGTCTCCTGACCAAACCTGAATGTAACAGAAAACTGTTGTATCAGCATGGTTGACATGTGACAGCATGTCTTCAAGGCCTTCGAAGCTTCTTACACACAAACACCAGATGAGTTGAAATGCCACTGATTTGCTGTTTAACACTTTTAGACCCAACATAGTGAAAGGAGCTCAAATATTCTTGTTTATCTTGGACAAAATAGTTTATTTACATGAGGGAAAAAACTGAATTTACCATTAAACCGACTAAGCTGCTGAGTCATTGTTGCAAATAAACAACAGATAGAGATTCCTATCTATTCATACCCACAATGTCAACAGATCAGCCATGACAGATCAACACCGATCAAGTCTTCATTGTAGCAACTTGGTGGGATATGCAATATGAAGATAAACTTATAGGTGCAGATGGGACAGAGCATCTTCAAAACTGCAGCTCCTGTGCGGTGTTCCCACTCTGCAGTGGTTGGTATTAATCAAAAGTGGCTCATGGAAGCAAAAGTGATGAACCAGGGACAGGTTCAAGGACAGCCAAGGCTCGCTGATGCATGTGGGGAGAGAGGTCCAATCCAACAGTCCAGCTACTGGAGCCTGGACTGCAGCACAAGTTACTGGATCTGATAGAAAGGGGGGGAAATGGGGAAACTATACAATATTTTGGCTGATTATTGTATGGTGGATGCATGATTCCCACACACTGAAGTAAATTGAATTTTCAGTTCAATGTATATCAGACCTGTTCGTCAACAACAGCCTGCCAGAGATGTCAGTCCTTACCACCAAACTGTTCCAAATTGTCTGTAGTAAATGTCTGGTTTTGCACCACAAAAAAAGCAAAAGGTTAAAATGTAAAGGTTACTATGGCACTATTCTACTGGTTCAGCCCGCTCAGTGTGAAACTGGGCTGTATAGGTGGCCCCCTGTAGCAGAGCCAGAGTGGGGGCAAGGGGGCGGTCGCCCCAGGGCCCACAAGGTCATAGGGCCCCGTTTCATGTGATGTGTTCACATTTACTCGTAAATAAATTATTATAATAAAATGTGCAGTGTGTGCCAGAAGGTATACGCATATGATTGTGGGCTCCAATTTGCCAATTCTTACATTACGACTGTCCATGAATGCATCAGAGCTGTAAGCCAGCACTGATTGGCTGTGCGGCATGAATGAGTTTTTTCTTTTGCACTTGATCTGAACTCTTTGGAAGGAAGTTAAACAGTATGCTAAACACTATGCTAGCCGCTAGCGGTACTACCCAAAACCTAACATTGGAGCCACTGGTGAGTCAGTGAAACCTTCAAAAATATTATCTTTATCAGAATGCTGTGGTCTTAAACACCTGGGTATTTGAATGTGCCTTGTGTTGCTCTCAACTACAAGAGACCGCCAAGTCTATTTTTTTTCTAATATACGTGAATTCCAGAAGATAGAGATAGCTGTGTCTATATCTATCTGAATAGATTGTGTAATTTTAGACCAACTGTGTTCATTTTGTATTTGAGCTGGATCAAAGATGGTCCAGATGTAGCCCGTGACTTTTTATCTGAGTTTTCAGCACCATGGACAGCAGACGCTCTGAGATTGACAGCTGTCAGGCTGCATTTGTCTGTGTGTGTGTGTTTGTGACTTTATTCTGCTTTCTGAGACATATAGGTTTGCTTGGCTCAATAAAAGTGAGCATTAGCGTGTTGTTTGATGGTAGGATGAGGTATTGTTTGAATGGTAAAATTACTGTCATAAGGGCCCGCCTCTGGTGGTTCCTAAACTAAAATGTGTTCGATGTCCCTGATTTATACAGCACCACTTCCATGATGACCGTCTCATGGCACTTTTTAAAGAGAGACTCAACATGAGCAAGCAGAGGCGCTGGTGGAAAGGAAGAGAAGAATCCTACAGAAGCAGATTCAGAGGTGGAGGGTTTCTGCTCTTCTGGTTGGGATTAGATAATAAGACCGAAACTGAGAGCAACTACCTAACTGATTGGCAACTTTTTTTTAATGGAGCAACTACAGAAATTCAGCTTCACCTGCAGAAGCATGTCTGAGTGAAATGGTGAAGTTGTAGTCGGGGTTTAGGACCGTGTTGCAGATTATTATTTGACCTTGCATTCATGAACTGGTTTCCCTTGTGGTTCCTTCTTCCCTGTCTGGTTCTAGCTTTAGTTTGCATCTTGTCATGTTGTCCCGTCCTTCAATGCTCAGTGAGTTTCCAGTCCTGATTCATGTGTCCTTCCTCTCCTGTTGTTTCTGGTGTCTGGTCGCTCCGTCCTCCCAGCGTCTCTCCTTGATTACACTCCTTGATTGTTGTCAGCTCTGTCTTGTTTACTCTCTCCATGTGTCTGGATATATCAGCCTCACTTTGTGCTTGGGTCCTTTGTTCATTTGTCTGTTTATTCTTGTTTTTTTTTTTTTTTTTTTTTTTTTAGTCCTGATCTGTTTCTGTTTTCCTACCGTTGTCTTCCTGCTTAACTTCAGTTTTTTTTTCTTTCTTGTGATTTTGATAGATTATTTTTTTTTGTATGGTTCCTTATTCTGGTGTATTTATCGCCGTTTTTTTGCAGATGTCTGTGGTCATAATGCTCTGGTGAATCACAGTAATTCAATTTGTATGCTTTCTGTATTGAGGGGTCATGCTGCTGGAGCCGGTCCCAGCTGACTCTGAGTGAAGGCGGTACACACTCTGGACAGGCTGTCAGCCCCTCAGACGGAGAGCCCGACCAACACACACTATTCACACTTGACTGACTGATGTGGTTTTGTTTATAATCCCTCTGTTGAGTCTCGTGTTCACAGCAGTGGACAAAAGGAATCATATCAAAATACAACACAAGGGCTCAGCTCAGAGCTGTTTTACGAGGGCGCGTTTTTTTTTTTTCTTTTTTCTAAGGACCAGACTTATGGTTCAAAACAAAACCAGCACATAAGTGATAAATTACAGATACAGAAATAAAGTTCAGGCTTAAAAGCTGAGAAATGTGCTTTATCTGTCACGGCCAGCCTGTATTTCTGCCACAGCAGTCGCTGCAGGCTGTGAATTGACAGCGATAACCTCACAAATTAGATTTGGCTCTCTGGCTCTGAGCAGTGCCAGATCTATTTGAGACTACAATTCTGGACTGAAAGTTGGAAGGCTGATCTAGGAGAAACACCTTTGAAATTGACCAGTGATGGACCCTTACCTGGAAAAAAAAAAGGGGATTTACTGTGCGGACTTAGACATGTCAGCGCTTAAATCCCACATTTGGAAAAGTTATGTAGCATCCATATGCTTCACTTTTCGAATGTGATCGATCGGCCCTGATGTACACTGGCAACACTGCCATGTTTTGTTAGCGGCTAATTTAATAGGCCATCAATCTCAATTCACAAGCAATTCACCTCACCTTGAAACTCGACTCCCACAAGAAAAGAAGTATATCCAAAGTTTCTGTCCTCTTTCAAGCCATTCTTTTCTTGATTTGATTTGTTTTCTTTCTTCTTTTAAATCCTGTGAAGTTTGTTATTTTAGTGACACCTCGCACAGCCTCCTCACCCCCCTCTCTCTCTCTCTCTGTAATTTGTTCTCCCTGCTCTCTGTGGTCTTCAGAGGGAGATTACAGATAGCTGGAGGTGTGGCAGTGCTGTAATTGAGGGGCAGAGGTTGT
Organism: Salarias fasciatus; assembly: GCF_902148845.1. Lineage (NCBI taxonomy): Eukaryota > Metazoa > Chordata > Actinopteri > Blenniiformes > Blenniidae > Salarias > Salarias fasciatus. Next base: position 29,548,817 of record NC_043750.1, on the reverse strand, counting down.
CCCTATATGTGTGTGTGTGTGTGTGTGTGTGTGTGTGTGTGTGTGTGTGTGCATGGCAGGACCTAAAACTGCAGCTCAACAGTAGAAATCTTATTACTTAAAGAGACGGAGGGAGGGAGGGAGGAAAGGAAGGATGAAGAAACAGGGCAAATTGGATTGGGGAGAGAGGACAGGCTTGTACAGCAGGTCAAGTGGTGGAGGAAAAGACAGAGAGAGAGAGAGAGAGAGAGAGAGAGAGAGAGAGAGACGGAGACACAAAGAAGAGACAGACAGGTGTTACACAAACAGCAAATGGAGCCGTTTAACCTGCTTCAACCTTCGCTTCACAGCCAGCAGCGCGAGCCGGAGCCTCAAATCCCTCAATGACCCCTCAAATCTTGATTCTTTTGCATCGAGCTGCCGCAGCAGCCAAGAGGCACGGCTTCAAGGAATTTAACCAGAGTTAATAGTTTTAGCCTGGTTCTGGTGAACTCTGAGGTCCGTGCAGGAAAGTGCCCGCTAGCATGGAGAAGCACTTGCAGAAAATCGTGGGATTAATCTCAGAGAGAGGGGTGAGGTAAATATAGAGGTGGGAGCGAGGGAGAGAGATCTAATAGGATTAGTCTGAGTCACACAGACATGCGTCACTGCACGCCATTGCACGGACACACACTGCAGACACACGCATGAGAATACACATAAACATACTTCGGACATGTGAGGAAACATGCGGCACATGCCAAAGCTTCCCTGCCAGCCGAGCAGCACGGAGGGGAGGGGGGTGGGGGGGGGGGGGGGGGGGCAACGTGAGTCGGGCTGCGGATCCGGCGACAGATTGCCATTAAATTAGTAAAAATTGTGTTTATCTCTGGATGGATTTTGATGATTCTGGCAACCAATCAGCTTTTCATCTTGAACTAATGAGTGGTTAAAATGAGCAAATTTTTTCACATTTGAAAGCCTGCAAACAGAGAAGCACGGATGCTACTGTCTGAGGAATCATGCAGCACCATTAAAAATAAATAAATCTCTGTCATTGAAATGAAGCGGCCTCTTTTTAAAGGACCGATGCACAGGATTTATACGACGGTGGGCAGCGGGATGCAATAAATCATCAGGGATGGGAGAGGATCAGAACTGGATTTATGATATCTGTACTCCGCTCAACTGTTTCCTTTCACTCATAACATTTTCTCCTAAAATTCCAGCATTTTTACTTCAAAGCGTCTTCATTATTTCACTTTTTTCGCTCATGAAGATAGGGTCGTGCTTTTTGCATTATATCCCAAGATTAGGGCTGATACGAATCTAAATGGAGGAGAGGGAAAAACCTGAACAGTGGTATTTTTTTATGCATTCATCAGAGGATTTCATGCACAGCAGAGGTGGAGCAGATGGAAAAATGCCATAAAGATGTAACGAGATGGAGCAGATCCTTATCTGGGAGACTTGACCAGAAAGAAAAGCCATTTATTGAATGTGAGGCCTGTGACAAGGAGGACTGGTAGCTGCACGGCTGAAAGGGAGCCAGCAACAATGGGAGCACATTCAGAGCTGAAAGAAATTCTTCATCCATGGCCTTATTTGAGAGAAATGTCTGAAATTGTCACCTTGACCAGCAGGGAAAAAAAAGGACCAAAAAAAAAAAACAGGTGCTGGAAATGTCCTTCAACGGACTTCTTTTGACTTTTATACTTTTAAAAACATAGTGGTTATATTTCCGTGTTTTCTACAGGATATTATTTTGTCTTATTTTTTTATTTTTTTTTATTTTTTACTTTTGCAGTGTTTGTACTTCTACTTGTGTGAAGAATGTGTGCAATTGTGCGACCTCTGACCCTCACTTTCCTCTCACAAGACTTCTCTGCTTGTTCTGAGTTATTCGAAGGAAGTCTTTCAACATCGTAGACCGTGTGGAAAAGAACATTTTTCCTCATGGCAAATATAAAGAAACATTATTTTCAGAGCAAAGCAGCCAAACAAAAACAAATTTACAAACTTGTGTTTCATTTGGTGTTTATTCCTCTAAACTGATCAAAATAATTATTGGTAGACAGACTTGTCACCCTTATTATGCTAAAACTGTCATCCAATAATTAAATATAATTGTTATGAAGACAGAACACGTTTTTCATTTTTAATAAATGTTTTTATTTGTTTCCGTCAGGTAGGGCACTCACAGTTTATTTCAATTTGTGAAATGAAATGTTGATTCTTTCCAGGTGAGCTCGGGTGGACACATCAGCGTTTCTTCACTTAGCAGTGATTAAAAGAGAAAAAAAAAATATCAAGAGGTTGTTTCATTGAGAAGGCAAAGCGATTAAGCCGTTCTTCAGATATCACCAGCAGAACAGTAATGAAACAGCTTATTTGCCGGAGGGCGTGCAAAAAGATGAAGCATGAGGCTGCATGACTGATGGAGGATGTGTGATGATCTAAGTGGGCTGAAGGGTCATAAAAAGGCAGGAAATGTCCACTTTCAGCTGTCGTCTCCTGCATATTCTCAAAGTAATTAAAGCAGGCCAAATGGACTTTGATGGGGTCAGGTCTTCACAACCTGACTCAACTGCTATGAGATTTTCAACCACAGAGTTCAACGTTTCGGGTAATCTCTTGAAAAAGACTTCAAACTGTTTTGACCCTGGAATCCTCCATACCTGGGCTGTCAAAAGCATTTCAGTTCAGGGGCCACAGCGCAGCCTCATGTTGAGTGGGTTGGACTGGTTAAATAGTGCCGTAATAACTTTTAAATTGAAACTTAAAGTTAACTTTAATGAAACCTTCTGGTGCAAAATACAGTGAAATGTCAAAAATCTACTAAAACATGCTGAATCATGCATTTTTTTGACAAACTCACCCTGACAGCATGGCGCTGAGGCTAATGCTAGTTTGCTAACAAGGCAGTAAGTGACTTTAATGGTCCACTGCTCTAAGGAAATTAGCCCCCCCCCCCCCCAAAAAAAAAAAAAAGTGTTTGCTTTGACATTTTCCCCATGTGCTCGGTGGATTAGCCCGATTAGTTTTGGCCCACGGGCCTTCTGGTTGAAGACCCTATTTAAACTGTGCTGATCTTTGGATCCTCTTACCAACGCCACCAACACAGCACAAAGTTCTGCATGAGCCACACCCTTTCCTGCTCCCTACATCTCTAAAAAACTTGTGAAGACTGAAAACTTTTTAGGAATTTTTGCAATCATTTATTCATTTGACCCTTTTCAGCCAGAAGGTTCCATTAGGATTGAAAAACTCTTTTACAGGGAAGACCTTGTGAAACGGGTGTAGCGTCCTGATATTTTCTCCACTATCAGCTCGCAAATGAAGCAACACGGCAGCAGGACATTTTTCCGCTGCAAGTTGATTGGAAAGAAGCCACCTTGTCGTCAGTCTAAAGTGGTTTTAATGTCACTGCATGGAATGAAAACATCTTTATTCAGTCAAAATAGAAAAGAAACATTTCATGCATTAAAATGTGTTTTAGTGAGAGAAGGTAATTACTGCATGTCAAGGCCAGCAGGCCTGCGTAGCCAGAATCACTTTTAATCTTTTGAGGCAATAATTATGAAACCGCGAAGCATCCGACACAACATCTGTGTGCTTTACAGGTCAATACTGAATGGGGGATAACATATAAACACACCGAACGAGGGGAAAGTAATGACGGTCTGCAGGAGCCCAAACTGACCACTATGCACTTAAAGAGTCGGAACATATCAGCAGGCGCTAATTAAAAGAAATCTCCACTGGATTGTGGGACATTCATGACTGTGCTGAAATGAAGCTGCTGTGTGTCAAAGAAAAGCGCGGCTGTGCAGATTTTTTTTTTTTTTTTTTAAATTGCAGCCAGTGTAGCTGCTGTTGAAGCCACTGTTACAGTATCTGAACTTTAACACACTGGTAGTGGCGGTGTGTTTTCTGGCTTTGATTGGAGCCAACTCTCTGTGTGTTTTTATACAGCTGATTTACAGTGGTGCAGTGGTTAGCATTGCTACCTCACAGCAATATGTCCCTGGTTTGAGTCAGGGTCGGGATGAAGAGCCCCTGCATGTCTCTCAGTGCATCTGTAGGTTTCTTCTGGGAGTTCAAGTTTTCTCCCACAGCTGAAAAACACATCGGGTCATCTATCAGCTGTGTACCTGGACTGGCTCCAGCTCCCCTGACCCTATTGATCGGACAATTGATTCAAATGAGAGTGTGATGATCAAGCTACAAACACTGATGAGTACACGGACATTCAAATGGCCAGATGATGAACTTGGGTTGCTATTAAAGTGACTTCACTGTCAACTATTAAACTTCTGTAGCGGCGGCTTGAGGTGAGCGGATGAAAGGCATTGTGGGACATTCCTGGGTTGTGGTGTGTTTGTGTTGACTGTGTGTTTACTTTGCAAGAGTGAAAGCAGCTGGAATGGTTTTAACAAGTGAAACAACTACAAAGGCTAAAACAGTTAAATCAGTCTAAATTTGAATTCCATCCACTAAAAATGTTCAAAAAGAGGTGAAATGCCTGAAAACACTACAAACAACTAAAGAGATGAGAAAAAAGTTAAAGTTTCACTGTTCTAAAGTGTAGTGATGAAAAATTGTAGATGCTAATCTCACTTGAAATATATTTTTCAGCTCTAGACTAATTTTATTTGGTGGCTTGTTGGAAAATTGAGTCTTTTCTTGATAACAGTTGCAGACTCCCACTGCCGGGAGGAGATGAAGACTGACTGCCTTCCTTAAATAAAACTATTCGGGAACAACTTCAACCAAAGCAGTCATTTTAGAATAAAGATTTTATTTATTCTTTGGTAAAAATCAAAATAAAATAATAAAAAACACACTTCTCCAACACAGAAAAGTAATAAAACATTAAAAGTTACTAAAAAAAATCTCTGTTCAGCTGAACGTAACATAAGCTGCACGTCTGGGTTAAAGCCGCAATTATTTGGTGAGCAAAAAACCCTGAAACAGAATCAGCTCTGCTGCACGTGTTGGTAACAGGAACAGAAGATCAGATTTTACATTAAAAAAATAGAGAATAATTGCTAAACATTCAGAGATTAAAGACAAAAATAAGAAAAAAACTCAACTAAATAGAAATGTGGGAAAAACAGCTGTGCAGTGATTTAATTTAATCCATGACTTGGATTTTAAACCAGTCATAAAATAAATCAGACGTCTCATAGGGTGAATTAATTTCAGGGCTGAGCAACAGTAACGTATTTCATCAACAGAACATTCTCTTTCTCATTTTAGAGGCACTTATTTAAAACCACTGTTTGGCTTTTGGTGGCATGGCAGCTGAAAAGTCAGCAGAAGTTACTGTCAAATCTTCCAGTACTGAGGCTGGAAAATAATTTAAAGATTGTTAAGACAGGCTGCGGCTGTGGACAGGGGGACGAGAACAGGATGCAATAAGTTAAACTCAAAAGCTGCTTCTCCTAGACGTCACGTTCAGCCTCGTCTTTCCAGAGGAAGAAACGCTGAAGGAGAAATTTTGGTTCCCGACCAGCCGAGCGTCCAGCAGCTCTGCCTCCTCCTCTGCCGGCTCCCTGCCATCCCCGCATCCCCTCCCCCATCACAGCCACGCTCTCCCTGCGGTTGTTTCACGTCTGGGTTTTGCTCTTCACAGCTCGTCCCGAGCGCTCCAGTTCTCCAGCTCCGACTGCAGGACGTCAGAGTTCTGCGCCTGGAAGCTGAGCTCGCCCTGCTCCTGGGTCTTCCTCGACTTGGCTCGGTCCCAGTCGGTTTTCACCGTCTCGTTGTCCCAGACCACCGACGTCTCCGTGTCGCTGATGTAGCCGTCGTCTCCCGTGTAGTGGGTCGGGTAGACCAGCAGCGGCTCGGCCGAGAAGGCGCGCAGGTCCCGGCGCTGGAAGTGGTCCATGTACTCCGAGCTGAGGGGAGAGAGAGAGGAGTCCGGACGGGAATCAAGCCGAGCGAAGACGCCGGGGCGGCGTGAAAGGGGACGGACGATACTCACACTGGGTGTTTGTCGTACATGACGGGGAGGAACTCGTCCACAGGGAGCATCTTGGTCAGAGGCTTGGCTCGCAGCAGCTTCCTGGCTCCTCGCAGAGACAGCATGTATCCCAGCGTCCAGTAGGAGTAGTCGGCCTCCACCAGGTTGTGGATGTTGGGTAGGGACCTCTCCGGGTGGTCCACCTGCATCCTCTTACGCCCGATGTAGCTGTTAATTCACGATGTGGAGAGACAAGTCAGAAGCGCTGCCAACAGAGTCCAACAAAACACACTCTCCACAGATGCTGCTCCGAGCAGAACCTCCACAGCGCCGCTGCTCGCTCCGCTCGGCGCGGCAGCACGCCTGTTAGATTACAGCGAAGAGACTTAACCAGCTCATCCAAGACCCGTAAACCGGAAGAGTCAGAACAGAGGCGGCAATTTATGAGCTTCAGTCAAGTCCAACTGTGAGAAGGTGGCGTCTCTGAAGTGTCTGGTCCTTTAACAGCTCTTCTGGTTCTGCTGCATTCAAACTTCCTGTGTTTGAAGAGGAGCCGAGGACATTTGGTCCAGTTTCAACAGCTCGTCTGATTTAATCTTCCTGGAGGCTCAAGCTGCTTTTATACCTAAAGGTTTATCATCCATTCCACATGCGAGGATTCATGTTTCAGCTTCACGTTTAGATTCGTTGTTTATATAATCTAGATCAGGGATTTCAAACACATTTCAGTTAAAAGGTCACATACAGCCAGATTTAATCTTGAGTGGGTCAATAGAGTCAAAATAACCTTTAAATTCAAACTTTAAAGCTTTTCTTCATTGTGGCACAGTCATAAATATGTCTATATTTTCATTAAACAAAACAATTACTGGAGAAATTACTTCAGTTTCAACTTCAAGGCAATTTTAATTCAACCTTCAGATGATATACTGTATATAAAATGAAATGTTAAAGAAATTCTCCCATAGCTGCTGAATTATGCATATCTTTACAAACTCATCATATCAACGTGTCTCTGTGGAGACTTTGATATCTTTTTTCAATTTTTTTTATTATAAGCTTGGTAAAATGTGTGGTATTTACCAAACTCAAAATCAAAATTAATCAAAATCATATAAGTGAAAAACGAACTAGAACCAAAATCAACATACGTTCGGTTTCTATACAGCCTGATAAGGCCGCCACCAGCCGTGAGATCAGCTAAATGTTGTCCTCTGACTCACCCAAATTGTCCTGTGTACATATTTCTCTGTGAACATACTGGAGATCAGATCGCGGTTGTGCGACGCCAAGACGCTTTATTCCTACGAGTGATTTTGGCATTTGATCTGCGGCGGGCGGCTAAGATATCATGTGTGACAGATGGATGGCTGTCGCTGCGGGGGGACGATAATCCGCCCTGTTTACTGCGCGGCGTTCGCTCCAGCGTCACTCACATCAGATCCCAGTCCAGTTTGTGCGTCGTCACCTCGAGCAGCAGCGCCTGCAGACGACGTCTGAAGAACACCTCGAAGCGGAGGTCGTCCTCGATGACGAGGGACGTCTGCAGGCCGCGGTCTGCGATCTAAACACACACATAAACACACATAAACACACACACGGAGCTTCACAGCGCTGTACAGTCCGCTAATCTGCTCAATCGCAGCAATCAGAGTAATGACTGTAAATCCTTTCATGGTATCAATAACAATTTGTCATTTGTAATAATTTTATGCAATGAAACCAGTTTTCTGAGATGTGGGCGGGGTGTTTACACGTCTGTTTAGAACAAAAAAGCTCTCTGAATAAAAGAGGGCTACATGTTATTCCCCAGCTCGACTTCATACTTTTGATATCCTTCTAAGGAAGGAGCGCCAAAAATAACCTTGAGAAAATATGACGGCACATTTTTTTTTTTTTTTTTGCATTAAGTAGCAAAGAGAGAAAAGTTCTCTCACTTTCCACTCGCAGCTTCTTTAACAAGGAGCAAGTTAGAATTCACCTGATTTATCATGCTCAGTGTAGTTTCCTTTCAGCGAGTCAGAAAGTTGCTCTCTGCAAGTCTTAGAAGAAAAACCCTCATTTGCGGTGAGAAAGTTTTTTTTACCTAGCTTGTTTTTTGTGATAGCGCTGACGGGTTTGTAGTTGAAATACAAACTTCAACTTAACATTTAGGGGGAAAAAGGAAAGCCGAGACACGAAGAACACAAAACAGTTGGCTAATTATATGAAAATATAAAATCGAACAGAAGATTACAATATTGAGTAATATCTGTAATATTTTTATTTTCTTTGCACACCTCAATCATTTTCAAAAGGACTTTTATCACTTGTCTTAATGGAATTTATTAAAAGGTACAACAGCTAAAATGGGGCAGCTGGCTAAAACCACAAAAAAATAAGAAAGAAAGAGCAAAAATAACTTAAAAAAACTAAAATTACTAGAATTTCTAAAATAATGACTTTAAAAAAATGTACAGCTTAAGAAAGAACCAAATGGTTAAAAACTGTGGGGAAAAAAACGCTGAAAAGGAAGGATGAAACTGCTGAACTCAAACCAGCTGAAAATGTATGAAAATGTCTACCAGCCTGAAATGTAATCTAAACTTCATAAATGTAACATGATACAGTTTCTTTACATCCCTCACAGTTATATAAGACACTTTCCAAGCTGTGTCAGCCTCGCTTTAAAGGTTAAAACGTGTTTTGTGGCTCCACTTAAAACTGATTTGGAGGAAAGTCACAAAACGGCTCGTCTGGTGGCGAAGGCTGCAGATCTCTGGGTGAAACAGTTTCTCATGTGTCTGCAGACAAAGTTCAGTCTCACTGTTGGTGCAACAAGAGTCTGGGTTGGTGGTAAAAACAAACTTTGTTCGGCAGGAGAATTCGTGTCCTTCTCTTCAACACTGTATTATTTATGTTTCAACTGGGTGAGACAAACAAGTTCCAGTGTTCTTACACCCATTCGACTGTTGAAGCCCGTGCACATCAGCACAGCTTGTTAAGTTCAGTGATAAAATATGCAGGACGTTTCAAGGTGAGATGAAAGCGATGATTCAACAATAAAAAGTTCCTTATTAGTATTACACAGTGAAACCTCACATTGTTTGTAGTTTTGAATGTAAGGCTCATTGTATATTTCTGGTATTGATTACTCTACTGCAACATATCAGTTTCCTACACTGGTTCATGGTTTTCTTCCTCATACTGAGCTGTTTGTTCTCATTCATTCTTTCTTTTACACTGCATGTTTATCCTGTGTGTTTCCTTGTAACTCGGCCCCTGTGCTCCTGTCTGCGCTTCTTCTCTAATTAACCCTTCAGTGTGTCTCATGAAGCTCCTCCTCCTGTTTTTGTTTTACTTTTTGTTTAGACTAGTTTACTTTTCATTTAAAAATGGCCGCCAGTTCAACTCTGGTCGTGGGTCCACGCTCCCTGACACCATTTAATGTCGTTTTTCAATGCCAGTGGTTTTTTTTGTTGTTGTTTGTGAAAATGTTAGAATTTTGCCTGAAGTGATATTTTAAGTTATCTGTACCGAATGAACCCTCCGTATCTAATGTGAAAGCGCCAGCGAAACACACGTCTCACATATCGACAGAAATGTCAAAAAATAGCAAGACGTTACTTGATCTTCCAGGCATTCTCACGCTGAGCTCACATTAGATAAGATACATGCCCGTGGACATGAAATAGAGCGAGCTGCACCGAAAAAGCATAAAGAGAGTTGCTTCATCCCAGCAGGATGTTGTGACTGAGCTGAATTACTGTGTGTTTTAGCAGTAAATGTTATCTGCGGCGTGCAGGTGCGGCGGGCGGTCTGAGGCCCGTCCGGCTGTCTCACCTCCTTCCAGATGTTGTAGTGAGAGAGGAAGCAGCCCAGCTCGCCCTTGGTGAGAGGTCGGCCGTGATAAGGGTCTTTGTATCCCGGCAACATCTTAATCCCCATTGCCTCTATTTCAGACTTGTTCAGAGCTCTGAAAGAAACCGGAGCGAGGAACAAAGACATTTAATGAAAACAATAAACTACCCGGGTCTGACATGTGTGAGAAAATCAGATAAACATGGGCGAGCGAACGTGCGCGATACAAAAATAGCAAAAATCACACAGGTGCTATGAGACCAGCTCTTTATTTCAAACTGAAGAAACAGAAACTATATCACATGTAGAAAACAAGACAGACTGTTCACACAGATTAAAAGTGGAATTTGTCTCATGAATGAGGGAAAAGTTACGCGGCTCAGGCAATCTCTAAATAACCGAGTGCAACCAGCGACTTTCTACCTGGTTGTTTGTCTCGGCCCGGGCTCCCGACATCAATCTACGCGGCGTGTTGCAGAGGCACAAATCAAAGAGACACAGGCAGTGAGGGAGGAAGGAGATGAGAAACGTACTTGCCATCCACAGCAGGAACCACCTTACAGCTGAGCTCCTGCTCGTACAGCGTTCTTAGCATTCGCTCACGACGGTCAGCTCTGCGCGCCAGATTTATCATAAACACCTGGGTGCACACAAATGCAAAACACCTCACACGCGTGCCTCGGCTATCGTGCGTTCGTGTGTGTGCGCGTGTGTGTGTGTGTGTGTGTGTACCTCATCAAAGCCCATCTTGTTAGGCTGCTTGGGAGGAAGAGACAGGAAGCTGGAGGGCTCCAGTGGAGGATTTTTCACTGTCAGAGAAGAGAGGAGCAAACGTTTACAAAGAGAATGAGTAATGTGTTCAAACAGGAGCTCCCAAAAAAAAGTGGTCCAGGTAACAGCAGGGGGTCCCACGACAAATTTGCTGGGCGTCCCCCTGGGAGCGCCCCCCCTCAAAAAAAAAAAATGTATCAGAGTATATTTTTGGCTTTGATTTAACTCGGCTGAACTTAGCAAGATAAGTAATACGTGTAAAGATGGATATTTTATTAACAGCGGCTCTCATCGTGTTGGTTTGACAGAAACAGTGTTTTAACTGAATGTACAACACGTTTTTTCCTGAAGACAGCAAAAAACAAGGAGGCGCTCAGAGTTCGTACTTCCTCCTGGCTTCCCTCAATCAGCTGTTTCATTCCCAACATAGACCTACACACCTAGAGCACATCCTGGATCATATTTTGGATCTGGATACTTTGGATCAAGATATTTTTGAGTTATTCTGTTAAGACCAACAGCAATAAAAACATATACCATATGGCAGAAGTATAAAAATCACTGGGAAGTCATCCCGCAGAGCTATGAATGAATGAATGAATGAGTGAAATGAGCTTTCCTGTCATTCATATATACATAACAGAGTACAAGTGCCAGAAAATTTTCAAGATAAATGAAAAAAAATAAAAACAGAAAATACAAAGTGCAAAATAAAGTATAATTCAGTAGGTTTTTCAGCTTTAGCTGATAAAGCATCTAAAATATCTATTTACATCAACTAGAAGTTAATCAGTCTGTCCTGTAAAGCCACCTTGCAGCACAAGATGGTGAAGTGAGTCAAATATCTAGTGTGCCTTTCAACTCGACAGTTATCTAAATATATTGTATTTGCAGTTGTTATGTTGAACTGTAATTTCATGTAGGCCATTTTCCATGTAACTGTGATCAATTCTGGTCGTTCTGAGAATCGCTGGATGTGTTTGGAAGCCGCGGTCTGAGCCTCCTGCCCCGATCCGTCTGCAGCCAGTGGATTAATATGTTTGCTTGTTTCTCTCAGTCTGATCCTTTCCTCTCCGCTGTCCCCTAACACCAACCGGAAGAGCAGAAGGTCTTGGCCTCTGTTGTGCAGGTTAAAGGGGGAAGTTTTTCATCTCCACGCTGTGGAATTGTTGGGTTTTTCTCTTTAAAAGTGCCTTGAAATGACTGTTCTTTTTGGTACTATAGAAATGAAATAAAATTGAGTTTAAGTGAGTTTTTGCCGTCATTTTATTTTTCAATTATAGACATTTTCTGTGTGACAGACAGAGTGGAGAGCACCAGTGACTCACCATCAACCAAAGTGGCCTGAAATCTTAACAAACTGCATCTTTAAATGACAAATCCCATAAAAAATAAATGTAATCAGAGCAACCTTGCCTTGAATATTTAGTGAGTCCTTCAACCATAAGGCTGCAGCACCATTTAATCATTGCGTTCCTGTTTCATTTTAATGTCACAAGTTTTTCATGCATGCTCTGTTTGCTCTCTGGAAGATCTGCATGAATCATCTGAACAAGTTTCCAAGTATCATCTGTCACCATCCTGAAGTGCAAAAACTGGCTGCGGCAAACTTTTCTAGCAGGATTAATGTTGTCTTGAAGCATCTGTAGACACAGTCGGAAGCTTTTAGGGAGAGATGCAATATTTAGGGTCAAAGTTTGACTTTGGATATTGTCTTTCTCAGTAGTGACAACAATATAAAAAACTCAGATTTTCTCCTAAAGATTTGGATTTTAAAACAAAAAAGACAAAAAAACACAACCGACTGAATGGAGGCAAACAAACTTCCTGAAGCGGATTGTTTGAGGGTGAATCCAATTATCTGCGGTTACCAACCATCCAATATTATTTCTCCCTCAGGCGTCACCGTCAACAGCACCTACACACTGATTACCGAGAGAGAGTTGTGAATTTAAAGCTGCTAACTCGGATTGACAATTTATTTGTTTCTGACATTTAACTTGCTGCTTTTTTCACCGAGTTTCCACTGTAACAACTTCAGCAGCGCACACCCCCACAATCTGAGAGCACACAACCTGCAGAGACCATCAGGATTTCAAGTGCTAATTCCATATACTTTATCCGTGCTGCTAACACATTTTTCTGTGACGTGCCAAATCCGGAACGCAGATTTATTGCCGCTATAGGGAGACATTAAATAAGGACATCGAGTGTGAGGAAAAGCAATGTGGCAACGTGTAGGCTGTCATAAATGGAGTAGGTGTAAAAAACTGCTATCAAGCAGGAAAACAGCTAAAGCCCGAAAGCTTTCTAATGGGAGAACATAAGAGAAAAGGTAATACAGAGGGGAATTATGTGGGGCTCCAGGCCCAGGTTCTTCTTCTTTCTTTTTTAATAAGCCACCCAAAATATCCTGAACACAAACATGAAGGTAAAAGTCCAGATCCCTGCTCAATAAAACCCAGTCCGGGCATTTACAAAGTGTTCTTGTTCTGCTTAGGGTTGAGTACTACATTTTTCCAGAGGGGGTCACATGAAAAAGTAGAACAACAATGGAGGGATGAGCCATGAGTCGACTTCAGTTCAGGTCCATATTAACATATTTCTCAATAAAAATAAGTTTTTCTGGAAGTTGAGTTTGCTTTTGTCTGGTTAAATTATTAATCCTTCAACACAGCGATCTGTTCCCCACAAACTAAGGACACAGAGTTAAATAGGTACAAAAATATCTACATATATAGGCATGTAATCTCATCACGGGCCCGCGATGTAACAACTATTATATCTCTGAGCACAAGCACAAATCAAATTTTACATACGAAAAATATCAAACAGCATCTTTGACCGACAAGGACTCTACAATACTCTACAGTCAGAAACAACCAAAGGCGTGCTCGATGCCCAGGTCTGCTTCAGGCTTCATCACAAGAAGGCTTAGAGTCACAATCTAAAGCCATTAGCCAGAGATTTGTTGATTCAGTGTTTTGAACTGACCCATGATTTCAAGGTGAGTATGCAAAAAGCTTTCAGCCTCATCCTGCAGGGTTGCATGGGAGCGCATCGGCACTGGGAAATACCCGTACGTTTCCTTGTTGCAAATGTACATCTGGACTTCTGCAAGAAAAAAAAGAAAAAAAAAAGAGAGAGGAAAATACATGCATCAGCACCAATCTGGTTTAAGGAGCCATTCGTAGTTGACGTCAGTATCCGGAGCAGGCGCCTCACCGGCCATGCGAGCTGAGAAAGCAAACACAATCACATCGTCCAGGGCCCAGCTGTACTCTGGGTGCGGCGGGTAAAACGCCAGCAGACGGGAGGCCTCTTTCCGCAGGTCCAGCAGGTAGGTGGAGTGGACCATGGGGACGGAGAAGCAGCCGCGACGCTCCTGCTTCCGGATGGGCATGTAGGCCGGCGTGCGCTTGTAGTAACCCTGCAGGACGAGAACGCTCCTCAGTTACATACGATCTCCGTCAACGTCCCCCGACTACTGACGCATGAGCATATTAAGCTGGTCAGGACCCGAATTCAGGCGGGGGACATTGACTTGAGGCGCCCGACAGTGATTTGATTGAAAAGATTGGCTGCAATAGCCAAGAGTCTCTTAAAAAGCACAAGCCATTTCGAGTGTCAGGTAAAAAATGGGAGATATTTAAGAGTAATGGATTAAAAGGCGGAAATATCTGCATATTTTACAACTAATAGACAGAAAAGCTATTTATACTGTGCAAATCACAAAGGTGATTGATTCGGTTTGGCACAGAGAAAAGACCCTGACAGTCATTGCGTGTCGCCTTCTGGCTGCAGGCCGATGAATTATACTAAAATAAAGGGGTTTTTTTTAGGAGTCGGAGAGACAGATTGTTGGATGAAGTTAGTTTATTTTGCGCTAGCGGAAAGACAATGTCCGTACGTCTATTCTGATCTGAAGGGAAACAAAGATGAACACCTAAAGGCATACCGCGAAGACGGAAATAGATCACAGACACTTGATGTATCAGATATGCGAGTTCCAAGTCATATCAACAGCGTCTGTACAAAATCTACCAAGGCAAGTTTTACATTCACACAATCTAATCATTATGCAAAAGCATTTCTTTATTGTTTCATTCTAATGAGCACACGCAGCGGTGGTATCTGGTGAAGCTCGCGCTAACAGACTGAAAAAGTAAAGCAAATTAAACATAATGAGTGTGTGGGCCGTCTCTGCAGCAGCCGCACAATCTACGGGAATTATAAACCTGCGTCGACGCTAAATATTATATCACACCGCCAACATTTGAGTCCACCTGTGAGACAAAACAAACAATTTACTTCAATTCACAAATTAATTTAGCAGTGCAGACAGCACCTGCACACAATCAGCGGATGATGAGAGGAACAAAGCCGCTCTCCCTCGCCCTCACACCCACTCGCTCAGAGTGTTTCCAAACGCACCTCCTCGTGCATGAAGAGGAATAATCAACTGGAAATGTCCCTCCGGATTACGCTTTGGTGTCGCAAGGAATTTAACCTGGTCAGTCAGGCGGGCGGCGCAGAAACGGACTCGCGATTAGCAGCCGGTGGGTTTATTTGTGCGTAATTCATCCGGGACATAAAAGAGTCGACAATTTATGAGCCGGTTTTTATGAGCAGCTCGTTGAAATTCAAGACGTTGTGTTTACAGCCGATGACACTGTAACATATAGAGTTCAGTCCTAAAAGTTGAAAAGTGACACTGCAAGGACACTTTTCATAAAATATGTATATTTTATTTCCTCTTTTTCTTCCTGCTTTCACATCAAGTACATCAAGTCGTCAAATTGATTTTTCCCTGAAAGACGGACTAGAGTGTGTCACCGTAACGACACTCCAAACACGCGAAGAAAAGCTCTGCACAAAAGATGCAAAGTGCAAGAAAATGAGACATAAACTCTCCTGTAGCATCTGTAAGTATTTATAGATCACGGAAAGCTGCGTTTAAAGCAGAGAAAGTCATTCTTCACCACGATGAAGCCCTTATTTAGTTTGTCGGGGACTGTGGGGCTCTGCAGGCTCTGTGGTCTGAAAGGGGTTTATTATCGAGGTGCATCTTAAAAAGAAAATTCAAATCCTGGTTGTAGCTTGAGGAAAATCTCATTCGCTGGTTTTCAAAGTGTGGGCTGGGCCTCCCTTGGGGGCGCCAGAGAGCTTCAGGGGGGCGCACAGCAGGGAGGATGGTGCCTTGGCCAAGGAGGAGGATTTTTTTTTTCCTTTTAATTTTGACAAGAAAGAAGTGGAGAACAAAACTAATGATCATCAAGGACAGTTTCCTGAACTTGATTTATTGTAAGAGAGATACAGATTAATTAAAATGATTAAAAATAAACATCAGTGCACATCTATGACCGTGAAACAAGACAAAGAAAAAACATCCAATTTGCAGGAGAAGAGCTCTGGTTTTTGATGACCAACAAAAGCAAAATTAGGCTGAGATGAAGCATGTGGAGAGTTGGCTGTCTGGAGGAGTAAGAAAGTGAATATATCTGACCTCATGACATATTATGTTTCATAAGATACTGCCTGATTATTTTGACTGATACACCGTAATTGTCAAGACTAAAACAAAAATACCAAAAAATATTTCAGCTTCTGTAGAATCTTTTAGAAATGTAATGAAAAATGAACTTTTCAACCATATTCTACTTTATTGAGATGCATCTATATACATAGCAAAACAGCTCATCAAACATTAATACCAAGTAATGTCAAAACAAGGCAAAATAAATTCAAATCAAACCTATTCAGTAAAATAATGTGGAAATTTCCACCTCACAGATGTTATATCAGGCACTCCACTCCTACTGACATGTGCTGAAATGTGAGGAATCAAGATTCTGAGATGCAGATTAGATGCTAAGCAGCTGAAAGGAAAATGGCCAGTACCTGTGAAGTCATGCCGCACCAGAAATTGGAGTATGCCGCTCTGGACTCCAGCATGGGAGCGACGATCGTCTTGTTCTCCCTCATCAGCTTCCACAACACATCCCGACTGGTGAGCAGGTTGTCACAGTCAGCCACCTGCAGACGCGAGAGAAGGGCACAGTGTTGTCAATCACACATAAACGTGCACATGCAAGCACACACGAAATGTCACCCGCTGCCACCGAGGGATTGATTGAGCCACAGCGGCCGGGTTTGATCATCGGAGGCTGCCGGCATAAGCAGATCCTTCACATGGCGCCTCATCCTGCAGCCTGTCATTTTAAACAAGTTCTACAGAGTGTTCTTGCATTTGGAGCAGGCTGTTCTTTAGTCTGCGGTGTTGCGAATGGAGGCTTTATGATGTCCGGAGAAGAGCTTTTCTTTTTTGATGGCAGAATCTCATTTCTATGTTTACCTCAAAGCTTTTTCTCCGAGCTGAAGAGCTGCACTCCAGTGAAAGAGAAGTGCCCTCAGACAACCTGCAACTTAATATGTGAGCCTTTGATGTTAACTTATTGCAGACACATCGGTATTAGTCTGCATGTCTGCCCATAAGTAACAAGAACTTGTGCTCAGAGGAGTGTTAGGAAAGAAAAAGCATTTCGAGGTGCCTGCATTGCACAGACTCAAAATATTACTTTTTACATCATAAAATCTCACTAAATACATATTTTTCCCTACATAAATATTTGCGATGGCTGTGCGGCGGCGTCTCACTTAAAATATGTGTAAATTGAAAATTTCCACCCTGAGGTGCTGCTAAAGGATGTTTCTATACTCCAAGACAGTTGAAAGCTTATAAGTCGAATTCACGATCATATAATCTGCAAAGTGTCGTAAAATAGGCTTTAGACTTAAAGGTTTCCAATACATGATTGAGCACTACTTTCCAAAAAGAGATCCACTGACTGGGAACATGGCTTGATCTGCTCAACCAAAACACTTTGGTGTTAATTCTCATGATAGTTGTTGAAATAACAAGTGCCTCTATTTGTTTCCATAGATTCTTCTGTTTCCTTCTATTTGCTTTTGATAGTTTCGTAGAAAACATAAGGAGTGAACACAAAAAAGGGCTTGGGACAAAGATATACCTGAGAGCATCAAGCAGATGCTGCTTGGCTGAGATCTGGTGACCACAGTCGACTCACTGTCATGTTGAAGGCCCTAATTTAAAGTGATCTGAGCCCGGCGACATGGTGTGTATGCACACTGTGGCCATGAAGGAATGACTGTGGTCGGGAACAATAGTGGGAAAAGTGCTCAGATGACTCCCACTTGGTACAAAAAGGCACAAAATGTACTGAGAAAATTCACACCATGACTCCAGCAGCAGCCTGAGTCACCGAAAACACGGCAGAACGGACCCTTTCCACCAAAATCTGACGCAGCCATTCAAATGGTGCAGCAGAAATTGAGTCTCATCAGACCAGGCGACAATTTTCCAATCGTCTGGTTTTGGTGATTGGTTTCTCTCGTCTTGGAAATGACACCGAGTGTGGTCCTCTGCTGCTGTAAACCATCTGCTTCAAGGGTGCAGGCGCTGGCTTTCAGAGATCATCTTTTGCACGAGTGCAATATAACAAGTGGTTATTTGAAGGACAGCAGCGTTCCTGTTTGTCCCTTCTTGGCATTAATGATATAAATCAACAGAGACCAACCATTCTAGAAGCAGAAGACAATTACCTTGGTGGATGATGGTTATAGAAGGAAAAAAATCTCTTTACAAATCTAAAGAAACAGTTTCTGAAATATTCAGACCAGGCCAGTGTTACAGTCACTGAACCAAGTGTTCTCACTGAAGTGTTGCGGTGCCCAGCTGAAGCCCACAGGTACTCAAAATATGGAATCGGTTTAGAAACTGTTGCATTTTTACTGATTTGACACCTTTAGATACTATAAGATAAACAGCATTATATCAGCCACATGCCTTCTGTCGGTGGTTTGCACCTTCCCCGGGGTGTCTCAGACCCATCCGATGTCAAAAGGGAATGGGCGATGTCAAATAAAACCAAAATATGACTTTCAGGAAGAGCGGCAGACCTGAGAAATTGCCTTCATTTTGAAGGCTCCTGCTCTTATATGTTTGCAAGGGTGTCTCCACCAGTGTTTGACTTCAGTGTCATTTTTTTTTCCTGTAAAGCCAGAGATTGGAGCAGGACCTCAGCTTTTCTTCAAGGAAATCTCAGAGAGAAAAAAAAAAATGTTTGGGATCCACAGAAAAAGATCACGATATTAATAACAGAGAAAATCAACTGTTGCTCTGCCTCGTGACTTGGATCTGCTCCAAAATGTAATAAGTTCCTCCGTGGCCCAGGGTACACGCTTCTACTAAGTCTAATAAGGCAGTTTTCCATAATTACTGCCAATTATAGTGTCAGCTGACAAGTTAATACTGGAGCCGTCAGTGTAATCGCACATTATTACAAATCTGCTGTAATATCCTTTCATCAATCTTCCATACCGCTTTATCCAATTTAGGGTCACAGAGGGCTGGAAGCAATCGCAGCCGACTACTGTATGTGCAAAGGAAGGTGCATCCTGGGAAGGTCGCCAATCCAAAGCGGACGCCTACAGTCCCGTTGGAGGCTCCAAGTCAGTTACGGTACTTTGAACGGCGAGGAAAAAAATGGAAGAACATGCAATTTCAAGAGAGAAAAGACAGAGAAACACAACTTTCTAAAAAATATCTAGACGTCACTCATTGTGGAGGGTGTGGCATCCGTCAGCTGGATAGGGGACATCGCCACACTTCAGCAAATACAAAAACACTTCTGTTCGTAAAACAATCGGTCTCCTTCATCTCGTGCTTCACTGATATCTTGTAATATCTGGGAGTGCAGGACAAGAGGAGAGTTATGAGGCTGGTGAGAGGGAGATAACATACCAGGAGGTAGTCGGCCCAGATCTCCCGGGCAGTGTCCAGCGCCGCCTGACGGAGCTTCATCACATGCTCATAACGCAGGTTATTCCAGTGCTTCGGCCCCAACTCATCCTCAAAGGCACTGAGACACGAGGAGAGCCATTCAGTCAAGTGCTCATCTCTCACACACACACACACACACACACACACACGCGCGCGCACACATACCTGGAGTCCTCGTCAGGTCTCCACTCCACATAGTGATAGTAATTCTGCACCTTGATGAGCCAGTCCCGGAGGATGGCCGTGGTGTTATCCGCGTTGCGATCTGTTGCTACCCTGTGGGAAACAGGAAACACAAGAGAGTGAGGAGCCTTGCAGCGCCGCCAACTACGAACGATATTAATCTCTATGTGGCTTTCGGCAAAAAGGGTGCACGGATAAAATCTTCCACTGCGGTGTGTGAAATTTGATCTCACAGCAGCAATATGTGAGGAATTCACCAATTTGACATGTGGGAATGGTATTGATCTTAATATCTGCGCTGTTGGGATGAAGCGACTCCGTTTCTTTTTTTCTTTTTTGGTTCCTCTCATAATAAAATCCTGCTTAACTAGGCCACTGACTGAACTGCACAGAAACACCGCAGCTCCCGTGGATAATTTTACTTTACTTTTGAGTGTTTTCCAGCATACATTATTGTGGCGCTCAAACTGTGTTCTCGCAGCAGGAGCCTGTTGTTTTCTCCTCTGTTTGTTCAGTTTACTGCAGCGAGCTAATCTCTGCACAAACAGTTGCTGAAAGTTTTCACTTATAAATAGAAGAGTGATGTAGGAGAATAACGCCTGATCAGTTCACGCTGGAAAGCGTGCAGGTTCAATAAATCACTGTGTCACACTGTATTAAGCTCCAAAAGGATCAATTCCACATTTTCTACTTTCTAAACAATGTTTAGGAAGTTCCAGATATATAATCAAGGGATTGATATAAAACTGAGAACTGGTTTCTAAGCTAAATAACATTAAATGATACATTGCTTACAGCTGTGGATGGAATGCAAGGCTCAAACTGTGATACATGAACATGACTGTAGACAAGTAAAATAAGGCAGCTTCGATAAGCAGTTAATACTTCAGACAAATTAATAAGCAAATATGCAAAGCTCTTTTATGTGTCCGGCTCTGGAATGGGAAAATCAGCCATTATAGACTTTACCTTGGGTTTGTGTGTTGCTGTTTGTTTTGTCCTTTTTAATATTCGGTGGACTTAAAATAAGCAAAACAAATGCTTATTGTTTGATTTCATAAATAACAATATGCTGAAAATAGAGCAATCACTGTAACGCAGTCAAGCAGATGCACTTAACCTCGTTCTGCACACTCCAGGCAGCACAAAGGGACGACGTACCATTGTTCAGGTGAAAATACTGCTTCAACCTCAGTTTTGTTATTCGTTTTTAGATTAGTATCAAAAAAACTGTATATTTTGTCCTCAAGATATGCAGCTCTCGTGCTCTATTCATTCCCTGGATGGCCACACGCTGTTTATCTGATGCAGTTTGTGGCATCTGAAAACAGGAGTGATAAGAACAGAGCGCTGAATGAAATCAAAACCTGTTCACAGCAGCTGAAACGGCCCTGGGAGGTTTTTTGCCGGAATCCTTTGAGCTGAACCGTCGCACGTCAATCATTATTATTTGCTTCATAAACAAAAATGACTAGAGCAGTTTTAAAGAAAAAGGTCAGCTGTAATTCATTTTGCAGGGATCATATTTCTTTAATTGACCAGTGTTTAAAACAGGTCAACATTTAAATTAAATACAACAACATTGCTGTTATTTTAAACTAACTTTTATCTATTCAGCTGTGACACTGGTTTTGTTGAGAGATGCTGAAGTATCTGAGGTTTTTAATTTATATTCAGTTTGTTTATGTAAAATCTGAGCTGGACTGCTGATCCGTTGAGGGTTGGGATCAGCTGCAGCCCGCGCAACACATAATCTGTAATCAACATATAATCTGGAATATCTGTATGTTGCCCCACTTTAGTTTCAGTTTATCAAATTTAGGAAAAAGGCCAATGACACCACATGTAAATGACCCCGTTGGAGCTGCATTTGGTGCATTTACAGTGATGGATGAGCACTGTCTCAGCGAAAGCAGGGTTGCGTGAGAATCCTCTGAGATGAGATGCTGCACGTTGCACATTATTGTGCGCTTCATAACACTGACAAAAATTATTGCTGCAGCCTTAAGTGAGAGGTCTAACCTTTTTTTCAGGTCAAACGCATTTGTGGAGCTATAATCTACTTATTTTACAGACATCGTGCTTGAAAAATCAATGTTTTTTTTTTACCTTTTATAAATTTGACCTTTATGCAGGTAATTGTATTGAGATATAAGTTCTCATTTTCAAGACAAACCTGTTAACATTACGCACACAAAGTACAAGGACAGATATCAAAAACTGTATGAATATGAAGTTTGCTTTTCTTTTTTTTTTTAATGACTGAAAATAAAAGCAGGAGACTTCAGACATTCTCTAGAGAGCTTTAAATCTCACACTGAAATTATTCAGAAAATCACATGGGACAGTTTCAGGTCCCCAGGTTCATGGTGCAGAATAAGAGGAAGATATTTTTACGGGTCATGTACAAACTCAGGGAACAAAGAGAGATGCATTGGTTATGAACCGGTATGTTTAACCGACATGTAGGAGGATAAATGTGGAGGTGACTTGCTAAGAATGGATTTATAAAGTTATACCGATGTGAGAGTCTGTATAATGCATGAACAGGATACAGAATTCATTCATTAAATGCCAAGTAGGTGGCTGCAACAAGTCATTTCTTGAGATAAAAGAAATTTACAGCTTATTTGTGAGGAAGAATCATAATCAGAGTCTCAGCATCTCCAAAATACGATCAACATGAGCTTTAAATTTCATTTTCTCATCAGTCGTAATTCTCAGCTATTTGGAGTCGCACAAGCGCTCGATGGAGGTCTCTTCTGAGGTCATGAGACAAGCTTTTTTTTTGTTGGAGAACATCCATCCGTCCATTTATCCATTTTCTACCGCTCATCCGGGACCGGGTCGCAGGGGCAGCAGTCTAAGCAGAGATGCCCAGACTTCCCCGTCCCTAGACACTTCCTCCGGCTCCTCCGGGAGGATCCCGAGGCGTTACCAGGCCAGCCAAGAGACATAACCTTTCTGCCATGTCCTGGGTCTTCCCCGGGGTCTCCTCCCGGTGGGACATGCCCAGAACACCTCGACAGGGAGGCGTCCAGAAGGCATCCTAAACAGATGCCCGAGCCAGGCAACTCATTTTGGTTGCTGATCTGAGATCTTGTCACTTCTGTCATGACCATAGATGAGGGTGGGAACGTAGACTGACCAGTAAATCGAGAGCTTCGCCTTTCGGCTCCTTCTTCACCACGATGGACCAATACAATGATTGCATCACTGCAGACGCTGCACCAATCTGCCTGTCAATCTGACATCCTTCCTCCACTCAAGAACAAGACCCCAAGATACTTAAACTCCTCCATTTGGGCCACAGTCTCTCCTCCGACCTGAAGAGGGCAGAACGCCTTCTTCCGGTCGAGGACCATGGCCTCGGATTCGGAAGTGCTGATCCTCATCCCTGTTGCTTCACATTCGGCGGCAAAAGGCCCCATTGCATGCTGTAGGTCCAGGTTTGATGAAGCCAACAGGACAACATCATCTGCAAAAAGCAGAGAACCAGACCCCTTCTGGCTCCTGGCTCACCTAGAAGTTCTGTCCATAAAAATTACGAACAGAACCGGTGACAGAGGGCAGCTCTGCCGGAGTCCAACATGTGCCGGGAACAGGTCCGACTTACCGCCGGCAATACGGACCACACTCCAAATTCCGTTACACAGAGACCAGACGATCAAAGATTCCTTGGACTCCATACTCCTGAAGCACCCCCACAATATACTACGAGGGACGTGGTCGAACACCTTCTCCAGATCCAATGTCGGAGAACAACATAGCCTGTCTCTGGTCGGCATTCAAAACAAGTCTGACCTCTTCTAGCTGTGACTGGATGAATGTAACTGCTCAAAAACCAGAGCACAACACGACACAACACAACAGTGTCATTGGCATTGGTAATGAAATACAAGATTTTCACAGGTGCAGCTTTAAGAGCCTGATAAACACATTATTCACTGACACAAATGTTAGATTCATAAACCCAGCTCGACTTGTTGGGGTCTTGCTGGCTCCAGGCCGAGCTGCAGATTGCTACCATCAGGTGCGGGCAGAAAAGAACAAAGACAGACAAGAGGGGCTGCGGAGGGGAGGGACGGCATTCATCTGCTGTCTGCGTTATCATAACAAATCTCTGTGTGCTGGGGAGGGGCAGCGGTGCAGACCGAGCCAGAGAGAGCGAAGGAATGTATAACTATGACAGAAATGGATTCACTTCCAGCCCTGTCATGTAGTGAGTGACAGTCAGCGTGCCGCTGGTGTTAGTTTCCCATCTGTGCGAGGCGTTTCAACACGGCAGCGCCGTCCCTGCACCTACATGCGATCGGCTCGCCTATCCGTCTTCTTCCTCCTCCTCCTCACTCTCCCTTTCAGCATCTGTCTACCTGCTCCTTCCCTGTTAGAAATATCTGACTGCTCTGAAGTTTAGAATTGCCACAGGTACTGAATTAAAAAGGGTTTATGGAGAGTAAATATTTCAGATAGCAGAGCTGAATATGAGAGAGCCGACAAAGAGGCAGGGGGAGAAAAATGATTTATGGTTTGATAACACTGATTCTGCATGCCCCAGCAGAGAACACACACACACACTCATCATTAGGCTTCCACGTGCGTGTGTGTGTGTGTTGCCGCTTGCCAAGTATTTCATCTTAACCTGTCAGGCTGATAACTGCAGGCATCGACAGGTGGCCGGCGAGCAGTTCAGTTTGTCTTTCACGCCGCATTTCAAAACTTTCTATATCAGTTTTCTCACTGCGGGATGAGATGTGTTGGGTGTCAAAGAGAGGATGCAGACAACTGGCTGCCGCATGGGCATGATTACAGCGCAGCTCACATTCCTGGCTGGGATGCAAGAAAAAGAGAAGTCCAACATCCAAGCTGCTTTTTACACAAAAAAGACCAAAATTCTCAGTTGCAAAGAGTTCAATTTGATGCTTTGATTAGAAGGCTCCCAAAACAAACAGCCTCCATTGAGGAAAACCAGAGTTATAGGAACGTCAATGGAAAGAAAAATCTGATAATTAGGACATTTTTTCAGATCAAGAAAAACTTTATGCAGTTTAGATTTCTGGTTGTTTTAAATGTTGTAGAAAAAAATCTTAATACGAGTATTCTTCAAATGAAGAAATCTGTGAGAAATGAGAAACCAATGTTGGCTTTTTGTGATTTATTTGAGATTCTCTCTGTCTCTCTCTCTCTTTCCAGAGCAGGAGTACAGTCAGTCAGTGTCTCGAAGGACTGATCTCTGAGTCTCCCCGAGGGATTCACAGACTAGAGACTTACACAGACAGCTGATAACCCAGACCACTGCCTGAGCTTTGAGCAAACAAAAACAATTATACCGCAGACATCTGTGAAAGCACCATGTGAAGCATTGTTCTTCTCAGATTACAATGTAAGGCGAAAAACAGGACTAGGAAAACAATATTTTTTTTCCTTCACAAAAAGGACTGCTTTTTCAGACTAAATAAAAAAGAATCTATGCTAAATAGTGGTTTCAAAGCTTTTCCCTGTTATTCGTTTCTGCTCATTCCCTGATTGAGTGCGCTGCCACTGAAAGATGCTTGACCTCCACTGGAAGCAGTTTGGAGTCCAGTGTTTTGCTCGAGGACATTTCAACACATGGAGATGGCAAGATGGGAGATCGAACT
Source organism: Salarias fasciatus (assembly GCF_902148845.1). NCBI lineage: Eukaryota > Metazoa > Chordata > Actinopteri > Blenniiformes > Blenniidae > Salarias > Salarias fasciatus. Next base: position 29,523,595 of record NC_043750.1, on the reverse strand, counting down.
GCCAATCTCGGGACCGACGGCCCACTTTTCCAACTGAGAGCTACGAAATTCAAGGCCGAAAAAGGGAAATGAACATGACAAAATGTGTCTCAGCACAAAGTAGAACAGCTGAGACGGTCGCAGACAACACATAAAGGAGTGGCACACAAAAGCTATTATCAGTGATATAATGTGGAAAAACATCACAAAGCCCAGCATTCAACCAAAAATAATAAGCAAGGAAAAAGAAATGTGACATGAGAGTGGGGGCTCGTCTTCCTACACCTTGAGTACCTCTGCCACTACAAACGACTAATTCATAAGAATGAATGAATAATTGTTCACATTGAAATTAATGCTGTCACATGTTTGATTTTTTTATGTAATCACTTTCCTTTAAAGGACCACTGGGTTGCCAAAAAAAATCATAATCCAGCCTGTCAGGTGTGAATACTGATGAAAAGATTAGCCCAATCTTCAAAAACAGATCTCCTGGCAGAGGAACAAAATAAAGAGAGGAAGTGAGTGGCGCTGGAGACACGCGGGCTGGGGGCTGGGTGACAAGAAAACAGCCCGAGGTAAAGAAAGGTAAGTCCTGCGGAGGTGTTCAGTAGACAGCTTCACAGGCTGCCTTTTGTGCCTGGATTGAACACGATTTTGACACTCGGGTGCCGATTTTAAAATATATTTCCACGTCAGTTTTCTTTCCCCTGCGGAGCTTTGGAAAAAAAAAAAAAAAAAAAAAAACGGGGATGTGGAAGGAGGAGAGGGAGGGGGAAGAAGATGGGAGGGGTGGGGCAGGGGGAGAACGCGGAGGGGCAACGAGGCAGAGGATCTGTGAGTGAATGGAACTTTTCATGAGTCCGGATGGAGGAGGCTGCTCTGTCCGCCCTCGGTGCGCACCGCGCGCCACGAAGCGCGCTCCGTGACGGCGGCGCCGCGCGCGCGGAGCCACGCTGCTCCAACTTCCACTCATTCGATTTGTTAACAGCGCGGATAAAAGCACTCATGCGTCCCCCCACACACACACACATCTTGATAACACAGCGGCCCCGCCTGGCCAGCACTCACAAGCAAACAGCTCCCCTCTACCCGCTTCTCGACGTGTCTCCGCTGCGCCTCCAGGAGCTGACAGAGGATGGCTGCTTCTCTCTTTTTCACTCTCAGCTAATTCATAAGTATTTACAAAACTTTTGACGACAGTGTGAGATTCTGTGGTATTTCGGGTATATTGTGTTTCTTTCCCTGGTTATCATTTCCAGCGGTGACACTCACCAGAGCGCAATGCGGTCCTTCGGGTAGTTGAGGCGCTCGATGGCTCCGAGGAACAGCGGCAGGGAGTGCGCCGAGTTGCGGCAGACCAGCGAGATGACGACCCGGGGAGCGAGGAGCGGAGACTCGGGGCTCCAGCGCTCCTCGGGGAAATACCCCCGGCTCTGGCCCAGCAGGAGAACGGACAGCAGGGCGGGCAGCAGCGAGGTGACCCGGGGCATGGCAGGGGGGAGAGAAACTCGGAGGTGACGCGGCGGAGGAGAGACGGTGAGACGGAGGATGTGAGGAGCCGAGGGTCCCGCTGTTGTGTTACGCCGACCGGGTGTACATGGCGGAGGAGCTTTCCGGAATTAAAGGGCAGGTTCTGCAGCGCTTTCGGGGGAACTCGGTGTTCTCGGCACGCCGCGGTTCGCCGGCCTCCGCGCGCCTCGGTAACATGGACGGAACGAGCAGCACTCAGCGCAGCGAGAGTTCAGCCTGTCAATACCCCAGCTCGGTCCAGATCTGCCCCTGTGGCCTGTCCCCGGCGGCCTGCTGGGCTCCGGTCTGCGGTGCGCAGACCTCCCCTTTAAGAGCAGATCCAGCTGTAGTGTATAGGAAGCAGATGGAAAGCTTTGGGCGTGTCGGTGTGCTGGAGCCGCTGCAGGCCTGTCACACATCTGGAGCGCATCCATGCTGCATTTACAAACCCAACTAAGCTCATCATACTTTATTCATCCCCCTGGGGAAATTCCTTTATGTCTCCCACCGACCAGTCCTATCTCCTGGACACGGAGGTGCATTATTGCCTGTAAGGTCAAAAACACTAAACCAACGAGTTCTCCCAAGATTTTACCACAACTGCTTCAGTTCAGTCAGAACTGAGACACAATCAGTGCATTTATTATCATCCATATATATTCATAGCCGCAGTATTTGAAGAAAATCATTTTAAATAGAGCTGAAAACTTAAATAGACGTTATCAAAACACAAATTCTAGTACTGTAAGTGATGTAGATGTATAAGACAAATTGCACTTTTTAAATTACAATAATTCTAAAAAGAAGCCATGGGCATAACAGGTACAACATCTGCTGGGCTTCATCTAATGACTTTCCTGACTTTTGTTCTGTAAAGTCTAAATTAATGTATACATTTTCTGCTTATTTTACCAAAAGTGTGGCTATATAGACTACAAGGAAAGTATATCTTCCATTCCCATCAACAAAACATACCCAAATGACCACTCTTCATTGATGGAAATATGAATGAAATAACATGAGAAATGTACACTGGACAGTGAGCTGAACCAACACTTCACTTCCACTGCATGCAAAGAGCTCCATTAGTCTCCATTAGTCTATTGTCCAAATAGCTTTATTTGATAAAACATTTAAAGGGAAGAAAAGAGGAAACTTTGAAATGTTGGAACTAACTTATATTAGTTTTTTATTAGTTATCAGAGATGACGGTGTTGAAACTAAACATTTTAGCAGCTCATAGAGTCTGACCTCTAACTGGTTTGATTGTGATTGGAGTTCTTTCTGTGTGTTTTCTGCAGGTATTTCTGTTTCCTCTCATAGTCTAAAAACAAGTATTTGAGGTTAACTGGTCACTATAAATGGCCTCTCGGTATGAATGTGAGTGTGTAATTGTCCGTCTCTGTGATGGACAGGTGATCTGGCCGGGCTGTATTCTGCCTTCGTCCGTAATTTTTTCCTTTTAAGCTTTCAGTTTTAAGCTCTCTTCGTTTGAATTCTTTGATGTTTTTTTTTTTTCTGTAGATGTTATAACTTGTATTGTAGTGACCTTCAAAAGCCCAGAATTCATGGCTGAGTGAAAAGCATGTTTTTTTTTTATCGGTTTTTTGAGACGAGCAAAGGGTCCTCGCGGTCAGACACGATGCTTCATGTGGCCGTTTCACATGCAGGCCCTTCAGAGGGTTGGCTGGACGTCACTCTGGCAGTCACCGGGAGGCTGCAGCCTGTTGTTTTCTGGTTCAGAGGCAGCACAGCTCGAGCTGCTGGGGTTTTATTTATTTTTTTCTTTGCAATTGAAAGCAGTAGGCTCAAAGTGCTCTGGCAGCGCTGTGTGCTATGGGAGTATCTCATCACGGCAAAGGAAAATAAAACACTGCAGTGTAGCATGTGAATGAAACAACCAAACTGGACCTGAAGGGCAACAGATTCAAAGGCTTGGCTGAATGCATTGTGCTGAAATTTTATCAGTGGCATATCCTGAAGTTTATTCCAGCCGGTAGCAGGTCAGTGTGCCTGCAAGGGATACACGTTAGAGATGGTGAAAATTTGACCACGGCACTGCACTGTTATAAAATATCCCTTAAAATGAACAGACACGAAAACTTTCCTATATTAAGACCTTAATGCACGGACCTTCTTACACCTAATGGTGACACTGCTGTCCACTGGGTCTTCGTCAGGATTAGATTCGGCTCTCAGGTGCTGCATAAAATGAACATGTGCAGACAGAGGCAGGGATACCCAGAAGGCTTTGCAGTGCATCCAGTGCACCGGCATTTTAACAAACTCTCAGGATAAGAAATGTTGTTTTTTCCACATATCCTTTGTGGCCTGTCCTTTCACCCTACACAAAACCGCTGAGCCTGAGAGCAATAAGTGGAGAAACATGGATGCCTTGAGACTACTTTCCAAAACACCTCTGCACATACAGCAAACACCTGAGAAATAGCGGGAGGATTATAAATAATGATGTGTAATGCTTTATTTTTGTTTTTTTGTTTTTTTAACCTAATGGTTGCACGGGCATGTTTGCTGCGCTGCCTTGTGGAGAGCACTCTGAGAACCGAGTACCAAAGGTCTCCAGGGTGCACGCAGGACTAAAGTGTCCTGGAGCCATGCAAAACCTCCAACCTGAGCCCCACTGAGCAGGCACCACCAGACCCTGGCATCAGCTGTTCTGAAGCCTCTCTAGGAAGGTAAGAAAAATATTTTACGTGCTGCAAACATTCATTCGCTCGTCATTTACGAGCCATAAGCACCTACTTGTATTCCTTTGGCGTAGATGCTCAGATTTCACATATTCTTTCACGGTTTCATTAAAAATTCTGAAAGATATCTAGAAGTTTTCCCACACTTACTTCAAACACATTGAATGAATCTTATATGAACTCCCATCAAAATACTTTACACCTCTTGACATGCAGCACTTCACATTCCAGCCCGTAATTATACAACTGTATAGCTGCCAGTCAAACAATGAAGAAATGGAAACTCTGGAAATCCCATTCCTGTCACCTGAGGGAACTTCTGATCAAAGATTCTCCTTCAGTAGCTGTTTCATGCAAGAGGACCACAATATTCTTCTGAAGGGTTTAAGTCTTCCACATAAATCTTCAACACATATTTAAGCCATTAATATTAAAAGCAGAATGTGTTTTATCAGATAACAATTGATACACGCCCACATTTTTCCCCCCAAATGTCTTTGTGCATTTATTTGATTTGTGTTGTTCTTTTACGTCTCCTCTCACAACTTGAGCGGGAGAGAAAATCCACCAAACTCAGCGCAGAGCACTGGAAAATCAATGAAGAGCCACTTGTGGGGTGAGAAGGAGACACATTTCATGTTAAATGAAACGAAAACACTCATACAGGGCAGATAAATCCCTTCACATCGGCTGTAACAAGGACTACAAGCCTTCATGGTAACCGCTAACGGACCTCAGAAGTCATGGAGAGGTTGTGAGTCAGGGCAGGAGTTAAAGCTGAACCTGATGAGCTGATTGCTCCAGCGAGGGTCCGGATCCTGGAGGGTCTGCACGAGAAGGACAGCAGCAGTTTTCTTTGTCAGAAAGAAGAACTTCAATTTGATTTAAAGTTTTGTTTTAGGTTTTATCTTCTTATGAAAAGACTCAATGCAGTGAACATAAAGCCTGTAGCTGTTGTAATTTCCTGCACCCACAACTACTGAAAGTCCTCAAATAGTGCGAAAATACTGAAAGAAATCCGATAAGAGACGGACACATGTAAACCAGGACTCTTCCATTGTTGCATTTGCTAAGTGCATCTAAATGCCTCTTATCTGATTTTCGCAGTAATGTGATTACGCCATTTAAGGGGAAGATAACACCGTTTCCATTCGAAATCTCCAGCCTTCAAAGAAGAAGCACCTTTGATTTGTCTGAGCGATGTTTTCTTGAAGCAGAGCGGAGTCCTGCGGAGATCAATTTCTCCACATCAGAACGATAAGGTGACGATTTGTCCCTCAGAAGACGTGCGCGGGCTTTTATCAAACACTTTGCTGTCACGTAGCCTTCAGATGGAAGCTGACGGAGAAATGTAAATAGCAGTGATTAACTGAAAACCATGTAGGATGCATTCGCCCGTCGGTTCCACTAAACAAAGTGTATGTGTTTGTTTTTTACTCACTCCAGTCCAATTTTCTCTCCGCCTGCTGCAGAGTACTGTAATCTTGGGGAACGCTTCTTCCTTGAGGTTTTGATATAAATTCTTTCAACGCCGCGCAGACTAAATTCTTTATGGCTAAAAAGAAAGCAACAGGAGGAAAGGAAGAGGATGTATAAAAGGAGTAATAAATCAAAAGCACCAGAAAGTGACATACATTAACACATGCGTACACCTTAAAGACACTCATCATGGAGACTTGCAAACACATTTGGATGTATTTTATGACTTCTTGTTGTGTTTGCGAGCTTTTTTTGTCTTGAGCTTGATGCAACATGGTTTTTACCTCCTTCATTCCTTTTGATCATAAAGGATTTTATTGATTACCTGAATTTGAAACATGAGTTTTGCCTTGCTACACAGTGGATGTAGTGGCTAAAGAATGATAATATAAGTGAGGAACGGATGTTGAGATGATTATATTTTGAGTAATGACAGCTCATCCTCCCTCCGTTGACTCATTTGATGTAGTTCAGGTTATTTATTCTGAGCCTCTTTGTGGAAGACACACTGTCCAAGAAGGCCCTGGATCACTGCGGATCTTTCCAACACGGTGCTGACGGGAAGCAGACAATGCATAATCAAGGGAATAAATAGGAAAAGAACATTTTGAAAAAGTACTGTGGAAAATGTGCCTGGCGCATGATTGAAAGCAGCGACACGAGCACTGTACCTGCGCTCTGACGCTGTGTTGCAGCTCGCAGTGTGTTGGCCCATCTTGTCTGTCTTTGATGAGATGTGGAGGACAGATACACGGGGGGAGCTGCGAGGGCGCGGTACGCTGACAGGAAATGCTGCAGGGCAGTCCCAGCATGCCAGTTTACCACCTGGTTTTCTTGGATGCATGCGTGCACACAGAGCAGAGTCGTGCACATAAAACCCGAGTTCGAATGTAATGGAACAATAGCTTCCATTTACACCTTCCCGCTGCAGACAATAAGGAGCCGCCGTGACCTAAAAACAAGCCTGTGTTATGTCGGCACATGTCAGCCGCTCACTCGCGATGCATTTAGCATGGAGGCGCAGACATTATAGCCAGGCGGTCTTAAACTCACAACCGGCTTCAGCCAACCAGTTGTGTTCACAGTCCGTCTCATTCCCTTTGCACACACTAAATAAACACAGGAATGCCGTATTAGGCTGCTGAAGCAGAAGCAGGTGCAGATGGCGCCGGGATTCTGGCATCACGTCCGTTCACCAAGAGTTTCAAGTGGTCTGTAGGTGGTGAGCTTTAGGGAAGCCTTCCAAATTCAATGACAAAGTCCCTCCAACTCAATCCGGCAGGTGTAGCGCCGTCCTGAGTCAGAAGGTCTGTTAGTCTGAATAAAAATGAACTTCTTTTGGCACCACTCCCACACGTTTACTGCTCATATTCTGAGACTGTGGTTCCAGTGCTGGGGTGTGAAAACCAGCAGGTCCAGTCCAGCTCATGAACTCATCTTGAAAAGTGTAAAAAAGAAAGAAAAAAAACACTGACATTTCTTGCGTACACAATTTTATGCAAACAATTCTCCCAATGAGTGGAGATTGCATTGTTCTGTATGTAGTGATATCAGCACTGGAAGCTAACTGCAGTGTCTAAACTAAGACTCAAAAGAGAATGTGAGGATGGTTTGATCAGTTTTATGCAAATTATTGAGTATTAGCTCTTGGTTATCGTAGCTGATTGCACCCTATAGCAGGCTGAGAATGTCTCTTTGGAATTTGCATGTTCCCCCTGTGGATGTGAGTTTTTTTTTCTCCAAGTACAACAGTTTTCTCTCAAAGTCACAAAACATGAAATCGTCTCCAGGATCCCTTAACCCTGACCGGGGCAGCAGAAGATGGATGAATGCAACATAGAAAGGTAATGTGTGTTACTTTGAATGTCCTCTCTGTGTTAGGATGTCTTGGATTTGTCACAGATTAGCACTGTGGTTCAGTCTGATCATCAAGTTGGTCTGAAGTTATATTATATAGTTGGAAATCTACATAAACATATATGTGCATTTGAGATTTGTTTATGAAAGATGATTCCAAGAAAAAGCTAAGTGCTGAGTGTGAGGATGGAGGACCCAAAGCAGATAAAGTTGAAAGCTCAAATCAAGGGAGCCTTTTAATTAAATATAAACTGCAAAAAATCAAAAACTTCGAAACATTCATTCATTCATTCATTCATTCATTCATTCATTTTCCGCCGCTTTATCCCTTTCGGGGTCGCGGGTGGCTGGAGCCGATCCCAGCTGCTGTGGGCGAAGGCGGGGTACACCCTGGACAGTTCGCCAGTGTGTCGCAGGGCCTTCGAAACAAAAAGAAACAAACCTAATGTCCAAATGGAGACAAAATCAACACAATGAGACAAAGGTCACGAGGGTCAAGAGCATTCAGAGGAGAGTGTGTACGATACAGGAAAGAAAGGATGCTCAGAGGTTTTAGATTGGAATCTTTGGCTGTTTTTATTGATTTGGGGTTTCTTAACATGCAACTGAAACAAAATCTTTAAATATGAAACACTGGAAGATCATCACTCAAGTAAAAACTGCTTCCTACAGCCTGAGACGAGGCCTGTGTGGTGTGAGAATGTCAGTTTAGACCTGGCAGCCCTCAGACAGCTGCCGTCAGGTCTTATTAGAGTACGCTAACATTTATTTAGGACTGCAAATACATCAGAAGTACTGTGGAGCAAGGCAGTGGCGCTAACGGCGTGTCGGAGATGGCAGCTTCACAGCTGTTTTCATGTCAGACACAAGCGATGATAAATAAGCTCGTGAAAACTTCAACAATGGCTGCAGAGTCATTACACTGATTATAAGTTGGTTGCTTGTCACTGAAGTAGTGAAGTAAGAGAACTTCAATAAATAATATTGTGTTCGTGCCAACACAGTAAGTCAGACTTTTTGTCAGTAAGATCAAATACAAAAGCTCTTTGATAAACGATACTATAATCATAAGATGATATAAATGAGAGGTTGGCGGCCTTTATGACATGGAGCGTCACGCCACTCTGATGTAATCACCTGCAGTACATCACGAAGCTTAAAGAAAACATGATCATATTTCAAATTTTATTTTACATCTAATCCTACATGGAACTTTTCTCAGTGGATGTAATAAAGCTCCTTCCAGTTCCCGACACGCTGATCGTACCGATGAACCAGACGACAAACAGACACCAACCTTGCTGTCTGCTTCCAGGACGGAGGTCCTCAGACGATTAAAATAATCACCACTTGATGAAATTACAACATGTTTTCACAAAGTTTCATCCGTGACAAATGGCTGCGGTGGAAAGTTCCTGCCAAAATCCACAAATGCAAATGAGATCCTTTAAATCCGTGCACGTGGATCTCATTTGTGCTCGTGGCTTTTGGCAGGGATTCGCCACGATGACGAATGATTTTAAACAATATGCATACTGAGTGGGTCCGTGCCAGCCGGCGTGCCAATAATTATGCTCGTGCGTGCCAACTGTGGCACCTGTGCCTGATGTTGCAGACCGCTGGTGTAAACATCACTGCCATCCATCGAGAATAATCCCACACAAATAGTTAATTCTGAGTAGCCATCCCGTCAGAAATGTGATCTGTGGTTCATGTTCATTTCTCTTTCATTCTGTTTATGTTTTCCTTTAACTCAGCCGCCTTCACTTGTTTATCTCCGTCCGCTGTCCTTGCCCCGCTCGAGCTCCATGCCCTGATGTTTGTGCTCACCTCTTTCACTTTCTTTCCTTTTCTTGCACATCTTTTCACTGTGGTCAACTCAATTCAAGAGATTTATTGTATTGACGGTGAAAACCTTGGACAACAGAAAAACTGCCTGCCTTTTTCTCCTGTTTACTTACAGCAAAGTTAAGCTCAGAAGAAGAACAGACACCGTATTGAAAAAGCTGAGGCTGTTCATGAATACACACTGGGCAATCCAAATACTGAAGATCTGGAATGTTTGACCTTGAAATTTGTAAACTTTGAAAGTTGCAACAAGTACCTCCAGAAATTAATTTTCTTTTTTTTGTGTGTGTGTTGAAAAACAGACCAGACTGAGCGCCGTACTGTCATTAATAAGTTTGTGACTGAATTAATGCTCACATTACATCTTGTATCATATGCACCACATAGATCTTCTGAGTTTTGACTGAAATCGTTGTTGTGGGGATTAAATACAGACGTTCCTAGAGTCTCAGCAGCTTGGAGTCGGTCCACAAAGCCTATTTTCTGAGAACAGTGTGACTAATGTGACGAATCAGCTGTTGTAATTGAGTAACTGATGACAGAGATGTACAGCTGAGATGCAGACGTGTGTGCAGCGTCTACAGTAGCAGAACTGTGAATTTTCACAGTTCTCGAAACTGATTGAGTCTGAAGAGATCGCGGCAACACTCAGCTGTCAGGATCATTAGATCTGATGGCCAGCAGACGCACAAAGAGACGAGCCGAGAACAAAGAAGTTGAGTAAGAGATTCTGTACAGACACCATGTAAAGATGCATGAAAAAAAAAAAAGAAACAGCTGCAGAGACACTTTCTGTAATAGCGGTGTGTTTCATGGTGTCCCAGAGAGTAATCAGTCCCTGTGGATCAGTCTGCATGAATTACTAAAAGCAATATTGATTTTTTTTTTCTTCAAAAGAATTGCATTTTCTTGACATTCAAAGTGTTTTTTTTTAATTGAAACACAAATGACAGTCAAACACAATCCTTTATGAACTTGGATGTTGTAATTAATAAACCATACCATATATAATAACCACCTTGGGATCTTTCACACCTGAACATCTGAACAAAACCTTCCAGATGTTGGTGAAGGGTCTTTTACTTTTACCAAAGCTGCAACTATTTTCTCTCGCTGTCATCTTCCACATTGATGTTCTTCTCTCTGGCTTCAGCAGACCTGTCACATTCAATAATATATTCATGACATGTTTAGAAAGTTTAGAAAACAAAATGCTCATAATCTGTTTGCGCAGCCATTTTTCACCCTCCAAATATGATGTTTGTGAGTCACTCGATAATGAAGAGCCTCCACTGAAAACTCCTGAATATAAATAATGCAGAACGTTTTAATTTGCATTGGTTTGCGGTCATTCAGCTCTCCAAAACTTCAGCAAAATGTCTGTTATCGACCTCCTGGAAGGAAGCCAACAGAAAAGATCTGAATTTGACAAGTTGGAAACGGATTTTTTTTCAGGCTGAAATCACAGCCTGAGAGCAGATAACAATGAAAGAGTTCCCTCAAAGCTTTGCACTGAGCATAATCTATAAATATTAATAAAGTAATATTGCAGTGATCTCACTGTAATGCTGAGTTATTATCGTTATCAGGGTGTGAAGGGCAGGGTACGCAGTCAATAGATGCAGCAATGCATAAACATAATAAACAGACAACCACAGTCAAACCTATGGGCAGTTTCATCAAACACTTGGTTTTGGACCATCATGCACCCATGGGACTAACATGTCAACTCCATGAAAACCCCCTGAGTAGACTCAAACTGGAGATACTCTTATTCTGCTGCACCTCTCTGTAACCTGTTACATCATCCGTAAAGCTTATTTAAGTTGGACACATCAAAGGCTGACAGTAAATCTATTAAAAGTAACAAGCACAGGCCTGTAAATCTGTCAGAAAGGAGCCGTGCGACCACACCAATCATCTGATTCCCTTTAGATAATGATTCATGGAAATATGATGAACCTAATGACAGTGATCTGTTCTATATGTGTTCAGGATGTGGAGCAGCTCGCGCCGTGACGAGCACCCGATCCATTCCACATGCATATGGCCTGGCACACACCGCACGGTACACGCAGGGCTGTGTGTCAAACTTTATGACCAACAGCGCTTGATTCTGCCAGAATAAACAATTTAAAACTTGCTCCTACACATGTTAAGTGAAAAACTGAAACACCCTAAAGTGTTACTGCACGTCACAAAAATGCACAGAGCGCCATCAAGGCTTAATTGCTTCAGCCCAGCCTCGCTTCGATGGGGGAAAATAGGCAAGGCCGTAAAAATGACAAGCCAAGGCACAGGAATGAATTTGGCCCTGGGTGAAGAGAGAAAAACATAAATCACAGGGTCATGAAAGTGGAATAGACAGTGATGCATGGCTACATCTGGTGGGGTCGTGTTGGTTAAATTCCAAATCTGAGATGAAGATTGTAAGCAGATCTACTTATATGTAACTTCAGTTGCTGTCAGGCTGTGTGCAGACATAAGCAACCCTCATTTCCCGACGGATGTATGTTGAATGCAACAGTAAACCTGCAATATGTGGACATAGCGTACTTCTCTTTAGCCACGGTCTCCAGTTCCCACTCGCCATCTGTTTCATTCAAATCCGCTGCTCCAGTCTGACCCAGACCGAAGCGGACTTCATATTGTGCAGGCTTCGACCATGAGCTCCCAAACCTGTCTCCGAGAACTCCCTCCTCTGTCCGAGGCAAAAGGCCTCTTTCTGCCTCCACCGCCGCTTGACCCCTCGGAGCCGTGCGAGGAGCACGGAGAGAGTCTGTCCATGTTCTGTCTGGACGACCTGGAGCCGCTGTGCACACAGTGTGCCGCAGAAAGCCACGCGGGACACAGAGTTTATCTCTTAACCGAGGCTGCCGTCGACTGCAAGGTAGGAGGCAAACATTCCAGACTGCAAACTGAACCGCACTGTATCTGCAATGAAGACAAATCTTTATCAGCCTCAACAGTGATGGTGAAATGCCTGATGATTTGTAACCCGAAAACAAACGAACAACAAATGAAAAGCAGTGATCAACATACTTTTCACTCAGACTGTCTGCATAGTGTATCAGTGGTTAGCACTGTCAGCTGATCGGGAGGTGGACCATGGTTTGAGTCTGGGCTTTGGAGCCTTTCAGTCCAGAGGTTTGCATGTTCTCTCTGTGCGTGCATGTCTGATGTGCAGGTTAATAACAAAACATCATTGCTTTCAAAACCACCTAGATCTGCTTTCATAGTGATTCTCATCTGTAAATATCAATAATTTAATTGTAATTTTTTGATTTTTTTTTTTGATAATTGTATGTTTTCATCAAAGTTGAATGTTATTGTGATTTTTATTAGAAGTATGGTTTTTGATTTGCAAAAGTACAGCTTCCTCATGTAACTAGCAATGACAATATGGCTGGGAAAATGGCCCACACATGAGGGCGCTCAAGAACACTGTTTGCATTTGTGGCATTTTTTTACTTTGACCGTAGACATAGCTGTACCCTCAGATAAGGCTTTTTATGGAACGCGTTGGTACTGGATCATAAAGGAGATCACCGCTCTGGGTACTCTGGTTTCATCCTACAGGCTAAGTATATTTAACTGGTGACCCAAATTCTCCTGTATGTGTGATTGTGAGTGTGTGTCTGTGTGTTTGTCCTGTGAGGGACTGCAGACCTGTCCAGGATGCACCATAAATCATGCTTTATACCCAGAAATTATCAGTAATTACCAGGCTTTCCACATGAGACGGTCAAATTGAACTCGGGGAAACGATGAGGAGTTTACATGATATGAACTTTGTGCAGACCTGTGTGAAAACTGAGCTTTGATTCTGATCTTGGTGCCTTTCTGTAATCCAAACACGTGCGTGCTGAATTAACTGGAGACTGTAAATCGCCTGTCGACCGCTCTTGTATGGGCCTGTCTGCTGTGCTTTTTGCCCACTGTCACATGATTTTAGCCTCCTGCAAAGCAAAAGTTGGGGAAAAGCCAACTCGGTGGATGGACCCACTTTGTCAATATTTGAACTGAAGTTTGCTTCAGATGTTGCGTTTACTTCCTTGTTTTTCAATTTTAATCTTTTAAATTTGCATCCAGTCAAAGCAAACAAAGCTCTCCATTTAACACCTGTCGCATTTCCTCCGGAGTCATAAGCAGTTCAAACAAAATCATTCTGCTTTCCTGAGATGTCTCATTTGAATATGTTTAAAGGCCCCCACACTAAAACCATTCACTATTTTCCAAGAACATGAATTACTGAGGACGAATTAACATATTTTTGTGAAGAAGAATATGTTTTTCAGATTTATCTCACAACTTTTTTGACAGAATCACAAAAATCAAATGGCATGAAGTGGAATACTTCGAGTTTTCTCTTTGAAAGCGAGAAAGCAGCATCCTGGAGCATCGGATAGCGAGCAGCTGGCAGAAATTTACTGTTTCCTCAAGGACACTTCACCAGGGTACATAATTGCCAACAAGAGACTTGGAACGCTGGTATTCTAGTTACAGTCGCTCTGATCCCACAAAGCTAAACCAAACACAAACACAAAGACATCAAATAACAGCAGAGCTCTCAATAGCGCAGAGCCTTACAAGATCTGAACCCTATTTTTTTTTTTACCAGGATTAAGGAGGCCCGCTCAATACTTTTTCATTTTGAGGCTTCCTGCAGCCACAGCAAGCGGATATTTAAACAAGGAAGCAGTCAAACGTTTTTTTTTTTTGTTTTTTTTTTACCCACTGTAAATATTAATTTTCCTTCTCAAACAGATGCCGCCTTGTGTTCATCCAAATTTAGTCAATTCACACCAAAGTTAGAGCGAGTGTAAAAGTGGCAATGTGGCATCAGGCTGAAATCTAAGCTGGTAATAACTGTTTCTATCATTGTGCCATATGAGAACGTTTGTGCTTCGTGCAACATAACATTTAAGTTAAATGCACGCATGCATGTCTGTATGTACACACACGCCAAATGCCAAGAATAGTTCTGTGGTTCGGCATGGTATAGTGTGTTACGCTCTTCTGAGCGCTGTCAGTTTCCGAGCCGGGTGAACATGAAGCAGAGTGACATGCTCATATGAACTGTGGTCTGCGGTGAAAGACGTGCTCGGGCCTTTCACTGGGACGAAACTTCAGGATGAAAAGACTCTCTGGAAAGGTTCTCAGCAAAATTTTACTTGAGTTGCTGTGTAAATGTTATCTGAGCTTCGACTGCCAGTTCGGAATTTGTAAATTCTAGTATTTATTTTCATTAAAAATTCATTTTATTTCTAAAGTTCTGAATACAACACACTCAGAGAGAGAGAGAGAGAGAGAGAGAGAGAGAGAGAGAGAGAGCACAGACTACAGGAGAAAGATGGAATGTTTGTGTCTTGAACTAGTGAAACGAGAAAGGAAATAAGCCTAATTCAGTGAGGATCTCCCAGCTGTCTTAATGTTTTGAAGCTTCACTAGAAAAAAGTCAAACGTGGCCGAAACTACCAGCTTTATGAAATAGAAAAGTCTTAACCTTGACTGTGTCAGCCTCCCTTACTGGTTCCACATGAGAGGAGTCTGATATCTGAAAGCTCTGCCTCCTGTTCTACTTTTAGAAAACCCCGGAACCTCCAGCAGCAGCACTCTGAGAACCAAGTGTTCATGGGTAATATGGGACTAACAGCTCTTTAGGATACAATGGAGCCTGGCAGTGAAGAGTTTTATAAGTTGAAAGAAGAATATTAAATTGTTCTCCAGATTTAACAGGAAGCCAATAAAGAGAAGCTGATATTGGCGTGATGTGATCTCTCCTGCCTGTTCCTGTCAGGACTCTCATTTTGAATCAACTGAAGATGTTTTAAGTAGTCATTATTTTACTTTATGACATTAATTTTGTCTTCTCAATGCCATTTCAAATCAAGTCTAATTGCACTTATCTAATAACCACTCTTATTGCACTTATATTGTATTTTTTTTTGCTCTTTTCCTTCTTATTCCTGTTTTCTTCTCCTCGCTTGTTCCTCATTAGCTGTGAAGCACATTAACTTGTTAAAGTCACATCAAAGCTGCTATTACACAGATAGTGTTTTTGTTGCCTTTTGTACTGCCGCTGCTTTTTTTTTTGTTTACTTCCTTTCAGGATTAATTGTAAGGTTGTAATTGTATGGAGTTAGTGCAGATGGAGCTGGAGTGTCGTTTCAGAGTGATTCTCTCCCTGGCCACTAGGAGGAGCTCAGAACATCTCTGAAAGGACTAAGCATGAAGATGCTTCACTGCAGGAAGGTCTCACAAACCTGTCAGCAAGCATCAAGACACAACCAGGTAGAAGTTCACCTACAAAACTCTCTTTAATAAAAAAAATAATCAAGACAAATCAGCTCCCTGTTTTTACACCTCTTCCCTTCTGTTCAAGGCTGAGGCCAAACTGGCAGAGGATCACGTGAAGCGAGAATTTGAGACCCTTCACCAGTTTCTGAGGCGGGAAGAGGCAGCCAGGCTCCAGGCACTGAGGGGGGAGCAGGATGAGAAGACGAGGGGGGCAGAGCAACGCAGAGACGAAATAAATCAGGTGATAAAATCTCTGGAGGAGAAGATCCAACTGGCTGAGGAGGTGATTGATGCAGGAGGGGACGGAGTCAAATTTCTACAGGTGACATCAATCAAATCACACTTTAGTAGTAAATGAACGGGAACCGGTGTTCATTTAAAATCATACTGACTTTTCTAATTTTCTTCTTTACAGGACTACAAAGACACTCTGAACAGGTATTGAGTTGATCTTCTGATTCCTGCTTCCGAGCTGACCATCTGCTGCTGTGTGACTGTTTGTTTGTTATTCTCTGCAGCTCGTGGATGGCTGACAGGAAGCCACAGAAAGTGTACAGACCTCTCATAAACGTGGCGAAACACCTGGGTAACCTCCAGTATGCCGTGTGGGAGAAGATGAAACACGTCGCTCCGTTCAGTCAGTGTGACACACACACACACATGTTGAGTTCATTTCTTTCCTCAGTCGTTTAGACCTTCATGAAATCTTCCAGCTCCGGTGACCCTGGACTCCAGGACAGCTGGGCAGGCTTTACAGGTGTCTTCTGGACTCAGCAGGGTCCTCATCAGTCCCTCATCAGGACCCTCTCAGGACTCACTGCAGAACAGAGAGGAGGTCGTTCCCACAAACCCCGAAGGCTTCCATCCAGATTCCAGCGTTCTGGGGAGTGAAGGCTTTTCCTCAGGAGTCCACAGCTGGACTGTCGAGGTATTTCAACAGACTCATGTGAGAGTTACTGTTTACCAGAACTGCCCACATTTTGGGTTAATGATTGATTTTACTCACTAATTTCTGCTGAACTTACATGGTCAGTCTGAGCTAATCAGGTCTATTTCATGCTTGATCTATTCAACTGCACTCCCCCAAGAGGGGGGTGGAATTTTCAGCAGTTACACAAAACTCAGCAGAGCACCTGTTTATGAACTATTTGTGAAGTAATCACGGTGAGAAGAAGCAGCAACGCAACAACTGGCTTAAAGTAGCAACATGCAGACAGCAGCCAGACCTGAACGACGTTCTTTACAATCAGACGTCTTTCAGGCTGCTGTCTGGAGGGCGAGGCTGTTCAGGAGTGATGAGGCATTTCTCCAGTAAACAGGAAGTCTGAAGTGTTGAGACTGGAACTGTCAAACCTCCCGTAATTTTATTCTGAACTCGCTCTCTCTCACCACACACGTCTTTTCACATTTTCATCTCGACGCTGCGTTTCCTGTTTAACATATCGCTCATACGATTTTGTTTTTTGTAGTGTTTTATAAGCATTATAATTGTCCTCGTTACATTTGTAAATTTTACTAGAAACAGCAACATTTCATTCAGATTTTCCCTCTTTAAAAAAAAGTAATTTCTTCTCAAGAAAATTATAAAGAGGAAGGCATGCTGGTAAATATTAGCCTGTTTGTCAACTTCTAAATCTATTTCTGATTTCACTCCAGCGTTCAACCGCCCCTTTTCCAAATTTTCCTACGTTGTGAATGTTTTCACACCAGTGGTTTCTTTTGGCAGGACATTTTCTGCTTGAAGCGTAATCCAGCACTCCTGAAACACTCAGCTGACTGTTGCTCATGGATTTGCAGTGCGTGTGTGTGTGTGTGTGTGTGTGTGCGTGTGTGTGTGTGTGTGTCCTCACATGCCCTCCTAGTCGGAGTCAAATGTTGGCAGGTCTGGTGGAGACAGAAGCGTTGCTAAAGCTGAAGGGCAGAGGAAGGTCAGGCTGGTCTTGCTTGAGAGGAATGAGGGATGATAATAACTGTAACCCGACTGTGTGTTTCATAATAGTAACCAGTCAATAGTGCATTTCTGCTGAAGTCACAGGACAGCAGGGCGTCAAATACATTGTAGTTCAGCATACAGCCAGCTTTATATGGGCCCGACTGCTGAAAAAGCTGAAATAGTCTCTTGAGGCCTTCTGTTTGACACCCCTGCAGTGAAACGTTACTTCATAATGCGATATTCCCCCACTCTTTTATTCTAATGTTAAATTTATTTCTTGTTTTATTGCGTTCCTCAGGTCGCAGACGCCGATCACTGGACGCTCGGCGTGGCTGCTCAGTGGCTCTGCAGGAAGGCGGGGTTCGAGGTTTGTCCTGACGCAGGACTGTGGTGCATCAGCCTGAGAAACGGAGAGTATCGAGCTCTCGCGACCCCGCCGAAGGTCCTGCACATCAGTGGCTCAGACCGCCTTTACAGGGTCTGCGTCAAGTTCGACTGGGAGGCGGGGACGCTGACATTTACGAATGCAGACACCAACGCTCATCTTTATACATTCAGCCATCGCTTCAGTGAGGTGGTGTACCCTTACTTTGAGAGCGTAACACCAGGAGGCAATCTTTTCTTGTTGGCACAACAAGTAAATGTCAGCGTGGGGTTGGACTGTGAACCGGGTGGAGACCCTCTCATCATCAGCGAGGAAGAGCGGAGAAGAAGGGAATCGAAACCTGTGAACGGCTTCATCAATTTGTTGAATGAAAGCAACAGAAAAGCGGTCAACGGACGTTCAGCGGAAGACAAGAAGAATCCCAACCGTTCCGTGAAAGAGGTCAAGACAGCGAAGCCAAAGCAAAAAAATAAAAAGGCGTCAAACAATAAAACAGCTGCGAGAAAGCAGAACGGCAAGAGATTCAATGTGACCTATCACGTATCGCTGAACAGAGCTCTGAATGACATGAACGGTCAGCACGGCGACCACAAGAACTCTGACAAATAATGCAGATGGCGTCACTCTTTTTCTTTAAAATGGACTATGTTTATGATAAATACGGTCTGGAGCGACACTGAATTGTAAACAAGAAATTACAAATTCATCTGCGGTTTCAGCTTGGAGCATTTCTCTGGGGATTTTCATGGCTGTCCTGTTTGTGCACCACTTGCATGAATACTAAAACATTGTCATAGCACAGAAATTGTCATGCAAGTAACCGCGTGAAGTTTCAGCTCAAAATCTATTTAAATAAATTTATTAGCTGCCTGTGAGGGACTTTGCTGTGTTATCTGGTGCAGATATATTCCAGTCAGGCTCCAATGACGGCACTTCGACTTTACGTTTAGCTGCATCATCAGAACAAAAGAAGAAAAGTTTGGATTTTGATCAGATATTTCAAAGCTATTGACATTCAAATCAGACCACGCAGCAATTTGCACTGACCTGAAAACTGGAATCATAATTTAAATGACATTATTCAACAAACTAGTACTGTTTCAAACCACGTGTGAGAATAAATTTGAGTTGTTTCTAGAATGTGACACAAAAACTTGTTTTTTGCTCTGAGCTTCTTATCTGACTATAATATGTATTTATTTTAATATTTCCTTGAAAGTGAAATTAGCATCGGTATATTTCCTTTTTTCTTGTGGTTTTCTTTCCATGAATATCCTGAATTCTTATTCTCTTCTCACCACCCGTTCTATTCGGTGCCATTCTACAGATATGAAAGGTGTGAATGTAGGAATGCCCTGCATATTCGGAAAATTTTAATAGAAAACTGAATACAGCGTTGTACATTTAGGATGTAATTGTCACAAAGTTCAGCACATTTCCCTCTGAGGAATAAAAGCCTATTTTTAGAGACTGAAAGGCTCCATCCGCCTCTCCTGGCCTCATAGACTCACCTCCCCCTCCACTATGGCTCTAAATAGTTCATCAGTAACAGCTTCATAACCGCCAGCACCACTGTTGAGAAAATAAATCTTGTCACTGGTGTCTTGTGGCTTGAATCCTTCATTCTGCAGTCTTGTCTTCTGAATTTTGAAAGTACCTGCAAGCAAAGTAGAGAAAAAAGTTTGCATGACTTTTTTTTTCTTTTTTTTTTTTTTTAAGTTTCCTTTGGTGATGTTGGAGTGTCCTTGCTTTGTTGTCTCACCCGTTGTGTCAACAGATGGCATGAGTCGAAGGAATACAGGACGTGCGTAGGAAGGCAGGGCTTTTTGTACGGTGCTCAAAAACGCATCAAGGTCTATCTGCCCTCCTGCGTGAGCGATCGCTGCCATGCCAGCCTTTCCCTCCACACCTGCACACAACAAACACACACTGGTTTTCTGCAAGAAAGCATTGTTTTCCCTTTTTTTATTTGTATGAATCTGGTTTTGTGCTTTTGCTCCTACCTGGTACAGGCACGCCGTAGACAGCCACGTCAGTGTGTCCCAGCAGGCCGCTCAGGACCCCTTCCACCTCTGTGGTGGAAACATTTTCCCCTCGCCAACGAAACGTGTCGCCACTGCGATCCCGGAAATACATGTAGCCACATTCGTCCATGACCAGCACGTCGCCTGTCGGCCAGACGGGAAAATTAAGTCATCATCGCTTTAATTGCAGTATTCAAGCAGTCATGACTTCAGGCTGATTCACACGGACGTCATTATTATGTGCAATGGCAGATTTGTAAATATGCAGACCGGAATGATAATAGTGATGACTGAAGAGAAGCGTGAAGTCCTCACAGTCCGTGTGAGTCTTTTATCTGCCAGTTGATTCTGGTTCGATACCATCCATTGATTATATATAGGGAGTTTCAGCCTGTGCAGTCATGAAGTAACGACATTAAGATTGGAAACAGTGAATTATCCGTTGTCACGTGTGTGAGAAATTTATTGGACAAAGCATGTCTGAACACAGAAAAGGTGGGAATCACACTCCGACAGGCTGTCGTCATTATTCCAGCTGGTGCTGAGGAGACGGGAGAAGATACCTGAGACATAAGCAGAATCTCCCATCCGGAATACATTGTGTGCGATCTTCTGACTGGTGGAGTCCCGGTCAGCGTAGCCGTCGAACCTCCTGAGCGGATCGACGTCGTTGATGCGTCCCACCAACATCCCGGGCTCTCCTGTGGAGGCAGAGGCAGGATTTCACTGCTTCATTCACCACGTGTTTTTTTCTTGTCTCCTGTAAGCTGCTTCATATGTGATGTTACCGGGCTGACAGGGTATGCAGAGTCCCTGAGAGTCCCTGAGCAGAGCGTTGCTGTCCCGCTGCACCCTGACCAGCCGGATGGGGTAAAAACTGGGCAGTATGCGGCTGTTGAAGCCGCACGATCCAACCTGAGAGTGAAGCAAAGCACACACGATGAATGATTTTCTTATTCACAAATGAAATTACATGCGTGGAGTCGTACTTTTCCATCTATGTTGATCAGGCTGCAGTTGCACTCGGTGGCGCCATAAAATTCCCCGACTCTCTGGATCCGAAATCTCTGGACAAACTCTTCCCACACCGAGGAGCGGAGACCGTTTCCCACGGCGACGCGGACTTTGTGATGAGCCTCAGACGGATGGACGGGTTGAGCCAACAGATAGCGACAGATCTCACCTATGTACTGGATTACCTAAACGTTCACACACACAGACACACACACACATCATTACAGTTAAAGACCTGGACAGCATAGGTCCGACTCTAAAGAGTTGATATAACCTGGAGGTTATGAAACAGCATTGATTTGTGTGTGTGTGTGTGTGTGTGTGTGTGTGTGTGTGTGTGTGTGTGTGTGTGTGTGTGTGTGTGTGTGTGTGTACTGACCGTGCAGCTGTGTTTGACACAGTCATCCCAGAAGCGACTGGCGGAGAATTTCCTTCTGATCACAACAGTCACACCAAAGAGCAAACACTGACCCACACCCATGATGGTGCCTGCAAACGAACGCACGCACACACACACATACACACACACGCACACACACATACACACACACACACACACACACACACACACACACACACACACACACACACACACACATACACATACAGAATATAACTCCAAGAGAAAGACTGCACCGACCAACTGTGTTCTTTTTCCTTCAGCTTCACAATTTCCAACATTTGTCAGTACTTTAGAAATCAGAACTATTTGAAATTATATTTGAATAATATTTGAATTATTATTCAAATGATTAAAAAAGGAGGGTATATAAGCTGTTCATTCATAATTAAATGGAATACTTAAGAAGTGAATTAGGGTTAATTGTGACTTTGAGATTCAGGAGCTGCAATGTTTTCAGCGCAGCTTCACAGGATGAAAGTCTATAGTTCCGACTGGTCAACAGGGGCAGTGTATTCTGTTCTAGCACTTGCTTCAGTTCTAGATGCTAATTGCACAGGACCAACATGCAGACTCAGTACAGTCATGATCCTGGACTCAAAGATTTATTTAAAACAAATCATTTTGTCATTGCATCATTTGAAAATGCGTTGATTGTTGCATCATTTCGCAACAATCAACGCATTTTCAAATGTGTTGATTATGTATGTGTTTGACTGAGAGAGGCCAAACGCCACGCTGCCTACCTGCAGAATGATACAAAGGCAGACAGGTGTAGATGACGTCTTCGGGACGCAAACCAAAGGAGTGGAAACCAAAAGCAGCGATGCGGAAATACCTGAATAAAAGTATGAAAATAAAAACCACCCACTGCATCCTGAGCTTTGCTCAGTTGTTTTTACCGTAAATCAGACATTGTAATGTGGTGACTGAAGTCTTGTTTATTATCTGTTGCAAGATAATTATTTCCTGTTTCCTTTTCCCCATCCGCCCCTGAAATAAGCTGAAATGAAAATAAGTCACAAAATGTTCCAGGATACACAACAGAGAGCTCCCTCATATTCCTCCAAAACCCTTTCTGCATCCTGCATCTACATGTTTTTATTAAATCATTGAAACTCTGCCTCCCAGTTATTTTTACTCCCCGGAGTAGTCTCCATTAACTGCTTCAGATAAGATCACAGACGAACTCACCGACTGTGAACCACGATTGCAGCCTTTGGCATTCCTGTAGTACCCGAAGTGTAAATGTAGAAAAGTCTGTCTGCAGAAACACAAAGAGAATACCGGTAGTATTTTTGTGTGTGTGTGTGTGTGTTTCTCAGTGTTTGTTGGTCTGGCAGCCTTTAACGCGTGTGGTATGCGTTCGGTCTCCCCCCATCATTCCTTAACATGTTTCTGTTTCCCCATCCATTTGGCGTGCGTTTGACAGCTGAGCAAGAAACGACTTGAACGGCATCGGCCGAGGAATGACTGTCATGTGATCACAAGGTGAACGAAAACAATGCAAGGGAGCAA
Organism: Salarias fasciatus; assembly: GCF_902148845.1. NCBI lineage: Eukaryota > Metazoa > Chordata > Actinopteri > Blenniiformes > Blenniidae > Salarias > Salarias fasciatus. Next base: position 29,500,638 of record NC_043750.1, on the reverse strand, counting down.
ATCAGTGTAAGAAAGACTCCTCTGCAAAATGGCAGAGAGATAAAGCAGTCATTTTAATGCATTCGTGTGTGTGTGTGCGTGCATGCATGTGTGTGTGAGAGAGAGATTTATCACCAGAGAGTGTGACATCTGGCAGGCAAAGACTTGCTATAGTGTTGCAACCGTGATATAGTAACAAAATATCTCTTGAGAAAAAAAATCCAACCCACACAACAAACACGGCGGTGCCTCACCGTGAAACTCTTTCCTGAGTTTGTAAGATGGTGGGTGTGTTGGCGAACGAGATAGCAGTGTGTCCAAACTCTGAGCTCGGATGTTGGAGGGTGTCTCTTCATCTTTCTGCTCTCCAACTCTGAACAAAACCATGTCAGGACGCAGGGAGTCCGTCACCTCTGAAACCGCTGGAAGACAGCGAGAGGATCATTGGTCAACCAAGGCATGTGTGAGTGATAGAATTCAGGAAAATCAGCAACGGTATTATTATTCATGAGAGTTTAGAACAGGAGACAAACTGTCAGGCCGACATGGTTACCTTCAGTCATCTCTGTCCCAAACACCATGGCTCGAGCTCCAGACACGCTGACGCAGTGCGATAGCGAGTGCTGCCGAAGGTTGTGGTTGATAAACGCGGCCTCCACTCCCACCATGGCCAGACCCAGCCACAGAGCCACCACCACGGGGTGGCTTTCCAAGAGCAGAGCCACCACGTCCCCCTCGGTCCAGCCCTGGTCCCGGGCCCAGTGAGCCACGGCGTGGCAGCGCTGCTGCAGATCCCTGAAACTCCAAACCTGACATCGGAAACTGAATTAAACAAGATAGTGAATTTCACTTTTTGATCGTCACGTCCACCTTCATGGAAACACCGGCTCTCACACTTCAATGGGGATGGCTGCCATGACAGGTGTTTGCACACCGGCGGAGGACGCTTTCACACATGAGGGAGCGAACGGCCAACATGACCTGTTCTGCTAACAGAGCCGCGGCCACCGTGGACATCGTTTTCTGACTTAATATTAAAGCTTATATTTGAAATCCCCGATGAGCGCTCACCTCTCCTGTGGCCTCATAGATCAAGGCAGGCTTGTCTGGATTCAGTGCCACCGTCTGAGCAAACAGGGCAGGAATGGTGCTTTTATTTCGCACATTTCGGTACATGGAAGTCCTCACTTTCAATATGACAATCAGACACCTTCAAGAGAAAAAGAGGCAGAAATAAAATGCATGAGGGAAAGTTAAATACATCAGAAAATAAGTACAGTAAGTATGGAATTACTTGCTTACATTAGGTCTCTTTTGATGGTGCGTAGAGCGATAAAAACGCTCCTCCAGGACCCCCTCCAGGCCATGCAGAGCCCAGTCCCCACCGTCAGGCTGCAGAGCCAGGACTGAGACATCCACCACACGACTCCCATCACGCTCAGTATGGCACAGCTTATCAGCTGCATGGTTATCTGAGGAGAAACACCAGCTCACTTAACAAAAACAATCAGACACAGCACGATTAGTGACTTAATGTAAGTTATCTTACCCCTGAAATAATTCTGGACGATCCCCTCGGTCACAAAGGAGCTCCTTTCAAAAACAGTCCAAAAACAGCTTGGCTGTTGGGCTGAGCCGCCGTGGCTCAGGAGGGCTGCCAGATGTTTGCAGAGCAGCTGTCAGTGGTGAAATGCCTGCTGAGAGACAGCACCCAGCAGAGAGCGGTGCAGGTTACAACTCATAGCTGCAGCGTCACCGTTGGCTGACTGTGACTCATTCCCCCAGAGGCAGGAGGCCACGGGGAGACACGGTTACAAAATCTGGCCATTAATGATGGATATCATGAGGAAAACATATAGGCTTCATTGGAATTATATCACTCAAGCACAGTTGGAAGATGAGGGAAAAGAGGTGAAAACTGGGAGACCAAACTGGTGAAGACTGGGGTATCAGAAATATATTATTACAGTCCATTTGGTGATAATAAGAAGCAAAAGAACATTCTTAAACCCATTTGTTTTTCAAAACACAGAAAATCCAGACCACACATATGAGTCGTCAGTCTGGGTTTCTGCATTTCTGAGGTCTGCCTCATGTTTCCACCAATAATTAGGCGTAGTAGTTTGCAGATGATTTACTCATCTCTCAACAGAAATATGACCGAAGGCCATCATTTGTTATAAAGCTGTGACGCAGCAGGTCTTTCATCACTTCTTGGTGTCTGTTCTTTACAGAGTAGGTAAACTCAGATGAGTCATTTATTGTCAAAATGAAGAAGAAAAAAATGAATGAATAGAAAATTTAAAGCATGTTTCTGTCAATGTATATAAATACCACACTTGAGACTTTATTTTTTTCTTGAAGTAGAAACTTTAATAAAATTTTGTGCTGCATATTCTTTAAAGAAAACAGTACCGAGTAACATACAACAAAACATACTCAGAAAAAAATAAGTTTATAAAACTATAGTATATTCTATCAACATTGATTCTTCTTACATTCACAAAAGCTCCACAACACATGTCGCCTTTTTTTTTTTTATATACATAAAAACACATTTTTCACCAATGGAATAAAACAAAAGGTTTGCTGGTCGTAGTCACACTTACGAATCATTGAACAGTTTTGTTTTTAAAATTAACATAAAGATTGATCAAAGTGAAGGTTTTGAAAAAAGAGAATCTAGAACTCAGATCGATTCACAGCAATTTGACTTATAATCCTCAAATTTCTTCAAAAGCGTGTTCCATCTTTCTTTTATTTATTGTACAATTGACCATGGATTATAATATATATATATATATATATATATATATATATATATATATATATATATATATATATATATATATATATATATATATATATACATATATATTAAAAAAAAACTATATTAAAATGAAAAAGCATGTCAAACTGTTGTGGTTCTGTAGGTGAGACTCGTTCCCAGGTTTTCATCCAGATTACAAGCACTGTGTGAAAGAAGATCATCCTTTTTACTACAGAAAAGTGCAATAAAAAAAAATAAATTTATGTCTGCACCGATCCCATTACTGAGGAAATTCTCATTTCAGGGGGAGTTTGAGTTCGCAAAGGGAGCTTATTGTCAGATGGATGCTGGTTCGAATCCCTGCAGGAAGTGAAAAGTTTGTTCCCAGTCACATCAAGACCACCGAGCAATCTGACTGTTCACGACACAAAAGGAGAAACAGATCCCCGTTTTCATCGGTGAGGTGGCTTCAGATCGACAGAGATGTGGAAGCTCAGGCTAACGGTTTTACCAGAAACAATTAACACAGTGAAAATCTCCCCCATAAACACTGCCTGATTGCAGGAAGCTGCCGACTCATCAGATGGGTGGGTCTGCTTTACTGAACTGCCCAGAAGGTCATTATGAACCTGATTTTTTTTTTTTCTTTTGGCTTATTGTTTTAAGAGTTTAAAAAAAAAGAAACTTTCACATACACCAGTAAAAACAAAGGCAGAGCTAAACAGTACACCAAGGTAAAGTCTCACAGCCACAAGTGATTTTGAAAAAAGAAATCACTTATTTTGTTCGGAATAAAACGTAAAAGCCTTGAAGGAGCCGACACGGACACAAAAGGAAACTCAGAGGCACTTCATGGATAATTTCAATCTTCAGTCAGTTTGTTTCTTGTTTCCCCTCCAGGGCATACTGTTAAATACAGAACAAAAAAACTTTCATAGAAGATTTATTTCTTCATTAAACTCTGACATAAAATACAGTGCAAGCAGTTTCCCCGTGCTCATGTTTTTGCAGCCGACATGAATAAATACATTGATATCAGTCTTGTGGGAGTACAGCTTATGGAATTGTGATATGTTCTGGACGACCTGATGAGCTTCTCGGACTGATCACCTTCACTTATCGAGCTCCTGAATCAGCGTTTTTAACAGTGGGCTTCTTCCTACCTGCTGTAAAAGTCCATCGATGGTTATGCAACTTAATCTAATGGACATGATGTGGTGAAACAAAGAAATAATGAGGTAAATGTCATTGACTTTATGACTAATAATGCAATGGGTTTATTAGAATTTTTTTTTATGGGGGTCCTTTTAGAGCTGCAGAAAAATTTGGTCCCAGTCACTTTATTAGACTATAAAAGGCCCGAGATCCCACTGCTGGAGCGAAGCATTAAATACATCACATACACAATGGAACAAAAGTTTAAACTTGCAGCCTTCCAAGTACCAAAAAGCGATATTTCATCTCAACTAACTTTACAGGCTCAAAACAGTGAATGTCTTTTGTTTAAAAGATCTGAAAGAGTAGAATAGCTGCGTGTGTGAGAGAAATGCATTTTTACTTCTTTTCCAATTTGAAAGTTATCTAAAAAAAACTCTCAAAGAATTCATTTGCAATCACTTAGTGCAGTGGTAAACAACTTCATATTCTTTGAAGAGCCTAAAATTGTCTTAAAATGCTACAGTGAGGCCGACTGCTGGCAGACACATCCTCTCCCACAAACGTACAGAAGCAATGAGCAGGCAATTTCTGAGACCTGCTCTCATTCTCTTTGTCATGTGCAAATCTAATTATAACAGTCCCCGTGATCTTTGGGATGCAGTCAGATAAAAAAAAAAAAGATTCAGACCTTTGAAAGCTGGACCAACAAAGCTACAGTTAGCTAAAAGGTGAGAAAGTTTGTCTCTGGGGGACAGGAAATGCTGAAGCTTTTCATATTTGGGATTCTCCGGTGAGCTGTCCACTCCGAGAGCCCTGAGGAAACACAAACCATCAGAAAAAAAGGAAATGTTAGGCTAAAACTGCAATACAGAGCTTTGAAAATGTCGTATTCTAAATTAAATCAAGTCAGATTTTCATTTTTTTTTTATTATTATCATTATTTTCCAATCTGTTTATGTGACAATCATTGCTACAAACACTACCTGAAACATTAAATGAAGTGAAGTGAACCAGAAAACAATCTTTCATTGTTGAACTGAAAGAATAAGTTATTAGAGTTTGAAGTTCTAAATAAAACTCAGCTTGGCTTTGGCTTGAGTTTTCACAGCAAATAAAATATTGATATTTGTAAAGAGCATTGTGCTTCAGCGCTTTCTTCTTTCCCTTCTCTCAGATTTACCTGCTGACCCTGAAGGGCAGAATCCTTACTGGAGAACCACTAGAATAAAGCACCCAATTGCAGATGAGCTTGGTAAAATAACTCCATCTTGTCGGACTGGATCCTCATCAACGCTCAAAATTGTGGAATTCTTCACTATATTCGACTGTGTTGTGTGCTGTGGCGAAGCCAGAGTGGGGGCAAGGGGGCGGTCGCCCCAGGGCCCACAAGGTCATTGGGCCCCGTTTCATGTGATGTGTTCACATTTACTCGTAAACAAATTATTATAATAAAATGTACCGTGTGCGCAAGAAGGTATACGCATATGATTGTGGGCTTCAATTTGCCAATTCTTACATTACGACTGTCCATGAATGCATCAGAGCTGTAAGCCAGCACTGATTGGCTGTGCGGCATGAACGAGTTTTTTCTTTGCACTTGATCTGAACTCTTTGGAGGGAAGTTAAACAGTATGCTAAACACTATGCTAGCTGCTAGCGGTACTACCCAAAACCTAACATCGGAGCCATTGGTGAGTCAGTGAAACCTTCAAAAATATTATCTTTATCAGAATGCTGTGGTCTTAAACACCTGGATATTTGAATGTCCCTTGTGTTGCTTTCAACTATAACAGACCGCTGAGTCTATTTTTTTTTTCTAATATAGTGAATTCCAGAAGATATAGCTGTGTCTATATCTATCTGAATAGATTGTGTAATTTTAGACCTGCTGTGTTCATTTTATATTTAAGCTGTATCAAAGATGGTCCAGATTTAGCCAGTGAGTTTTTAATCTGACTTTTCAGCACCATGGACAGCGGACGCTCCGAGAGTGACACCGGTCACCTGTCACCTGTTGTGTGTATCTGTGTGTGTGTGTGTGTGTGTGTGTGTGTGTGTGTGTGTGTGTGTGTGTGTGTGTGCGTATGTGTATTTGTTTTTCAGAACAAGTTTGTGAACTGGTTTGTGACTTTATTCTGCTTTCTGAGGCATATAGGTTTGCTTGACTCAATAAAAGTGAGCATTAGTGTGTTGTTTGATGGTAGCATGAGGGATTGTTTGAATGGTAAAATTACTATCATAAGGGCCCGTGGAGAATGCTCCGCCCCCTCTGTACTGAGACCCACGCTCCGCCTCTGGTTGTGTGTATTTCCGCACGTTAAATAACAGTGAGTGATATATCAGTCTTTGCTTACTCGTGACTGAGAGCTGGAGGGGTTGGTGCTGCTGAAGTCTGAGTATCTCTTCTTCTCTGGTGTGCAGATGCACGAGAGGAAATGGGCGTACTCGTCTCTCACCTGCAGAGGGCAGCAAAACATCAGAAACAACCAAGCACGGCATTTTCCCTTTTCTTCTAACTTTAGCCACAATTTTCCCGCTCTCTTGTATATTTCCCTGTTTGTTTCTGTCTGGTAGGGTCATGCCTGATGCTCACCCTGAGCTTCAGACTCACGCAGAGCCTCTGAGTCTTACCTGTTTGGACAGCAGGCAGTGCATGATGAAAACCAGCGCCCCCTGCAGGCTGTTGAGGATGGTGAAAATATATGGAACCACTATGGCGTCCTTCTGAAACAAGAAGGCCCCGAAAACCCACATCAGACCCAGGATGCACATCTGGGCCACTGCTGTCACTGTGAAAGCTCTGCAGAGGGGAAAAACAGAGGAGGAGATACGACAGTCAGTAAAAGATAACGAATGTTCAAACCCAGACGTGCATGATTCAGCGCCCACTGTCTGGAAACCCCCCCAAAGAAGAAAACACTGGGGGAGTTGGCAAAGCAGCGAAAGAGAATTTAATCTCCCTTTTTTTCAAACAAAAACATGCTGAAGGAAAAAGGCCAAAGGCAGCAGATAAATATACAAGATTAACTCCAGGGCTTGTACATTGATTTCAGGCAGTGTTTACTGTCGGTGCCCTTTTGAAAATTTAATTTCCATTGATGTTTCCTTTATGTTTCTCTGTACAATTAAATCAAGTTTTCATCGGTTCTGCAGAAACTGTGGATTGCCTTTACAAAACGCACCATTCAGATATGAAATGTGGACATCTTTCCTCTCACTGAACTCTACCAAAGTCTTTATTTTTTCCTAGGAAAAACCCTTTTGCTTGCAGAGCTTTTACCACAAGAAGCTCAAGTTCTGCTCTTCCCTGACTAACTTAAACATCCCTGACTGATGAATTGCAAGAAGAGACACTTTGTTTTTTTCATTTGAGATCAGATATGTTTTGCAGCTGCAGATTTTTTGCAAAAGAGTGCAAAGAAAGAATTAGCATATTGTGGAGGAGCGGGTTCAGGGGGATGCACCCAGGGGGTTGTTCATCAGAGCACGGGGTCAGCGCTATGTAAACATTCCCAACATTTTTCCCCCTTCAAGCTCTCACATTCTTTCCATCAGAAAGCAGCTTTTAGATCCAGATACATTTGATCATTGAGCTGGTTTGTGCAGTGGAGACGTCGTCACTCCATGCATTACTGAAAGCCTCACATGTGGCACACTCTCATATAAACACAGACTCACCTGATTTTGTGCAGCTTGGAGAGATCCGGGTTTAGGCTGGTGAACTTCTGGGCGAGCTTCCAGACAGTGACGATGAAGAAGACGACATTGAGGAGGATGATGATGCACACCGGTCCAAAGAAGCTCCAGATGAGGCCGTCTTGCAATGACAGCCAGCAGCTACGTTCGGAAGAAAGAAAACACATGTTTATATGAGGGTGTTCCCCACGTCATTGAGATAGATAACTGAAACAGTATGTAACGCACTGATGTCATTGGTATCATGCTGGAGAGTGTGTAGACACTCCTGCACAAAATTTCACTCTTTTCTGCCTTATATCAGTTAATTTTCAAGATTTATTCCAATTTCACCTCCTCCTTCTCATACTTACTACAGCTCGGTGCCGTATCCCTTCGGTCTGATGCTGGCCGACAGAATGACGACGATCAGAGGTATCCCATAGCCGGTCACATAAAGGTAGAGGGGCCGGATGGTGGCGTTGAACACCAGGACCACCATCCGGTACAGCTGCACCCCCTCTAACAGCATCCAGGTGAACATGCCCAAAAAGAAGAAGTGAAGCAGCCCTGCCACCAGCCTGCAGCCACCCTGGAATGGAACACAACATGTGGAGGTAACACATGAAGAAGAGGTCAACACTGCTAACTTTATACATTTATATGTTAAAGGGATACTTCAACATTTTGACATATTGGCCCATTTAGCACAATTCCTTAGTCATTTCGAACAGCATACTTACTTTTTTGGTGAGGGCGAGCTATTGTTTATTCAGAGGTGAGTGGGGGAAGGTTTTCGGGACGGACACAATGGAGGTGAACGGTATTTTTGTTCCCCCTTGTCAAACTCATCAAATACACAATCCAACAACCCCAAAACACTTTTGTGGACACGTTATAATCCGCACATTCACTACACTGTGCAATATTAATGCAAAATTACCAGATTGAGTTGTTTATGCAAAGATTGCTAAGACGGAACTACTTACTAAACATGGCGTATGGGCGTAGTGATTTCAAAAGAATAAGTAGTTCCCAGTATTTGCTTCAGTGTCATACAATATTATTTGTTGGTGTTCCACAGCGTAGTGAATGTGCGGATTATGTCCACCAAAGTGTTTTGGGGTTGTTAGATTGTGTATTTGATGAGTTTGACGAGGGGAAGCAAAAATACCATTCACTTCCATTGTGTCCTTCCCGAAAACCTTCCCCGACTCACTTCTGAATAAACAGCTCGCCCTCACAAAAAAAGTAAGTATGCTGTTCGAAATGACTAAGGAATTGCGCTAAATGGGCCAATTTGCCAAAATGTTGAAGTATCCCTTTAATGTTCGCTAAGCCAGATGAGAGCTGAGTCCATTTATGCATTGAATTGAGCTCAGATCATATGGGTGGGCCTCATTTTGTCTCAGGCAGGCCTCCAGCCTTCACTGGAATGGTGTTGCACTGGGTTTTCTCTTCGTAACCTGGATTCGTCTCATCAGTTCACAAACATGCGTTTGGAATTAATTGGTGTCTCCAAATTGCCTGAAGGCCAGTTTGTGAAGTCAGTCTGTCTGTATTTGTGTGTGATGAACTGCTGACCAGTCCAGTGTGTATCCTGCCTTCGGGATCAGCTCCAGCATCCAACAATCCAAAACTGGATCAAACAGTTTAGTAGATGGACGGAGGGACGTCCGTTAATATGTTCTGTTCTTATGTTGTCATCCTTTCTAAGGATTTGAGTCAAAATGTTCAGTCCTGCAGCGAAGCTCATTTTGCTTCAAATGCCGCGATGAATAAAATCACAATAAAAAAAAAGAAAAACTTACTCAGCAAGCGTTTTCCTTCAACTGAGTCAGAGTACTTTGTAATTTGGGTTAATTTTAGACTGTTCTTCATAAACCTACTTCCCTAATGTGAATGCGGTGTGGTTCTGTTCCACTATAATCAGTGTCAGGAGTGCTATCTGTGCAAATGTACATGTTTTCTTTCTCTGCTTTTTTTGCCTCAGGAAAAACCACAAGGCTGCAGGAATGCCCCAAATTTAACATGAAGAGAGCCTTTCTAAGTTAATAACTAACCTCTGTTTGTAGTAAGCTTACAGGAAAATCAGAGTCATCTGCAGTGATTACATGGTCTGGCCACCGTTCCTTACTGACTGGACATGTAAGCAACTAACCAATACACGTCATGAGTTCCTGCTGCCTGTGGCATTGGTGCTGTTTGTAAATGTGGATGTTTTAAAACGATCAGTAAAACTTTTATGAGGCAATTTATTGCATCTTTGGGGTCCTCTTTAAAACGGACAGTGTTAAAATGAAATTTCACATTTCTCTGTTGAAATGAAAAAAAAAGCTCACAAAGTTGTGAACAACTTCTGCTTTTTATTCTACCAATGCAACAACTACAACTACTTCTGTTCATGTGTGGTTGTTCAACCTTTTTATTGAAAACAAAATAGTAAATCACAGTATGTACTTTCAAACATGCACCTTCGAGGTCTACTAAGTCATATTTTGCATTTATTTTATATAAATACCACATTGGAGCAGGAGAGCAGAACTAAATGACACGTCTGACTTTTTAGTCGTTTAATGGGTTCTAGATTACACCGCACTGAAGGGAATGAGTTTGAAACCAGTAACGTATAGAAATAGAAATATCCTTAAAAAGACAAACCTCAAAACTCATGTTTTATTGAACAGTTAACTGCAATCCTTTAATCACTCTCCTATTAGCTATCCTGTCTGATACTGGTGGTAAATGTGTTTTTAACCTCACCTCAGGTTTAGTTTGTGAAATGCCGACCAGGAAGATGAGGTCGGCCATGAAGAGGCAGATGCAGAGGTGCAGGTGGATGGTGGTGCGGGTCCCCTGAATGGAGCGGCAGAACTTGAAGGTCAGGATGCAAACGATGAGGCACAGCAGGGACAGGGTCAGGCCGATCTTCGTCACCAGCTGGAGCCCAAAGTTTGGCTGGGAGAGGAAGAGGAATGAAATCCTGACATGAGCAATGGAAAGTAAGGAAACTGCTGCTTCTTTTCCAGATCAGCTTGTGTTGAAGATTAAGTTTCATAAGAGGCAGATCACACCATATGTCCAGAAGATAATCACTCAGACAGAGTTATTGGAACATTAAACGGTTAAACAGAGAGGAAATGCCCAAAACTTTTCACACAATCATGTGGTTTGATTCACTTTCATGCTCCATTTTTGAAAACACCAACCCGCCGCAGCAAGGTCATGCACTTACAACAGCTGCTCCTTTGGGGCTTTTATGCCCCAAATAAACACTGACTACAAAATTTTAAAAAGTACAAGGAAGAAGAGAATCTGGCTCATCGATTGTTCAAAATCAAGAACAGAAATTCATTCTGTTAAGCCCATTCATGGTACCCATATATTTACACACACATATATATATATATATATATATATATATATATATATATATATATATATATATATATATATATATATATATATATATATATATATATATATATATATGCATGGGTAGCCACAAGAAACCACTGAATAAAATCAGTGACCATGTATCAATCAGTCTTTAAGTTTTCCTTCTGGAGACATTCTGCATGAGGAACAGTGGAGGACGGAGTGCTTCAATACACCATGTTTATATCTCTACCAGGGTTTTTAAAATATAGCTTACCTCCATGGGATAAAGGGCCATGAGCACAGCGAAGCTGCTCAGGTGTTTGCACAGACAGGAAGTGTGCGTGGCATTGGAAATGTCCTCATGGCAGCCATCTGTGGCCCAGAATCCTCCCTCGTTCCAGTACGCACAGATGTAGCTCACCTCAACCGACTCGTTGATTTCCTGAGACTGACACCAAAGATAACACATCAACAGCCGCCTGCATGTTTTGTCTTCACGAAACGAGCGGGATGAAGCTCTACCTCCAGATGTCTGAGGGTGATGTTGACAGGTCGGCTCAGAGACTCGGTGGAGGGGTTGGAGACGACAATGGACACAACTCTGGAGGAGACTTGAAAGAAGGGGTCCACGCCATCTTTTTCATAATCTTTAAGGCTCTTGAAGAAGCCGTTCAGTGAGGAGTGAAGGTTCTTGTAGCTCACCAGGGCAGCCAGAGCAAAACCTGCACCAGACCCGCAGCATATCATCAGACGACTGATGAAACAAGAAAAGACGGCCTGAAAAAGAGACGAGACGAGGAACTGTACCGGGATAGGCTCCCGTCCCGGCTGCTGTTGACCAGTCGGTGTCCAGACGAGCGTGCTCACCGGCCAGAACGAGAGGTCCAGTGGGTGGTGATTCTCCCTTCTGAACGGCAATCTCTGCATCTTTTCAAGCAAGCAAAACATTTTACCACATGATTCCAGGAAGGCAAAACCTTCATCATCATCATCATCATCACCATCACCCACGGCAGGGACCCCTGTGATCTCCTACCTGTCTCTGTGGTTGCTAACTTGGTCCGGTTGTCTTTGAGCAGAGGACCGATGAATCGAACGGAGTTCTCCACCGTACTGAGCAGCCCACTCACGTCTTCTCCGATGTTCACTGTTCCAAAGCTTCCAGGTTCAAGGATCTTTTCAGTCGCTGTGAAAAGTTTCTGCACAAGATGCACAACACAGATAGGGATTGAGAACCTCCGTGTGTGTGTGTGTGTGTGTGTGTCTATGAGTATGTGTTTACGCTATTTTTCTTTTTTTTTTTTTTTTTCCCCCTGACCTCCAATTGCGCCTCTCCATCAACCTTCCCTTCAGCGGGAAGGCTCGGATTAGACAGAGCCAAACAGCTGTTTCTCATCATGGACAAAATGTCTGCCAGGCCGGCAAAAGTCTGGGGAAGAGAGAAGGAGACACAAAGCGAGAGACGGAGAATAATGAGACTATTCAGCTTCCTCTAGAATGAAGTTCATTGATACAAAACCCTACGGGGACCATAGGATGGTCTGGTCAATAGACACAATGAGCTGAGGTGTTCTTTAGCAGGATACTTGGCCTGAGGTCTGCCCTCAAAGTGCCTGACTAGGAACAACTTTGAGTAAAAATACATTACAAAGGCTCACTATACTTATTTTTTGTGTTTGTGACTCACCTTAGCAGAGCTGCTGTCGGCACTGAAACGGTCACAGTCCACCTCTGGATGAGAAAAAAGCAAAACCTGAAGTTATGATACCATCACGTCACTTGACTCTGATTAGTGTTGAAAACGAAAGTGTGATAAGATCATCACAACTTATCAATGCTGAACAGACACTCTCTAATCAGGCATTATTTAACAATGACATGATGACACGTAATGAAGCTAGTAGCAGTAAAAACTCTCGTCCATAATGAAGCAAACGATATACAGGGAAGTTCCAAGGTTTTAGCTCATCTGAAGATGCCAAAATTGGATTTGCATAAGTCAAACAAAAATAAGATATGAATAAAAATAAAGCCAATCTGGAAAACTGCTCATTAATTTCATTTTGAGAGATTTTGATTTTCTTGTATTTGGCTTCACTGTAAAGTTTTATCGAATCAGATCGTAGTGATAAAAATGTTACAAACATAAAAATTACTGTAATTTACAGACTACAGGTCATAACTGCACGTAAAGCACAAATGTCAGAAAAGGGAAATAAAACACAAAAAGCCACACTGGTGTGTAAGATGCATTTAAATGAATCATCTGTTTTTGTGCCTCAGCTTTGACCATCGTGTTTTTATCACACCATTAGATCTTCTTTGTTTCCTCCATGACTTGCAGCTGCTTTGATCCAGCCCTGACACGTTTCACTCACACCCTGAACTCTTTCTGCTGCTCTGTTTCTCTTCACTGTTGCATATTTTATGATTTTGAGTTTGAATTCTGCTGCGCAGCTTCTTCTCTGTGGTGACATTTCAATCAAATACAGCGAAGAGGAGGTTTTCGGGTCATACTGTAGCAGTATTCTGTTGTCATTCAGCACCATCTAGTGTTTGCAGATGGTGTGTATTTGTTTATATTAATATGTAAATCTTTAATACACATGACCAGCCACAAGTGGAGAAAAATATACTTTATACATTGGGTGCGTGGGAAGAATTTGATTGTAATGTCACAATTATGTAACAACTGTGTATTTTGCTAATGATGTCTATGATTGTTGAAGCTACAAGAAGGGAAAAAAAAACATTCTTCCATTCCTGTCTGAAACTATCAGTAATGTAATACATCAATGGACCCGCTGCTGCAGCCTTACTTGGTCTGTTGTACCAGTTAGTTGCTCTGAACAAGGCAGCGTGAGCCAAGCCCTGTTAGACTTTTACAACAGAGATTAGTGGCATTATTTATTGCGAGTGCCTTCTGCCAGAGTCATCGCTGCGCTATGTTTTAGCATCCATCATGACGGTCTTGGTGAATCTGAATAAACATTATGAGAGGGTTTCTCTGATTCGAAGTGTTTATACATGCCTGGCATCGCTATGTGTCAGCAGAGGTTGGTTTTCCTGAGTTTAAATCAAGAGCAGACAGCATGTGGAAAACAGGACGCTGATGAATCCCTATGAGGTGATAAGCAGCACAGAGTGGAGGCACTTCGGTTAACTTTAATTTCCTCCTCATGGCTGCAGCGTACTGACAGCGTGAGCTCTCGCCTCAAGAATTTAACTTGTTTTATGCAGCTTCTGTTGTTTGGCGATGTCTCCTCTAATGCTTTCAGGGAGTTGAGCTGGGTCGCACACAGCGGCACAAAGAGAAATCGCGTTTTAAAAAACAGAAGTTGACAAAGGCGTTTATTTCCTTCTCTCTTTTTCGCAAGACTTGACACTTTCTGTGAATGTGTGAATTATTCAGTCGGCTTCACAAAGGTGTGTCAACGCCTTTTGACACACTTGTAACATACAGTACAAAAACTGAAGTGGGCCGGAGCAGTAAATAAGAGTATCATAATCCAGAAATGATCACACTGCAGTTAATGTCAGAGTTTCTCTCTTGGGTTTGAGTGGACCCTCTGGTGGGCCACTTCTGGCCCACGGGCCTTATGTTTGACACTCCTGGTCTCACAGAAAGCAGGTTCAGTCTGAAGAGGACCTCACCTTTGCACTGTCCATTTGAAATGCTGACGTATCCAAGGTTGCAGGTGCAGTCGTAGCCCCCGATCCGGTTCGTACAGTGAGCCCAGCTGCCACAGATATTCCGATTTACTCGACACTCGTTGATGTCTGTCAGAAACACAAGAGGAAAATGGATCAGTGCCATTGTTTGTGTACACACACACACGCACACGCACACAGTCTTACCTTGGCACTGTCCGTCCGACGCAGTGAAGTTGAAGCCCCCTCTTTCATTTATGAACCCGGTGATGCACTGACAATAGTAGCTGCCATATGTGTTGAAGCACCGCGAGTGATTCCCACACAGACTGGGGTTCTCTTCACACTCATTTGTGTCTGTAGATTCAAACCCAAAAAGTTCACCATGCAGTCAGAACAAGTGGACACTAATTGTGGTGTGTCCAGCAGTTTTAATCAATTAATTTGATCTAATTTTTTGAGTAGCACTCGGCAATAACTTCATCCAAGAATTCAGGAAAGTAACTTAGTTCCATATCAGTGTGACACAGTTCCAGAAAATGTTGCATTACGTCAGATAGAAAACAATGCTTTGTAATACTAGAATATTTAGATGTAGAAAACATATTTATGAAGAAAAATAAACAGTTTAAACTGTTAAATCTGCAGACAGCAGCAGATAAGTCTTGTAAAGAACAGCTAATGATACATTTACGCTGCTACAGCTTTTAATGTTAGTGTCACTGAAACGTCAGGAAGACTGGCTTCGTATGGAATTAATGGGTTTAGTTATGAATCGCTCTTCATCAGAGACAGAGCTCTTCTGTCAGAAACAATGCTAAAGCTAACACTCAGGATGTAAAGACAGGTGGAGACAGCAGCTCTGCAGCTCTACGACCATTTTCAGGTATTACTGATCATTGCTTCTGTTTCATCCAAGTTCGTTTTGCTGATAGTTAAAACTATTAATTGAGTTTTTGGTCATTTTTATGCTCTTCAATTGATTTTGTTTGATGCAAATGGGAAATAAGGATTTGTGTTCACACTTCTTGAAATATAATTTTATCACAAACTCTGGATGTTAAGTGTTTAAGTTTGTTTAAGTTTTCCAAATGGTAAATTAACTTCAATTCTAAACAATCATTGTTTCTCTCTTTTCTTTCTTTGTCCACTTCTCCTCTGTTACGGACCTCTGCCGCCGGCTTTCTTCAGCTGATTGTTATTAATGTGGTGATCTTAGAATTTAAGCCTTTTTTCAACTCTTGTTTTTATTGCAATTTGTTCTGGATGTTATCTAGAAATACCTAAAAAGGAAACAATACAGATGAATATTATGAGAGGAAGAAACCTTGTACTGTTCCTGGTTAGCTCTGGTACATCGTGTGTCATTAAGTTTGTGTGATTTATAACCGAGAGCCGCTGCCGGTGACCATCAGCGCACAGAAAGGAGAAAATGAAGGATTTACCAACACATTTTTTTCCTTCTTTAGACAAGCCAATGCCACAGTTGCCTTGGCATTTTCCCAGCAAACACGCTAATCCTGTGGAGACAGAGAGAAAGTTGTTGTAATGTTACAATCAATCTTACAACGTTTGTAATATCAACATTTCCACGGTAAAGCAAAGCAAACACTCTCATTCTCTTCTAAACTTTCCTGAGCTGATTAGAGACTAATGGGGCGCTCATGGATTTTTTAGCCTCCAGCTGTTATTGAAAGGAAGTTTGAACAAACCGTGAAAGCCTTGATGTGTGATATATGGCAGTAAAACACCTCTAAATCACCAATTCAAACAGCTCGCTTCACTTTCCCAGTGCATGACTGATGCCGTCTGAAGCCGCGGGACTGCCATACAGTATATATCACTGACCTGCTGAAACTCGAGCCGGCTTTGTAGAGATATTGATTCAGCACCATAATAATTTTTGGAGCAGCAGCATTGGTGAGATTTAGTTCCCTCGCTAATATGCACGAGGAGAGCTATTTCTCAAAATGTCAATAATTTACTCCTCAGGGCTCCAGACCGGGTGCAATTTGCAGGGAATCGTGGGAGTTTTTTCATTTAAGGCTGAAGTATCCCCTCTTTTTCTCCATAATTTTTATCACTCGAGGATAAAAATCTTTTAACCCTTCAGAGTGATTCACGCTACTTTGCCAGATGAAGCCCGTAAATAACTACACTTTAAAATTTTAGTGAAGATTTAAACTGCCACAGGTAAGAGTGATCGTCCATATTACCCCAGAACTAAACTTCAAGGCTGAACTTTCTAATGTATTTGACGATAAAATGTTATTTCTAACATCAGCAGGGAATTAATTTCATTTGCCGGCTGTTTCAAACCAGGGTGTGAAACTCATTCTGGATAAGTATGCATGTACATACAAATTTATTCTCAATTACGCTCAATTGAAATGATAACAAACAAGCCTGATGTTTATTTAGCTTTTAATTCGTTTCACGATTTGAGCTTCACCTGTTTACCTTACCATTGTGTGTTTCCATTTTGTTTTGTGTGGTTTTCAGCATCAGTTTTACCTGGGGTATTGATCTTTTTATCACACTTCTAGTTATATGTCCTTTCTTTGCCTTTACTTTTCTGCCTTATGTGTTTCCGCAGCAGCACTTTTCAAGTGAAAATGCAAAACTTTTGTTGCGTTTTGGTTGTCCGTTTACACGACAACAGTGCTCGGAGCCACTGAAGACACAACTTTTTGAAAACGCTCCGCCTCGGTCTCTGCAGCGTCATGACTCCCAGTCCACACTCTCCTGGAATTTGCTAGTTTTACAGCTGAGAGTCACCATAACGGCAGTCGTCTTTTCATATGACTGTCCGTGTGTCCTCTGTTGTTGAAAGTTTGGAGCGCATTGCTCTCTCTGCCCGTGCACGGTGTCGTCACAAGAACAATCACCACCATCCACTAGTGGCCTGGCATCTTTTCCAGCATTTCTGCTGTTTCCGTGTTTTTAAATTGCGTAAACGGGCCCAAAGTTTCTTGTGACTGATGTTATATTTCCTTTATAGTTTTCTTGTTTCCTGTCTGAATTGTTTGGTTTGATTCTCCTGGTTTTGTCATGTTTTTGTGTTCACGTCTCGGGTGGAGTTTGTGTTTGTTTGCATTACATGTACGAGGTGTGTTTAAATGCGCTCTTTATCTGCTCTCTTGTGACTTGTGACTCGGCCCTTCCTCGTTACGATTTAAGTGTTTCCACCTGTGTCTTGTCAAGCCCTTCCTCCGGGTTTGTATATAAGCGCTTTCAGTCCGTCTGTGTCTTTGTTGCTCGGTCAACATTGTTTCCATGTGTCTGTCCTACTTTTTCAACCTGCTTCGTCACCATAACAATAGATCCCCTGAGTTTGTCCTGTGTTTCCTTTTTGTCATTTCAAGGCAGGTTACACACTGCAGACCACCAATCCATCACACAATCACACACATAGATTCACCTGTTCACTATTTCTTTACCTGGAGCACAGGTAGAACATGCAATCTCGACACAGAATGTTCAGGAGGTCTGCAACATGCAGCTCAAGAGAACAAGCAATATTTTCACACCATATTTTCTTCCAAAATGTCAATTTTTTTTCTTTGGCTAAAAAGTGCAACAGATTGCCAAAACAGCCAAAATATCAAAAAGATTCTAAATGGAGCTAATAACAAAAACAAGGAAATTGGCTAAAATCATCGGAAATGTCAAAAATGAAATTGCTGAAACCCGTAAAAATGCTTTCAAAGGACCATTTATGATGATAAACACCATTAGAATTATTTAAATAAAAAGGCAGCTGCAATAGAATAGCTACAGTTTAAAACTTTTGGTACAAAACACAGAAAATGTCCATGTATGGCAGCTTTACATCAGCTTCGCTAATTTCATTTTGGTAGCACTTTATTTGAACACATGACACATTATAAGTACATTTATAAAGCATTATAATGCCATTATAACACGTAACATGTGTAGCTATAGCTATAAATGCCAGGACCTAACCCTAACCCTATGCTGTGTGGTGAGTTATAACCCATTGTGATCATTTATGAGCGTTTATAACTACTTATAATTTGTTATACCGGGTGCTTAAAGTAAAGTGTTACCTTCATTTTAAATGTGTTTAAATGTGTTTTGCGGCTCCAAATAAATTTTATTTTGTAAAAAGTGATAAAAATGATTCTTTTGGTCATGAATGTTGCAAACATCTGCCCAGCTAAAAAGACTTTTTTCACTCTATCAAGTCCAGATTTTTCAGTTTTAATAAACATTCACCCCTTTCAAGTGTTTTTCTTCTTCTTCATGATTTTCCCCCCAGAAGCTATGAGAGCTAAATCCATTCATAACATCCCCTCTTCTGCTTTCTTCTCAAATCCCAAGCTGATCTTCCAGTAGGAAATTGCCTCTTTCCATCAGTTATGCCATGCAAACGTCTTTTGCTTCTGGTCATTCTAGACAGCCGTGCTTTTAGTTCTTCTTTTAAAAGTCACTCTCATTTTTTTCTGCACTTTTTATTAATCTCACCCCTTGAGAATTCATATTCTCGAACTGTAAATCAAAGAAACGTCACTGTTTTTTGCGTCAGAGCATGATAGATTTCAATGATGATTCCAGTAATCCTGCTAAAATAACCAAAAGTCTTTCCCAAATCCTCCCACGTCACACTACAGTCCTCCGTTTCTCCCCATATTCAGCATATCATACTGAACATGGAGCAACTAATGTGGATCAGACTGTCAGATCAGATGACTTTCCCATCTGCCTTATCTCTGCTTGCTTCTGAGCAAATGTTTACAATAAATGCACAAATAATGTGATTTAGTTTAGTCATTCCCGTTAATCCCCGAAGTGACTCCATGTCCCGTTACGCAGCACCGCAGACACATGTCAGTCACATTTTTCAGACCGATGAATCACCGATAAGGCTGAAAACAGAACCCAAACACATGGCGTTTAATATTCCCACATCCGCCTCCTCCCCCGTCACAATGAGGCCTCTGTTGTTGTGTGACGAGAGCGCCGTTCTCACAGCAGCTCCTCAGGAAATCCAGACAGAGCCCGACAGAAAGCGGCGAGTGTGAGAAACCGTGGGCCCGGCTCCAATTATGTGATGAAATAACTGTGGACAGACACAAGGCCTGAGCATATTCAGAGAGTAACTGTATGCTCGGCTCACGGCTGACGGAGCCGCGCGCCTCCCACACTGCTCTCACTGTTGCGCTGCTCGGACGGCTTTTGGAAACCGCTGCAGAGGTCTTTGTCTTTGTCTCTCTCTTCCTGTTGCATTGCTGACAGCGAACGCTGTCAGTGCTTCTCCTTTTGCTTCCTTCTTGCAAACATTTGGGGTGTGTTCCACCTTGACGCCAATTTTTTTAATGAGTTCTGTGCTTCGTCGTTTTTGCTCGCCGGGTTGGAGTTTCTTGCGTTCAGGTTCTGACCCGCGGGCCTTATCTTTGACATCACTGTTCAACAACCTATAGGTAAATGCAGTGTATATGCTTAATTCTCACCAGTATTTTTCACTCAGAGAGCCAGAGAAACTCTGATGGGCTCTAGAGTCTCCAGTCTGCCTCAGATGTGGGACTTTGGGATAAAATCCATGCAAAGGGAGAACATGCAAACCCAGCACAGAAAGCTCCTCCACCAGCCCAACTTGGACTCAGACCGACTTAGTTTGAGGATAAAATGTAGTAAAATATGTCACTTTGGTCATTTTTGCACTTTAAAAATGTCTTGTTTAAGATGTATTGATTGGTGTTTGTTTCTGCTGAGTACAGAGTTTTGAAAACAGGATTAGGTCTTTAACACCCCAGGAAAACTCCACCTGTCTTAATGAGTGTGTCATAAAAGGCCACTCATTTGAAGGGAAAGTGAGCCTCTACGCAGAAACCATAAAGCCAACAGAGTAAGAACATGTCTAATATTGTGCTGAGTTTCTTTTTTTCCTCACACGCCACTTCCTGCGGAGCGCTGTCTGTTTCTTCATCGTTCTATTAAACCGTCTCTAACTTCTGCAGAAGAAAATGTTGAAAATGTTCTGCCTTCACAGCCCAGTGGAGCAAAGACCCGAGCGCCTGTTGTCTGTTTTCTTCCCATCGGACAACACTTTCTGAAGCACTGAAGAAGAATCTCGTGCTCCTGACGGTGTGTTTACTCACTGTTGATTCAGTGCAGAGCTATTTTTGACGTTTGGTGACAGATAGTTGATTATTAACTCTGAAGCTTTTTCCATCTGGACTCTGTTATGTAACAAGCCACAGTCGATTCTTACTCTGATTAATGAAAAGCTTTTTTTTGTCATCTCTTCAGAGGATTTAGAGCTCAAGTGTAATATGGTGGATAAATGTGCCATGCTGCAAACATGTCACATCAATATGCCTGAAACTGATGGTGTTTTTTTTTGGTTTTTTTACATCTTCACACTTCATGTGAGAAAAGAAGCATCTTGTTCGACTTAAATTTTCTCACCTGATGTTTTTTTTTTTTTCCAAGAATAATTCATCCTGTTTAGGGAGTTAGGACAAATTCAATATTTCAATTATACCCAGCTTCTAAGACGAACTGACGTGAGAAACTCAGCAGAGGAGGCTTCAGATCACTGATTGCATTGTGCCGACCGAGGAGAGCAGCACAGTGGCGTCATTGTAAAGAGCGTTAGATCAGTTGTTTTTTAACCTTTCTGTGTGTAGTTTGCATGTTCTTCCTGTGTGTGTGAGAGTTTCCTGCAGATGTGTGTTAATGTCAGGTGTAAAGAGCCTCTGCAGGCTGCTGCTGGCTCACTGGGGTCAGTGTGAGGTTGTCTGTCTGAATGACGGCCCGGCAGCCCGTCCGGGGTCGATGCCGCCCACGCTCAGCCCACAGCCTTCAGCTGGATGAGGCACTGGAGAAGATATATGAACTGTCGTGTCTTGGCGCTTTTCAGTGAAAACAGTGGATTTCTGGGAGATTTGCGGTGGAAAAAAGTTTGGTGAGAGCTGCACTGAACCTTTAGGCCACAAAACTGAAAACCGATAAAATATTTGGATTTCTTTTCCCACTTTTTGAGTTTTTTTCACTACGAGTAGTCTTAATAATCACAAGAGGTGGAACAGTGAGTGGAAATGTATACGCAACTGTAGCTACTGCGACGTTGCTTCATCAAGTACTGTGACAAAGTGCTCTTCTTAGAATTTCCCTCTGGGGAATTTTCTGTTCTCTACAGTTTTAGTTACTTTCACTTGCATCTGATTGCAGCATCAATAGCAGGCATTCAACTGATTTTCTGTCAGTGTTAAATCACATTTCCTTGATAAACACTAAAGTATATAAAAATAACACAATGACAATTTGTTTTTGTAAAGAAATTTAGAAATAAATCAGGAATATTCTGTTGAAATAATAAGATTATTGAAAACAAAGATACTCATGAAAAGGTCTCAACACTAATTGAAATATTGGAGAACTCATAGTTTTGATTTTTAAACCAATAAAGAACATGACATTATAAGGTAAAACACAAAAGTAATAAAGTATGGGCAAAAATGCAGTACAAAATAATTTAAAGAGTGCAAGTAAAGGAGGATAGTATTTACCGCAATGTGAGTGTGTGCCCTATAATGCACCCTGATGCCCTTTGAAGCTGAAATGTCATTGTTTCCATGCTCACTGTGAACTGTAGCAACACCAGCATCACCGCAGTCGTGTGCCACCTTTGCCCTGGCAAGGTTTCATTTAATGGAGGCTAAAAGACTTCCTGCTGTGACTCACTGAGGCATCTGCATGATGCTACCATTCATTCAGTGCTCCCGGGTTTTTTTTCTTTTTCTTTCTGTATTTCATTTTCCCTCTGAAATGCTCACACTGGCCCAACCGGTGGTGACAGAGGTTTTTATTACACAGCAGCCTGACCTCCATCCACAACCACAGCATCAGGTCAGCGCTCAGGATGGGACCGATGTTCCTCATATGGACAAGTGAAAACAACCAAATCCACAACATATGGCTTTCTACATGTTTTACTCTTTAAAAGGACGCTACTGTTGCAAAAGGACGTACGAAAACTTTTTGTCTCTATGGATTTTGAATTTTCACCAAAAGTAAGACTGTGTCACAAAAAGAGGATGTACTGGAACATTTCTAAACTTCCCTGTGCTTCTTTTTCTATTTCTGTGTCTTCACACACCCTCACACACTCGCACACATCATGCTCTCATTGATAGACTCACCAAGAATAAGCAGCTCCTTCCCAAACCACATTTCAGAAGTCACCAGTGGCCCCACACAGAGGACTCCACAGCCACAAATAACAGCAGATATGTCCAGAAATGGGGAAAAGTAAGTCCTCAGGAAAGTTCAGGAGAGAAAATTTCAGCTGTGTAAAAAGACGGTTTTAAAAAAATCCAGAATGAACCTGAGTGAAAAGAACAATAAACATTCAAAAAAGATCTGTCACTCTTAGTGGAGGATATTTATATGTGTGGCAGGAAAAATAACAGCAGTCCAGCCTGACCAGCTTTCTTCCTCTCTCAGATTTAGACTCTCTGTCTCAGCAAGCCTGCACTCCCAGCAATACTCCTCCCCTCCCTCCCTCCCTCCCTCTCTCTCTCTCTCTCTCTCTCTCTCTCTCTCTCTCTCTCTCTCTCTCTCTCTCTCTCTCTCTCACTTATCTTTTTTGTGGCCTTGCCTCCCTCCCGCCACCATTTCTTACTCCTTTCTTTCACTCCATGGCTTTCTGTGTGAACACAGTTCTCCCACTGGCACCATATCACATTGCTCACACACACACACACACACACACACACACTCACACACTCTCACACACACACACACCCTCTGTCTGCACCAGCTTTCACATTTCTCTCTACGCTTCAGTGGCCTCTATTTCAGGAGCTATTCACAACACCCTCATGAGAGTAAGAACAGGAGAGGAGGGGGGGTACAGGGGCTGAAGGGGGCCCGATGACTAACGCTACATCCAAACAGCTGCTGCCGTACTTCAGTTTTGCCAGTAAGTAATTTTATATCCATTTTCATTCTCCCCTTACTCCCCCGCTGCATCTCCTCCCACTTTTCCCTCTCTCCCTCCTCGCAGTTCGGCCCTTCACCCATTTTTCAGTGACAAACCTTCTGGGTTTTCTCAACCACCCCCCCCCCCCCACTCCCCTCAGTTAGCAGGAAAACAAGCTGGGGGCAGATGCGGGATAGCCTCTATTTAAGGGGAAGCCACTATAGGAAAGCCACAATGGACCAATTCAAAGAGCAGACAGCATGGAGGCATGTCATTAAAAGCAACTAATGACAAGCACAAGCTTCAGCATCACACATTCAAACATGTTGAGATGCAGGAAAGACATGAAGCAGAACCAGGAGTCACACAGACCTGCCAGACGGCCTGGTCTGCTCCCACAAGCATACTGCAAGTTATAAAACTTCCAGAACATACGTTTATGTTTGTGATTTGTCCGCTACGAATCCACTGTTTTAGTGAGCTGCTTTTTTGATAATAATGAAATTACTCCTGCATCAAATCCACACTATGAGCGTGAACTGATGAAACATAGACTCTCAAAGCTGCAGAAATAGTAAATGGATTTTATTCTTTTTCCCAATTTCAGCAGCTCAGAATGAGCTTAACAACGTTCAAGCACACGCTTAAGCACGCACCGGTGGAAATGGCTCCCGCACAAGCCACTGAATTCCTCCAGTGAGAGCCGTTTATGATGTCTTGCTCAAGGACAGTTTGACATTTGGACGTGGGAGACACAAGATTTGAACGTCGACCTTCTAATTGGGAGACGATGTACCAACGTTACTCATTTATCCAGCAAACATGCATTTGCAAATATGGTTTTGATGAGATGTACTGTGCAACAAGGAGATTTCAGATTGATGGTTTTTTTTTTACATTGTCCGTTGCTCATAAGGTCTTAAAGTTTGAATGTTTTCGGGCTAAAAACAAAGAAAATATTCAGAGTGCAGCTCATATGAGATCAAATTGTGCAGCATCTGCTTCATCAACTAAAATGAGCTGGACAGATCTGCCTCACAGTAAATCAAATTATGCATCATTGTGGTGGAATACTGCCAGCTGCAGTTTTTTGTTAAATTACATTTAAAATTACACGCACACGCACAGGCACGCGTGCACAAAAACCTGTTTCAGAGACTCTATTATTAGAGCTGATGGAGCTACCTGGAGACACCTGGTTACAGTGCGGTGTATACGCTATAAGTTCAGGGCTATAAAGAGCACATTTTGGGTTCAGTTGCTTGATTATCTCCCATCACCGTGTTGTGGGGTCATTACGGGTGAAGACAGGATGCTTCCAGACAGTCCACCACAGGGAAAACACAGACAGGAAATCACATATTGAACTGAATCATCTTTGTTTATTTTCCTACCAAAAGCTTACAGGAAAAAAAAACAAAAAAAAAACCTTGTATTTCTGTTAGTGCTATCAGTTTTAATCGCATTGATCGCAATTTAATCGCATTGATCGCAATTAATCGTGATTAATTCATGGAGAACTGTCAACAATTAACTTTTTTTTAAAGTTGAGATTAATTGCAATGAAGAATGTAATCCTCATAAATCAGTCCCAATGTCAGGAAAAAAATACTATTATCCTCTAGTTCTTTTCTTTGACCCAATTGGCAGACAATGGATTAATCGCGATTAAAATTGACAGCACTAATTTCTGTTTTTGAAAGCATACTTCATTGATCTACTGTGTAAATTAGATTTTGAAGGTAATAAATTCTAATGAAAAGATAACATTAAGATTTGTTCTGCGCTGTTAGTAAATAAAAGGGATAGATGAATGAGAAATAATCTATTATCTACTTATCAGGCTTCAGGACAGGCTGAACTAAATTTTAGTTAAAAAAAAAAACGCTTTCACTGATACTTGGTGATGATCAGACGCTCGTAGATATGAATGTGAGTGTTATATTTAAACAACTGAAGCCAGGGTTTCACTTCCCATAACCCATGAAAGGACTGCTGTCATGTCCCTGAACTCAGAGCAACCCCAGAGTCCAGGTAGCGCCACCCTGAATGAAACCAGCTTCAAGACTTTTGGTTTACCTTGTAACTACTCAGACTGTCCCAGTTAACTCCCACTCTGCTCCTTGACGTTTTGTGAGAGAAGGATTTATCTGTTGTTATGTGGAACATGAAGATCGGGGTGTACTGTTGCTGGAGCCATAATGATTCCTGTGTGTTTGGTTTGAGGGGGCTGACTCTAACGTTGCTGTGTGCAGTCAGCAGGTCTCAGATGCCACGGTCACTGTCTGAAGCCTGGTTTTCTGAGGCTGCTTTCCAGTCATCTGAGGCTTTGGATCCAGACTCAACTCTCACTCGATGCTTTACTCAATAAAAATCAAAATGACTTGTAAGGCTTGGTTGGTTTGAGATCTCAGACAAAGAGAATTCAGAGGGTGGGTTGTTGTTGTTGAAAGACAGGAGTTTGTTTTTGCTTGCTAACTTGCGGATTAGACTTTAATGGCTAATTTTGTAAATTGAAACCGTTTTCAGTTTGGCTTCGGTTCTCTTTTCTTTTTGTTTTCTCCTGCTGTCCCGCGGAGGCAGGTTAAGAGGAAGGTTTGAGGCTCTGTTTGTTGTTTTGAAGTTTTGTGGTTCTGCTTTTTGTTGGACTTGCACTGGGGTGTTTGTCTTTATGCTAACTAAGGCAACCTGTCCAACCTCTTTTTCTTTATTTGAGGATAAATGGATTTTAAGAGCCTAATGTGGGGCATTTTGTTTAATTCTCACAACTGCATTGTCTCCACTACTCTAGCTCATTTAGATTATCATTCCCGCGATAGCCCACGCTGCAGTGGCAAAACGAGGGAAAACAAATCAGCGGTTCACTGCCCTCAGCTGCAGTTGTAACCAAATTAAAATCACCCAACAATCTCTGCCAGGAAGAACAGTGCAGCAAATCCTCACATGGATTTTGATCTACTACTGACTCAAGAAAATGAAAAACACAGCAGCTGTGCAGGAGGCGACAGAAACCCCCCAGAGGAGGGAGGCGGGAGACCGAATCGAGACTGAAAGGAGAAAGAAGCGAGCAGGCTGCAAACATAGGTGTTGCAGATTCATATTTGTTGCTTTCACACCTCTGGTTACTTGGTTACTTGGTTACTCTGACTCAGAAGTACACATCAACAGCCTTCACCACAAATCAGAGATATGTTTCTATATTGTTTGTATGCCATAACCTCCGCCATAAGCTGTTTGCGTACTGCCGTTCTCAGTTCCTCCGCAGTGAGAGAAAAACTGGCTCATGTGACCTCTTGTGGTCTGTGAAGTATCTCTTACTGGGCTTTCTGAAGTATCAGCTTGACTCCCTGTCGTCATTTTTCATAATATTCCTGCAGACCAGCGCGACCAGACGTACTGAGACAAAGAGCAGACGGATGGAGACGAGCAAATTACACTCGTGCGCCGGCAGGAAGAGGATGGGAGAAAGCAAGTTGGTATCTCCTCTGCATCTGGAGTAAACAAAAAGATAAATAGAAGCAGACACTTCATATGTTAGCTGGAAAACAACTTCATCTGCAACTCCATTACTCCATTGGATGCATTACTGCCGCTCTCTCTCTCTCTCTCTCTCTCTCTCTCTCTCTCTCTGTGTGTCATCAGTCATCCACTGGAAGAAGCTGTGTGGGAAAAATGTGATCTGTCAGATGGAAGAAAGACATAAAAGTCGCAGTGATCACTGACAGATTCCGAGAAATTCTTGTTTTTTCCAGTGTGTCCTCAGTGTATTTTGTGATGTGACCTTGAATGTAACACTTTTTTTTTTTTTTTTTGACTGAGATTGTGCACAAACTCTCCTTGGCCCCCATATCAACCTTCACATTTCCCACAACACCTCAAGATAAGCAGGATTTTGTTAGAAACTTGATGTGACTTCTTCCCAACTTTCCACTCCTGCTCTGTCTCTGCTCTGAGGGATGAATCTTGTGATCGGGGCTGCACAGTACTTTATTTCACTGCTTTCCAGGGCCTGAAATGCTTCGATCAGGTGTTAAACAAGCTCACGTAAATGAGCTGCGTTTTCGCTCACATGCATTCTGCTGGTGGTTCACTCAGAATGACAGAAAAAGTCACAACACGCATAAACTCGGGTATTGAAATGAGGGATTTGCATGCATTAAGCTTCTTTTTTGAGATTTGATCTCTCAGATACCACCCCGTCAGTAGGTCTGCTTCCACTCCTGTCAGCACTCAATATCTCCTTTGTGCCTGTTCTTAGATGTGCAGAGCTTAAGTAGATGAGGCTCCTAGTGTCTGGGGGCCTTCTTCGAGGAGGCCAGAGGTCATCCTGGGGGGTTAATCATGTCTGAAAATCCCAAATAAGACACTTCAGAGAATCTACAGCGGATCTGATAAACTACCCAGAATTTTCATTTTGAAGGCTCCTCCTTTTGTGCGTTTGTGAGAGTAGGTGTGTGTTCTGATGTCCCGTGGAGAGGATTGATCAGTTAATTAGATACAGATGCTTTATAATCTGGATAATTTTAAAACAAATACTTTTATGGATTCATGATCACGGGAAAAGGCAGCAACAAACCTTGAGCGAAGCCACGAACATGTGAACGGCTGTAGGAACAGGAAGCCTGAATCATGTTAGATGGATTGTATCTACAGCCTCTTATGGGTGTTACTGTCAGAGTGACGACGATCATGTTGCTGGTTGAGAAGCACTGAGGAACTAAAACTAACAGTTGTCTCTGAGCAAAAACTTAAATCTCATGTGCAACAAATGTAATAAGTAATAAGTAAACCTCATTTGCTGATTGTATAGAAATAAATGCAGCAAAAAAACATTCAGATCTCAACACTGTTGTCAAGTGAAACAGTCCCACTCAATAATAATGTGTTGCAAAGTCTTGGATCAGAAGAAAATGGGTTAGCTCTCACCGGACGAAACCTCTCACTCGCAGCGTGGAACACTGTGCAAAAGGCACATATTGAAAAACAGGGAGAAACACCCCAGTGCCTCTTTTTATGAGTCACTCGATCAATTTTGCACTGGAAGCCTGAGCTCAGCCTCTGAAACAGCTGCAGAATAATGTCTTAGTTCCAGCCAAATCCTCACAAGTGTTTGGCTGGAATTTAAAGCTTTTGATTTTCAGGAGAAGGCTCAGATTAAAAACGTGCAGTGTGAGCTTTCAGGAAGGAGAAGCATAAGAAAAACACACACACACACAACTAGGTTTCATTTGATAATTCTTAACTTCAGGGTAAAGCCATATTTGTTTTCATTCACAACAAATACAATTTTTCCATTGGAAAATGAATTCCATGTCATTTATTCTGAAAAATCAATGTGAGATCAGAATTTTGAAACTTTATCAACTCTCTAAACACTTTCTGTTTCCGTCCAGTTATATTTTACACATTTTTGAGATTCAACTAAACAACTAACATAATCTATGCTTATACTGTTTGATGGTGTTGTGCAATAATAAGGCTTTTATCGTAGCGATCGTCATTTCCAAAGTGTGCAAAAGATGTCGTTTTATCAGCACCTGATCTGAGAAATCAACAAGCTCCTCTAGATGGACTGAGTGTTTCGTCTGTGGTCATATTTACACAGGCGAGATGAAGCAGTCATCAGTCGAGAAGCTCTAAAGACTCGCGTGGCTTTCATTAGAAAATCTCCTGAGATCACATAGATTTAATTTTCCGGTTCTGTTCATCAGCATGAGGATGTTTAAGCTCAGTCAGTTTAGTTTCTTAGAGCAACGGCAACAGATCAGACATGTGGAAGATGGTTTATTAGTAGTCAAAGTCTAGATGATTATTGAAAGAATGTTTTATATTCCAGGGGGGCAGTTAGAGGATGAAGTTTGGATGATGCAAAAGGATCAGCTGAGCTTGGAGTCAGACTCATTTTGGTTCAGGAGCAATATAGAGACCAGTCTAATCTCTGGTGGGCCAGACCGCCAAAATAAAAGCATAACTGACAAATCATCACCAACTCCAAATGTTGACTTTGATTTTAGTGACAAGAAATGAAATTACATGATGCAATGTTTCAGTTCAGTTATGTGGAAAACCTGAAAAAGTTGTCTTTTTTTAGAAACATGTATAAAATGAGAGCAAACCCAAAATCAAAATATCTTTTGAAGTGTCTCTGCTGTGAAGCAGCCAAGTCATTTATAGTGAGAAACTCATTCTCATGATTTAATTTTACTTTATTTGTTTTTCTAAACTTGCTGATGAATCTGAAAATCCTTCTTCTGTCACATTAGTTCAGCAGTCTTCCCCCACAGTGTGGCTTTCATGCCTTCATGCAAAACTAATGTCTCAGGCCATAAAACTGTTTTACCCAGTGAATAAAAAGAAACGGCAATATTTTTGTACTGAAACATGAAGGTTCCTGATCTCCACTGGATCCCCTGCCAGACCATGTTAGTCTTTAACACCAAAGGATTGAGGATTCACATCTAAATCCAAAAGTTCTCCAGTAGGCTGAATATTATTGCAGCTGTTATTAAAACTCCTCCATGCAGCCTCTCCGTTACACACTAATTTGAAATAAGAATTCAAGTATGTCCCGTCGGTCGCCTCACACTCGCCATACTCCTGGATGAAAGAGCCGACCAGAACCACTGCGTGCAGAAGCCGCCCCACAACCGAATCGCAGAATCCTGGTGGAAAGTTTTGTGTGGAACAACTTTAAATAATGATGCCAACAGATGTAGAAACGTCGGTGCCCAGAGCTGCTGGCACACATACAGCCACACAAAGAGGACGGTTCCATCTGGAAATGGGGCGGACGGAGCAGAATCACAGAAGTGCAGTTGTTGTTTGTATTCGCGGAGACACACATCTCAACTTTGGGGTGGTGTTATTTAATTTTCCGACAGGCAGAGCGGACAGCTGACACAAGTGTGAGGACTGATAACTGTTAAACTCTCTCTTTCAACACCACCGCTGTTCCTCTTCCTCTCAAGTCTTCTAGTCTTCTCGTTTTCTCATAACTTCTCTTTCGATCGTCGTCACTTCTCGATGAACGTGGCAGGACCTGAAATGATCCTTGCCTGGTTCTTGTTGTTTGTTTTTCAGTTGCCACAGCTTGATGCGAGTGTAGAAAACGAAACCTCTCCTCATGAAGTCAGGGTAAAGTTCAGAGTGACTAAAGACATCACATCCTTATTGGTTTCCGAGGGTTGCTCAAGGTTTAAAGTTTTGCATTCGGTAACTCAAAGTGAAAATGAAGTCAGCTGACTCTCAGTTCATTTTTCTGGTCAAGGTACTCTGGATGACCTTTTTTGGACAAATCATATTGTGAATGCAAGGTCACGGCAAAACTGCTTATATTCCAGTAACAATGACAATAATTACAAAGAAAACAGCAGCTTTAATGAGATGCCATTTTTGGCGGAGTTATTCAAACAAAAATACTTTGAAACAGAAAAAGGTTTTTTTTTTTTTTCTCTTCGGTCCATTCCATAAAAGTAAATCCAATCATGAAGTAATTGAAACGGTAAAGTCTGTGACGTATTGCACACATTGTACCAAACACTTTGTCTATCAGTCTT
Organism: Salarias fasciatus; assembly: GCF_902148845.1. Taxonomy (NCBI): domain Eukaryota; kingdom Metazoa; phylum Chordata; class Actinopteri; order Blenniiformes; family Blenniidae; genus Salarias; species Salarias fasciatus. The sequence goes on along the minus strand of NC_043750.1, from coordinate 29,469,518 downwards.
TATGCCTCCCTCACTTATCTACTTCTTGAAAAAAAAAAATTATCAGAAATGCAGCGTGGAAGGAAACGGAAGGAGCCACATAGACGCACCGAACCAAATTGTGGTTAAGACAGCTCGCCTCCAGTTTGCTCTCGGGTGTCAGAAGCAAATGTCGCGTTTTAGAGTGATGCTGAAGTGAAGGAGTGAAAGCGTGCGCTGCACCACGTGTGGTTTAGGTGGTCTGTTATGTAACCGGAGGCCGAGGCTGTGTGTTTCCACGGTGCATCAACAACAAATTCTGCCGAGAGTTACAAACAGCTGGGCTGTCAGTACGCTTCTCAATCTGTCACCTCATCCTCTGTGTTTGGAGTACGGTCTGTCTTCCAGCTCCTCCACGCGCTGTCACGCTGGTGCTGGTTCCAGTTGGTACCGCTCTGGAAATAAAATGATGAAAGAACCCGATACTGCTTCAGGAGCCCTCAGTCCCATTTTCTTCTCTGTGGAAATTTTTTAAACAGATCTCAGACGGAGAAATGAATCTCTGCCTTTTGGTCTGCACCAGTTTTTCAGATGAGGAACAAAGTGTGGAAACACCTGCGGTTCACATTAAATGTTGTGTGATTATTTTGTTATGAGAGAAACTCCTTTCACACGGCACCGTCAGTATTTCCACTGTAACGTACACCCACCCGCCACACCGTTATGTGCTCCTGTGCTAAATATAGAATCCAAAGCGGAAAATAAGTCTAAAGTGATGCAGATCCATGGATTCAGCGCTGCCATGAATTTGACTTTACAAAGGGAACATTGTTCAGTTTGACTGGTGAGAGAGGTTTTATACGTGTTCCATTTTGATGTTATGAATTCGCTCTGTGTTGACCTGTTCTTCATCGTGTCAAAGTTATTTTCCTTTTACAATGAGGTTGTGCATAATCCAAGAAACAGCTTTAACACAATCCAGTCCAACTCAATATTATTAAAAATAAAAACAATATCAATTGACAATATCAAGCAAAACTAAACAAACTTTGTAAAGGCAGAATGGATGGCAGGGCTCTTTTGATATACCATAAAAGGTTCTACAATAATAATAATAATAATAATAATGCATTGGTTTTATATAGCGCTTTTCAGGACACTCAAAGATGCTTTACATTGCATTATTCACTCACACCATACTGGGTGGTGGTAAGCTACTACTGCAGCCACAGCTGCCCTGGGGTAGACTGACGGAAGTGAGGCTGCCAATCTGCGCCACCGGCCCCTCCGACCACCACCAACCATTCACTCTCACAACTTAAGCAAACTTAATTGAGTTTAACAAAATAATCGGTGCAGCTTCAAAAGACTTTTGAGGTCAAGAGAATAAAAGCTGTTTTACTAAAGAAGTGATAGAACTTGAGTTACCTCTTAGCATCTGGATGCTAACATGCATTGAGGTAGTTGACACCTTTTGCTGAAGTGCAGAAATGTATGAAAGACCGCTTACAAATGCCATGAAGGCTTGTTATATGTGTGGTTTCCTGAATAGGACATCACAGTGACCTTTGGCCGATTGACCCATGTGAGAATGATGATGCCTGTTTATGTCCACATAGGAAGCATGTCAAATCAGCTGAATCAGGACGGCGGGACTCGGTCATTTGACTCAGATGTTTAGTTCATGTCTGAGTAGCACGTGAGACTAATCCAGCCAAGGCGGCAGGATGAACTGATAACACCACATGGATAAAGGGAAAAAAAATGTCTTCTAAGAGACATGCGCAAGTCCAGTTGTCCTGATTGAATTGCAGTTTGGAAGCGTTGTTGGGGTTCAGCGTCTCCAACATGAGGAGCCAGGATGAGACGCTGGATTAAAAGGCCAAAAACAAACCTTCTGGATGTGGAGTGTCTGAGGCTGAAGGAGACTCGGCTGTACCTGGAGCCTGATCACAAATCCTCATTTGCATGACTCATTTGTTTTCTCTGCGTCCTGGACTTCAGAACACATTCAGATCCTTCATTCAGACCTGAAACAACACACCGGCTGCAGTAATTCCATTCAAGTTTTATAACAGTTCAGTCTGTTTGACTCTCTTTGTCTGCTTTATTATGTGTTTAGTCTTCATGGCTGTTAGTTCATTTTATTGTTGTGTTTGTGTTTCGGTTATATTCTGTTGATGCTGCGGAGCGCTTTGTGGCCGTGTTTGGACAGATTTTCTATAAATAAAGTCTTTTATTATGATTGTCGCCGACTTCCTTCCTCTGTGACCCATATCCAGCCAGGGAAAAGCTTCAAGCCTGAACCTCTGTGTCACTGAAGACTACCGACTCTTCCTCTGAAAGCATTTGGAAATCATTTAAATAAAACAGATTTATTTCAATAAGATATATTGTTACGGCTTCCTGTCGCACAGGTGGGACGAGAAAACATTTCATTGACAGAAAGTGAAGTCAGGCAGGGTGTGATATCCTAAACACAGCTATTCATCCGAACACAATACAGGAGCCCCGCTCACTATCGCTCCATCGGCTGGCTTTCCTCTGTCCTGAAGAAACAAGGCGCTTATCCGCGCTCGCCAGGTGGAAACGCGGGCGAGCAGAGTGGACTGGCGGCGCCCTTCCCATCACTTCCTGAGGAAGCTCTCACCTCATTGGTCCCTTCCTGAATGATCGGAATTTTGCCTCGTTATTACTGCTGGGACAATAAACTGGTCCTCGTCCATCGGCAGACACACCTCTGAATGTCTGCAGGAACATGTTCATCCTCCGCTCCTGTGTCCTTTGTTTTTCTTTAATCATCATCATCATTATTCTGTCCTCGCCTCTGGACTCCAGCAGAAGCGATGTGTGGTGGAGTATGAAGGCTGCTGAGCTGCCCGCTCCGTCTGTAACATAAACTAATGGAATACCGCTGAAGTTGTGACAAACAGTCCTGTCGTCAGCAGGAGTTTTACGGGTCTCTGTGTTTACATCGGACCCCATTAGAGAACATATGTCCATGTCTGCTAGTATGTATACAGAGAGGCCCACAGATCCAGAGGAATCAGGTCTAGAGTTCCTCTTCCAATGTGATCTCTCCGCTCCTCTTCGTCATAATGTTTCTTCATCGCTCTAGATTATAAATGCATGCGGTATCCCCTGTAGAGCCTTTATTTTGTCTTCTTCTTCCCTCCCTCCTTCAGCTTCTCTGTGAAGTGAGGGGGTGGATTAAGGTGACAGAGGGCAGATGTTTCCTCCCCCGGCTTTGAAGAGGCTTGTAAAGATGGAGCGGGGACTGGTGGAAAGGCTAAAAGCCTAATTCTCCGCGGACGCTGGGCGTTTTTACGAGGGAGGGCCGCAATCTCGCGCAGCCGATACGGGCGGCGTTCTGGCAGCCGCTGTGGAAATGGTAGCTCACTGCCGATCAACCGCCTCTCGCGGCCGCAAAACCCCAAATGTCGACCTCGCACCTCATTTTAGGCGGAGCGGCTTTAGATTTGGTGCAGCCGCTGGTGTGTCACTCTGCAGCACATCAAACAGAACTTTGCCTCCGCCGGGGTACGTTTGTACACAGCGCTGCGCAGATCTGCCAAAGGTCCCTCTCTTCTATGAACTCAGACGTCAGGGAGTCACTTAGAAAACCCTGCCTGAATGTACACCGCATCTGTCCCTCCATTTGTTATGTGCGTGACTGCTGAAACTGCTTTTGTTGGCCTGAAGCCACCAGCTGCCTGCCTTAAAGCTACACATTGCCACCCTGTGGATGAAGAACTGACAGATTGTTTTATAAAGGCAAGGTTTGATCTAAAAGCTTTTTCAATACATAAACATTTCCTGTCCTTTATCTTAATTTGTATCCTCCTCAGTGAATGTTTAGATAAGCATGAAAATAAAAGTATAACCTGGGAGACATTCAGAAATGCAACACAGGAAAGCAATGACAACAAAAGTCCAAGTTATTCATGTAGATCATTTCAAAAGATTTACTCAGGAAACTGATTTTGAAATACAAAAAATGGCGCTTTCATTGCATTTGGCATATAGATTTGGAGCCCTCTGCTTTTTGCTTGACCTCAAACATCCAGTCCACCCATCATGGGGGTGCAGGGGCTGGAAGCGGTGTCAGCTCTCACACTTTAGATATTTTATTGTGCGTTGTTGGGTTGCTCATTTGTGCTCCTGACTGAACGAATAAAATGCTGATGTACACAGCACTGTGTTCCTCCTCACACAGTAAACAAAACTTAAATGAGACACAGCACAGTGTATCATTAGTTTTATTGTTCTGCCTCTAATTGCACAGATCCCTTCAAGCAAAACAATTGTGTAAAACATTCTAATGGTGCATTTTTTATATGCTGTCACATCATAATATTGAATTGGTCTCTACTGCATTGATTATTCATAGTTCTTGTTGACTCCTATGCTCTACTTTTAAGTTTGGCGTTACAGCAGGGACATTAAAGGGATAAAGGTGGGATCCTGATGCTCTCCACTGGAAGAAACAACTGTTTCAGGCCTGTCAAGATATGGCATCTTCATACATCCAGATATATGGATTTATTAAATATAATTTTCTCTTAGTAAGAAGAATGTTGAAGTCTTGACGGCTACCATCCAGACCTGCAGAGGTTGTGAGTCGCTGCATCGAGGTTTCGTCAATGAGGCTGACTGTTGGCTTAAACTGTAAGAACAAAGAAGAAAGAGCGACAAGATTAAGGCAGGATCATTGATTCTGACTCCAATCCAGTAAAACAAACCAGTAACTTACCTTTTATGGCGACTCTGGCCAGTGCTTCACTGGAGCCTACGTGGTTGGTGGCCACACACTTGTAGGTGCCTGCGTCGCTCTGTTTGATGTGGGCTATCATCAGCTTCCCGTCCCTGGTGGTCTCCGACCCCGCGGGCAGGCTCGGCCTGCCGACGCGGCTCCAGGTGAACTGGATGGGATGGGAGCCGTGAGCCAGACACTGCAGGTGCAGAGCGTCTCCGGGCTGGAGCCTCACCTGGTCGGGCAGGGAGGTGGCGTACGGAGGGCCTGCGCCGCCACAGAGTCAGAGTGAGAAGCGACAGAGGAAGCAAACGGAAGGTGTCTGTGGTGAATGTCTGCCGAGTTCACTCACTGTCCACCTCCATCTGAGTGTACGCCTCGCTGTATCCATGGGCGTTCGTGGCGTTACAGATGTATTGTCCAGAGTCTTGGCGCCCCACGCTGGTCAGAGTCAAAACTCCACCAGACACGGTGTGTTTCCAGGGTAAGGGCGCTCTGAGCTTGGACCAGGTGATGTCAGGGGTGGGCGAACCTGGATTAAAGGCCAGAGGGAGACGGCGAGGTGACGACAGAGAGCGGAGCGGAGAGGAATCGAACGCGTGTGCGGCTGCAGAGCTCACCGCTGGCCTGGCACTCCATCACCACCGTGTGTCCCTCGATCACCGTCATTTCTGTAGCGCTCACCGAGGCCACCGGAGCTCCCAGCCCCCCCTCAACGACGACCCCCACTTTGACCTCTGCCACCCCCTCCGTGTTCTCCGCGTGGCAGATATAAACTCCTGAGTCCTCTGGACGGATTGCCGACCACTGAGGGACAAAAAACAAAACAAAGACATTATGAGTGAGCGAGTGGCCAGAAAGAAGGAAATCAAAGTTAAATATTGATAACAGGAAGTGGCTCGTGACTTCACGTTTCACCTGGAGGCTGTTGACGTTGTCGGTCTCCGTGGTAACCAGCTGCAGGGTGGATCCCTGGCGTTTCCAGGACAGCTTGGGTCGAGGCCTGCCGGAGGCCTGGCACCCCACGGACACGGACTCACCCATCCGGACCCGCAGGGGCCCTGCTGGGGTCAGCTCCACCTTAGGAGCATCTGAGGGAGACGATATAAAAACACAAACATTTGAAAACACTGTTGGGAAAAATGAAAATACACTAACTTCAATTTGAAGTTGGCTGACGTGGTTACTGACAGTTGTTTTTCTTAGTGCAGCACGGTTATTTATTTGGTATCATCTCTGGACACTTGGCAAACTTCTCACACTTTGTTTCTTTTTTTTTTTTTTTCTTATTCTTAGTCTCCTTGCCTGCAATAACCCCGGAGGGATATTTCTGGGTCTGTTGTGTTTGCTAGCCTGTTGCTAACAGGTTTTTTTTTTTTTTTTTCCTGCTGTTTGGTGCAGAGGATGCTGGAAAAAGTTGCCTATTGAGACTAAAAATAACCCAGAGCAGTGACAGTAGAAGAGGAGAGAGAAGTCGAGTTGGACGGCTCAGCAGTGAGTTGAAGCTCACAAAGCTTTTTGTTGTTGCTGTTGTTTTGTTTTTTTTTTCCTCAGCCAAGGTGAGTTGCTGATTTTGGTCAGACTTCTCTGCAGTTTCCAGAGCAAGGCTTTTTTTTTTTTTTTTCTATTTGTACTGTTGTTTTCACCTTGGGTTTGACAGAGAAATCTGCTTCTCTAAAATAAAAACAGCAAAAAGGTGATGAAAACCTTTGGGAGCTCACAGCTAAATGTGAAGTTTATGCAGGACAGAAGTGCGACTATTTCAAACCAAATCAAAGCTGCCTGCTGTTTGTGCATCGCTTTTTTTTCTTTTTTTTTTGTTCGTACGCCGCTTTGGCAGAACACTGAACTACAGAGCCAGACTCACATTTGACGTTCAGCACCACACTGGCTGCTGCACGGCCAGCACGGTTGGATGCCACACAGCGGTATTGACCCTGGTTTCCAGGTCGGGCATTAGCAATGGTCAGAACGGAGCCGTCCGGGCCAACTTTCCCATTTTCTGGAGGGAAACAAGAGCTTTCAGGGCAACTTCACAGATGGAGATATTGTTCTGTCGGTGTTTACAGGATTTCATTCCTGACCTGGTAATTCCTGGTTGTTGGCTCGTCTCCATTCCACTTGGACCGGCGGCGCCCCGCTGCTCACCTGGCACCGGAAGCTGGCCGACTCTCCTTGGCGCACGGTGGCGGCTTTGGGCTCCACTGAGACAACAGGAGCCTGAGCGGCCACTGCAGGGACACACGGAGCCGTTCGGGCACAAATCAACTGTGTCAACCTTTAGACAGGCCTTCAAAGACAAACACAACCCCAAAGCAAACAGCCAAAGCAAACACACAGGCCGAACAGGAGGACAGCTCCATGACAAAGCAGGAAAAGAGAAACATTTAAATGAAATGAGGAATTTATGAGTTTAGTGGAGGCCAAAACCGTACATATAGCACATCTTTGCTTTGATTTGCACAGAATTTAAAGATAGATTCACCTTCAGCAACACAACAGAAGAGAAAATGTAATTACTGTTTTAACAAAACATGAGAAAGAGCTCAACAGCAACATTTCTGTCAACTTTGATTCTCTGTAATTCCCATTTAGACAATTTGTTCCATAACAATCTGAATTAAAAAAACAGTAAAATGCAAATTGTAAATAATAGATTTAACAATAAAAATTGCTCTTAGCTTAATTGAATATGATCGTTTTCAATGTGTTGGTTTTCCTTAAAATTGTCCTTTTTAGCCAAAGTTATGTCTCAGGCATATTCAGGTATTTACTTTAATTAAGCCTCTGTTAATAAGGTTGTAACTGGTCGTAGAACTGAATCAGATTAATTACCTGAACACAATAGAGAACACAGGATCAGAGCTGTGGGAGATAAATCCATGATGAACGCACTTCCTCTGCTAGATTCAGCCTCTGTCTGTCTGGCTTTGTCTCCTCTCATGCTCAACCTTTGACCTTTCCTTAACCACTAGTCAAACACTGAAGTGGCAGTAAAACAACGCGCTTCGAGGTCAGTGGCTTTGATCAGAATTTTGCTCTGTTTCAGGTAAAAATAATGATCTGAACTGGCTTTAAATTATAAAACTGACAGATAAGTAACCGGCGTCACTGATACTACAAGCACAATACGATTAAACTGAGAATCACAAAAATAAAACTTGGAGTCTGCAGTAACATGAGTGGAGACATAATGCAATTCTGTCTCGGTTTTATTTAGCTTTCCGAGAAAGTGACCTCCCAGCAGCCAAATCCCGATGTGTGTGTATTGATCAGTTTGTCTGCAGCATTAAATTAAGTGAAACTGCAACCTGAAGGCTTTCAGAGCACAGATGTCGACGTTTTCTGTCCTCTGTTGATGGATAAAAACAATCATAGGGGCAGTGAACCTGGAGAAGAGTCACAGCTAATGTATGAATACACCAGGAAAGTGGAAGAAATATTTTATTAAAAAAAGAAAAAAAATACTTTCATTTGCATTTTGTTTGGTATTAGTGAGTTTGCATGTTCTCCCCCAGTGTGTGTATGAGTTTCCCTGGTACTATGGTTTCGTCTCACTTCCCAAAAGCATACATATTAGTGACCTTAGATCCTAACAATGGTGTATCATTACTTTTAGCTGACATCTGTCTGCAAGCGGTTTGTATTTTTCACGTGTTTACTTTAAAAAGGGATTTCATTCCAACGTTTGACACACTGTGAAAAAACTGCTGCTTCCACACATATCTGATACTCAATACAAGATGCAATCAATAAATACAGTGCTCACAGTCTTCCTGTAAAATGCAAAGCACAGAAACATACTTAAGTACATAGTACATTCTAGATTTTTAATGATAAAAACATGTTGATAAGAACCAGATTTGATGGATTTTATCTTTTCTATTTCAATTATGAAATCAAAAAAGCCTGATTGGATCTCAGAGTAAGTTTATGTGTATTCTTCAGCTCAAATGCTTGATTCCCAAAATGTGTAGAAGTTACTGAAGTTACTGTCATTTCAAACTACTCAAAGACTTGTATGTGCAGTGGCAGAACTGAACACAAGAGGGTAGCAGTGAGCGAAAGCACACACATACCCCATTCATACCCATGTATTATATGTGTGTGTGTATGTTTGTGTGTGTGTGTGTGTATATATATATATATATATATATATATATATATATATATATATATTTTTTTTTTTTTTTTTTTTTTTTTTTTTTTTTTTTTTTTTGAGAAACTGACCCCCTATCCATTTTCTTCTGGAAACAAAACCACGGGATACAAAGTTTTATCACGTGACATCACATTTATTCTGTTTTGGTTAAGAGATGTTTCTGTCACACTGTGTTGTTTTCTAAAAACCTTTTAAAAGACACAAAGACATATAATCACTGCCTAAGATTTTAGAAAAACAGGGCAGCGTGCATCTTTTTTTTTACCCTCTTTTCATCTTTAATGTGTTGAAAATATAAATGTTGGAACGATTTCTGGCTATGCAGGTGATGAATCTTCAAAATGAAGCAACATTTCTATGATTGCTTTCTGTTTTTAATGATGTGCTCATTTAAAACAATGGAAGTTTCAAGAACTTTGAGAAGTGATCAGAAAAAAGACAAAGAAGTAAAATCGTTGTGTTTTGGTGAGATACTTCAGAGTCCATTTGTGACTCAGCTGGAAGTCGGCCTTCGGTCCAAGTTCCTCTGAGGAAGACGAGGAAGAGGAGAGTGAAGCAGTTGATCCAGCAGCAGAGATCTGTTGATCGATCTGTTGTCATCCACCTAATGGGAAAAGCACAGGAGGATAAGGTGTGAGCTGTGAGGGGAGAACTGAGCTCCGTCTCACGCGAAGTGCCCAGCAGGTCGGTATTTTAACCATCGATCCGTCCACACAGCCTCAGCTGTCCTCTGCTCTCACCTCCAGCTGTCATGTTCACTCTGCCACAGACTGATTTTGCATAATAGCAGTTGTTGAGTGCATTACAGTTTCACGGGATCCACAATCACTCCACTCATGAAGGTCTGCTGATAATATTACTCACATGAAGACAGGAGGCTGAACTCTAACCAGGCGTGGAAGAGATGGCTGGGTATCCTCCTGTAGACACGACAAGAACAAACTAAGAATTCTCTTTCAGAAGAGTGGTTACTTCAGCAGGCTGTGGTGCTTGGGCTGATGTTAAAGCGGACTCATTTGGGAGGTTGTGCTTTCTCTCGCGCAGGCCAAAGGAAACAGGCCATGGATAAGCAGAAAGAAGCTGCTGGTGGGGGATTCGACGGTGGGCTTCATCTCTCCAGCGCTGGAGTGCAGTGCAAACAACAGAAATTCAATATCCATCTCATGTTTGCTTTGTTCAGTCAGTAAAAACATCTTAGCAGCTTCCAAATCATGTCTGACTGAACTTGAGTCAGACTTCACTGTTTGATTTGGCTCGGCTGAAACCCGCCGGGCGACAGACCGCAGGCCGGCTGCAGCACAGTCCCGTCACTACGGCGGGTTCACCGTTATCTCGTCCCATCTGTTTTGACTGAATCAGACTCTTTTTTGTTTTTGCTTTTTTTGCCTGTGTACCTGAGTTTGGTGTCACCGGGGAGTCGGCTTGGCTGGAGAAGGAAGACACGCTTGCAGCATCCACTGCAGTTTTCACGGCGTAACTCTTGGCCTCCTCCTGAAACTTTGCGATGTTCTTCTTGTACTGAATTCTCCTGTTTCCAAACCAGTTGGCAACCTCAAAGAAACGCAAAGAAAACAGGAAGTAGGATATGAATTGAGAGAGTTCCCTTTGCTCAGTGTCCTGCAGGGCTCCCTGACATCCTGACCTGGGCCACGGTGATGGAGCACCTCCAGGCCAGATCCTCCTTCACCTCCTCATCGGGGATGGGGGTTCGCCAGGTGGGAGTAAAAATATTCATTTAAAATCTCAACCGCCTGTTTGCTGAAGTTCCGTCTTTTCCGCCTGGTGGAAGAAAAATACAGACATTCAACGATTACTGATCTTAACTAGACGCACTGAAGGACTGAATATTTGAATTCTGGAAAGGAGGCAAGATATGAAAGGACAGGTCTTCAGTCCTCATTCAGGTGGAGGTGTAGAAAAAAACCAACCTGGCATCCAGAAATCTGGAGTGCAGGGTGATGAAGGCCTCACATGTGCTCTGCTTCAGCTGCATCTGAATGGCACTGAACTTGCGGTGGATGGTCGCCACCATCTGGTCGATTTCTTTGGGCGAGACGGGCCGGGTCCAGGACTGCTCCCTCAGCAGGTTGGTCACATGACTGGTGAACTCGCTGCACGCCTGCACGAGACAAAGAGAGTGGGAGCGTTCGGTTCAGATCCACACCTCAAACACGGCTGTAAACTCTCACACACCTGTTCATATTTGTCCAGTTCCAAAGTTAAGATGAGTCGAGGAAACAGGAAGCAGAATAAACAGCACATGTTCAGCTCATGTAACTGGAACCAGCCTGAAAGTGTGGTTCTCCTGTGCAGAACTAGAAAAACAGGATACACACTCAAAAGACATCACGCACACCTGCGAGCTCCTTTTGGAATCCCTGCACATCTCAATGAGTCCCATTTAAAGGGATTAACAGATATTTTGGATCAACAGGAGTCACGCTGCGAACATTTTCTGCACATCAGGGGAATTAAACAGCAGAGTTTTACATCTCAATCTAGCAAAAAGCTCTCATTTTGCTTTCCTCGAGGCATTTTTTTTTCTCACACTGCAGCCTGATTCTGTACGTATGTTTTGCTGACCAGTTTGAGTGGGATGTCTTCAGCGACCAGCAGAGAGCAGCAGCTCACACCACCACACACAACACTCACACCATTTCCAAGTTTCTGCCTGTTTTAGATTTTTCTATGTAAATGATAAGAAAACACAAACACTAAAGAGGCTCAGAAATGCGAGAGGGTCATCTGAAATGTATGTGATGGGAGAAAGGAGTTAAAGGTATTTCATTTTAAATTATGAGTCTCAGTCACAGCTCTATTTGAGCTGGAGCCGAAGTCTGTAGATCTGTCCACAGAAACCGAAGAAAGAAAGAAAAGAGTGACGAGAGAAACCACTGAGAAGATGGACGACCTCCTCAGGAAGGAAAAGAAAAATCTAAAGCGCTGCTGTCAAACATAGCAAGGCTTTCACATCACACACAGCTTTAATCAACAGCTCCTCTTAACTCTAATGCTACAAGGTTATTTTGTGTGTTTAGGTTTTGCTTTGTTTGGTTCCAGGGCCTTTGGGCCTTTCACATTGTCAATGTTTAATTTTATTGGATTACTTTACTGTGTAGGCATTCTCAGTCTTAACTAAACGATGTAAGTTTATTAGTATAGTAAATTATTTAAAAAATTCAACTTTAAAGAATTTCCTTCTGGGAATAATGAAAGCGTTTCTATTCTATTCTGTTCTTAAATGAATCATTTTCATGTAACGCATTACAAACTCGCATATTCAACGTCCTCCATAAACAACTTAACTCAACGTGATGAAATCATGTCCACAAGAGGAACACAATTGACTTGTGTTGCATTTATTAACTTTATTTCTTTAAATTCAACGACCCACCATTTCCCATTTTTTCAGTATACTTGCAAGACAACCAAATGTGAAACTGAAAGACGCTCTTGTATGTCTCCAAGACTGTCTTATACAGATTTATGTCGGTGTCAAGCATGCGAGAATGTTTCAACAGAAACAGAACAGAGCTGTATGAAATGATGACTTTGATGAAAATGATATTGATGAGTTACATACACACCATGTCACCATGTACAGTTTTTCTTTCTTTATTTTTTTTTTCTATATTTGTTTGTGTATTAATCTATATTTTCATATTCAGAGACACTGTCATATTTGAATAAATGTTTTATATCATAGTTGTGAATGATTCTGACCTTTTGTGCATTTATCTTTTTGTCTTTTTCCATTTTTGCCATTATTCCCATTGAGGAGGGCGTGGTAGCAATTTGGCTGATTTTCAGCCATTTATGGCCATGGTGTGCATTTTTTTCATATCTTTCATTACAAAGCAGTTTGTGATATTTTTAATATATGACACATAATCTTTTAGCTAAATTTACCATATATTTCATTGTGCTGGGTGCAAATCACTTAAGTTGAAGCGTTTCCTTCATTTCTCACTCTAAATTCACCTATGTGTACACTAAGGCACCAATACTTGTTTCAGATGTTTTGCAGATGTGTGTTTATGACATTTGATAAAGATTTTGTGTTGCCAGAGTTAACACAGTACTTAAAACAAGCAAAAACAGCAGCACCAGATTTTCGTTTTTCTCATTCTCATGAAGACACATTCCTGGCTGGTGGCAAGGTTTGGACAAATATTCAGAGTAGAACTTTTAACCCAGAGTCTAGAAGGGTATTGTCTTTGAAAAAATGCATTGAAGGCGTAGATCCAGCGTAGTGGAGCGAAATTCACTTTCTGGGCACTTTTTCCATGGTCCCAATACAGCCTAGAAGTGGTGTGTTTGAAAGAGCAAGAGACGTAAAGATTCCCCTCGTCACTGAAGTCCTCTGGAAACTGGAACAACACCCCACGATCTGTAACATTAGTAAGAAGAAATATCTGATAAAACAGCACCAGGACGTTTGAAGAGACTTCAGATGAAGATCCTGGTATGAATTAACTTGTGTTTAACGCTTTGGTCTGAAATGTCCCACGTGACATGGCAGACTGTGGTTTTTATGGCCGCAGTGCAGCAGAAACACCTTCATGTTCAAAATGTGAGGCTCTCGTGTTTGAAATCCATCTCAGGTTCATCATGAAATCCCAAAGTAGAAGGTGGAGGAGAGCCGCAAAACACTGAAGATGAGCTTCCTCCTCATCACGGACAGTAGCAGACATGTGGAGCTGAGTGAAGAGTGAAACGGAGATGCTCTAAGAATTAATATTATTACTTTTCGGAATATTTAAGGATAGTGTTCTTTTTATTGTGCAGTAGGCCTAATATACAGCTACAGAGATTTGCGCTACTTAATGGCCAGATGTGTACATTTGTGTTTCCTTAACTGGCTGCAATCTCTTTAGTTAAAAAAAAATACTAAATGCTCTAAAGCAGCACGCAAATATATTAGTAGCACGCTTTTTTAAAAATTTTTTTTACTATCTGTAATGGAAGGCATTACAGATAGTTGTTCTACAGTTGGTAGAGTGGGTTGTCTTATAACCGGAAGGTTGGCGGTTCGATCCCCGCTCCCGCAGGTGTAAAACTGGCGTTGTGTCCTTGGGCAAGACACTTCACCCACCTTGCCTCGTATGAAAGTTGTGAGAGTGAATGGTTGGTGGTGGTTGGAGGGGCCGATGGCGCAGATTGGCAGCCTCGCTTCAGTCTGCCCCAGGGCAGCTGTGGCTACAATAGTAGCTTACCACCACCCAGTATGGTGTGAAAGGGTGATGTGATATTGCAGTGTGAAGCGCTTTGGGCTCTGTCATGCAGGGTAAAAAGCGCTATACAAGTGTAGTCCATTTACCATTACAGATGTTGGCAACATGTTGGTGTTTTTTCCGACCAGCTGATGCATTGTCAATTGTTGCTTTATATTGAACTGGTGTATCTGGTGCATGCCTCTTTCACTGGTAATATAAGCGTTTAAAAAGTCTTATATTTATGTGTAAGGAAGATATATGCACAATTTAAATGAAGTGAATCGTGATTGCATGTTTTTATTCCTCTGCTGCCCCCTGGCGGTCAGACTGAAGGTTACTTTAAGCCTGCCGCAGTGCCTGACGGGACATGTAGTCAGAATGGATTCAGTACTTCCTGCTTTGGCGAGGAACATCAGGAAATTTCGATTGACAGCCAAAAAGTTTTTAACAGACCAGACAAGGACACGTCGGAGAGACGGGCGTCAGCACAGCCACACAGTAAGTGTGTTTTTGTCGTTACATCAATCGATCGTTAAACAAAATCCTACTCGGTTCCATTTATAACACGAAGTTTTGTGAACGGAACAGTCGGGAACTAGTTAGTGTCACGTAAACTACATTTGTCATGAAGACTCAATCCTGACCACAAATCTGTCTAATTTCCTAAATTTACTTGTTAAAGTCATTCACAGCCTTTTCATTGTGTGTGTAGATTCGTAAAACATAAAAATGATAATAAAATGAAAAATAAAACCGAGAAGAAGCAGAGCAACAAATCTGGCCAGTGTGTCACATACAATTATTTTATTTTTTTTCTGTTCAGGGATTAATTAGTAAATTGAAACGTGACTCATTTAAAAATGACCTAATTACTGTTCAGTTTCTTTAACTCGGTTGTTTTTGTGTGACTGGAAACTATTAGTCATTTATAATTAATTCCTCACGTGTTTTGTTGTTTGTGTATTTCTGATGTTTAATTGCCAGTATTTACTTGTTTCTTAAATAACAAATGGTTCATCGAGAGATACAAACTGGTAGTACTAGTGATTCACTATACATCTAAACGTCTGGACAAATGTATTTAATAAGAAACTAATTCTCATAAGGATT
The DNA here is from genome assembly GCF_902148845.1 of Salarias fasciatus. Lineage (NCBI taxonomy): Eukaryota > Metazoa > Chordata > Actinopteri > Blenniiformes > Blenniidae > Salarias > Salarias fasciatus. The sequence goes on along the minus strand of NC_043750.1, from coordinate 29,454,319 downwards.
ATTGTGTTCTGATTTTACTTACATTTAACTCTTTTTTAGCTTTTTTAATTTTTTTTTGGATCTGGAGCTTTGCGTCTAATGTTTCACAACAGTGTTTTCAAACTACAGTATGAAAAGAAAATACAAACATTTATTTATGTCAAAATTCATACAAACTTAATGGAATCAGCTTATTGAAATATTTTAGTTTGAGTGTGAGTCAGAAAATGTGTTCTACAGTTCAGTGTTGCAAACATTTCCATCAGGACTAAGGACAAGTGAGTTATTTGTAAATAATCGTGTGAAGGGGAAAAGTGTCTCGGGTAGAATGACATTTCAGCTGTGGTCAAGGATGAACTCCTCCACTGAATCGGTTCTTTCTTTCACTGACTCTATAGTGATAATATGGTTACATTTCCTGAATGGGATCTTTCTGTCTTTAACAATGCATAACCTCAGGACAATATGGACTTCTGCAGTAAGTAGAAAGCAATTTACCTCCGTGACTTAGTATTTGTTGTCACGTGGAGAAAGGATTTGGCGATGATTCATTCTTCCACACTCAGTTTGACAAATAATGGAGAACACAACTACAAATACCATAAAGTTTCAGTGTTCGGAACGTGTTCAGTGGCCTCGTCATGGAATTAGAAGAATCATGCGCAGATTTATATTTCTATCTCCTCCAGAGGCCTTACGTCTGCATCTCTCAGCACTTTTTTTTCTCATCTGCTCTTCAGATGTCCCTGATGGAGCGTGGGACGGTCCGGCCCATCACCGGAGTGGCCTGGACTTCCAACACAGGCACCTGCCCCAAAGACTTCAGTCTGGTAGGAACTGAGCTGCATTTAATGTTAGTCCTCTGTCAAGCACATGAAAACAGGAATTTGCAGGTCCACGAACTGGTTGAGTAGCAGTTGCAGGATGTTTCCAGTTACAGTCGCCTCTCTCTCCTCTGTACTGCAGAACATGTGCCTGAAGAGTTCAGATTTGTAATCACTTTATTTGTGCATCACCTTTTACGGTTTGACACACGTGTCAAATATCCTCAGTAAACAAATGTAATAATATTTAAAAAGGAATCAATGTGTGCCTGAAATAGGTGGATAAAATAAGCCAGGAAAAGGACATTACAATTGGACCAATATACAAGAAAACAACTAGAGTCGAATCAATAAAAAGTAGATTATTCTACAACAAAAAGCCAGCAGATACAAAACCACAGTAAAAGAATCAGCTTGTTCTGGATATTTATACAGGTCGTTCCCTTTGACACCATTAAGTGTAATAGCACAACTATTTGTAGGTCTAAATACATTGGTTTTGTGAAACTAATAGAGTGTAATGAAGAAGTAAATATGAGTAAATACTCCATCAGTTTTATACAAACAAAGAAACTTTGGTTTTGGCACTTCATGGTTAAAATTCAACCATAGTGTTTTTTTTTTCTTTTTTTTCTTTTTTTTTTAGTCGTAAACTTGTTCATAACCAGGCAGGAAAAATGCTTGAAGAGAGAAGTGTCGTCTGTTGGACTGTTCACTGACCGGATGGTTTACAGTATGGAAAGGATGTTGCAAACTCCTCTGTGAGTCAGAGGAGTCGTTCCAGTGTTTAGTCCTAAACTTAAACTCTGACTCTGAGAAGAAAAAAACTCACTGTTTATACACAGGCTGTAAAGTTCCAGACCAGAATTTATGTTCCACGACCACTGAATGTGTATAACTCAGTGTTAATGACTCGAACGCTGTAAAGAACACTCAGTAAGCTCTTTTACAACAACTGAACTGCAGTTCTGTCCATTAGTTTTAGCTTTATTGCCGAGATCTTTAAATCAGTTGATATATTATACACACAGCATTCTTAACTTCAGGTCATTATACACAAATGAAAATGTATTAACCTGAACTTGCTTACTGCAAGATTCAGCAGGTGTCAGTTGGTCTTTCTTGTAGTTCTTCTGTGGTCTTCTTCTTCTTCTTCTTTCACTGGGTGCAGCAGGTGAAGCCACCGCTCAAGTGTGGATTCCTTCTTAACTCAACATCCCTCCAAGAGTGACACTCCTTTTATTCCCCGTTTCAGTGTGTTCCTTGCCTGCTTTGCAATTAATCGGGTACGTTTTCAATCACGTGCCCTCTGTATCCGTCTCCCTGCTTTCTGCAGATCAGCATCACAGAAGAGGGCGCAGCAGCAAACTTCACCCGCAGCTTTGGAATGAAATCTGGATATTATCTGTGCTACAGCAAGGTAGCGATCGGAGAGACTCTCCTCCGTTGTTTCAAACGTGCCGAACCTTCCCACAGACAGAGCAGCAGTCCATGTTTCCCTCGCTCTCTCCGTGTAGGACCTGACAGGTGGCATGGTGGTGTCAGATATTCAGATTATTTCAGAGAAGGACAGCATCCCTCATGGCTACTGCTACATCGCAGAGCACCTTGAGCCAAGTGAGTATACGCGCACTCACACACACTCACATATTCCAGCAAGGAATCGCGTTTACGGAGAGCTGATTTTGTGTCATTCTGAACTTTTTTCCGTGTGTGTCTGTGTGTGTGTGTGTGTGAGCTCAGAGGCCACCGTATCGAAGAAGAAGCGTCTGTGCGTTCGCATCGTCCCAGTGGGCAGCGTGGACACGGCTCTGCTGGACATCAAACTAACTGCCAAAAGCAAAATGATGCTGCAGTATTACACATATGTGGGGTTGGTACCACACACACACACACACACACACATACACACACATTTTTAGAGATGCAAGTTAGAAAAGTGCATTTAGGTGTCGACCTGTCTTCACTCTGGTCCTAAACTGTCCCTTATCCTCAGGGACATACATGGCTACATGCTGTGGTGCAGAAAGGGGCTTTTCACCAGCCCTCCTCCTCAAGCCAAGCCCCGCAGGGTCAGTCTGGACCTCCGGACCCTCTCTCTGGAGCAGCCCTCTGCTCCTCTGGCCCTCAGGCCGAGGTATCGTATATGTGTGCAAGCTCCAGTCCTGGAAAACTAATCATTCATCATGTAATTCATTAAGAACTAGACATGCTAATATCAGCCTTTTTCTGTTTACTCAGCAACCCTCCTCCTCCGCTGCCACACGCCAGGTTAACGCAGAGACGCGGCAATCTGCCGAGCACGGACAACCTGGACAAACCTGCCGACAGCAGCTTGCAGGGAATCACAGGTACCCTTTATCCAGGAACGCCATCGTCCCGTTTCTCACCTCGGGCTGCCTCCACTCACCTGTCGTACCCGTCTCCACCCTCCCTCCGCAGCTCTCGATGGAGTTCCCTTCAGCCTCCACCCTAAATATGATATCCAGGCAAATGGCACGGTGCGTTCAGGGTTCAACGCTAAAGCGATGATTTCCACTCACAGCTGAAAGTTGATCGATGCTCTCTCTCTGTCGTTTCTCCGTCAGGGTCCTCAGTTCAGCTCCCAGATAAACAACATTCGTATAAAGTCACTCCAGGACGTTGAGAATGAGGTACAGTTCAGTCTGTTTACTTTTTTTTTTCTTTTATAATCTGAGAACATGAATGAACACTAAACTCCTCTTTATTTTGTCTTTTCTAAGTATAAGTACACGTTTGCAGTGGAGGAGTTTGCTGCTAAGCGGACCAGACCATCGGTGACAACAGGAAGTGAATCGAAAGATTAGTTTGATCGTTGAATTTCCCAAATCAACATCGTCTTACTTTTGCTACTTCATTCTGTTTGAAAGGGTTCCTTCGAGTAAAACCTCAGAAATATGTTACAAGTGAAGGATAATCACCTCTGTTTTTAGGGTTCATTTTATGCAAAGCTTGAAGTGTAAAAGAGTTGATCTCAGCTGGAGGTCGGAAAAGGCCTTCCATGAACACTATCATGATACCAGACACTGGCATTTCCAAACCCACAATCACCACCTTCAAGCAGTCAACGTGTCCATTTGCCAAAGAAACGTCCTGTTTTAATGACATGCGTGTTACAGTCCTCTCAGAAATTACAGGGTTTCAGAAGTGATTCCAGTTCTGTAGTGTCTGCCGTCTCGCTTTGAGTGTTTGCAGCTTTAAATCTTCACTTTAAGATACTTCAGTTCCATTTCTCTTTAATGCACTTTGCCTTTCAAGATGTGTTTTTCCTGCTCGCTTTCCTGAATGATTTGAGCTTTAGTGGTTCATCTTTGCTGCAAATGACGCTTAAATGCCCTAAATGACACACTAAACGTATGTAAATACAGAACATGGTTTTTATGTGTTTTCATGACTATGCAATGGTATTTTTGCATTATTCCAAAAAATATATCTTATTTCAAGGTGATGGAATGAAGTTGGGTATTTTTTGTCTGTGCATGACCAAATGTGGGATCAATGGGGCATGTTTTTTTTTTTTTATTATTATTGTTTATTATTTTTAAGGAGTACTGAAAGTGGACCAACTATTTATCTATGTCAGCCTTTTGTTTTTATCTTTTCTGTAACACATTTTGACTGCATGTAAAAAATAAATAAATTCTTTAAAAGTAATTCAGTGTAATATATCTATATTCAATTACAACACATATAAAATAACTGAAATGAATAATAATAATCATAACAAGCAAGTTGACATCTGACAGCCAGGTGACTGCAGACTGACTGGAGGACCGGACTGAAATACTTTTTATTCATAAAATTGAGTTAAGGAGGAGGCAGGGAAGAAAGATGGACGTTTTTCTGGTTCCTCTTCATACTGTGTGTACAGTGCAGTATTTTAGTTCTGATTCGTAGATCCTAATAATCAACAGTGTATCAGCCACATCCCAAAATGGATTAAATTCATTTTTTCCCTCAAGATTCTACACACAATACCCCACAATGACAACGTGAAAAAAATCAATTAATGAATGATGGATGCTCAGCGGAAATATCAAAAGCATTTTTGTAAACAACTGTTAAACTCATAGCATGATATTTGTTAAATACATTGTTTTTGTACAAACCAGAGTGACCATTTCAGTGCAAAGTGGTGGGAGCACAATTTGAACATTTCCACATTTTCCATCATGCTTTAAAGTCAGTTTTGATGATACTCTCTGTTGCAAGAAAACAGCGAAATGATCTCCAACTGTGGTATTTTGAAGTCTTTTACATACATGTTTTTATAAGTTAAACCTCACAGTTTAGCTCCCATTGTCTGCAGGGATCTCAGTACACTAGTAAATCTGCTACACTTAATATCAACATGATAACCAGAGAGCAGATTCAAAACTGTATTTGATGTTATTTAATAATTAGTTTTTACTTCAGCATGTCCGTCACCAGACTAATTCCACAACTCCCCCAGGACTCTGTTGTTCTTTTTTTAATTTAAGTTGTGATGACCGAGGTGGACGCTGTGTTGGACAGGCTTTGACCTGCGAGCCGCATATTTAACACCCCTGATTTAGATGTTTTAAACTGGTAGCTTAACTTTTATGCTACAATATTATTTTATGTGTTTAGGTTTTGCTTTGTTTGGCTCAGGGGCCTTTTACATTGTGAATGTTTATTTTTATTGGATTACTTTACTGTATAAGCATTTTCAGTCTTAACTAAATAGTATAAGTTAATTAGTGTTGTAAATGATGTAAAGAATTCAAAGATAGAGAATTTCCTTCTGGGAATAATGGAAACATTTCTATTCTGTTCCATTCTATGCAAACTTGAGACTCTGAAAAGACCACGGTGAAATGTCGCCCTCTGCTGTGCAAAAATATAACTACAAACTGAGACATTTCCTTCCAAAGGCCAACCGCCTTTCCTGAAGTGCTTTGTCTTCTGACTGAATCAAATAATGTTAGAAACATGAGCACCACAGGACATAAGTCTCAACATGTTTTATTTTTTCCTTTTATTCGTTTGTTCCTATCAAAAGAATGAAAGTATTGTTAAAAAAAGCAGTAAAAGGGCAAAAAGATGGCTTTTTATTGTAATATATGTATAATCTCGTTTCCACCATGAAAGGTAGAACTTAAACAGGTTACTATAATTTATATTCTTAAATTCATATTTTATGTTTCCTATTATTAGATAGATATATAGATATTTTGTTCGCTTCTTGCGGGTTTGCTGCTTTCTTTCTGTGTGAGTCTTTTGGCTGCTGTTTGTTCTGCTTTCCGGAAAACGAGCTCTGATTCCAACCAGCTGTTTCCCGCCTCACACGGATCAGCTGCACACACACACACGCACACAAACTCGTAGTAGGCGGAGGCAAGAAGCCACACGCACACACTGGAGGGAACCCCATCAGCTGTGTAAAGCAACACAGGCTGAATTTACTTTTTATTTTTCATCCGAAAACACTCTTCATCGCATTCACCGTTTCCGAGGCTGTGTCGGTGGATTATGCAGCGCTGAGGAGCGAAGAGGAGGAAAGAAAGCCGCGGGTTTAAGCGAGAGGAGCGAGTGGAGGGAGAAGAAAACAAGAAAACACGGGACTCCAGAAGCATGGAATATTTCATGATGCCGACTGAGAAGATTTCGTCCTTACAGCAGTTCAAGAAGACGGAGAAGGATGTGATCGGGGGTCTGTGCAGGTGTGTGACCGCGGCTCTCGGCCCGCGTGGAGACGCAGATAAGTCTTTCGTGTGTCTGAAACGCGTGTCGGTGTGTGTGCGCGCGGTGCAGCCTGCCTGCACGCAGCATGCTAGGTGCTAGCCGTTAGCCTCGCTGCCATGTCCTGGCAGCACGAGCGTGCTGCTGGAAATTAGCTGCGCGTCGTGCCAGTTGTAGCCGCCGGCGGCTAGAATAAACTGAGCGCGCGCCTCCCCCCGGCTTTTAAGGCATACATTACCCCGCCGAGGTGTCCCCCGCTCCGCATCGGGCACGTTTGCGGTTATTTGGTTGAGAAATATGTAAATAAGCGGGGTGAAATCGATACTTTGGCTTCCACTTGAACACCAACCACGTGGTAGTTAACGTGTTCCCCGCCGCTGCGCTGCTACTCACTGAATCACATGTTTGTAACGGCATATTTACATGTAGCGCTTTCAATCATTGACAAAACACAGCTACATCCAGTCACGCTGTTGTGGCGTTACATTATCGTGCGTGAAACCGCATTTCGGCCTCAGTATGTGCGTGTTTTATGCGCCGCCTCTAGCTGCAGCCGTCGTTGTGTTGTGTGCTAAAATTAGCTTAGCATAGCTATGTCGTCTAGCTCCCACTGCGCACTCTCTTCCCGACCACGCTTGGCGTATTTTGGCCGACTTAGAATCGCTTGTGGCCGCTTGTTGAGCGGAAGCAGGTCGTTTAATGAGCATTACAGCGAAGCCAGGTGTGTGTTTGTGCGCAGCAGCTGATTAGCTGACTGCTAGCTCGGTGCTAAACGTGGAAAGCATTGTTCTCCATGCTGCCAGGGGGCCTGCTGCTGGTGCTTGCGGAGGCACATGCGCCGCCCCAGCGGCCGAGCGAGGGTACTGCAGCGCCCCGGAACAGCTGGTGTGTGTGCGCGTGTGTGCGCGCGTAAAACAAATACATTATTGAATTGGCAATTTTTTTCCCCCGTTTTTGCATTTAAATAACAAGTTTGAAAGATTTTACTACCCAATTTGTCACGATTCCTTAATAAAATAGAAAACATCTGGGAAATATTGTTTTTGTATTGATTCCTAAGGTAGAACTTAAAGAAATCAGTAGATAACATATATGTGAATGTGCCTTATAATCCACTGTTTTCAGTGGAGATTATTTGTTGTGAGTCACACAAAGTTATGCTGCTGTGGTCAGTACAGAGGAGTCCTAAAATGCAGCAATTTATATAATAAAGCAGCTTTAGTGATTATCTGAAAGAGCCCAGTGTTTATGAAGACCTTAAAAAAAGTGAGTGAATCTGCGACCACCTGTATGTGTTTATTTTGTTCTTCATTTGTTAGTGGCAGAAAAACAGAATAAAGTACATTGTCTTCATTTCAGTGTATCATTTCAGCAAAATGATACATTGTTAAACTGGCAACAGTTCATTTATTGTATTCTTGCGTCCAAAATGTAACTATTTCTTTTTTTTAATATACAGATTTTTTTGTGAGTAATGTATAAGTGCGTCAGTGTGTTCAGTTAAGCTTTGTTGCACACAACATGAAGTTGGATGATGTTTTTTGAAGAAAAATGTTAACAAATGTTTCATTTATGGAAACAGCTTCTAATCAGAGAGAGGGTAAATTATCACAATGTATGCCTGAAGTAGATAAAGGGACAATAACACATTATCAGTGCAGTGGGGATATGTTTACTTACAGTCACATTTACTCGGCATGTTCAGTTTTCAGGAAAGTTTGATCCTAAACTCAAATTAAAAAGGTGTTTGGGATGTTGGGATTATAAGTGGCTCAGTTGTCCATCAGCTTAAGAGCCGTCTTCTACCCGACCCCCCCATCTCCTCCCACCGCCCTCATCGGGTTCTTCAGGTTTGTTTGGCTGTCTTCATCCTTAATGGTTCACCTATTTCTCCCCCTGAGTAAATATGACGGAGATGGTTTTGCCACCGCAACATCTGAGCCAGTGAGCCGCCAAGTTCAGACAAACTTGGAGACCTCCGCACATCTACACTGAGGAATGTGAAGAGGTCGAGGCCTCCAGGTCCAAGGATTAAAGCTTTAGAGTTGAAGGTTTTATTGTTGCTTGGTTTTATTTTAACCTGGACCTGCAGAGTTTTCCCATCGTGGTGCGATAAGAAAGCCAGCGTGCAAAAGGTTTCCTGATTTCTTTAATACAAACTCAATCAATATGGGAAATCTATGTAAGGTCACATTTTTGCAAAGTGCAAAACTGATCAAAATCATGCGTTTTACCATTATAGGTTTAAAATATTCCTAAACTGGATTCATTTCTCATTGGATTTTCTTTACAGAACTCGTCACATCTGGTTTAGACAATCGAGTTCTACTGCTCACAATATGTGTTTAGTTTAAAAACAAAAATAAAGCAGCGGTTCCATAATATGACTTGCTGGACACTGCGTATGTTTCATGTCAAGATTGAGGGGTTTTTTGTTTTTTTTTTTTTTTCATGTTTGCTTGTGTTATCAGACTGTCATTAATTAACACTCATTGGGAAGAAATGTGAGGGTAAGGCGGGTTAAACCTGCTGGGATTTGGCGTAAGTGCTTCTCATAAAAGACACTTTATAAAAATACCAAAAAGAAGTCTGTCCAATCACAGACCACAATCGATAAATGTGACACATGGTTTTTTTTTGTTTTTTTTTTTTTTTTCTTAACACAAGCTTCACAGTGCGGTGAAAAACACTGAAAGTTAAAGTTATCGTCACTCATTGCACTTTTTATGACAATTCTGCAGATGTTGAATCAAAAGAAACCCAGACTTCCTCGTCGGAAAGAGGCCGAGGACCAAATTGTTCTCACTCCTCTCTCTTTTCTGCTCTTTCAGCCTGGCCAACATCCCCCTGAGTCCGGAGACGGCCCAGGACCAGGAGAGGCGAATCCGGCGTGAAATCGCCAACAGCAACGAGCGCCGGCGCATGCAGAGCATCAACGCTGGATTCCAGTCCCTGAAAACACTCCTGCCACACACAGACGGCGAGAAGCTCAGCAAGGTGCCGCCGGCATGCGAATCCGCGCCGTAGAGTTCAGACCGTCATGTGTTGGCCTCCTGTTCGGTTTTAGTTTCCTTCCCGCTCCGCTGCGTGCGCCAGGAGTTAATCTTTTGCTCTCGTGTGTGCCAGGCGGCCATCTTGCAGCAGACGGCGGACTACATCTTCACCCTGGAGCAGGAGAAGACGCAGCTCCTGGCGCAGAACAACCAGCTGAAGCGCTTCATCCAGGTGACTACATGGAAACGAAAACCCGGTGGACGCATCAGGAGCAGTTTTGCGTCGTCTTTGCACGGCCGGGTCGAGCCCCGCGGGCCGTGCGTTTGTAACCCCTTCCAGTTTTCAGCGGGAGGATTAGTGTCTGTGGTTTCGTGTCTTCTCAGGTAGCTCCGGTTCCCCTTTGTTTACGAAGAGTCTTAAAACGCCCCTCGTTTCGCTCCCCGCCTCTTTTATCTCCCATGTCGGCTTTTTGAAGTCGGTGCGGTCGTTAGATTTCCCATCACAGAAACCCGGTTTGTTGTCGGCGTGTGAATGAGTTCATTCAGTCCAGACCGGAGTGGCGTTTGGCTGGATGTCATTGTGAATGCTGCTGTGGGTGACCAGACGCTTTGCAGCACTTAAGGCGAAGATGTTGGTGTCTTGGTGCTTCGAGACGCGTCCATCTAAGTAACAGATTTAGTCGAGGGGTTCATTGGATCAAATCGGCCTGCTGTGAACGAGTTAAAAGGAAAGCTAGCCCAGCAGCGTTTCACTGATCCCTACTTGTTCCGGCTTGTTTGTCGAACTTGTTTGCATGCAGGTGCTGCTCACCTCAGTGTGAACAGCAACATCAAAAGCTTCCCATTGAAGCCGAACCTGTGTTCACCTGTAATTAACCGGCATTGTTGCAGCGTCACATGTGGGAGAAAGTAGTCCTGAAGTCAAAGTTATCGTCATAATAATGGAAAGGCCGGACGCAGACTGACGCAGAGGCTCGCTGCCATTCTGTCTTTGGTAGCTGCAGGCTTTGTGCAAAGCGTGTGTGGTCAGAGCGAACATGTGCCACATCTGTGGACCAAACGGGGCCTTCCCCTGATATTTTGTTTACGCGCTCATTATTTGTTCAAAGTCGACCTTTTTGTATTGTTTAATTCCTCCCAGATAGGCTGCTTCTCGTTCAGGTTCTGTTCTCACGTCGCGTTCTAAATAACGATTTCACTCCAGGAGTTCAACGGCTCGTCGCCCAAGAGGAGGCGGGCGGAGGAGAAGGATGAAGGGATCGGGTCTCCGGACACGCTGGAGGAGGAGAAGGTGGAGGAGCTGAGGAGGGAGATGCTGGAGCTGCGGCAGCAACTGGACAAGGAGCGCTCGGCTCGGATGCAGCTGGAGGACCAGGTGAGGAGACCGGGAGGTTATTCAGAGTATCGCCCGAATAAAGCGTTCGTTTAAAATCAAAGGTCATTAATTGTCCCCGAGGCTGCATTATGACGCCAAAAAGTCCAAAAACATGAAGCCAGTCAGAAGGTTAGTCCTGAAACCCGGGCGGCGGCGTTGTTGACTGGCGTCTGGCTGAATGAGAGACTTCCTGTTGAACTCGCATCCTGGATTTACCTGCAGGGCAGGTTCACACTGAACAGATGGTGAAGACAAACAGGAACCTGAAGGAGTCGTTGGGAGGGGAGGGCGAGCACGAGGGGAGGAGAACTTTAATCAGCTCACTCCGTGTTCAGTCAGCTTTATTAGAACTATAATACGAAGACATCGTTTGAAGTCATTAAAGATAAATAAAATCGCCCCTTGAATGTTTTTAACAGACCTAGATAGAGAGCTGTTGCGTGCTGAGCCTCGTGTCTCTGTCGCTGTGTTCAGGTGCGTTCTCTGGACACCCAGCTCTACCCGGAGCGTCTGAAGGTGATCACCCAGCAGGTGGAGGAGGAGCAGGCGCTCATCCAGAGCCAGACGCTTTTACGGCTTCAGCAGATCCACGCCGCTGACCGGCAAACACACAGTCCACAGGTCAGAAACCCTGCGCGCTCACGTCAGCAAAAACCTGACAGGAGGCACTGATTGTATAAAAACACTGCTCTGCTGCCGCTTTTCTTCACGTGAAGCCAGACTCTCAGACCCGGACTGCTGAAATAATCCCAATGCGGACATCTCAGCTTAGCGAAGACGAACAGGAGGCTTTAAAAACAAAAACACTCCCTTATCTGTCCCCCACAGCCTCCAGATTAAACGGAGTGATCTCCGAAAGCATTATCAACAGTTTGTTTTCGATTCTGGTGGCCTGAGAGCATCAAATTCATTGAGTTAAACCAGGACGCAGTTTGTACATTTACAAAGTCAAATGTTGAACATTGCAGTAGTGGAACTTAGTTACCAGGAAGTCGGGGAACATGAAATAACTTCTCTGCTCCATTTTAACTGTCGTCTGTCCTGCAGGTGCTGGCTCCGCCCACTCCTCCCGCCCCCACCCACCACCCCACGGTCATCGTCCCGGCTCCGGCGCTCACCCAGCACGCTCACCATCACGTCACCGTGGTGACCATGAGCCCGTCTGTCCACAGCAGCACCGTGTCCACGTCCAGGCAGAACCTGGACACCATCGTTCAGGTTCCCACCTTTTTTTAATTCGCTTGAATCTGTCATCGCTCCGAATCAAAGACCAGAATTGTTCTGACGTGTTTCCCTCCCGCCCCGTCAGGCCATCCAGCACATCGAGCGCACTCAGGAGAGAAGAGCCAGCGCCGAGGAGGAGCAGAGACGAGCCGTCATCGTTAGCCCCGCCCACATCGCCATGGACACCGCCTGCTCGGACACAGACACGGACACAGAGGGGGAGGACATGAACTGAGCCGGCCGAGCCCAGGAACTCACCGTCAACACAGAAACACTTAGAAAACCTTCTCACTGTAAGATTCCCTCCAGGAGCTTTGACTACTTCTCACTTAAAAAATATAAAAAACAAACAAAAAGCATCTTTCTTTGGCATTATCCAAACTAAATCCAGTGGTTAAGCTCTGTGTCAGTCTCGTACTGTAAGATCTCTGAATATTGAAAACATAGGATGGTCAGACGAGGCTGTTTTTTTTTTTTTAATATCAGAGCCGATCTGTGGCTACTTGAAACCTTTCAACGGTCTCCTCGTGTTAAAAAAGAAAAAAAGTAAAAAAAAAAAAAAAAAGCTGGAAGCGTCTGTCCACCGTTCGTCTCCGTGTGTCACCGGCACGCTGACAGTATTACAACGAAATGATGGAGTCTGTATATTGGAGAGTTGAATGTAAGGAAACACACACACACAAAAACAAGCAGCTCTTAATTTTAAAATTTTGATGTGAAGTTGTTTCTTTCCCAGTTTTTTTTTTTTTTTTTTTTCTCCAGTGGACATTAGATCCGACTTAAGCTCTAACGTAAATGTCAACAATTCGGTAATTTCTCACTTCAATCCAGATTTACTTGAAAAACAAATTTATAAGCCCATTTTAAAATAAGCTGTTGAACAATGTCCATAGAGTTTTTTTTTTTTTTTTGTCGTTGCTTTGCATCAGGGTTACTGAATGCTGAAGGTGAACTTTTTTTTTTTTCTTCTTTCTTTTTGTTATATTGAGATTAACAAAGTGGAGGCTTGTCAGGTTTTCACCGGACGCCTTCGGTCCCACACATGAGTTTCAGCTTCCCGCCTGCTTCTGGAAAGCAGATTTAATGCCACATGTGACTACAGCAGAAATCTGTTGTTTTTTTTTAAAGTGATGCGCTTTGGAATAATTGAAGCTTCTTTCTCCACTCTGATCAACACTAGTTGGTTGATGATGTGTAGAACTGAAGTGCGTATCGATCTGAAGCGTCGTCGATGGATTACACATGGCGGGTTATTAACTTTCCCAGCTGCGTGAGTGCACCACTTTTTACCCGTCACAGACAAAAAAATAAAGCGTTTTTGATATTAATTCTGATCAGATTTGATTTGCGTTTGATAATCTGGGAAGCGAGGCCGAGAACCTGAAACCCAGGCGTGCGATTGATGTGTCAGTATGGCGTTGGTGGTGGCGGCGGCGGGCGGAGGTGGGGGGGGGGTGTTGGGTGGGGCGCTCCCAGCGCTCCTCCAAAGACTTCAGCCTTTCTCCTGGTCTTGGTTTGTTGATTTCAGTGACTATGCACTAGCGTTTTTTGGTATTTATGCAATTCCATCTCCTGTCTCATTTGTGTTGGTGTCATTTGCTCATGAGGTGAAGTACTCTATGCACCGTTGTTGATGGGTGTGTACACAACGCCTGCCGTACATATATGTAGATATATATGTATGTATATGTCTAGAGAAAAACTTGACATGCTCGTATCAAAGAATGTAGTCTCTACTTGCAAGGTGCTCTTTGTCAACCTGGTGCTCTGCTGGTGAGCAGTGGACTGAGGCCAAATCCCTTCACACACCGTCACAGCCCGTCACGTCTCTTCAGAGTGTGCCTGATTCTTTATTTCTCTCACAAACGATGTTTGTCATTCCGGTAATTCAGAGTTGCTCAGAAAAAAAAAAAAGTGATTTATTGCACACACACAAAAAAAAAAACATACGAAAAAAAGGAAAAGTCATCAATAAGCAGCTTTCAGTGAACTCTGAATGTCGCCGCTTTGGAAAGGAAGCGAAAGATTCGAACTGCATGTAATGATCAGCCGGTGTTTGTTTCAGTGCGTTACAATATACGAGAAAAAAAGTGAAGAAAATAAGTGTTTGAGAGGCTGGAGACACGTCTCCAACACACACACAAAACCTTCATTTCCACCCGGTGTGTGTCAAGTCTGTCCGCCTCGTGTCGAGTTGCGTCTGCTTTCCTCCCGGGATCGAGACTGGAAACCCCTGCTGCGAGCCTCTCCTGTCTCCGCTCGATGCTGTAAACATTCCTTTTACTTGGATGTGTATCTGTCGTTTGATCTGTTGCCAACCGAATGCATTTTGACTAATTGCTGTTTATTTTCTTTCCTTGAAGCAGGCTTTTCTTATTACCTTTTGTTTACTCTTCGCAGGTTTTCTGTCTGTTTTTTGTTTTTTTGTTTTTGTTTTTTTTTTTTTTTCCATGAACACACCGCCGATGCGTTCACTGACACCGTCTTGTGGACACTGTTGACCGGGTTCGTGTCGGTTTTGGTTAGATTAGTCTCTTCATTCCAGCCATGGGGGGTGGGGGGAGGGGAGGGGAGGTGGGGGGGGGGGTCATATTTGCTTTGAGGGTTTGGGTGTTGTGCTGATAAACGTGGAGCCGCGGCTTCGGCTCGCCGTTTGTCAGGAAACGCGGCACTCCTAAATGTTTTTCTGTACGTCGTGCTGCAGCACTGCTGTCTTTTTGGTGGAATTTGACATGTTTGATATGAAGCACTTGCTGTTCTGTACTGCCTGAGTCCATTTTGAGGAAGATTTTTTTGCTTTTTTTTTTTTTGTCATTTATTTTTTTCGTAAGCTCTTTGCCGAGACGCATTTTAACGTCTGTCCATGTTCTGCTCTTATGTCTTCATTTGTCTTTCTTGACTTGCTTTTTTTTTTTCCCAGTGACAAGCTTTTTTTATATATATTTTGTGTGATTTCAGTTTTGTTCTGTTCTTTTTTTTTTCTGTCCAGGGCGATGAGAAGCTGTTATATTTTGTTTATAAAAGAAAAAAAAACTTGGGTAAACAGGCCTTTGTAAAGATGAAAAAAAATAAAATTTGTACTTTTTTATTACACACCTGTGTTGCTCCACTTCATGTCCAGTTTGTTGTGTCCACCAGGTGGCGACAGTGAGTCCTTGTTTGGCAGGAACATTAGAAATGGAACTTATTAATCTTTTTTTTTGTAAAAACGCACAGATCACAGTAGTGTGAACAGAGAATATAGTCTTAATGGGTTTAAATCAACAAAAATACAAAACACAAAAACATTAAAACGACTTAAGACAACTAAAATATGTGACAAGACAAAAAACTGAAAATGTGAAACAGGAAAAACGAGATGTCAAATTACCAAAAGTGAAGAACTAACAACAGATTTTGTGATATTGCAACACAAACGGAACAAGAACCACAGAAAGATGCATGAACACTCGGAAATTACCAGAAAGGGAGGAGATCTACTCCCAAAGAGGACACAAACGTGATAGCAAAAAAAGAATAAAAACACACTCGATAACCAGTAATATACAAATCAAAGGTTATGGAAGAAGCGCAGAGTTACAAAACAGCCAGGAAAGTATTTTGCATTAGAATTAGGATCACAGAATTAAGCCAAAGGACCACAAATCGTCAATTGAAAATCATGTAAAACAGCCAAAGAAGATGTAATACGTCTTCTGAGACAAGACAAGAACCACAGAAAGATACCAAATAACTAAAAATAGACCAAACTGTCACACATACATTAAAAAACAAATACAGTGGGTAAAAGAACACAAAAAAGAACCACAATAAAACACAAAATAAAAGCAAATGGACCAAGAAATCGTGTGAAACAGCCTCAAAGTGACATTAAATATCAGAAAGGGACACAAAACGCCGTAGACACCCACGAGAGGGTCACAGAGACGGAGCACGAACTCCAGAAACACCAGAACAACATCAGTGTCTACAAAACAGGCTGAAAGAGATGACAAAAATCACAAAGACACAACAAATGATCTAAAACAGACACAGAAGGACCAGAGGAATACAGAAAAAAATACTACATAGAGACTAAAAGCAGTCAAATAGGCAGAAAATCATGGAAAAGAAAGAAGTAAAATGACCACAACTCAGAATCATAAAACAAATGCGTGTACACACGTTTTGCACCGTTTCTTCATTCCTTCAAGCCAGCTCAGATTTAACACCCTCGTCTCTGTGAGGGAAAAAACTGCTGAGGGGATTTATGCTTTTATGCACCGAGCAGTGGAAACTGTTTTGATTGATCGGTCATGATTTATTACCTAATTTTGAAGATCAAAAAGAAAAGTCTTCCCCTGACCTCCAGATCTCTCCTGTTGCTGCACCCCCTGGTTCTCTCTGGCGCCTCCCAGTGGCGTCCCACTCTACACTGTAAAACCCCCTGCCTCTAAAGAGTGTAAAGAGCCTCTTTCCTCTCCTTTAAATCAGGCTACATACTCGGTTTCCTGCTTCTTTCTCCTCCCGGGATTCCTGATCGGCGCTCGCAGCTGCTCCGGCACACAATGGCGGCCGTGGCTGCAGCTGCTGTGCCCCACCTCCACTGGCGTGCCCTCTGACCTTCAGCCCCGGAGGGGTATATATAGCAGGCCGAGATGAGAGGGAGGCCCCTGGCAGCCAAGATGAAGCCCGTGGTGTGTGTGTGCTGCTTGCTGTCCGTCCTGGTGCTGTCTGCAGCAGGTATGGTGCAGGACTCGAACCCGCGTCTGACCCGCAGTGTTTAGGAGCCCTGAGCTGGACGCGTCCAGCCAGTCAGGAAACGGAAACGCTGATATGCTGCAGCTGAATGCATTTGGTGTCTGAGCATATCGTGTGCAGTGCTGTGAGTCTGAACTGTGATTTTCCCTCATTTTGTTGTTGCATATTTGGGCTGTTGTTGGGTTAAGGCTGAGTTAAAGTTGCCGTGAGCTGCTGCAGAAATGTCAGAGCTGAGGTGGGACTCCGGTGGATGGAAGCCGTCCTGAAACACAATGACTGAGCCACTTGGATCAGATACAGAGAGCCACAGTCTCTGCTCGAACCAGCTGGAATCATTTGTTGGATCTCCTTCACGTCGACTGTCAGAGCTGCTGACATTTCACAGGTCTGCTGTTCAGGCCATATAAAGCAGACTACAGCCGTGCCGTGTGTTGCTCTTGGAGGTTGTGACTCGACCTGTCCGTCTGTCTTAAAGCTGAGGCGAACCGTACCCTTGTCTGTCCTTGCACGGGCTGGCTCGGCCCCTCGGAGCCGCTGTAGTCAGGTGTCAGGCACCAGACAAAGTCGTTACC
Source organism: Salarias fasciatus (assembly GCF_902148845.1). Taxonomy (NCBI): domain Eukaryota; kingdom Metazoa; phylum Chordata; class Actinopteri; order Blenniiformes; family Blenniidae; genus Salarias; species Salarias fasciatus. The sequence goes on along the minus strand of NC_043750.1, from coordinate 29,436,888 downwards.
GGATACTGTGTTCACCAATAGCGCTGGTCCCGGAGACATCGGTCAGGAATGCACACGGATCCTGCACACACTCACATGTGAGGACTCATTTAGGTGCTCTTGCATGCAATTACAGGCCCATTATAAAATCAGACATGGGCGCGAGAGGACTCTGTGTCTGCGGCTAAAGTCGGCCCGGCGCTTAATGTCTGCGTAAAGCTTCGCCTCGCCTGCGGAGAGTCTGTCTGCGGAGCTGCTAATCTGTCATTCCAGTCAGCACGGGCCATGTCCAGGGGATGTCCCGGCTAAAACAAGCAGCCGGGCAGAGGACACGGAGGACCACAGCACAGTGGCACCGCAGCTGTCCTGCTTAGAGTTACTTCATCAGCTCGAAACTAAGTTAAAACTAACGACAGCAGCAGGAATACAAACTATCTGCTGTTTCTTTTCAGCAGTAAATCTCAATCTATCAGTCCAAATGCAGGGATTGATTCTACTGAGCCACACGGCTGCAGGGACTGCGAGCAGCAGTGCGGCGGAGTCGACCTCATGACAATCGCAGGGAGGAGGCGAGCGTCAGCCCTCCTGAAAATAGGAGTGGAATTATCCATCCTTCTTTTCACCCTCTGACTCATTGTGGGACTATTTCGGTCTGCAAGGAGCAGCGTCCGGCTCCCAGGCACCTGTCCCACTCCGTCCCCGCAACGCAGAGCCCTGCAGGCCCCAAGCTGCAGCAGCAGCAGCAGCTGGGAGCGAGGAACCGCCGCACAGGCTCTGACAGGGCAGCACACTGCGCCAAAACCTCAATAATACATGCACCTGAAAGTTTAATAATTGCCTGAGAAAAAACTCAGGGATAAATGAGATGCATGCTGATGACAAACCCAGGATGGAATATTTTATTCTACTCAAAACAGTGTTGTTTTTTTAATATGTATTTTTCAAGCCATGAGCTGAAAAGTTTTACAGTGAAGTCCAGATGATAAAAGCTCCATTTAAAGGTGAAACTATGTGTAAATCTGAACTTATTCCGTTGAAAAGCCTAATGACTTCCTTAAGTTCACATTTCAAAGCAACATGCATTTGTGGGATGAGCAGCAGAGTATGTAAGTCGTGCTCAAAAATTAAAAAGAAAATTGCAAATCTTCTCTACAAGTAGAATTCCTTTGCTATTATTTCTATTTTGGCCTGTGTTTCCAGTGCTATGAGATTTACTGCCAAGAAGTATTTTTAAAACAAAGGAATAATCTACCAAACACTAATTTAATGACGTTTTGTGAATAAATTATAATTAATAGAGACGAGGGTCAAACAAAGGTAACAAATGGAATAAATTATAAAAACAATTAACACTTCATTTTCATTCGGTTAATACGCAATACAATAATCATTTTAAAGCTGCTTTATATTCTGACAAAATCACTGCAAGTTCACATTTGGATTTTTGTCAATATTTTAACATGATCATTTAGAGACCATGTTGCTCCTCTCTCTCACACATGTAACATCCGGTTTTAATCGACTGACACTCACACGATTAATGCAGGAGGCAGAAGACTGTAGATAAAGCGGAATATCATTTTCTGCTGTCCACGCTGCCAGCAGCAGCCAAATCAAATTAATGTTAACAGAATTAAGATGATGAAAGCAGGAGAGGAAAACACGAGATGCTAAACACGAGGACACTCACCACAGACATTTCTCACATGGTTCCTGTCAGAATTGACAAAGAAAGAGGAGAATAAATTAGGCTGTTTTCTACTCTTGTCTCAGCTGAAGGAAGTGAACGTTTAGCTGCTTCTTGTTTGGATCATCAGACTGAAATATCTCAACAACTTCTGAATGAATCATAACTCTAACATTCGTGTCACTCTACAGGAGGAGCTGTGATGACTTCTTTTTTCTTTCTGTTCTTCACTGATCCTGGAAATGTGCACATTAAGCTTTTCTTAATTGCATTGAGCTAGTTACAAAATACATACACGATGAATCAAACTTGGCAAAGATAATTGATGTGCAAGTTACAAAGAATGTGTTGCACACCAATAAATGTACTGATTTGAGAAATTACTGTTACTATTATTGTTTAACACACTGCATTTGTCAGTGTGTACATTGTACGGTTTTGTTGTTGCACATTGCATCGGCTGTAATTGATCAATTCATTAATTACTCAATGAAAAATATTATTAACAGAAAGAACAGTGGAAATAAACTACAGGCAGACAGACAGCTAATACACACACCTAACTAATTTGTAATGGAAGCATAATTCATGTTGATCTTAACATTCTGTTGAGTCAGTTTTTGGATAAATGAGGCAGCTGATGCTAAAACAGTGATCTAAGAGAGCAGACTCGGTACAGACAACATCCTGGAAACTTGTCCCAAACTTGCTGAAACTTCAGAAACTGTTACAGCGACAGTGATTTTGTGATGACATGTGAATCATGAAGATTGAACAGATGAAAGGTGATTAAGGTTCAACTCTGTTATTTGTAACTATTTATTTGGAGATTTGGAGTGTTCTCTCACTCTGTCAGTGTTCCAGTGCAGACAATGTTGCAGCAGTGCATCTCTGGACAACTTCCAAATCTCTCTCTGGAGCAGTGTCCCAGCATCCCCTCCTCCTGTTACCCTTCACTCTCATTTGATTCACTCAATTACTGACACCTACGGTACACTTAAGTCAGGCTGAAACACGTTTTGCCTGAGATCAGGATGGACGCTGGACAGCGGACAGACATGTGCAGTAACAGCATCGCCTCCTATCAATGAATCTCGGAAATTAAAATTCATATGTAGGATTTGTTCCCTATAACCAAGACGGACAGGTCAAACAGTCATGTGGCTGATGGGACTCAGTACAATGTGCAACACGGTGTCCCAGGATTTTACTCTGGCATCTGCTAATATCAAGTTTTACTGACAATTACAGAGCTAGAATGTCTTCATCTTTGCACACAGCGAGGAAGCGTGGGATTATAAACCCGATATTCTCTGGTAGCTAATGCTGACAGCCGCCTCACGAGGTGCTAAGCTAACAAAGCTCCCCAGTACCAGAGGTGACAAGCAACATCAAGAGAGCAAAACTGTTTGAAGTGTGATTCAGGGTCTTAAAATAGGGAGAAGAAAGCGTCACGGATCGCAGCGCGGGAGCAGGAGGGAACATGGAGTCCTGCTGGAGTCAGTCAGGAGAGCTGGATGAGTATTAAGTGCTTCATCCAAGCTCAAAATATAATGTATCCCGGCTCAGAAACAGCTGATCTTGGTTTGATGGATCCCTCGTTGGCTTTACACGACTTCCTCCACATCCTCATTTAAAACAGACGTTACATTAAAAACAGAGCAGCTGGTAGCTACAGAAAAAAAACCTTTAAAACATTTAAAATCCAAGAGGGAGGGACGATACAGTAACAGTGACTCAACAGAACTGGTGTTTGCTCAGGGAGAACATGCAAACTCTCACCTGGCCAAACACCAGGAATGGCCTTGCTATGAGGCGACGGCGTTGCAGTCATTCATAAAGGCGTGATCATCAGCTCCTCGCCACATCTCATCCGAAATGACAGAATACTACAGAGTGTGTCTAAACCCCCCGACAGCTGCCCGCACCTATTAGTCTTCATCCCTCACTCTGTAACCTGAGGCGCTCGCATACGTCGAGCAGTCTCGCATCACGCCGCGTACCGCTGCGTGCGCCTCCTCGCAGCCGGTTATAATTAAATGGAGGTCGCGGCCTCGTGCTCTTTGTGTGCTGCGGTTGTAAAACCTATGCAGCGTCCATGTGTGTTGTGTAACAGAGAGGGACTCCCCTGTTGACGGATCCTCCAGGAGACACACTCACTGTATGTTACGTACCGCGCCATGCTGAGCGAAGTCTACGGACCCGAACGCGCTCTGAGGCGTCTGCTGATGTCCTGTTGAAGGAAATACAGTGGTTTAAGAGCATAAGAAGAAACTAAACCCGAAAGACTGTGGGTTTTTGGAATGGATGTAAAAAATCTAATATTTGAGATTGGGATTGATAAATATTAAACTGATAATACGGAAAAAATATGGCATCAATGCAGCAGGATTAAGGTGAAAATAGAACAACAAACAACATAAAGGCCTTTCAACTGAAGATTAAAGCTTTCCCACATTTTTTATGTTGATTCACAGAAAGAGGGTCACTGCATCTTCACCATGACATTAATAGTTTCCTCTCCTCCAAGCGGCTCCCTCAGCTGTCTTCTCCTGGATTCTCCACACAACTGTCCGCTCTTTGTCAACCTTAAATAGTCCATTCCTCCCCGCCTCCATTCAAGGAGCTGAAATCTGAGTGTGACCTCCGGGAGGTGCTGAACATGTGAGCTGCTCTGTTCTGGCTTTGGGTCTTAAGTGCAGGTCGAGTGCTGACGCAGCAAATAAAGGTGACTGCTTGACAGGCGCAGCTAGATGAAGTTACATATGTTTCATTCTTCTTCTTCTTCTTCTTCTTCTCAGATCTGCTGCCGGAGTCCTCCGCCCCGGACGACGAGCCTCTGGTGCAGCTGCAGCTGCAGCAGCCGGAAGGCGACCTCTTCTCATGTGGCTGCGACGCGCCGGAGGAACACGCCAGCCAGAGCTCCTCCAACGACACCCCGGCTCCGGAGAGGGCCGTGTGTCAGCCCTGCAAGCCCCCGGCGGCCGGGGAGGACGTGCCCAGCTCTTCATCAGAGCAAGAGGAGGAGGAGGAGGAGGAGGAGGAGGAGGAGGGAGTCCTGCTGCCTGGAGATGATGCTGCCGCTGAGGAGGTGGCGGGCGAAGAAGAGGAAGAAGAAGGTGAGGGAAATGAAGAGGTGACCTCCGAGGAAGAACCTGAGGCAGAGCCTGAAGAGGAGGAGGGAGAAGGAGCTGAGGAGGCAGAGTCACCTCCAGATGAGGAGGAAGCAGCAGAGGTAGAAGAGGGAGAAGAAGAGGAGGAAGAGGAGGTAACTGAGGTGGAGGCAGAAGAAGAGGAGGCTGCTGCTGGAGAGGAACCTGCTGAGGAGTCAGAGGAGGAGGAGGTGGCTGAGGCAGAGGAGGGGGAATCAGACCCAGAACCAGAACCAGAGGAACTTCTGGAACCTGAATCAGAGGAATCAGAAACAGAAGAGACGGAGGAACCTGAGCCAGCAGCAGATGATCAGTCTGAGCTGGTTTCAGAACCAGAACCAGAACCAGAAGTGGATCCAGAGCCAGAGCCAGAGGTGATCCCTGAACCAGAACCCGAAGTCATTGCAGAACCGGAGGCGATTCCCGAGCCAGAACCTGAAGTAATTGTAGAGCCGGAACCAGAGCCAGAGCAGATTCCTGAGTCTGAACCAGAACCAGAGGTGATCCCTGAACCAGAACCAGAGCCGGAGGCGATCGCTGAACCAGAACCGGAGCCAGAGGTGATTCCTGAACCGGAACCTGAAGTCATTCCTGTGGAGCCAGAGCCAGAGCCTGTGGCGGCGGCGGAGGAGGAGGAGGAGGCGGTTGTGGAGGACGTAGCAGAGGAGGCCGCTCCGGCAGTCCAGGACGTCGAGGAGGAGACGGTGGAGGAGGTGACTGAAGAGAAGCCTGCAAAGTCCAAACCCAAAGGTAAAAAAACAAAAACAACTTCACCTGTTCACTCGCTGCTGTCTGACAAAGTGAAGCTCGATCAGACTTTCACGTCTTCACCGAAACAATTTAACGTCTTGGCTTCAGAAAACAGATGCTGCCTATTGAAGAAGCATGTCGTTATACGACGGCAGGGTGTTGACAGCGGCTATAAAACATGATATAAACTGGTTTATTCAACCTCCTGCCCTGATCCCACCCATTTCGTTTGTCGACCCCTAAAAGTAGCTGCACTAATTCATTTCACTGCAATGACTTCGATGAGGAGATTAACACCGACAGACAGACAGACAGCACAACGGATAAATACATAAACTGATTGTCTTCCACTTCTAATTTGCAACAATTACACCTTTTATTTTTTTATGTGTAACTATTAATTTTAAAACTTTGTTTCAGATTATATGATGATATACAAAATGAGATTTAATGTGAGGACTGGTTAAATTCAGGAGTGTGTCAGATCTCACGTCTGTTTCGTTTCACATTATTATGTTTTTTTTAAGTTATTATTGTCACTGTATCTTTTTTGTGCGTGTTCAAATTTGCTGTTTTTGTGGGAACCATTTATCTGATTGGTTTTCAGATTTATCCCCCCCAAAAAAAGAAATCTGATTGTAAACATAAAATCAACCAAATATTTGTTCACAAAGTGACTTTGATTACAGCTTGAAAGGATTGAATACAGTTTAAATGTTCATCTCTAATGTCAGAAGGCTAATTATAAACTATAAAGCTCTCAGGGATTTTTTTAAAGCCATGGGTGCTACCTATACAACATATAAACCACTATTAGCTAAGTCATAAAGTTTCTACCGACGTAGAACAAATAGAAACTGTGATGACTCTTGAGTCTCTGCCTGTTTAACTGAGAGGGTCATGAAGTGACCGCAGAGGTCTGCGTCTTCCCCCCTTCCAGTCTGGAACATGCCAGAGCTCCAGAATATGACACTGTGTGTAGCTAAAGAGGAATTAGCAACAACCTCTGCCACAGAAATAAAACAGACCGAAAATAGACAGATAGAGAGACAACGGCGCGATGCACAACTGTGGAAGCTAAACTTCCCCCACATGGTCTGATCACTCACAGGATCACTCAGGAAACCTTTCACCTGGCTGAGCAGGTATTACATAACCACGTCATGCTGACGGCTTCAGTGATGCTGTGTTTTATTCAACTATACAACTCATTACTGGTCATGTGTTTGAGGTTTTTCTTTGCCAGGCGAGGTAAAGGCGTGTTGTTTTGCTCATCAGCAGTTGACCGATGGTTTGTTCCTTCGATCACATCACAGACAGTCCAGCATCAGGCCCGGCGCCGAGGGACCGCTCGCACATCGAGGACACGCTGCAGCTGGCCGGCGCTGAACCCTCGACAGAGTTCTCAGGTCTGTAACACACACTGATCAAACGGCCAAATTCCACGCCAGGACTTCCTGTGTGAAGTTTGCACAATCTTCACTCTAAACCTGAACAATTATAACCACCGGTCAACTTCAAATGCTCATTTTTTGATGGTGGGTGAAATCATAGTAGTCAAAGAACACACACACTCACACACACACACACATAGGGAGAACATGCAAACTTCAAAATGAAAGGCTCCCAAGCCCAACAGGATTCGAACTGGGAAACCTCTTGATGTGAGAGTACTCACATCACTGTGCAGCTCAGCATGAAGAAAATGACTATGAAGAAATAAATACTCATAAAGCTCCAGTATCTAAAAATACAACCAGATTACAGTCATGTGAGTATGTGTAATTTGTTGCACACACACATGCACGCACACACACACACACACACACACACACACACACACACACACACACACACACACACACACACACACACACACACACACACACACACACACACACACACGCACGCATTGTCCTGATCAAATGTGATTTTTTTTTTTTTTTCAGGAGAGCACATTGCTATGCAGCCCTCCGTTTCAAATGTCTTTCAGACGTTTGCAGTGGAAATGCCTGAAGCCGTGTATTGAAATAAAAATGGAGCTGAATGTTTACAGCTACTCTGTGTGGAAAGGAAAAACAGATGTTTGCATGCAAATGAAAGGAAGTTAGAAACAATTTCGGGGTCCTTTTTGCCGAAACTATTCTGAAAATTACTTCAGGATGTCTGAAGCTTCTCAGCCCATGCGTTTGTACTGTAAGAGTGTGTGTCTGTGTGTGTGTGTGTGTCTTGAGGCAGGTGATTAATCAGTGTAAATGTGTAACTGCATGAAGGCCGCTCTGTTCTGCTGGAGCAGATTGGTTCATTTCAGACGGGGCCGCAGCCGAGCCAATTTCTTAATCACTTCAGCGCCATTCAATAAACTTTACGAGGGTAATTCATCACGGACAGCAGAAGCATCGCTGTCATCAGTAATGGTAGCATGAGAGTTTGTAATAGTCTTGCTCCAAAATGAATCCCTGCCTTTATTTCCCAGCTATTACAGCCCCGTTTCCTCCTGCTTTTATCTCCCCAGGTGCCATGAAAACACTGTTAAACATCTACCACAAGGCCATCAAGCCAATGGAAGACGCCTACAGATACAATGAGCTCCGGCAGCATGAAGTCACAGGTAACTCAGCTTCCTGTGGATGCTAAACAGTGTCAGCCCTGTGAAAGGCCCAGCCGAGCTGCAGGAGAGCAAACTTCTGCAAGTGTTTATAACATGACAGCAGTGGAGGTCATGCAATGTAATGTAAACTCAAAAAGGCAGTGAAATGTTTCATTTTAAATGCCGTTCCGTAACTGCTGCAACGTCAGACGCCACAACTCTGGCAGCGCATCAAATAAAATAAAGAAGAACGCAAATACTTCTGCGGCGACTGCGATTACTGTGCAGATTCCAGCTAAATGTCATTCATGGAGCCATAATTGTTCATTCACCATAACTTTATTTTTTAATCACACCAAAACCACTCACCAGCATTTAATAATCATCCGAACACACTGCTCAACATATAGAGCAAAAGGAGCTGCAGACAAACCATGAGGTCCAAAAGAAGTCATAATTAAGGAGCAATATGGAGCCAGGATGTGACATTATTTCAACCAGCCTCACAAGAAAGCACAATAAAGACTCTGTCTGCTGAAATTTAAAGGAAACATCGTGCAGGCCAGGCGCCTACAACTTTGTTCCACAGCACTTGAGGACAGAGAGCAGTCTTTATGCTAAGCAGCAGGAGGAGGTCTCCAGTGTGCCATGTGGCTCTGGGACACCTTGTGGTGGACTGTAGAAGTACATAGTTTAATCAGTGTGTGTGTGTGTGTGTGTGTGTGTGTGTGTGTGTGTGTGTGTGGCAGAAGATGTCACTAAATGGTACAATGGGGGATAACTGAGGTGAGAAATGAGAAATATCAGGAGAATCAAGGAAGCATGACTGTTTTAAATTAAGTGTTCGCTGAGAGCTTTGGAGATAAGTAGTGAGCTGACGACAAGCATGTGTTCCAGACAGAAGCAGGAGAGGGAAGTAATGGATCAGCTCAACAAACCAAGACTGAATATCAGTAGTTCAAAAAAAAAAAAAAAAAAAATGCAGCCTTTAAGTTTTAGTTCAGTGTGTTCTAAAGTGTTGAATGTCTGGTTTAACCCTTTAAATTAAGGTGTATGTATATAAATATGTGTTTATATGAATCCATATGTGCTATTTACATGTGATATAATCTGTGAAAAAGCATATTTCACCATTTGTAGCCTAAAAATTCTCTAAATTGGATTCATTTTACATTTCATTTCTGTCAAGGATCATAAAATGCTATTTAGTGCCACTATCCTGCTATGTAAGTTGTACCTTTAATATGGTTTACTTTAGGCATGAGACATATTTTTTTTTTAAATGCAGTGGTTTCATGCATATAATGTTTTCTTCTCAGATTATTTTCAAGTTAAAAATGCATCAATAAGGTGAAGTAAACCAGAAACACCAACTGTCTTGATGTTCTGCAAAGACATTTCAATCATATTAATGTCATCTTTTCTCTTCTTATCATTTTTCTTCATGTTTGTCTCCACTGTGAAACCCTCAGACGGGGAGATCACCTCCAAGCCGATGGTCTTGTTTTTGGGACCCTGGAGTGTTGGAAAGTCCTCAATGATCAACTACCTGCTGGGCCTTCATGGCACCTCCCAGGAGCTCTACACAGGTCTGCCCCGTCCGAACCCCACCCTCAGCTTGTCAGGGAGAGACGGTGAACTCACCCTCTGCCGTCCCTCCGCCAGGCGCCGAGCCCACCACCTCCGAGTACACCGTCATCATGCACGGCGAGAAGTTCCGCTCCGTAGAGGGCATCGTCATGGCGGCGGACAGCTCCAGGTCCTTCTCGCCCCTGGAGAAGTTTGGCCAGGGGTTCCTGGAGCGGCTGGTCGGCGTCGAGATGCCCCACAAGCTGCTGGAGAGGGTCACCTTCGTGGACACGCCAGGCATCATCGAGAACCGCAAGCAGCAGGAGAGAGGTGACGGCTGCTGGAAGAGGAGGGGGAAACTCTCATCAGAGCAGCAGATCGTGAAGTCTTCATGACCCTCAGTTTCTTCTCTTGATGTGGTTATTAGAGTTTTCCGGAAAACCCTTCAGGAACAGACCCTCTTCTATTACAATGACCCAAAAAAATGCACCAGGAAGCTGCAAAAAATATTCAGAATGATAATATAAGAGCCTCATTTCAAACACAGATCACATTTTAAAAAGCCTTGGTTTCAGATGTGATGGTAATTTTCCAGCACATGTGAACCAGCTATCAGTTGAAATCACTCATAATTACTGCCTGACTGAGATACATATCAAATGCAAGCATGCTGATTAAAATCAGAGACATGCAATCAGTCATTTTAATGAAATCGGCCACCGCAGTTACAATAAATCCTTGTGGAAGAAATATTCAGCAACAAAATGGTGTCTTGGCGGCGAGGATGTGATATTTGTGGCCCTCAGAAATGATCGGAAATGTTTATTCCTGTTTTATGCAATGCACTACTTCCGATTTTTATATGATTTGATATTTCAAGAAACTTTATCCAACAAATAAAGTTTAAAAATACTGCATTACCAAAACAAAAGTCAGGAACTTTAAAGTTCTTGTACTTTCTGTTAATCCCACCCTTCCTCCCGGCCCTCAGGCTACCCGTACAACGAGGTGTGCCAGTGGTTCATCGATCGGGCCGACCTGATCTTCCTGGTTTTCGACCCCACCAAGCTGGACGTGGGCGGAGAGCTGGAGATGCTCTTCAGGCAGATGAAGGGCCGCGAGTCCCAGATACGCCTCATCCTCAACAAGGCCGACAGCCTCTCCAACCAGGACCTGATGCGGGTCTACGGAGCCCTGTTCTGGAGCATGGCCCCCCTGATCAACGTGACTGAGCCCCCCCGCGTCTACGTCAGCTCCTTCTGGCCTCAGGACTACGCCGTGGACACCAGCCGGGAGCTCTTCATGAGGGAGGAGATCTCTCTGCTGGAGGACCTCAACCAGGTACTTTCAGCTTCAACACACTGTCTGTGTCCAGAAAATAGTAGTTTTGTTTTTAAATTTTGATCTAAGTTCTCCTCTTAGGAAATATGAGAGCAATAACATTTCTATCACTGCTTTGAATCAATTTATTTTTATATTTCAACATTCATCATCATTATTTATCAACTATACTAATTATTACAGTATTTATTCCAACCCTGTTTGCATTTTCTCCTCATCGTCCGTCTATTTTAACCCATACAGTTCATTCTATAACATGATGTCCATCGCTGTGGCTCATTAAATTCTCTCATCTTTGGACAAATACTGCCTTTTTCTAATTTGACCATTCGTTTTTTGGGGGACTTTTCAGCTATCTGTATGTTTCATCATAGCTTATTTCAGTTTTTGCTTTCTTCCACCTAAACTTCACAAGACGTAGAGATTCAAGTCTGATGGGAAAAGAACCAAAGCATGAGATACAACTGGAAACATTAAACAAGGGGATGACCACAGATTAGAGAGAGACGAAAGTGACGATGGAGCAAATTTCAAGGTTTTAAGAAATATTTTTCCCTAAAGTTTAGAGAGAAGTTGTTTGTCAAGCAGCAAACTTTTAATTTGAACTGTTTATGTTTTAATTCTTTCTGTTGCTGTGGTTACAACATTGTGTTTATTGTCGGTGTAAACAACACCTGAGATAAAGATTTTCCTGAATTCCTGCGTTCGAGGCGTGGAAAAGACCCTTCGTCTCTATCTCCCTTTATTTCGCTGCCTTCTCTCCTCTTGTTCTCCCCGCAGGTGATTGAGAATCAGCTTGAGAACAAGATCGCGTTCATCCGGCAGCACGGCATCCGCGTGCGCATCCACGCGCTGCTGGTGGACCGCTACCTGCAGACCTACTACGACAAGCTGGGCTGGTTCAGCGACCCCTACGAGGTCTTCCGGGACATCGTGGACGACCCGGACAAGTACTACATCTTCAAGTCCATCCTGGCCAAGACCAACGTCAGCAAGTTCGACCTCCCCGACAAGGAGGCCTACCAGGACTTCTTCGGGGTCAACCCCGTCTCCGGCTTCAAGCAGCTGTCGTCCCACTGCAGCTGGACCGGCGGCTGCCTGCTGGAGAAGATCGAGAGGGCCGTGTCGCACGAGCTCCCGGCCCTGCTCAGCAGCATCAGCAGGAACACGGAGGCGCCCGCCCCGCCCAAGGCCGCCGCGCCGGCGCCCCCGCCGCCCCTGCCCGGCACCTGCGAGGGCCCCGGGTGCGGAGAGAAACCCAAGAACCGCTGGAGGAGGGAGTGAGCCGCAGGAGAGGGAGGGCAGATGGCGGCGACCGGAGGGATTCCTGAGAACGATCCGCCTCTGATGTGGCTTTCAGGACGGTCCGCGGGGGAGACCGTGCAGGGAGGGGAGGGAAACGATGTCCAAAGAGCCACAGTGCCAAGCAGATCCGAACCAGAGAGGACTTTCTATTTTGTGGTGCCGTTTTAATGTGCGCGATATACTGAACATGCCACATTTTCACAATACTTTTATAACTGCTGCACAATTTCTTCTATGGTATTTATCGACACACCTAAATGAAGTTTTTTGCACAAAAAAAAAATGTGATAATTTAAATGAACCCTTTGACTGAAATCAAACACTTCTCGGAATCATAACTAACAGATGCTGAAAGTTGATGTTATCTCAAAAATGTAGCAGAAAATCTCACTCTCTGCACATTTTCCAGCAATTACATGGCAGTAAAATCCAAACAGATCCAAATGTTGAAGCTTCAGAACGTCTCATTACGTGTGAATGAAACCTGGGTACGGCTGTTGTGTCGTTTCTCCGGCTTTTGAAGTTCCTCCATTATTTATTCACACTGTTTTCACCAGAGGAGGACACTGGCAGCAGCCACGCTCCTGCGGCGATAAGAAATGCCATCACCCATTTATCTTTCGCGTGACGATTAAGTCACATCTGCTGTGCTGTGATTTTTACGGCCTTAATTCTCCTTGCCAGCAGGTTCATGCCCCAAAACAACCCCGGTTTGTTTCTAATAATCTAATGACAGTGTGAAGAAAAACACGGAAGAAGATGCCGTCGTTTTTAAAGTCACCGTATTTCACCGTGCTGATGAACTGTGATTTATCTGTGTGTCCTGCTGTACGATGTTTATATTAGGAGCAATTTTTACTCTAAAATACTACGTGCCCAAGGTGAAATGAGTGAATTCAAATGTGTGTACATCTCCAGATTGAGCTGTTTTCTGTTCATGTGAGTGTTCCCGGTGCAACATGTGGCTTTTCCAGCCCTCTAAACTGCTGTTAGTTTTACCTCAACATGGCTGCAGACCACATGTGGGTTTCCATTAAAGTGTAATCCTTTCCTCATCCTGTCTGTTTTTAATTGTCATTGTTGTGTGTGATTTCCTCTGAGTAAACAACGAAAACAACCGGCGAGCCTCGTTCCTTTTGTGAAGCCTCCATAAGAAAAACACAGCAGATAAAATCTCTCAATGTGTGTGATGATAATATAATTTAAGACATTTGGTTGTTCTGGAAAATACAGAGGAGACGCAGTGATTGAGAGATGTGGGCCTGAAGACACACAAGTCAGAGAACTGGTTGATAGGTGCTGCTGAATTTCCTCCTGCAGTTACTAAAAGCAGCCACCAGGTGTCGCTTCTATTCAGGAGGAGGAACTTGTCCTGTTGCACCAGATGATTGAAAACAAGGTTCCTTCTTCTCATGATCAAAGAAAAGGAGACAGTAAATAAGAGCCCATCAACCATGGGAAAATTTATGGTCACAAATGAACCCGATGTGTGTGTTTATGGACTGTGAGAGGAAACACACACACACGGGGAGAACATGCAAACTCCACACAAAAAAGCCCACAACCTGTTCACTGTTAGATGAAGACATTCTGAAAGGCCTGGAACAAGACTTGCAGCAAAATCACGAATATTTAATAATTAAAATGGCACAAGACAAAAAGAGTTCTGAGGTCCCCTCCTGCTGTGAACGCTCGAGCCAGAAACTATACTCCATTTATCCAGTCAATACAATCATTCTGTGCACAGGCATTCAGCAGAGCTACAGGGCAGATAGTGGGAAACGATTATCAAGGCTCGCTCTAAATCGCCGCCCACATTTCATATTTTTTTGACTGGAATTGAATGAATGAAAACAAAGAGGAAGTCCAGCCTGATCGTAGATCAGGTACTTACAGGTGAAAAATATTGATTCTAAATTGAATAAAAAGAACAGACTGCAGACGAATAGACAGATACTCCAAGATAGTGTGTCAGATAAGGAGCCAGATTCATAATTATTAGCTAAAAACACTTTTCAAGGCCTCTTCAAGAAAGGATTTTAATGTCCCTCATTGGACGTCTGGATGAGTTGCTGTTCTGTCAAACCTTTGACATCCCAGACTGACGCAGCTCACTGAGTCCATGTCGGTGGGTTTTCCAGTCTTGTCTGTTTCCAGTTTGTCTTAATGCACGTCTCTGTTCCATCAGTATTATTGTTACCAGCCTTTAATCCAGCCCGACTCTGCCAAGTTTAGTCTCCTTCATGTTTTTGACTGTCGTTTTTTATTGACCTCAAGGTTCCGGGCCCCCCTTCCTCCCCCTCCCCCCTCGTCTGTTTTGTTCCCACACTGACTGATCATACTTGCAGCGACCTCTGCCTCCTTCCTGCCTCCTCCTCGGTCATGCATTCAAGTCCTCTGTCACATATATGATCTGAAACGTTTTTATTCTAAGCAAACTATCATCTCTCTGCAACTAGACGTTGCTCTAAAAACAAGATCATTGACATTAGAAGAGAAATATTTTATCAAATACAAACACAGGTCAGGGGTGTGAAATTCATGCTCCTGCGCCATATAGATCCCTGTTAACACTTTTATTATGATTTTGAGCAATAAGTGAAAAAAAAAAAAAAGAATAATGTCCAACAAATCGCAGCAATTCGAATTTTTCCAAGAGGTTTAGTGCAAAGAAGCAAATTCCAAACAAAGTTACATTAATTCACCTTTTTACAAAGCATATTTCGAACAGCCTGAATTCCATTGTGGAGATTTTATTTTTGAATACAATATCATCTTTGTAATTTTTACAATTTCCCAAGTTGTTCTATAGGTATAGAGCAGAACGAAACGGCTGACGGACTGTTTCCGGTCCATGTTCTGGACTCCTGATAGAAGTGGTTATTTCATTCACTTTAACTTCAAGCACTGGTCCCTAAAGTGTGACACTGATCTGTGTGTGTTTCAGTTCATGTTTAGCCTTCAGAGAGATGACGAAGATGAATTTTTTTTTATTGTGATTAATCACATAGTAAGACTTAGGGCTTTTTTCAGTTTGAAAACTGTATTTTTAACATCGATATTGTATTTAATTGATCTACATGGCATTTTATTTTGAAAGAAAATTCAATAAGGTCAAAAAGGAAATTCTTCCCAATCAAGACGCTCTGGTAAGAAATCAGTCACTGCATGAAGTTGTAATGCTGAAACAATTACTTTAAATTCAGCTTTTAAACTGATTGTTTGGACTGATGAATGCTTTACGTTATGGGCTGAAGACTGTCTAGAAATGCAAAACAACAGAATTTAAAAAATGCAATTCAAAGCATGATTAGTCATGATTAACTATGGAAATAATGCAGTTAATTGTGATTAAAGAAATGTACATTTTGTCAGTCATAATGATAAACAAAAAAGGACAGCATTTTATTGAAATAAACATTTTCTTAATGCAGTTTGCATAGTCAAAATAAGCATCGTAGAAAGTCATCGAATTTTATTGATTGAGAATAAATAATATGAGCATTTTGTCAATTTCTGAAAATAGTTTTCTATATTTTTATAGCATCTTTTGTTTCATTACATTAAATGTTGCCAAAAGCATTTCATCGGTCACTAATCCAACATGTCTTGAAGAGATTTGATTCTTACATTATCCCGTCACAACATTTCATTCTCAGAGTGTTGGGTTCGTGGACATTTCTAGATTCTAAAAGTAGATTTAGAGGCAGAGTGTTCTGGAATCAGATCCCTGTCATCTTGAACCAGATCAGAGATTCAGTTAAAGGAGGCGAGCATAGTCTCCACTTTGAAGATCAGACCTGAACTTTCCTCATTCATAAAGCTTTCAGTCAGAGCTGGATCAGCTCCGCTGGTCTGTTTTCTGTTGAAACCGCTGTAGGTTGAGGCTGCAGGGGAACCTGTCTGACACTGAGCTCTCTCCTCTCTGTACCTCCCCACAGGCTCTCTGACCTGAACAAAGTCTTACAGTCGGTGGCATTATTGCTCTAATCACAGTCATAACGTTGTGTCTTTCCTCTTTGTTACTGCTGAATCATGAGACTAGGGAAGTCAGAATTATTTTTTTTGCAAAACAACATGTTGAATTGTTTGATGCGGAAGGAACCAAAGTGAGCACACCATGGCGGTGAAACAGTGAGGATTCTGGGAGCTCACAGAGAGACATGAGCTTCAGTACTTTGGGTCAACTGTCAAGATATGAAATCAAAGGTAAAAAAGAGACGGAGACAAACGGGTCCAGGTGAGACTGAAGCTAGGTAGTGAGAGCAGCAGCTGTGTTGTTCAGGTGAGACATGGTGACGGCAGGCTGAACTGGAGGTGGGATTGACAGAGGTTAGTCTTTTTGGGCAGATTTTCACAGAGCAGAGGGATATTCGCTCCCAGCTGCAGAAGAAAACTCGACTCTGCGTGAACACGCTCCTGATCTGGATATATGCAGTCTGCCTGAGATCGGATTCTGTAATCTGTGTTTGCTGAGTTGACGGGCAGCGCTGTGCCAGACGTATCAGCGCGGCTTTATCCACTCGACAAACAGGACACTCTTGTAAGCTCCCAGACACAAGCACGCACACAGACACATGTGCACGCACACACACACACTGAAAAAAGTACAGGGGGGTTTACTTTACAGGCTTCACTGAATTAAAAATTTAGTCATTATTACTTCTTTACAGAAGCTTTTTCTTCTTCCTCTATCGTCCCAAACCTCGCCACTATCTTCAGATGTCTCCCAACGAATTTGCCTTTTTATCGAGATTTCAAAATGACGATTCTGGAAACAAACAGAACAGGAAATCTGGCTTTGTTTGGTCATTTTAAAGCAGCGTTAAAGCACTCGAAGCAGTGTTTATCTATGAGGCCATGCAGTATTTATGAGTGATATACTCTCAATATTAATATATTAAAGATGTCTAAAATATTAAAATGCAGAAGGAGGGAAGAGACCAAGTGCAATTAGGGAGCAGAGTCTGTCTCACTTTTACTTTATTTATTCCAATTTCCACACAAGCATTTTTTATGTGCTGACCCAACTTACAACTTTTTACGGATTATATGTTTTTATATTTTAAGCCACAGATTCTTGCTGTCATTGACATTTTATACAGTGTGCCAACATTTTCATGGTGATCACCATCAGTATATTCAACACACTGTACTTAAATACAGATAGTCAAAGCTTTCAATGACAACACACATATGGTCTAACAAAAGCACACAATCTGTGGCAAAAATAGGTTTTTTTTTCCTGATATTTTTAGGATATATCAGATAAAGTAAGCCAATTTCCTCTCCCGGTGAAGCAGGGAAAGACAAACAGAGCCGGAGAGCTGCAGTTAGACAAGGTGTAATCACAGAAAACTGAAACATGAGTAAAGGATTACTGAGCTCAGAGGCGTGAAAGGAGACGGCGGGCCCCGGATCGTCACAGGAGAAAGCCCTGCTCCATCTCCATCCCTCTCAGGAGAGATCGCGTGTCTCTCTGTGGTCTCTGGATCGTTTTACATCCCTTTGTGGTCATTTTGTGGTTGTTTTGTATCCATGTGTCACCGCTGTGGTTGTTGTACATTTAGTTGTCAGATGTATTTTTTTTAAGAGCAGCTTTTTAGGTGCTTTGTGGTCATTTGGTGTCCTTTTGACCCTGATTTGTATCTTTCGGGTAATTCCTTTGTATTGTTGTGATAGTTCAGAGTTATTTTTGGATTTATTTGTGTCCGTCTTGTGCTTATTTTCAGTTTCTTTACATATCTTTGTCAACATTTAGTGGTCTTTATACCGTCATGTGTCTGTTTGTGGTCATTTTGTGTGTGTGTGTGTGTGTGTGTGTGTGTGTACTTCCATATCTTTGAATGATGTTTATGGATATACCTTTTATTTCTCTGTGTATATTTTGTGTTGCATTTTTACATTTTTTGGGGCCATTTTAGTGTGTCTGTTTCATGTTGCTTGGAGATCATTTCGTGTCTCTCTTTGGCCACATCGTAGTTATCCTGCGCCGAGCTCTTTGTGGTTTTCTGCAGCTGTTTCTGTTAAGTTGTTGTCCATAAGAGTCTCCTTTTAGCCAAGTTGCATAACTTCATTGAATTTTGCATCTTTTTTTGGTAATTCTGTGTCAATTTGGAAGATTTTTTATAGTCATTTCATGTGTTTTTGTTTATTTTTGATGGTTTTTTTGTTTTAATTAAATATCACTGATTGTTTGGTGTTGCCTTTCTTTAACATTTTGAGTGTGTTTGTGGAGTTTTTTTGTTGCGTTGCAGTTATTTTCAGTCTTTTTGAAGCGGCTTTTGTGTGAATCTCGTTTGAATCTCTCTTTAAAGAGGCTTTTTTGGATCACTTGATGTTCCTTTAAGGCTTTTTTTCCCCGATCACATTCATAAACGTAGTATCTCTTTTGGTTAAGTTCCATTTAAGTTCTGAATCTTGCTTCATACTCTTCTGTTTGGACTATATTCTTGCAGGTCCATGTCGTGCTTATTAACACTTCAACTGTTCTCAATAGAAATAAAAAGTCCCTACAGTTTGTGATTTATAAATACTTTTCATATTAAACTCTATTTAATAGAAATGGGGACTAATTGATGTGTTTGAGTCAAAAGTCATTTCAGGAATGCTTCAAATAAAAGGAAAAAACATATATTTGGAAAGGAAAAACTACTGATCTTCTTGGCTTTTTCCAGTTTTGATCAAACTGGTTCAGTCAGGAGAGCAACGAGGGTGATAATCATTTACAGCGGCAACAAAGACAGGTAGAAAAGCTAGTTATTCACGTGGGACGGAGCAGCTTCTTTACTGGAAACCGACAACCACCAGTAAAGTTACACAAAGACAACCACACACGTACAGGAAGTTGATGTCTGTATTCAAATTAAGTCCTTTCCAAGATTTGTCTATTCATAAGCGGCTGTTGAATCCACTTTCCTGGCATTTTCTGCATAATATGTTGATGTTTTCACTTCGGTACTTGCTTACGTGTTCTTAATATAAAATTTAAGTATAGTTAACAGTCTGTACACAAACAAAGGCAATAAATGACAATCAGACGTGGGTGGAAATGTTTTACTTTCTCACAGGCTTGTGTTGTCAGAAGCCAGCGGAAGCTGCGCTCTCCGGACAGGGTTTGCGCTTGACGCGCAGCCTGCGCGCACAGCCCCGCACCGCCACAACAGCTGGGGGAGGATTTCCGACCCAGTCACGGCGACGATGGTGGCAGCGACAGGAGCGCAGAGACTACCCCCGCCTGGATAAGACCGAAAAAACTGCCTCCAAACTCCCGCTGGATGTGTGTGTTTTTTTTTTTTAAATTCAGCGCCCCCCCACAACTCCGGCAGAGAGCTGTACCAAGGGGGGAAAGGGTGGCAACCAGCGGCGGACGGAAGAGGACGCACCGCAGCCAGAGCGCACAGTGTTGTGTTTGTTGGACACATGCATGCCAGCGAAAACTAGCGCTGCCACCCCCGATTTAAGGAATTGCTTTGAGATAAGGAGACGCCGCTGCTTGCTGGGACGATTTTCAGAAAGAAAGAAAAAAAAACCCCACCGAGGAGATCCGAGGGGTTTCCTGTATTGCTGTGGGGATTTTCTCCTTCTTTACTCTGAGGGAATGCGAGGGGAGGAAATCCAGCCTCAGCTCCAAATAACCAGAGACTCCTAACTGGGTCTCCTCTCCAAACGCAGGAAATACGGCCTGGGAGAAGGAAAAAAAAAAAAGAAAAAGTTTGTGAGCTTTTTGGAGACGAGAGGGGACCTATCGCTGACTTTACATGCGTTTTTTCGACTTGACTTTTCCCCCCCAAGTGTTTTCTTCTGTGACGCGCTCCAGCTGTTCCACATAAAGAAGGTTTCAGAAAAGGCATTCGAATGTTGCACGCCGCTGGTGTTGTTATTTGCAAGAGTTTTGATCATCCCTAGCTATTTATAGACCTGCCTGTTCCGACCGAGGCTGTTCCTCATAGCTGTATGTTTTGCCAACTGCGCGCAACAAGTTGCAGACACTCCCAGCAGAGGCAAACCTACGCTAATTCGGGCCAGCGGATGGTATTTTCTGCCATTCTTTTTTCTGATCATGCGTCTCTGAATAGCACATACCCCTCCCCGAGCCCCTCTTTGGAAAGCGGAGGGGGAATAAACGGTGGAGATCCGGAGAGGGAGTTCAGGAAAGGACGGGGCTGGATCCGTGGGAATAGGCCTGCCTGTCAGGCCTCTCATGATCCGGGTCTGGGACTGGACAGGGATCCCGAATAACTCACTCTGGAATATTTGCAGAAAGGCACGCCGGAATAAAGATGGAAGGAGAACGTGTGGGGGACAGAAAAGGCAAATCCTTAGCGCGCTGAGCCATGCAGGAGTGGATGTTGTGGAAGGTAAAGCTGCCTTAATTAAAACTACCTTATTTTGTACTTAATTGAATTGACAGTCTACATGGCTACATTTGAATTTTAATGTGAGACGTGAACACAAACAGGGCTGAATAAAAATCGCCTTTCTGAATTATTATTATTATTATTATTATTATTATTATTGTTATCACTTTTCATCCTTAATAATGAGAGGATTCATCACTTCCACACAGTTGAGTCGGAGCAGCAGAGCTTCCAGTGGAGGCTCCTCTGTGGGCGTTGTGGACAGACTACAGGGAGTGTAGATGGTCCGTTTGTCGCGCGTGTTGTGGAGATAAGAGGAACAGTAACTTTTGCTGCCGCTCGTGCGCAACGCCAACTGTTGACAGCCTCATATTTGTATTTTTTTCATAATGATGAAACGCTGGACTTGAAGGCTGTTTTTTTTTTTTTTTTTAATGGAAGAAATAAGAGAAAGCTTGGCATTTCTCTCTTGACGGTATCTAACTTTTCGATAAGAAACATCGCGCACGTCCAGTGGAGGTAATTTCCAGTCATGTAACGTCAGGACCGACTTGATGAAGGCGTAAAATTCCCGTTGCATCACCGACCAGTCCCTTTTCCGAGAAGGATGTTCGGTTCGGGAGGCAGAAAGAGTGATGACAGTGTTTTTACCGCAGCTGGGGAGAAAGCCGGGCTCGGACCCAGAGCCTCTTTGGAGAAGCGTACATGTAATGTGAGCACTGACGCAAACCCGGGCTCGGATAATGGACTGCTCAAGGAACTGGAACGGTGCGTCTTGTGTGAGTGAGCGTGCAGGCTGCTGCGTGCGTAGGAAATACGTCTGTGCCGTGCTCACCATTCATGCAGTGTGATTATTCCTGCGAACACCTTTGCTCTCTGCACCCTCCCTGTCTGCCTGTGTCGCCGCTCCATCACCGCCGCCACCCCCCCCCCTCCTCCTCTGCGTGCCACATGTGCACGCGCGCGGCGCCCACGCACCGTGTCTAATTGCCTGAGCGCCTTCTGAAGACACCATTAATATTTAACACCTCTCTCTCGCACCCCCTCGTCTTCCCCGTCACTCCAGTCAATATGGCCACTCTACAGCATCACCGGCAGCTTCTCATGCACGGCACGGAAGTGAGCTGCGACTCCAGCGGGGACGGCACCGTGACCGTGCGGATTACCAACAGTGCGCCACACGTGCATCAACATGAGCCCCAGAGGGCTGCCAACAGTGGAGCTGGAGGAGGAGGAGGAGGAGGAAGCTGTGGGGCTGTGAATAAAGTGAACCCTAACCTCCACAAATACAGCATCTCCTCCAGCTGCAGCTCGGCTGACTCCAGACCAGCTGTGACCTCCTCCTCCAGGGCGCACAGGAAGGCACCGCCGCTGTTCGAGCGCTCCGCCGCGCAGTGCTGGGACCCCAAGTTCGACTCCTCCATCCTGGAGGAGGCGTGCCAGGAGCGGTGCTTCCCTCAGACGCAGCGGCGGTTCCGTTACGTGCTCTTCTACCTGGCGGTGGCGGCCGCGCTCTGGGGGATTTACTTTGGGGTCAACAGCGACCGCTGCAGCCCGCTGACCTTCATCGCCCCCACGGCTGCGTTTTTGGTCTTGTTAGGGTTACTCTTCTTCTTCACCTTCACTCAGCCGTACACTTGGCTGTACAACCAAACCTCTCTGTTCCTGATTGCAGTCACCTTCGCCATCACGTTGGCCCCACAGATACAAACCGCCGGCTACGCCGAGCTGGAGTGGACCGGTGGCGGGAACGCTTCGTATCTCTCACTGGACAAAGTGGCACCACCCCCGGTCCCTTGCATCTCCCCCGTTGGCACGTTTTCCCTGTGCATGGAGGTTCTCCTGCTGCTGTACAGCGTGCTTCACGTCCGCCTGTACGCCTCTGTGATGCTGGGATTCCTATATTCCATATTATTCGAGGCGCTGGGATGGCTACCGCTGCTCCAAAAGAGTTCTGACACCACTGGACCGGCGTCGGGGGTGGTGGGCGTAGGTTCGGACTGGGACGGGGACACGCTCCGCTGGCTGGGTCCGTCCAAAGCTCTGCTCCACCTGTGTGCCCACGTCATCGGCATCCACCTGTTCATCATGTCGGAGGTGCGCTCGCGCAGCACTTTCCTCAAAGTGGGCCAGGCCATCATGCACGGGAAAGACTTGGAGGTGGAGAAGGCTTTGAAAGAGCGCATGATCCACTCGGTCATGCCGCGGCGCGTCGCGGACGAGCTGATGAAGCAAGGCGACGACGAGGGCGTTGGGGAAAACTCTGGAAAGCGATATTCCTCGGGCGCCTGCTCCGCCTCGGCTATTTCAGTCGGAGGAGGAAGTGGCGGGGCTTTGCAATCCCAAAGTGTCACGGGCCCCAAGAATAACCCGCACAACAATCACAAGCGCAAAAAGACCTCAATCCCCCGCGGTCAGATCATATTCAGGCCGTTCAACATGAAGCGCATGGAGCCCGTCAGCATCCTCTTCGCAGACATTGTGGGCTTCACCAAAATGTCGGCCAATAAGTCTGCGCCGGCCCTGGTGGGCCTTCTCAACGACCTGTTCGGACGCTTCGACCGACTCTGTGAGCTGACCTGCTGCGAGAAGATCAGCACTCTGGGAGACTGCTACTACTGCGTGGCCGGCTGCCCGGAGCCCCGGCCGGACCACGCCTACTGCTGCGTGGAGATGGGCCTGGGCATGATCCAGGCCATCGAGCAGTTCTGCCACGAGACGTGCGAGACGGTCAGCATGCGGGTCGGGGTCCATACGGGCACCGTCCTCTGCGGGATTCTGGGAATCAAGCGCTTCAAGTTCGACGTGTGGTCGAACGACGTCAACCTGGCCAACCTGATGGAGCAGCTGGGCGTGGCGGGCAAAGTCCACCTGTCGGAAGCCACGGCTCGATTCCTGGACGAGCGCTACCAGAGGGAGGACGGACGGGTGGCCGAGAGGGCCGGGCAGAGCGTGATGGAGAAACTGAAGGGTGAGTGGCTGTTTACTGTTGTCTTAACTGATGTTGCAGGAGTCCATTGCAATAGAACCCGTCTTGTGGAAATTTAAAGCAGTCGGACAGAAACCACAGAGTTTATAGTCAAAGGTCATTGAGGTTGTGATTGCATACTGAGGACTCGGCCTGGGTTAGAGGGTTAGAGGGGCGGATTTACCAACAGAAGCTAAAATTATGTAACAGTGAGTGGCAGGACCTATTCCTAATAATTCACAACCTGACAAGACAACAAATGCAGTCCTCTATACTGGGTCACCAGGCCAGAGTGGGGTCACGGCATGTCGAGGCAGCACTGAAATATGTCACCTGACCGGTTTCCCAGTTACCAACAGACATCAGACTACAAAGCTCAAATCTGAGCACCAAGAAGAAATACTTGCTGTGGTTTACATCAATGTGGCATTCCCATTTAATACCTTATAATTAATATATATATATATCTACTACCTGCAGAGCTGTTTACCAGACATATATTCTTTAATATATCTGACACAGGCAGCATTAGGTGCTTTCATTTGACTAGTTGATGCTTTTCCAGGACATCTTCCCTACAGGAAACAAAACTGTAACTATGGCACTTGTGATTTTGTGGGAATTTGTATTATTTATGAATGTGTTATTTTGGAGCAGCACTCTACAGATTTATCTTGGATACCAGAGGCTTGTGTCATGGAGATTAGAGCCTTTAATCTTCAAATACAACAAACGGGATTTGAAACGCTGGCTACAGACAAACGCTGAAAAAAAAAAAAAAAAACGGTGCCATAACAAATATTAATGCATACTTACAGTTCAGTTACTTATCCTCTGAGTATATGTTTGTGGCATAAAAGGCTCAGATGTTTGATAACAGTTGTTTTTGATGCAGAGATCAACCCGCTGCTGAGCTTTATTCAGTTTTCACCATGAGAAACGTCTGTCTAATCTACCGTTAATGAAATTGCTGGTTGTCCTTAGTTACTTTTAATCATCGCAGTGTTTGGCTCATTTATCTGTCGGTGGTCGTGTGTTGTTGTTGTTGAGGTTGAGGTTGGCATCGTGAGCCGCAGATATCGGAGGACTGACTGGTTTTGGCGCTCTGTGGTGATATTTCTACAGGATATAACAGGTGTTTGTCGTATTGCACAAAGACTGCTCAGATTACACGGCCATCAAACGCCGAGTGAAGAAGTACGGATGGAGATCGAACCTGCATGTGTGCAAACTGATCAGCATTTACAAGATATTGAGCGCGTCCATCCGTCTTCTGAGCCACTTTATCTAATACAGGGTGACAAATTATCAACGCTACGCCTGCACTGCACCAAATTAATATTTAGCAAATTCTCAATGAGGTAAATCACTGGACCTTATCAAGATTGCACATTTACTCAGAAGCCAGAGCACCGGCGGTGTTCATAGATGACACACAAGATAACGTGGTTATTCTTAGATACTGATGTCAGTCGTTAGCGACGGTAGCCTCTGTCAGTGAAGGCACCACATCCAACATTCACACTTAAACTTGCGCCCAAGTTTCTGAAAGTGCAGCAGCTAATAAACTTTTAAGAGCGCATCGATCACACGTTCTGCTGCAGCTTTTAGTTTGTCTTCAGTTGCAGGAGAATTTTTTTTTTTTTTAAACTATCATAGCTCTGCATGGACTTAAAAGGCATACACAGCGGGACATTTCGTTTTGTGCAAGGAGGGTAACCGATCACTCGGCTATTTATCAGGTAAAAATAAACATTTTGATGGTTTCAGCCTTTCATGTGCCAAGTTTCAGTCGCTCCTCTCCGCCGCCGGTCAGAATAATTCGGTCCTCTCGACGAGACATCACATGCAGCTAAATAAGAAAATGGACCTGTTCCATACGTTTGGCGTCCTTTACCCTTTATAGGACACAAATTACTGAACACATGGAAGAATATTAAAGCATTTAAACACCATTTTATGGTGTGTTTATGTAGCCGAACCTGTTGTGAAGTGAGAAAAAAAAATCAAACATTTTCCATTATTTCTAAGTGAGAGGCTTCCTTAACATGACTGGATCCTCCACCTACCATTTTCTATGTTCTAATTACAAGATTCATATATAAAATTACCCAAATTATATTTGGATTTTGTTACTGCCATGATCATGCTATAATTAGTTTTAGAAGTCGAGTTGAAGTTACAGAATATGATCTCTTGCTTGATAAAGGATTAACAATGTAATTGTGCCAACATGTTGAATAGTCACTGGAGATATATTTACTTGTAAATATCAGCGCACACTCACACACACACACACACAGGGAGTGTGTCTCTATACTTTGTGGAAAGCAGCATCAATGGAACTAATCTCTTCAGCAGGGGATTCCTCGTGGGCCGTCTAATCTTAGGTCGCTTGTGAAAAGAGACTGTCTGTTCTATTGTCAGGCCTTGTGTCAGAGTGTATTCACACTTGGCTCTAAATGGTGCCATCACACTCTATTTCCAGACCGGCGAGCGGTGACAGAGTAGGATATTGACATGCGGCTTTTGTTGGGGGAAGAGAAAGGGAGTGAAAGGCGCCGAGCTCCCCGCTGCTGCACGGAGACACAGTTTTCAGCTCAGGGAAGTGAGACGACGTGCACCGTTTGCCTCTGTGGCACAGAAAGAGAGAGAGAGAGAGAGAGAGAGAGAAAGGAGTGAACATGGCTGAATTCACAAGAAGAAAGGACATGAGAGTCAACAACAACAGGAAAAAATGTAGCATGTCGTAAAAAAGATGCATGTAGTCTTATATTATTCAGGCTGGTTCGGCCATTGGTGCTAACATAACTTTCTGCTGCATTTCTGTTGTTTGTCAGTAGCTACAGATCATAGCAGCATTTTGGTGACTTGCCAGTATTGTGTTTTCTTATTTTTTGCATCATTAACACCTGTCAGAGGATGCCAGCTCAACTTATCTTGGTCAATTTTCCCACCGCGGCCTCACGTCAACGCTTTCTGACACCGCACACACTCACTTTAACGGTGAAATGCAAACTTAAAATGGCCTTTTGTGTTTTCTGTTTGCATGCATTTCAGTTCAAACTCGGTAACAAAGGTGTTTACGTCGTCAGCTGTGTGCTGTGTGTGACAGGAAGGCGCACAGTGGGTAATAATCTCTGGCACATTTAATCTCAGAGCGCTGGAAAGCCGGGGTTTTATAAGTCATTGTGCTGGTTTGCTGCGTGTAACCAGTCCTCTTTCAGGCTGCCACTGCTGTCACAAGTGACAGACATTTATTTGTAACTCTGTGCTTTCCTTCGTGTCCCTCTTTAAGTCTTCCATGACAAGCACATCTCTCCCACTGCTTTTGCTCGTCCTCACTGTGTGATCGCATTCATTGCCTCGGCCGCCCACCTGTCACACAGCAACACACAGACATGTGGTCCGTTGTGTAACACTCGGTGCCGTCTGTAGTCCGAGCTTAGCTGTGAATCCCCTCAACAGACTGGATGAGTCTGGCCGGTCTGATGAGCCACTTTCTTGCATTTGCAAATGATCAGATGATCAGCGTTTACGTAATGATGAACTCAGGAGCCGTGTCAGAAACTCACTGTGTCACAGACGGTGAGGGACGAAGCATCTGGAAACAGGTCTGTCAAAAACGTGCATTTAGTCAAAAAAGAGATTATAAAAGATATCATTGTCACACCATCAGTAATTGTTGATATTACTTTCAGAATGAATGAAAATGTGAAACTGGCTCTGATGCAGGATGGGTTCATACAACAACTATAACAGTTAGATTTGCTGGATTGAGTATGTTCACATTTTGTTATAAATGGAAATGATGACTAAGTTTTGCTGACAAATTTGGTATATATGTAAAAATATATATTTTCTTCTTGTAAAAGAAATATAAATTAAATTCATTCATTTCCACATATTAGCATTCATTCCATTTCAGTTCAGTTTAGAAAAGATGTATAGATTGGAAGACAAATAACATCAGTTGATGACTGTTGAAAGAAGTGTTTTGTCAAGTGACAATTTTTTTTTTTGAATTTCAAAATTCTTTAAAATAACATTTGAACTGGAGAATTTGTGCAAACTTCTGAAATGTTCACATGTCGGAACTACCAAGATGATGCAAAAAAGCTGAAAAAGTCAAAAGGTTTGTGTCATTAGGTTTTTCCCATTTCTTTTAAATTCTTTTATATTTCTAAGCAGTGATTCAGTCCTTTTCTTAGTCCACATTTTTCAGGTGTCTGGGGTCAAATGTTGCACACACATGCGTTTGCTTGTCAGTGCGGTGAATCTTTGTGTTGCTTGTGTGTTTTGTGGCACCGGTCGCTCCTGGTCCGGCTGCATGGCGGCTGGTGTCTCCTCTGTCCTCTAATCCGGCGCTGCCGGGTCTCTTTTAGCTTCCGGCACACAGACAGACTCATGTTTCACTGCAGGTGGTGAGGACGGCATTTTCCTCTCCCGGATTCTTCTTTAGCTGGTCTCCATATCCTCCCGTTATCTTCTTTGCAAACGCTGTATTTCATTAACACTGCTAGTTGCTGAGTTTTCACTTGTGTGTGTGTGTGTGTGTGTGTGTGTGTGTGTGTGTGTGTGTGTGTGTGTGTGTGTGTGGGGAATTGGCCTGTTTCGACTTCGCATGCAAGCGTGTTACATGTCTGCAAGACTCAAGGTTTGGACCTTGAACTGCTCTCATGGTATCATGGCGTCGCTCCGGCACCTTTTCAGCTCCAATCTGTGTCATCTGAGGAAGATCCGTGCACGTGGCGCGTTCGTGCACGCACTTGCACACGTGCGAGGCGCGTGCACACGTCTGCGTTTCCCTCTGCGTCTTTGTACGTCTACGCTGGTGTGTACAAACAAGTCCGTCCTACCCCCGCAGTGAGCTGCGGTGGGAAGTCCGTGGCCTCAGGCTGGTTAGTCTGTGTTAAATCAAACATGTCACCTAAATATGCCGTTGCAAATGGCAGATCCTTAACCATAACCAGGCCGGGCTGAGTGTGTCTGTAGGCTTAGCTATTCTCCACTCTGCGTTTGGCTCCCGCCACTCTGCTTTCTTTAGGTAAAAGGGAAGAACTCATTTCTTTTTTCTTTTTTTTTTTTTTTTTCCCAAACATCATCAGTGTTTTTCAGATCTTACAAATTTGCCTCATCATTGGTGTTTTATGAAAGTGCATGATGGATGCTTTCTTACATACTTGCACCAAGGGTTGTGGTGTAGGTCCACACAAGTGGAGCGTGGGCCTCTGTCCTGTTTAAAATTTCATGTGGACAAGCTGATAAACAGTTTTCCAAGAGTAAAATTCAGTTGATGTGCTTTCGACAATGCAAAGATCATTTTGTCAGGTCTCCACGTCCCAATTCCTCTCAGTTTAAAGGCACGCTTAAGTTTAAAGTGCACCAGAAAATGAAAGATACTGTTTTTTCCAGTATTTATCTTGTGTTTATGCACTAGTTGAAGATCTTGTTTTTGTTTTTTTCCCCAACGAAGCAGAGTCAGATCTTTGATCCGTCGCCTGACTGATTCAGCGTCCAATAGAAATGCAAAGTTTGCAGTGTTTCCTTTGCAACAATGGCAGTGCTGGGCTCAGATAACTGACGATTGGCTTTTCACTGGGCATTTTAAAGCCCCATGTTACTCCAGCTACTCCCCACAATCCATCCTGTGTCAAAGGCTTATTGTTCATTTTTCTTAAGCATTCCAAATAACTGTCTTTTTTTTTTTTTTAATAGAATTTCCACATGAAATTGTCAACTTTTCTTTTCCTGTAACGTCGGATAATTTTGTGATGATTCATCCTGCACTCTAGGGTGTTTCTTGTTTCTTCAGCCAATAGAAATGCAGCAAAGAAACGTGTGTGTGCGTGAATCAAACCACACATTTATGATGAATGATGACCTTATAAGTTGGAAACAAGCAGTCACTCCAACTGCACGAGTGAGGCGGCGACCTCGGCCGTGATCAGGTTCGACGCGTCTCGATAGATTCAACGTGACTTTAGTCAACAAGAAGAAAGAGGAGTCTATGCAGATAGCTCTGCTTGCCTGGCGTTACATCACTCCCCTGCATCTGCAGATGACAAAAGCCTTTCAGTTCTGGGTAACACTCTTGATCCTTTTGAAAATCTGTAGAACAAACAGGCTCAAAAACACATCATAATTTCCTGCTAGTTGCCCAATGGTGGACAAAGGATGGTTTCACAAATGTCAGATTTAGTTGGATTAAAGCAAATCCTAATGCAATTGCTGTTGGTGTGTGTCTCTCTGTGAGTATGCGGCCCGTTTGTGGAGGCATGAACGAAGCCATTAAAACCGAAACGCACACTCAACAAGCAGGTTGGGTCCACTTTTAGGAAATCTCTGGTGTATTTATACACACACACACACACACACACACACACACACACACACACACACACACACACACACACACACACACACAAAGAGAACAAGGAGGAGGAGCCGGAGACCAGAAGCACCGCCGCCTTGCAGCAGATGATCCTTGTTAGTGTTGGTTTGTGCAGTGGCGGGGCGCTTGCTGATTTTCTGAGTGCTTTATACATAATATAAGATAAACTAGCAGCGCCTTGTGCATTACTGTGTGTCAAACCAAGCCCAACACTGTGCTGCTAATTCCTGCAGCTGGTGATAATGACTTTAGTTTACATCTTTTGGTTACATGTTAAACTTAACCCTAACAGTGTGAGCACAGAGCTACATTTTTAAGAAACTATACCAGGGAACCAAACCACAAGTGTGAACCTTTCCTGAGGGTCAGATTTCATGGTGAGCCAGTTTATTTGATGTTGTCCACACAGTGCCAGTGACTGCAGTCATTTCAGGGAACTGAAAATAGTCAGTTCAAGTCATTCTAGCAGCAGATTTAGAAAACCAACCAATTCAGAGTGGATCACTCTCAAAGGAGAGGAAGAAAAACTTGTGTTTAAGAGTGATGAGCGTTCAGTAGAACCAGACGTGATGTTTGGTGGCGTTCCACGCTAAACAGACTCATACAATCGTGTACAGCGCTGTTGGAGCGGGAAATGTCAAACAGATGAAAACAAAGATTCCCAGACTTATTTTGGTACCTTTAAAGGTTGTATTGAGGGCGTCGTGGAGGGTTTTCACCACTGCTGATCCTGCATTCATTGTCACATACATCATACAGTTTCAATTTGTTTCTGCTTCTGTTTGTCTGTGTTGAGAAACTGAGGTCCTCTTTATGAAAGATTGATCTGCTGCAAATGTTTTTCTGATTTTTGCTTCAGACACATGTGAAGACGTTTTGATAGCAGTTGCCTCTCGTTAGAGTTTCAATTAGTTGACAGTGCAAGTGTCACTCTGTGCCGTCCACCATTGTTTACTGTTGTTGATCTGCTTGCACATATGCAGAAAAACTGCCCTTCATTCTGGAAACAGCGCCTAGTAAAAAAAAACATCCAAGTTTGACTTTCTTACGACTTTCTTACTTAATAACTTTGCTGTGTAACCGGGGGGGGGGGGGGGGGGGGGGGGGGGGGGAGTGGGGAAGACAAAAGACTGTCAGTGTGAAATTAAACAAGATTAACATGTATGATGTTGTTCTCTTTTCAAGTTAGTACCAAACATGACGACGGCTGGTTGAGTATTTTCCACATCAGCCTGTAGCTCCATATAAGTTAAGTAGGTTAAGCTGGGATAAAGCACATTTTAGTTTATGCGGCCCAATCTCATCTGGAGTGAAATAAGCGTCATAATAACCTTTAAATGTAAACTTTGCTCTGGTGTGACGCGAATCCAATGAGGAAAAAAAATGTACATATTTTCACAAAACCAAACAACTGTTCCCAAAATTCACTACAATCTTAACATAACGCTAATTTCAATGAACCCTTGTGGTGCAAAAAATACAGTGAAATTTTTCAAAAAGCTTCTCCTGCAGCGGTTGCATCATGCATGTTTTTACAAGCTCGCCCCGGCGGCTCGGCTTTGAGGATAATGTGATCCCAGCGAGGCAGCTCTCTCTCACAGCAGCATCACCGATGTCTCAGCCCGGGTCTCTGCATTGTGTGGCGTCCCCACAAATGGTGGATCAGGTTGGACTGGAGACCCTCGTGGGCCGGTTTTGGTCCACGGGCCTTATGTTTGACACCCCCGGATTGAGGTCTATTATCCAGAAAGGAGCTTGATTCTGCCTTGTTGTCTCAGTCTCCTGTGACAACGGCGTTTCTGCACAAAGGGTTTTTTTTTTTTTTTGTGGTTAATTGCAAAAATTCCTCACTGGCATCTTTGATTGATACCGTCCATTTAACCATTTAGGCCAATTCCATCCATCAACTATCGCTGTCTTTCTACATAATCTGACACAAATCACAGAAAGAAATGAAGTGATTAACTTTATGGTCTGAAATTTGTCAAATTGACCACACTTGTTTCTGTTTCTGATGCTATTTCCCCGTTTCGGTTCAGTTCGTATTAGAGAACCTGTGAAGACGAGGAGGCAGAGACAGACCGACAGCAGTGTGTTTGCTCTCTTTCTGTGCCGCATGGTAATTACGTCTCTTCCTCAAATCCTGGGCTTCCAGCGCGAGCTGCCGTGCTGCACCGACTTGTTAAGCAAAGCGTGTGTGTTTGTATATTTTATAATAAAGATAAGACAACCAGGAAGTAAAACACAATGACTGATCCAAGTCTCTGTGCCTTAGATACACACTGACACACGTGTAGTGTCAACACACAGATTTGTGACTGAGTGGCGATCATAGACTGCAGGCGCTGATTTAAAGCTTTTAGCCGTGTCTCTGTGCAGCGATCTGTCACTTCGCTCTTTTTTTTTCTCTTCTTGTTTCTGCTTTGAAATACCACACACACACACACTACTTTATGTGCAACCTATTTGTTGCAGACAGCTTATCTTTTTGTGTGCGTGTTCAATCTATGTTTGTGTGAGGCAGATGCATTTTATACAGTTGCGAGCTGATGCCCATCAAGCATAGAGGCCGATCCGGGATCCGCAGATCCCGCCGCAGCCACTGCAGATCAGCTCTTCGCAGTGTGGCAGGGATGTCAACGGTCTCCGCTGTCGGCGGAGTCTGTTCTCCTCCCAGAGGGTGTCGGTTCTCTCCTCCGCTGTTCTGACGACGTCCTGGGTGGTGGTCCGCCAATCGGAGCGGTCGGAGGGGTTGAAGCCTCCAGCCTTTAGGTCTCGCTTGCAGACATGCTTGAACCTGAGAGCCGGGCGTCCCTTTGACCTGCTTCCAGTAGCCAGCTCCCCGTACAGTAAGTCTTTTGGGATGCGGCCGTCGTCCGTTCGGGTGACGTGGCCAAGCCTTCGCGAGCGTCTCTGGGTCAGGATGGCAAACATGCTGGGCACATCCGCTTCAAACCAAACAATTATTACAATCTCAGCATAAAGCCAATTTTGATGACACATTCGGTCAAAAAGACAGTGAAATGTCCAAAAAAACATCTCCTCTAGCTGTTCTTATGCATAATTTTTTTTGCAAACGCACCCTGACAGCATGGCTTTTAGGGTTGTTTAGAAGCAACAGGAACTGATTGACGTACATTTCATCCTTTAGTTTAATCTAGATGACAGAAAATTATTTATTTTTTGCTATACAAACTTAGATATCTTAAAAAGTCAGTTTATTTGATTGTCAATGACATTTCGGAGATAAGAAAGCATTATTAGTATTATTATTGCTACTCTCTCTGACCTTCCAGCGCTGCACATACTGATGGCAGAGTGGACCCATAAAATGTTCTACTACAATATCATATTAAATGCATCCTAATTCTATTAACAGTAATGCTCTCTGTATCTTCCAAACAGAGAATGAACGGCGTATAGGTCCGACAGTAAATCTTAATTTAACAGTTACAGTCAGTAGTTAATGAACAAGCAGGAACAAACAGGAGGTCAGAAGTTCTGTGACCATAAATCCTCTTTCCTTGTGACTTTATCAATCCTTACTTTATATTTCTCAACCTCTCTCCACATAGATGTGCTATGACTTTTTTTTTTTTTTTTTTTTTTACTTTTTATAATGTCTTTCAATGTAGTCAAGCCCATCAGGTAACAACCGTGTAATGAGACATTTGATCCATAATCATAACATTTCGCTAATAATGTCATAAGTTACTTGTATGATTGAAGTAGTACGAAAAAAAATCTTCCATAATGTAAAAACTCCAGCCATTAATGTAATAATATGTAATTAAGCTTGATTTTTTGGGGAAATAAATGCTTTTTTTGCAGGTTTTCTGTAGTTTGCTTTTGAGAAATAGGCCCAGTAGCTGTTATTACAGTAATGGCTATAACACCTGTTTTGTTTTGTTTTCTTAAATTAGTTTAAAAAATATTTGCTTTCTGACTTGAAGTAATAATGAAAGTTGAATCAAGTAGAAAAAAATGGACTGTTGTAATTTTTCTGTCCATTTAAGAACCTACTCTTACCATCGGTTGAGCAAAGTGTGTGTATGTGTCTGTATTTCTACTTAAGTAAAGAATGTGAAAACTTCTCCCACATCAGATCTCCAGTCATATTTACTCTCTCTCTCTCTCTCTCTCTCTCTTTCTCTCTCTCTCTCTCTCTCTCTCTCTCTCTCTCTCTCTCTCTCTCTCTCTCTCTCTCTCTCTCTCTCTCTCTCTCTCTCTCTCTCTCTCTCTCTCCCCCACACAGCTGTCTAATCCAGTTCCCTTTATTCACACATCCCACATATTTTACCAGAGGTTTGTCGTTTCTATTGCTCAGGAATGTGCTGAGTCAAAAGTGTTTGTGTGTGTGTGTGTGTGTTGTGTGTGTGTGGTGTTGATAAGCGTGCCCAGCCCTGTCTCAGCCTGATTGCAGGCGTGCAGCACACACACACACACACACACACACACACACACACACACACACACACACACACACACACACACACACACACACACCTTTCACGTGTCTTTTGGGGCAGTTTTCTCTCTGTAATACACGAGGCTATTTTTGGTCGTAGTTAATTTCTGTAATTATAATTGAATGGTGTGAGTCACCGGCTTGTGTTATGCCAGTGGCAGGTTTGTCCAGTATATCTTATTCCTGTGTGTATGTTTGTGTGTGTTAAAAAAAAACAAAAAAAAAAAACTGAAGGTCAGTCAGAGGTCATGCATATTGAATTGTCAAGCTTTGTCTTTGCTTTTGATGTGCACCATAGTATGATCTGGAAATATGATCGCAGTAGGAAACATGCATGAGTTTATTGGAGTGTTATAGCTCAGGAGAAGGACTCACTATCAGTTTCTTCTGTATTTGTTGAACTCGGTACTGTGGCAGCCGGCCTACTGTGGTTTTGGGCCTTGCAACGAAACAGCTTGTGCATGTCAAACTGTGCGTCATGATTGCTTTTTGAGAAGTTGAACTGAGCTGAAGACAGTAGCGGAGGCTCCTCCGTTAGACATACTGATGAAGATCTACTGCAAGGTCATTGTGATGCAGACGCAGAGGATGGTGGTGTGTGTGTGTGTGTGTGTTCGCTCTGCGTTGGTCTGGAGACTGTTCCATACGTTCAACCTAATTTTTGCTCAGTATCAGTCTTCTGATTAAAAGTTGCGTGCTGCATAATTTTGAGAAGTTAATTTTCCTGCTCTACATCGGTCAAGTTCTTGCATCTTTCAGCAAGTTTTTTTTTTCTAATAATGACGATTCAAAGTGAACTCCAAGAACACGGCGATTTGTATTCTTCACAATCTAAGCACACATCTTCACTCAAGGTTCCAAATGTTAACAAAACTGTGCTTTCAACATGAATATTTGGTGTTTATTGAAAGCCTGCCTTTTTTTGTGTGTGGTAAAAGCATCATTTAACATGAGCAACGTCAGCCATGTAGACTGAGAAAAATACAGCTTCCACCTTCAGTAGAAACACCAGCAGGCTGTGCGGGGAAAGACAATTACAAGAAGCTGTTTTAATCAAACCAAACATGCCAAGTGTGGACGCACAGTAAATATTTCAACGGTAAGACTGATAAAGCTGGGTTGCATAAACTCTAAATCCATGTGGAAATTCACTGTAAAACCCAAGTTTCGCAGGCAGGATCCTTTTAATTCAGAACGGCGCAGTTTAGACGAGATAGCAGGTTTGGAGATAGCATTCATCGTCAGACGTGACCGAGGTCGAACCACAGGCGCCCGGTTCGTTCGGTGGGCGGCAGTATTTATTTTTGCTTTTGCGACGCCGTTGTTCCAGAGAAGTGGCGTCTCGCTGTCGCCGTGTCGGTCTGCTGCTGCTAATCAAACCGCCGGAGTGTCAGAATAATTCACCTCCCGGGGACAAAGGCCCGCCGCGGTGTTACTGATTGACCAGGTTAGGCAGCGTGTGTGAGCGTCTGAATGGCAGAGCTCAGCTTCTCAATCTGCGTGTGTGATTGTGCGGTTGAATAAAGGTTATTTATAGATTGTCGCGCAAGATATTAAAAAAAACACTCTGTTTAATTGTTTTAAATTCAACTTGTGTAACGGCTGCATTGATCCTTTTGGTAATGTTGAATTTTCACGTGCGTGCGTCTGTGTGCGTAGGACTACAGTTTGCTGGAGCGGCGCTGCGTTAAACGGCCGGTCTGAATAATAGATATGGTGCGCGGCCTCAAGCCTGCTGAAAAATCCATGAGCTTCCTTTGCGCACGTTTATATAGCCGAGGCGCTCGAAGGAGAGACGGAGAGAGAGAGAAACTGAGTTTATAGTCTGTGTGAGGATGAGAATGAGATTTAGACAATCACAAGCCTGACATGTTTAGGTTTTAAAAGAAGTGAGAATATGTTGGACTGGCACGGTGTGAAGTAAGGAAGCAGGAAGAAGTGTCTTTACTGTCTCTATCACCACATGCCTGGTTTCCACAGAGACGGGTGTCAGACGCACAAAAATCAAGAAGAAATGACTTTATGGAATTGATACATTTGGCACACGATATGTAAAAACTCCTCCAGCCAGTTTTAGAAAGTCCCTGGATGACTTTTATCCAGGTGGTGGGTGAAGGAAGGCAGGGGCAGTTCACCAGGTCCATTAAAGTCACTGGTTAGCCTGAAAAGCATGTTAATTTGACTGTTTGAGGAAAAACCAGAGTACCCAGAGAAAAGACGCAACATCGCAGAGAGAACATGCAAACCACATCCTCCTACTGAAAACAGCATCTGCATTTCTGTTACTCGGTGGTCCGTGGAAGAGAGGGTTGTTTTTTGAGGAAAGAAGGAAAGAGGGAGAGAGAAAGAAGAAGAAGAAGAAGCACATTTTCTGGTCATGACCCTTTCCCAAGGATTTCCCACAGTCTGGCTCTGGGCGGTGAAGGAGGTGTGTTTGTGTTTTGTGTGTGTGTGTATGTGTGCATTAAGTGAATGCATGATTGATGAAAGCATGCTGAATTCATTGCCTGCAGCGTAATGATTCGCTCCTCGCAACAAATGCTTCAGTCAGACGAGATGATGCAGTTCAAGAACAGTTTACACTGAGATGCTTCGTGAAGATAAGGATGATGTTCAGTAAATGTGCTTGAAGTTGAATTTCACTACTTCAAACTGTCAGAAAGTCATCGTAGAGACCGAGATCAGTCCCTTTCCACCGCCGTCCCGAGAGAAACGTAGAGTTGGTGAAGTGAAACACTAAAATGTCTTTTAACAGCTGTGTGTGCGTGTGTGTGTGTGTGTGTGTGTGTGTTTATCGGAGTGACGCAGTGGCAGTCGGAGTGCGTCACTGTTCCTGTCAGCCCCCCGCCTCAGAGAGACACTCGCTTACAGGACCACACTGAGGAGAGAGTCGTCCATAAACATGTGAGGAATGGCTGAACAGCGACAGAAGTATTCGTCAACGTATTTCACAAAGTAGAATTTTTGGCGGCTGCTTTCACACATGGGACACGTTTATCAGCAGTGACATTTTTTTTGTATTTAAGATGGGAGTTTTGGCAGCACATCAGTAAGACCAGGGCTCATGTCAGAACAGCAGTGGTAGTGCTCTTGAAAGTTTGGGTTTCCGCTTCTTCAGACAGTTGCGTCTTAAAAACACGACACTTTCTCTTTGAAACTCTTCTGGATTACAGTTACTCTCCTGAAGTGTGCCAAAAAAAAGATTTTTGTTTTCCTATTTTGACATTTAGGAATCCTTGCAGGTCGATCATGTTCATGATAATAACCCATGCATATTGCATAAAACATCCGGATGCTGTGGCAGAGGAAGCAGTCCTGCTCTCTGATGCATCAAGCCGCCTGTAGATGTTTCTAAATCCCTGCAGTGCAGCCAGTTAAAAACTGACAAGTGAAGAAAGATATTAAGTGAGGACGAAGGAACTCCGAGGACTCAGCTGATGGCACAAAAAGAGAGAAGGGAGGAGGGATGGATGGATGGGAGGGAGGAATGGGAGGGTATTTGAAGGAGGACCGTGTGGGAGCCTCATCCCTCGGTTCCATCGGCGTGTCCAAATATGGAGGCTTCTGCTATTGTCGAGGCCCGTTCTCAAGACCCGCCACCGACCAGGGAGAAAACTGGAGGGTAGAAGAGGGAGGGGGTGGCGGGGGGTAGAGAGAGGAAAAAAAAAAGACAGAGAGAGAGAGAGAGAGAGTGGTGGGAGAAAGTTTAAGTGAAAGACAGATGGTTGAAAAATGGGAGGACAAGATAGCGGAGATAAGACAGAGCCGCTGTAAAGATGGGCAGTGATGCAGTTCGACCTGCTACATTAAAAAAAAAGCAGAAGAAGCCGGAGGTGAAGATTTAAGCAAAGTGCTGGAAAGGAGAGACTATGGAAAAGAACAACCAAGTCGAAGTCTATGTTTAGAGTTGGACTTGTTTGTTTTCTGGCCGTTTCAAGGGGCGAGATGAAAGTGAAGAATGAGGGAGCAAAGTCAAATGGAGCCTAAAGAGTCTGAAGGTCGCGGACTCATTTTAAAGCTCCTTTAATGTCCGAGTGGTTGAGCTCGCTCTCCATGTCCCGCTCTCTCTCTCTCTCTCTCACATTCACACACACACACGTCCCGCTTTCCTGTGTGTGGGAGCCGCCGACCCCTCGGGTCACTGGGGATAGTTTTGATCATGTGGTCAGAAGCCACCGTAAGGTCAAAGGTCATTTGTCAGGAAGAGTCTGGGCTGAGGCGATCCTCTGGGGGTTGTTTGAAATGTTTGGTTAAAAGACACCAGCATAAGGGCCTGGATGTCAGTGCGGGTACATGTGTTCGCCAAGCGTTTATGTTACAGTGAGAGTGTGTGTGTGTGTGTGTGGTGAGGTATGCAAAGCTGTGCAATCATTCACCGACGTTTATGAGTGAGTTATTACATAAGAGCCGAGGCGCGGTGTCATGCATTCTTCAGTCGTGTCTGTCCCATTTTAAGCCTTCTGTCGGACCCTCACACTTACCATACTTTTATTTTTCTGCATGATTATTGAACGTTTCAGGATGAAATTAAGGAGTGGTGGAGTTAAACAAGTGAGCAAGTTTATGGCTGAGTTTAAACAAAATCCACAGGAAATGAACTTCCAGAGGATATGGATACACAACCCGTGTGTTTAGATGTATTACTATCTGTCACTTCATCGTGAGTCGTTACCACAGAATGAAAATGTGGTTTTGTCTCCTCTAATTTGACATGTTGCTGCTGTGTAATACATCTTTATTTGTAGTTTTGAACATTTGCAGCTCACTTTGCTACATGACATCGATGGTGTTGAAACAGTTTGTATTTATATTTGTGCTTCTTCAGAAAGTTCTCAAACAACCAAATGATTAAATGAGATTTAGCCAAACTATTGTTTTCTTTTTGAAAGTAAAGAGGCCGTTCCGTCACTACAGGATGTGGACTTCATTACTTTTAAGAGAAATTAGCTGATTTTGATCAAAATCATCCTTTTTATAACACATTTGGCAAAGATCACTGCCAGTTTCAAAAATG
The DNA here is from genome assembly GCF_902148845.1 of Salarias fasciatus. Lineage (NCBI taxonomy): Eukaryota > Metazoa > Chordata > Actinopteri > Blenniiformes > Blenniidae > Salarias > Salarias fasciatus. The sequence goes on along the minus strand of NC_043750.1, from coordinate 29,397,311 downwards.
ATAAATCTATAAATGCAAATATTGAAGCTGGTTGTTTTGTCTAATAAATTAAATAAGCTTGAAGAACCAGCAAATCATTTCAATGAAATCTTTTGAATAGGATTTTGAACATTTTAAGCTATGTTTAAACAGTAAATTAATCAGAAAAGTACTTATTTAATAATATTTATTCATGTATTCAGAGAGGATGAGTGAATATATTTACTTGCAGGAAATATTGATACTGAACTCGCCTTCTGTATATTAACTATGAAGAATTCTTTATCGAGAAAGTAAAAATAAAACACAAACTATTTCATATATATTTGTTATCAAGGGTTTTTCAACAATCATGAAATAAAAAAAAATAAGCAGTTTATCCTTTAATTAAAGGTTTTGAAAAGGACTCTTCACCGTTCATGAATAATAATAAAAATGAACAATATTCACCTGCCTGTGTTTTTTTTTTTCTCTATACTCCTGATAGATACTTGAAAATCCTTCTATCTTGAGTTTAGACAGGACGTCTGTCACTGTGTTCTGTTGGAAATTTAAACTGCTCGAATGACAAATGTGTGTTAGAACACTCACAATCCTGTCCAGGTATGTTCAGGAAGTGGGAAGGGTGTTGAGGAAGTTTAATCAATGACTTAAACATGTCTGTAAGAGGAAGGTCTCAGGAGACCTGTGTGTGTGTGCGTGTGTGTGTGTGTGCGTGCGTTGGTCATCGAGTGTACATGTGGAATGTGACAACTCAGCTACACTTCCTCTCTATTCATGATTGTGTTGATTGATTGCTTGATTGATTGTGGAAGCTTTTAATGCTTGGTCTCCTGAATGTGACTGCATATATATATGTGTGTGTATGTGTGTGTGTGTGTGTCGGTTTGGATACAGCGCACCACCAACACGTCTGAGATTTATTCTGCAGAGACCTGGCATCTTGTAAGGTCGCTCTGTTCAGATAAACACAGTTGTAAAAGAAAGGGAGCAATGTTTTGACACTTTTAGAGTCCAGACACTTTCACACAGGGCCACAGGATCTGGAGGACTGTTCGGTCAGTGTGAAAATATTGTGTATCACTTGGCCTTGAAAGCACCTGGAATAGTGAGGATTTGGATCAGAAGACAGAGCCCATTGTATCGAACGGCTCACATTAATAGTGAGAAGAAGAATCTACTGAAGTCAGACAGTTATCTGCTGTTTCTGTAGCGCAAAAGTCAAATATGACTCTTTTAAATTAGGTTTTTTGTGCCTTTAGGTGGTATTAATTTGCAAATAGACCCATTTTCAAGCATGTTAAGCACGCTGTTGGTGTATGCTCGGCACTGAAATTTATTAGGTTTTAGTGTGTTTGTAACGCTGTCCGCTGTGACTTTATTTCAGACTCATTCTTGTTAACTTATACATTCAAAGTTTTGATCAACAGCCCAACTTTATTTGAAAGATACTTCTTCAAAAATGAGACAAGTATGACAATGAAATGAGGGAATGAGTAGAGAACAGAAAGTAAAACTGAAACTGAAAATTTCTCAGATCAAAGTGTACAGCAGCAGATGTGAGCCTCAGATAACAGTTTTCTTATCGATGGGTTGAAACTCTGTGCAGAGTTTGCACGTTCCTACTTTGACATAATTTTTATTGTGTTTGGATTTAATGAACGTGAGTGTGTGACCTGCGTTTGCCCACACTCAGCTGGGATTTATATATCATTAACTGTCACGGTGTCGAGAAACATATTGAAGACATAAGAACCTTTAATAAATGTACAATAAACAGGATGTAGCAAAGATAGGGGGGAAAAAAACCCCAAATCATTTATGAATATTTTTTAAAGTTGAAGATTTAACTTAATCCAAATTTCAGAGGCATCTCCCTTAAATCCCACACAAAGTGTCAGCACCTCTTCATCTGTCAGCTTTTAAACTTTTCTGGAAAACCGTTTTAATGAAAATAAATTGCCATACAACTGATATTTGATATGAATGTTTTGTTGCCACTCAGTAATATTCATGGAGGACTTTTTGCAATGCAACTTGTAAAAAAAACACACACATTTGAATATCAAAGTTATTGGCACATGTTGCAGTCGAAGGTTTGACAGTGCGGGCGTCGGCCAAGGTGTATCTCTACACGTTCATTTTATTGTTTTTATGTGTTTCCACTCTGATAGTGGTTGTAGTAGTTGAGGTTGTCCCCAGCTGAATTGCATCTGCTTCCGCCAGCTGGCCTGAATAAATCAATAAAAGCCCACTGAGCTGCACTGAGACTTCCAAGTGCTGATGGTGTCAGTTTCTATTTTCCCCTTTGCTGCCTCCACAGAGCATGAAGGGATCAATACTCCAGCCGCTACATGCAAACGGATCTGGTTCATTATGTCATGGAGCTGCAGCTCCCAACTCTATTTCCCCAGAAGCCTGTGGATCTGCTCTCTGATTGGTCACAGCGTGACAGCCACACCCGCCCTCACCATCACGTCTTTTGCCGTGTTTTATTTTGACGCCCAAATCCGAATGCACGCCGCCGCCGCCGCGTGCGTTTCACTGTCAGACGGCGGCAGCTTCTCGTCTGCCGTCATGTCTCGTCTTCAGATGCTCTCAGTATTCAAGGTTTGTTTTAGAGTTTAGAGGCTCCTGTTGATAAAGTTGGGAACCTGAAATAGCAGTAAACAAGGAATGCGTGCTATGCAAGGCATGCCAAAACTCGGTGTCCTTCACAGCGATGTGTGTCTCTTCCTCGCCCCTTTGCCAGCTTTAACCGGTTTGCCACTTGCCCATTTTCACTCTCTCCTTCTTGTTTGTGTTTTGTGACGTGCCTGTCGGGGAAAAGACACGTAAAGAGAAGTAAGAAGATGTGTGATGTTTGTAAGTAAGGCAAGCTTATTTATATAGTGCTAGTGAAAAACAATCCAACACTGGGGAATTTGGAGCAGTTACCTGCTCTTGTTTCAGAAAGCCTCACTTAACATCACATGTGATGTGAGAGTTTGTGTCTCCGGTGACTCCTGGACTGTCTTTGTTGGTAAAATGACACATTTTCCTCACTGGAGCAGCAGAACAGAGCTGTTGCGTTCACCGTGGTCCACTTGGACTGATGCCTCTACATTCAGCACATTTGCAGTTTCCTACAAACGAAACACTAACAGTTAAACCTTCCCGCACAAAATCACTGAAATGGATTTATTTGATGTTCTCAAAGCAGGTTTTATTTGACTTATTTCGCTGTTTATTTGACTTAGTTCACTGTTGGTGTGCCAAGTTCCCAGAGACGGTCGATCAGGCTTGAAAATCTGCACGGTGTTCGTTGTGATTGAAACCTTCAGGGTGGAAGCAGTCTCACCTCCGCAGCTGTCCGAGCCGTATTCAGCGTTTTCTTTTTAATTCAAATGGTTACCTGATTGTCACACCGAGATCAAGTGTGGAAATAGAAGTGGTCCAAAAAAGAGAAGGACTGAAATACATGAGGTTAATAAATGCTGTGAACGGATGCAAATCATCTCATGAATCCACCTCCGCAGCATCATACATGCTCCCACCGACAGGTCGGAGGCTCAGTACTCCTGCGACAGACTGACATATCTTCTCTACTGCTCTGCCTTTTTTTGTTAAATTACAGTCTGATGACTGAGTCTGGAGCTTCACTTCTTCCTCACTCAGTTTTTCAAGGTGTCTTTCCATACTGTTTTTTTTATTTTTTTGCAAGTCTCAGCTAAACAGTGCAGTTTGTGTCATTATGTTTTTAGGTACTGAGCAAATTGTATATGTGTTATTAATAAGGGTACTTTTCACAAAAGAATATTGTTCAATATTAAATGCCTAAATGTCAGGAAGTGATTACATTAACTGTGTAAAATCATATTTCAGATATGTTTTTTTTTGCAATATTTCTCTGGAAATAAGATTGTATGGATACAACATATTGGCACAGTCTGTCATTTCAGATTAAGGTTGGGGAAAGATTGTTTCTCCTAAAGGAAACAGTATTTCTGCAGAGATCGGAATGCATTTGTTCAGAAACTGAACTTCATGGTGTGGATTGATGCTACTGCTCTTGATCAAATAAAACGAACCAGATCCATGAAATCTTCCTGATGTATTTAAAATGATCAGATATTATAGTTATCAGACTCACGGCGGAGGTGGCCATGCAGTAATGCCATATATACAGGTTGTGTTTGAGTGTTTTATCTCTCATAATCAAAAGATGGAGCGTGGCTCTCAGGAAAAACAGCTCAAAATCTGAATTCAACAAGTGCTTCAGGCATAAAAAGACAAATGCTAAATCATGAGGACTTTTTCATGGGTGACATAATTTCTATGTTCAGTGAGCTTGAAGTCCACAAACACTCCTAGAGCCGGTTTAAAGTCGCTCGGTCCTTCAGTCGTCTCCAGTTCTGAGAGGTTAACATGGTTCGCCGTGTGTGCGAGGAGGCCAACTCGCCAGGTTACTGTGTTTGGACAGCCTGATAGCAGCTGGCTGCGCGCCACCACTCTAATCCACTGTTTGTGTATTTCCTTGTTGGCTCCACACCAGTGTGAACAGACCAGAGTCTCAAGCTGATGTGCAAACAGAGCTGGTGAAACACCCAGTGTTGCATTACTGCCCGCTTGTCAGTGTGTGTATGCATCAACAAAACACAGACGGTGATTGGTTGATGAGTATAATTTTGCAACAACCTTTTGTTTGTCAAAGGTTTTTTTTTTTTTAAGTGTTTATTACCAATTGCCTGTAATGGGTCAACATGGTCAGATCAACCCTGATCTCTAGGGAATGAGGGGTATGTCTGTGCAGCTCAGGTTTATAATCAAATGTGCACAAAAGATCTGCACGTATGCACAAAAAAACACATTTAATGAAGAATCAACAACAAACCTAATTAATTATTGTGGTGGAATCATCCTTCAGCAGTGATGCAGTGAAACTACTCAACATTCAGTTCAGTTTTATTTATATAATGTCGGTTACAACATGGCACTTTGACAGAAAAAAAAGCTAACAATGCTTCGCGGTGAAGAAAAGGTAGCAGTGAAGAGGAAAAACTCCTGAAACCAGACTGATGTATGAATGTACGGAGGGTGGGAGAAGGAGAGTAATTCAGTAAAGAAGGTCTCTCGGGAGTCTAAACATAAAGCTGCTTAACTAGAACGGCGTTCAAAACTATAAGCTTCATGAAATATAAACTTTTCAACCTGATCTTAACAGTAAAGATGGTATTAGATGCTCCTCAATGACACTGTGATGTTAACAATATTCAATTCTGTTCATACTAAAGTGATTTATGGCACTGTGAAGATCACCTTAAATGTTAAAGTGTTAACTCTTTCAGATGAGATGGACTCTGAAATGCTGTGGGAAAGTCTTTACTTTTCTTGACTTCTCAGAAGCAACATATATTGGGGAGATATTTTTAACAATGTGTGGCTCCATCATGGCTGTCTGTGTGAGTTTCAGTTCTTTTATTCAGTTTTCTCTAGTCTGTGTTGTCGTGTTGAATCAACAGTGTGAACCTAGAAGCTGATTTCCTGTCTGTCTCGTCTCTCAGGGCTGAGGACCTACCTGATCTCGGGCAGGAAGCTGGACCATGATGTGCAGTGCGGCTGTTCTCAGGCGGGGCTGACGGGCGGGGACTTCGGGGGGGTCGGCCTGCCCTCGTGTCCTCAGCCCCGCACTCCGGACCTCATCCCGGGAGGGGCGCAGGCCACTGACCCCCTGCAGCCCCACCAGCCACCTGACAAGAGCGGGGTAAGACCCGACTGTGGTCATCTAACGTCTGGTTCACTCACCCTGACAAAAATAATCTGTGAATCTAAAAACTCTCAGAGCTAAATCAGGAATACACACTCTCGCCACACACTTCATCAGGCACAGTCCAGTGTGAAAAACCATTCTGCAGAGGGAGGGGAAAAGCCTGACTTTAACAATTAGAAGCCAGAACAGAGCCGCTTCCCTGAGAATCATGAAATAGCTCTTAATTGAATTATGTTGTTAAGCTGTCTCACACAGCACATGCTTTGTCTTGTAAGTCCTGGACCTCCTGATGTTTTTCACATCATAAGATAATATTAATAACAGCTGCTGGACTCCTCAGGCTGAAGAAAGATAACTGCTGTTGTGCAGATATGATAAGGTAAAGTGCTATATATAGTCTGCAACTGTCATATCTGTTGTGCTGATGGTGTTAAGCTAAAGATTGTCTTACACTTCTGTTCTAAAAATGTGGGTTTAAATTAAGTTTTGCATTCAAAATATATTTTTTAATGATATTTTTTGGCAAATGTTAGAAGGAAAAAAGAAAAAAGCATGATCCCAAGTAGACTTCTCTACCCCATACTTTGGAAAAACACTACTAAATATTGTTTTTATTGGAGTTTGTACTTTACAAAGGTGTTGAGATGGGCTGCATTTTATTGAGGTTTGTTTCCAATTTTACACTTTCTTTGTATTTTTAGAAAGGCGGAATATTAAAATGATCTGAAAACTTCTTCAACAATCTAGGAAAAAAAGAAAGTGAACATAGTTAACTTGTTGAATCGTGAAGTGGGTCATATTCTACTGAACAGACGGCTTCAGGAAGTTTCCACTGATATTCCAGTGATGTTGATCCTCGGCCTGTTTCTGTCTGTCTGCTCCGTCCTGCTGTCTCTGCAGCCCCCCTGTGTGTTTCACAGCGTGGTCCTTTCCCCGGTGGCAGAGCAGGGCGAGGACGTGGCCGTGCTGAACGGCTGCCAGGACGAGCACAAGACCAGCAGTGCCAAGGTACAACACACACACACACACACACACACACACACACACACACCCACACACGCATGAATGGTGTCAAGCACCGACACACTTATCAAGCACCCTTTAAAGCGTTTGTCACTCAAGCTACTCAGCACCCATGTCTCTTCCTGGTGTGTGTGTGTGTGTGTGTGTGTTTCTGATCGCTGTCCTTCTCTTCCTCACCTTTCATTCACCAGTTCATCCCAGGCCACAGCCCCCGAGCAGCCAACGGCCTGCTCAGCCCCCCCATGGAGGACCCCGTGCGGGCCAGCCAGAGTTCGCTGTGCGACATGCTTCAGGAGAAAGAGAAGAAGACCAGCACGGGCACGGGCACGGGCACGGGCACGGGCACGGGCACGGGCACCAGCCTGGGCATGGCTGGAGGCACGGGGGCAGCAGGCACAGGCATGGATCACTCCGCCCTCATCCAGCTGCGAGCCAAAAACTTCCGACAGAAGAGCGACGCCCACTTCGTGGATGTTATCAGGGAGGACAGGTGAGCAAGCAGGGTGAAGGTGGAATTTATGAGCTGATAATGTCAAGAAAATATGCCTGACTTTTACAGAAACAGGAAAATGTATTGCGATGTACTTAGTCTTTAATAACACGCAGTGCTGTAATTTCTTTTAAATAAGTGTCATTTTTCATTATTATTATCTTTAGATAGAGTATTTATTTACAGTATAGAGACCAACTTAAAAGCTCTTGGATGTGTTAAATAGAGAGGAAGGTATACATTTTTCAGACTATGCGAAGGAATGTTAAGTAAATGTAAAGACACACAGTTTGTATTAAATAAAAGAAGTGAAAATATACATGTGAACCGATTGACAACCACATGTGTCCTCTTCATTACAGTTTTAGTGGATTTCCTATCGACTGATTTGATTTGTATATTTGTGATTTCAAAGCGTTTTGTCAATTATAGGACAAATTTGTTTTTGTTGATCAAATCAGTTGATGAAAGTCATGCAGCGTTTCTCTGATCACTCCCCCCCCCTTTTTACTTCAGTCTCATGAAGGATTACTTTTTCAAGCCGCCCATCAACAAGATCAGCCTGAACTTTCTAGAAAGACGTCTGGAAAAGGCCTACCGCAGCAGCTACAAGCAGGAGGTACACACACACACACACACACACACAGAAATATGACTTTTGAGACTTAGCATGATGTCTAATTCCTTTGTGGGTATGTTTTATGTTTTTTTAGAAACTAGTTGGGGGAAAAGCCAAATCCAGAGTAAAACAGCATTTTAGACTCTGTGTTTTATGTCCTTCTGTGTCAGTATGAGAATCCAGTTTTACAAGGACGTCTGTGTGTTTTCCTACCTGCTTGTTTCCTGGATGCAGGGCTGGCTCCTTGCTGGCCTGCAGTGACCCCACAGTCTTGTAGCCCCCTGCTGGTCAAACTGTGTCACTGCAGATAATAATAATGCATTTTTTAGTGGTGGCTGTGAATATTTATTCACTGTTTATTATCATATATTACCTGAGTGTTCACTACAAGAATAAGTTAGGTTGTCACTCCAATAATAATAATGGTTGCAATCCTTACACAATCCACTGAGACAAGTAAAACACATGACGCACTGACGCAGCGAGCATTTTGAAAACTGCGTCATTGCTTCCCTGCTCCTCCTCTTCCAGGTGAAGAACCAGGTTCAGGTGCAGACCTTCGCCAGCTCCACCTTCAGCTCCTTCCTCGACGTTCTCCTCAGCTGTTTTGTCTTCCTGGCCCTGACCCTGGCCTGCTTCCTCCCTCCTCTGGTGAGCCCAGCCGTGGAGGGCTCTCCGACGCCCGCCGCCCTGGCTCTGGCTCCTCTGGCTGCTCTGCTGGAGCTGGCCTCCCTGGTGCTCTCCATACGGTGAATACCTTCACACACATGATATGTGGATGTCTGCAAGAAGAACTCACACTCTTGAAGGGCAGACACTGTTGTAAATAACAGTTGGTGTTGTAAAAAGTTAATGTTCTCTTTGAATGGCAGAGAAGGATTCTTTTTGGGCAGGAAAACATTTTTTCTGATGTAAATATGACAATAAACTTGAACATGTGTACACGCATATAACTATGTACTGTTGTAATACAGTGTATATGGATGCACCAGCTTCATCAGTAGTGTGACACAGGTCATGATTGAGCTTTTAATCTTGCTTTTTAGTCAGAAACTGTATTATTTTAGGTAAAAATGCAATAATTTCTAGATGAAATGTGTAGTTTGTAAAGATTTTTGTCTTTTCAGCAAAAACAGGGGGTCTTCTCATTCAGCCACTCTTACCGTCACTGCATTACTCTTACATTTGTCACGTTCTGCACTGAAAAATTATTACTTTGAGAGCATCGAGCAGCTTGAAACGTCATCATTCGTTGAGTTTATGACACACAATGGGCCAGTTTGAAGTGTGCCAAGAGGAGAATGGTGAGATGTTCAAGTGTAGATGATGAAAGTAAAAATAAACAGTCAAGTACTCCTGATAAAACTACTTAAGTACAGTGAGAAGGCAGTTAGTTGCCACCTCTGGTGTTTGTTTGAGTGCCCGCGTGTTTTCACAAGTGATAAGATCTGAGTGTTTTCCCCCGGATTGCTGGATTCAGAAGCCTCTGGATTGTTATGTGTACTCCTGCCCCACAGACCTGTGCCATAAAGGAATACGGATATACAAGTGTTGGCTTCCAAGTGGGCCATTGTTGTGTCTGAATGAAAGTCTGCGTGTTTCGGGCTCTTGTGGAGCTCAAAACTCTCAAATCTCCAACAGATCAACGTATAGAAGAGAGCTGCCCGCTGAAACCAGTGCAAATTATTTTCTTTTGTGTTGTGTTGTGTTGTGTTTGGCTCCTCAGCCTCAGCAGATTAATTTCCCCGGTCAGATCTGACTGGCGCGGCTCCACCTTCCTTTTAAAGAGCAGCGCTGGCACAATGGCGTGTTCGGTGCCAGGTGCCTCTCCAAATCTGAAATAAAAGACCCTCCACTCGCTTGAATTTCCCTCAAAGAGCTGGAGACGGTGTTTTATTTAATTTCTGCTGTGTTTTATGACTGTTCATGGAGAGCGTTTAAAAAGAAATCAATTATAAGTCACTGCAATGCGTAAGTAGGCAATAAATCTTCATCCGCTTGCTGGGACTTGGACAGTATTGTTGTGTTTTAATAATGTATTTTAATTAAGGACTAATGAGAATCTGCTGCAGTTTTGGTTTTTTTTTTTTTTCAAAACCAAATGAGCTGGATGAGTACTGAGGGGAGTTACAGTGGAGGAAAAAAAAAAATCTCTTTTTCCTTATGGATTTCCCATAGGGTGCCGTTGAATGGTGTCCTAATTCTCTTCTTCTCCTTTGCCCTGCAGCATGGCCTTCTACTTGGAGGAGGTGATGAACTGCACTCGCTCCCTGCTCCTGGTCATCTCCGGCTGGGTCTGTCGTCACGTGATCGGGGCCGTGCTGGTGTCTCTCCCCGCCATCTCTGTCTTGTCCCACCTCAGCTGCACCGTCCACCTGCCGCTCCAGGTAAATATGAGCACTCGGTGGCGTGAGCATCGCCTGTATTCGTTTACATTTCTGGGCCTGTCCATACCAATTGCAATGTTACACTGTGGTTTTGCACTACAGCTCTTTTTGTAGTTTGATTTATATAATGTGTTCAAAAGATAATGCATTACATAAATCAGGCATTTTACTCTCCGTCCACACAAACGGTTTCTCATTGCTAATTGTTGAACTTTCTATATTTCATATTATAAGGTCTTTTCCCTACGATACAAAAATAGATACTGTATATGAGCTGAATTTATGTCTGTAAAATGACTCTAGGTGTGAAAAAATGTGACTGTTGGTCTTTTTTTTTTAATAAATCTGCGATGGATTTCACCACAAACTGTCTATAAAAGATAAATACAAGGATGAAAAACACATCTTTGTAGTGAATTGATGACCTTAAATTGTCGACAAAAGTCAAGTCAAAGTTCATTTAAGAAACAGCTCCTCTCGACCAAAGAGCCAAATTGTGCTGTCCGGGTTATTAAAAGAAACACAACAAAACAATAAACATGAATCAACTCAAAACATGCTTCAAATAGTGTTTCACAAAGTAAAACACTATTTGAATGTAAAATATGATAAAACTGAATATATTCAATAAGTGATGAAACAGGATAAATGCTTGGATATAGGTGTGTGTGTGTGTGTGTGTGTGTGTGTGTGTGTGTGTGTGTGTGTGTGTGTGTTTTCAGTCTGTACTGGTCTCATTATGGACTGAGTGTCTATAGGAGTTGTGCTGCCTTCCCCATAGTCACCTGTTGTTGCTTCCAGCCAACATGAGTTGTATAAAGCAGTAGAGTTGGATTGATTAATGGATTGTGATTCTGTTTGTTGGCCGTTTCCCTTTTTACATTTGTCCCTTGTTTTACTCAAAAACACTTTGCAGCAAAAATATACTGTATGTTAAATGGAAAATAAAGATTCGCTGTACCCCGCATTTCCCACTTACATATTGGATGATTTCTTCCACAATAAGACATGCTGGGCCTAAAAGCATGTTAGCTGCTCTAAATTTCTCCTTGCTCTGTCATTTCCCCTGCTCTCAGCGTAAGGACCAATCACTGTATCTGCTGGAGCAGGGAACGCTGCTAATTGAGGCAGCGGTAGCACTGGTGATTTTCAAGCGATCATGGTTTGCCCTCACTGATATCTCGAAGCCAATGTAAGCAGAGACAAGTAGGCTGGTTTGAAATCCTGCCCAGGGTGGTCTTAAAGCCAGAGATTCATTAGCTGGCATTAACCCTGATAGGAGCTGCGGAGGGAAAACAGCGAGGAGGCTTGGGGAGGCTTCGCCTGTGGACCTTGGCAGCGGACATGTTGACGTTTCTTCCTGCATGTGAGATGATTGAGAACAGCCATTCTTGTTTTTTGTGCCGTTTTGAGCGGAGGCCACATCCAGCTTTGTACAAGCTTGACTCCCGCCTCCCAGCTCCGAGCCAACGGCTGCTCGCAAGATGTGCGTTGTTTTGATATCTTGCTTTTCGGCGCTGGATGTCTCTATCCATTCCTCTTCCCCCAGCTCTCGCCATCTCTTCGGGGCTCGCAGATCAAAGCGGGAGTCTCAGGGAGAGTTGTTAATTAGACATGCGGTTTTCTGGACTTTAATGCCTTTGAAGATATCGAGGCCCAATAAGACTGCCGGAGGGGGGCAGAGCATGGAGGGAGGGAGGACGTGTTTTGGGAAAAGATACGATCCTCTCAATGAAATCATCAACAGCCTGCCAATGTCCCAAAACAGCCACTGCTGTCTGTCTGTGATCACTCCTCCATTTCTGACCTCACTGTGACTTTTTCTTGCACTTTGGTTCACGGCACATTTTCCATTTTGGATACAGTTTGAATTGTATGAAGAAACTTAGCTGTGCAGAAGTTATTACACATTTCTGTGCAGTATTATTTTCATTTTCCCATGTGAAAGCAGAGCTGAACAACAGCTAACGAAAAGCCAAAAACAAATTGCAGAAATATGATTTTACCCCGTGATGTTAATTTCCATGTTACTCAACTTGAAGTGTTGACATCAGAAGACGAGGCTCAAAGCTGTGATGCTGCTTAAGAGAACCAAGCTCTTGGTCCAAACTGAATAATGAACTGAACTGAGGATGAATTGATAATATGGCTCCGATTTTTTCAGTTCTGATCCGAATTACTGCTGGTTGATCTTAGGTCTGAATAATTGAAGATGACGCAGAGAAATTCACAAAAACTGCAGTCTGTATGTAATATTATGTATTTTTTTTCTTAAAGAAGTTTTACCATAATATAATGTAATATTGTGACCAAGAAGAGATCAGTTTTGATGATTAGTCTTTTTGTAAAAGGAAATAACTCATTGTTTCTCATTTATAATCCTCCTCATTAAAACTGAATACAGACTATGAAATTAGAAGTGAGATCTGGACAAAAAATGTAATTATGGACTCCTTAAGCAAAATTCATTGAATGTTCTGATTTCACTGCTGAAGTGTTTCCGTGTAGCTTCACTCAGATGATTTTCACTTGTTTTCCAACTGTTTAACTTGAGGTAATCTTCTTGTCTGACCTGCATAGGATCCTCTTTGTTATTTATGCTGTTGTTTTACTTCTGTCACCTTCATGATTGGCCTCTTTGTGCGTTTCTTCCAGCTGACCATATTCCTGTGCTGTGCCACCATTCTGGCCATCATCCAGTACTGTAACTTCTGTCAGCTGAGTTTCTGGATGCGCTCGGTCTTGGCCACAGCGACAGGCGTCGCCTTGCTGCTGCTGCTCTACAGTCCTGTGCACAGGTAATGCGGAGCACTAACCGGCGTGCACTCAATTCATAAAAACAATACCATGCACGTGCACATAATGAGGAGACCATTTTTCACAGAAAATATCATTTCACTTTCAGTTCAAATGTTTGAACTTTCGCCACAGCTGATCATGTGATCTACATGTTTTCATTTTGCAGAAGTTTTATGGAGGATTCCCTTCTTGATCCACTCTGTTTTTATCACTCCTTGTTCAGGGGGTGACTCACAAGCAGTGGGATTCAAACCTCTGTCTGTCTGTACAAATACATGCAACTTAACTTACTTTGTAGAATCACAGTAATTATTTTGTAAAGTCCAAGTGACTCAAGAAGAAAAAAATAGCATTGTGTAAATGTAAATGTAAATGTCTGCAGTGTACAAGATTTTTTTTTAAATAAAATTACAACTTTATGTCCATAAAGATACATATTGCTAAACAATGATTTTGCAGTGATACACTCCCGTGTGCGGCCCTGTTAACAGATTATCAAACACTCACATTCACTCATTAGGTTCACCTCACCTCACACACAGAGGAAACCAGACCCCGGGTTTTAGCTCACAACATTCATGTGACGAAGCGAGAGAGCTAAACAGCTTCAGTCCTAACTAGCTTTTCAAACGTCGTATCAAACTTCTGCCACCACTGTAATTACTAATATTAAAAGGCGCAGTTACAGTGTCAGCACTTGGATTGAAAGTTTTTAGGGACAACAGTTGATCTGTTTCTCTATTCGCCCTGTGACAGACTCCAGGTCGTAACCAGCGCTTTGCTGGAATCACACAATCAATCAATGATCCGCGACTTTAAATTAGACTATAATGAGTGTAAAAGATTCATTAATTATGTATTTTATTGGGTTTGGCTTTCATCTAACATTTGCATTTTTTTTTTCCACTGGATTTTAGAATTTCATCCATTTTTCTAGTTATGCGAAATTGGTTCATTTCAGTAATTTGTCTAGATCCTTTAAATGGTGGCGGCTTGAGGGCCGCCAGCAGCTCTCAGCAGCTCTGTGCACTTCGATCTGGTCCCGAGTGGGGGAAAAAAAAAAACAAAACACTGAATGTGATCTGCATCACACAATATGTATACCATCTGTGTGCTCATGTCTGGTCTTTTCTCCCGACTGACACCGCTCTCGTCTATTTCAGTTCCAGTAATAACAGCTTGCCGGTTCAAGGGTGAGTGTCTCCGTGGAAACAGAGCGGCTTGATCGATGAGTGACATCTCAAGGGTCAACAGGAGCAACAGCTTTCTTTTATATTTTTCATAACTACAGCTCGCGCTGCCTTTTACTCGCTCTCACGCCTTCCTGCTCTTTATTTTCCCATTCATCTCGGCCTTCCCTCCTCCCGCGTCGCTCCCTGCGTGCGCTGCTAGTGATGGCTGCTAAGTGCCACTAGTGGTGGAAGTGACTCATACGCTGTGTGCTGGCTGGAATTTTGGATTGCAGCCATAGCTGGGCTTAAAATTGATCAACCTTCCACAAATCGATTTTTTTTTTTTTCTGCATCAAGACTTTGTAACCAAAAGGCAGATAGAGAAGATACAACTTTTCTCATTCAGTGTTAAATTGGTAGCGCCACACTTCTGATGTGTGGTGCTGTGATCACGCTAATAGCCTTGGTAATACAGTAACAATATAGAAAAATACGAGACTTTTTTTTAAAGGCTTCATTGATTTTTTTTTTTTAAATCAATAGTAAAAAAAATGTAGTAATAAAAATAGTAAAAACAAAACTTTCGTCCAAATATACCTTCCTATAAGTCAATAGGGTCGAAATCTTCCACTTTCCAAGATGTTTCTTTCATAAAGCTTATCTCTTCTTTGCTCTGATTTGTTCCTGTTTTGGTGGCAGTGTGCACTTTACGAGTGCAGAGCAGGATTGTGAGAAATACTCCGAGCAGTTTCTGACTGTCCTGCATGAAAAGCGAGCAATATATCTTAATGTTAGAATAATAAACAATGACAAATATCTTTTATTGTGACTTAAAAACAGAGAGCCTGGGTTTTACATTGAGACACGTTTGTGTAATCCTGATTTCACAGTCCTGCAATCAGAGATATCCAAAGATAATCTTCTGACAGAGTCAGAAATTTAAGAATTTCTAAGTTGCTATATCTCACTGCGTGAATGCTGCTGGTTTTGGCTGGTTTCCAGCAACGGGAATGCAGAAAATCTGTGAACACTCCTCTTTCTTTTATTTCTATCACATGAATGCTACAAGAATTACATTTAGCCTCTCAGTTAATTTACTGGAGTGTCTCCAGTGGCCTTTGCTGTATGCGTGTGACGTGCAGAATGATGTGGCGTTGCTTGTGTATTTGTCTTAGAAGTTGTCTGTTCTGAAACAGAGGAGGGTTTGCATCAAACTTGATCCCACAGCCAAGTTTAAGAAATCCCAAGTTCCACAGTGCAGCATGCAATCAACATATAACACTGTAATGACGTGAGAGGCTTGAGAAAATTATACATAAAATAAGCTGATTAATTCCTGCCTCGATGGGGAGAGATGAACAAAAAAAAGCTTACTTTATAGTCCAGGACCTGTTTAGAAGGTTGATTTTTTTTTTGTAAGTTCATCTATTTTTATTTTTGTCAGATTACACATATCTCCCAGACAATAACTTTGTAGCTTACAATTAAAAATGGACACGTGTAGGTTTAACAACGCAGTCTGCTAACCGTGTTGACTTATTGAGGCCAGCGGAGGTATCACCGCCCACTCTTTAACAACGCTGAACATCGGTGTGAAGTCTTGTATTTTACTCTTGCTAATTGGAACTGACTCCAGAAATCTGAATGAGATGTTCCTTTATCCTGATTTGACATGTACATTTTAAGAGATAAGTCTCAAAACACGAGGTGAAGGTTTTGTTTTTTCGTCGGTGTGTTATAACGTGGCCCTTCTCTGATCGATGTCCCCCTTGCAGACTGAACACCTCCACCCCTGTTGACGGTGGCTCGGCGCCGACCTCTGACCCTCCCCAGCGCCTTTTTGACCTTTTGATCCCGGAGGCCATCTTGGCCTTCTTCCTGCTTCTGCTCCTGGTCTGGTTCCTCAACCGTGAGTTCGAGGTCAGCTACCGTCTTCATTACCATGGCAACGTGGAGGCTGACAAGCACCGCTCCAAGATCCAGACAATGAGGGACCAGGCCGAGTGGTTACTGGGCAACATCATCCCCATCCACGTCGCTGACCAGCTCAAGGTTTCTGTTTGCTGCTCTCGCAAAAAATGTCACATTTAACCCCATGAAACTATAAAATACATAAGAAAATGTTTTCTTTTTGAGGATTTTGGGCAACAATAAAAAGCACTAAAGATGAGGCTCCTTGTTCACAGAACGTGCGTCTCTGTCTTCTCAGGTGACCCAGAGCTACTCCAAGAACCACGACAGCGTGGGGGTGATCTTCGCCAGTATTGTCAACTTCAGTGAGTTTTATGAAGAGAGCTACGAGGGGGGCAAAGAGTGCTACCGCGTTCTGAACGAGCTGATCGGAGACTTCGACGAACTCCTCCGCAAAGCCGAATTCAAAAGCGTGGAAAAGATCAAGACGATCGGGGCCACGTACATGGCGGCGTCCGGGCTCAACGTCCGGCAGCTGGCCGAGAACGACGACGAGTCCCCGCACGCGCACCTGAGGGCGCTCTTCAACTTCGCCCTCGAGATGATGGGCGTGTTGGACGATTTCAACAAAAACATGCTCGGGTTTGGCTTCAAGCTCCGTATCGGATTTAACCACGGGCCCCTGACCGCCGGCGTGATCGGCACCACCAAGCTGCTCTACGACATCTGGGGAGACACGGTCAACATCGCCAGCCGGATGGACTCCACCGGAGTGGAGTGCCGGGTGCAGGTGAGCGAGGAAAGCCACGCCGTGCTCAGCGCGATGGGATTAGAGTTTGACTATAGAGGTACAGTGAATGTTAAAGGCAAAGGTCAAATGAGGACCTTTCTCTACCCCAAAAGTGGGGAAAGTACATGCCAGGATCGATCGGACCTCGCTCCTCCCTCGAGAGTTGGATCCTCGTCTGTGGAATTACCCGCCAGTAAGACCACAGGATCCCAGCCAGTGGCTCCTCCTCCTCCTCCTCCTTCTTCTTCTTTCACACGTTCTCCCATCCCTCCTCAACCCCAGTGTGCAGGAACAGGACCTGAGCTTGCCCCGCCAAAGCCTACAGAAGCAAGAGAGGAAGGATACAGGGACGCTGTACATCCCTCTGCCACAAACACTCACAGCTCTCGTCCTCCTGAGCGAGGCCCAGAACCCAGTGCTGCAGAGGCGCCCTCCCAGCCGCCGCCGCCGCCTCCGCCCGCTCCTCTCGCCCTTCAGGAGGAGGAGGACGAAGAGCGGGAGGCTGACGAGCTAACCAAACTCAACGAGGAGTTTTACTCTCGCCTCTGATCGCTCCTTTTCCCCCGGCTGCCTCTCCAGGACTGACTGTCAGAAATGGGACGGGACGGCTCTGTCTACAAGTGGTCGTCTTGTGCGTGAAAAAGAGAGTTGGTCACGAGATGCAGGCAGCGGCCAAAGAGCTGCCGACCCCGGCCACGGGAAATGGCGCCCGAGTGCCGCGGCGGGTTAGACCTGTGCTGAGCACAGCGGTTTAGAAGGGAAAAAAAAGGGTAAAAGGGGGTATGTAAGTAGGAGGGAATGAAAGATTGGTTTAAGATTATGTTCTTTCTTAATTTGTTTTGTTATTAAGTGCCTTCAGGACTAGAACAGTGAACAAACATGAATACTGAACAGGTTTGAACAATATTAGACTACGGATCATGCTGTGGATTCTTACTCCATGCTTTATTTTGAATGCAAGTATTTCTTAAACAAACAAAAAAAAATGTTGTGCCATATCAATTGTTTTAACTTGATCAAAGTCTTGACCTTACTTAAGGGAAATTTTTTATACAAGTGCCAGCACAAGATGATGGTCTGAACAGAAACATGAAAAAACAAACAAAAAAAAAACATGGGACGAATGAGGGAATCACTTAAAGCAGTATTAATTTATGTATTCTGCTTTTACATGAGGGCTTTTTTCAGTATTCACTTGTGCTAGAGTCTCACTCTCGAGGGACACGCTACGGAGCAGGCTGCATAAAATTTTTAGTTTGTGAAGCAGCTAAATGCACATTTTAAGCACAGGTATTGCACAGTCTTTTTTTTTTTTTTGTCGACCACTTATACTTGGTTGTTACTACCATTGAAAGATTTTTTAACAAGTTTAAACAGTTCTCACAATCAAAGCACAAAATCAAAGAAGATAAAGGAACTTTTGGAAAGACAGTTTTAAAGAGGGAGACCATCACAAAAGGCAAGGGGGCACTTTAAGAAATACTTAAAGTGATACTGAGATGTGACTTTTGAGTATGCATCGCTCACCTTCTGTAGGCCTGAAAGATGAGTGTGAGAAAGGTTGGATTTTGAGATTTACTGATTTTTAACTGAAATTTTTGGAGCATGGTCATGTCTGTGCCGCTCCTCTGTATGCTCAGCGGGTTCAGGCGTTTTTCACCACAGTCTGGTTTAGCACTATAAAACTTTAAATAATCACCCAGGGATTGTTTTGCCTTATTCACTGATTTCCTCCAGGCAAGTCGGGCATTTTGTGTCGGACAGGCCTTTAATTGCTTTCACATGAAATTCAGGCTCAGCAAAATGATCATTAATACCAAAATAACTTCTTAAACCTGTGTGACTATTCCTTTCATCCATCCTCAGTACCTGCTTTATCTCAGTGATGACTGTGGGTGTTGGAGCCCATCCTAGCTGATAGTGGCTCATAAACGCCTTAAATAATCATTCTTATGTCCAAATCAGCGTAACTGATGTGCACGTGTTTGGATTGTGGCCATATTAGCCTGTTACATGAGGCTTTGAGAGACTTATCGTTGAAAGCTCATAGGTCCTGCTCTTATTTGTCTATATTTAATGTGTTCTTTAAGTTTTGCCACTCTCGTATCGAAACATCAGCATTGATCAGAATTGAGTTTAATAAAGAAAAGCATTTCACAGACTATGCAGCCCCACCGTTATAGGGACCTGCGTTTAATTTGTGTGCTGCTTTTATTTGTAGTTTTATAGTACATTTATTCAGTTTGAGTGTTCTCAATTGAGATCTGGTTTCTCGTAGATAAAAATCAAGTTTTTAACACTTGCCTTGGCCAAATTATCTAGAACATTTTTAACAAATTTGATAATAAAAAAAAAAAAAAATCAAAACCACCAGTTTTGTAATTCTCGGAGAGAATCCCCCTTTTTCCATGATGGAATAGAAATCGCATTTATAAAATTTGTGATGATTTTTTTTTTAAACTTACAGTACAGTAAATAATAGATAACCTGCAATATCTGGGTGGAAGCTTCACTCCCAGGCTTACTGCGATGGACTGAAAGCCTGTCCGCTTCCTCACCCTCGGCTGGATAAAGCAGACGATGGATGGATAAATGGACATTAGAACCCCACTGAGAAATAACACGATCACTGGAGACATAAACAGGCTCCACCATGATGGTGTAGCTCCTTGATTGTTGTGTTTTTCAGAAAAAAATCAGGCTCCAAGAAAGAAGTTCTGTCAGGTTATTGATACATAAGCCATATTTGGCAGTAGGATGGATTAGTAGAAAGTCACCAGGAAGTGACTAGAAGAATTGCCAAGGCTACAGTCGGCGAGCGTTTGGTACTCAAATGACTTTTGGTTGAGTTTTGCTTCAAGTGGAGCTGTGAGGGACAATCAGTGTGTAGTTCTTGGTTAATGATGGTTAGATCCACAGTCAGTGCCACAGATCAACTATCGTATTCATAGTCCAAACAAATTTTGTTGCCTTTATTGCCAAAAGGAAAAAAAAAAAGAAACATTGGTCAGTCCATCACTTTTGAGGGTTTTTTTTTTTTTTTTTAATGGAGAACTTCAGTGTTGTTTGCCTTTTTAGCTTTGTCATTTTCTATTAAAGGTTTTGGACATTTTAACTCTGACCCCATCACAGCCTCTGGGCTCTACTGTATCAGTGTAATCGTGCCACTTTAAATGAATGAGCTTTAGGTGCAGTGCAACCTAAAGCAGCCGATTGTTTTGTGGTGCCTAAAAGTATGACTGTAGTTTTGGAGTATTTTGGTTATGATTGTATTATGTTGGACAGAATTATGCAGTTGTTTCGACAGATTTTTTTTCTCCTTTTCCTGTTCTTTCATTCAGATATTCAACAGTGTGCTGTTGTTACCACACAATCGCTGGCTCTGTAGTTTGGTTAGCTCTTTACTCACTTCATCTTTTCTCATCAAAGCACTTGTTTCTTGTATTTTGTATGACCGTGAGTGAGAAGTATAAAGTTTCACTTCAATATCATGAAAAAAGATGCTGAAGGAAATCAGTCAGTTTCACTGCTGTTTAGCTCTTTTTTATTGATGCTGCTGTCTCTTCCGAAGAGACATTACACTCATGTCACAATAGTTTCATGGAGAAAAGAAAACATTTTTGAAATCTGAACTCTACTTTTGGATCCTGCAAACACATATCTCTGAGAATATATGACCAGCTGCAGAGACGACGCGAAAGAGGGGAGACCATCGCTGTTTATGTAGCTTTCTCCATCTGTAGCATAAGAACACATTTGTTTACCTCTGCCATTGTGCACTATGAACATACCCATTCAGTGCCTTTTAAAGTGAGAATATGTTCAGTGTGTGTTACCGAAAGCATAATGTTGATAAAAGCAGAATAAAATCCAAAGACAGTTCACCAGAGGTTTCCATTATACATCCAGAGGCAGAGAAGGTTACACGCATTTTGCTTTTTTGTCCAAATGTGTTGCTTTTACAAGAAATGTTCTAGTATTGTACTTTGCAGACGTATTCTCAGCTTGCTCTCTTTTTTTTTTAACTCAACTCCAAGAAACTCAGAACACGCAAAAATACTAAAACAAATGAGAATATCAGGTATCAGCTGTAAAGGAAAGTTTGGGTTTTTTTCCATTGCAGTTTCCAGATTGTCACTCGGTAATCCTGTGATTTTTAACCATACCACACACTGCAGAGACACAAACGATCAATAGCAGGTTTGAGGCGTAACTTTATGGACACACCACCTCTCCCAGGAGCATATGTATGAACACATGCATAAATCCAATAAATAAATGAACAGTGCTGGCTTTGTGATCTCTGGAGGAGTAGAGGGAGATGTGTGTGAACAGTGTTTTCCTGGATACCTCCATCTTTTTCCCCCAAAAACTATTACATTGTCCTCTTATTGCATTTCAGTATTTTTCTTTCCATGATTACATTAATAAACCAAAAGCAAGAATCCTAACATGCAGGACATTTACATCACTAAGTTTCACCCATATCAAGGTTTGCTGGATTTTGTCCTTCTCTGACAGTGTGTTTGATTGAAAGTGTGTGGCGATGTGACAAATGTGTGACTTGTTTTAAGTTATGGTGAAGAAAATGTGTCCTTAGAAGGTGGAGCTTCAATTAGCAGCAATGTTCATTGAGGAAACGTTTCAGGCATTCAGTGGTCACTTTCTGTTGAATAAAGTGTGATTGTTCATTGTGACAAAAACATAAGGGAAATAATCACATGTTCACTCCTTTAAATGGTGACAGATATGCATTTTTTTAATTAAGATTTCCTCATAACTTCAACCCTTCTGTGTTTTTAAATACACTGGGACAAAACTTAAGACAGTGTTTGATTTAAAATGCCTTTGTTCATGAAAGAAATGTATTATGTATGTTATGTGCACATTACCCATGTATCATTTATCAACACATGATCGTAATCTGTACACATTTGCACAAAGCACTCAAGTGTTTGTACATATGCAGTTATTTTGTCACATATGATTTTTTTTTTATACATGTGCATGTGTCAGATTTTGTCAGAAAACAATGAAAAAGAGACACGTATTACCAGATTGATTTAATGTGTGTCTTTGTGCGTGCGCTATATGATTTTATTCCTCTTTTTTTCAGTATGAGAGAAATAAATCTCGAAGCAGAAAACTGTTGAGCATACTGTGGAGTGTGAGGATGGATTCATTTCACAAGGAGGAATGCGGTTTCTGACTGATTTTCAAGATTTGTGAACATTTTGTTTTGTGTGATTTTGAATTCCTGAAAAATGTGTAAAGCTCAGCTTGAGCGAGCCGAACAAGAAGATCAATCTACACAAGGCCCCGACAGTGTCCGCAAGATGGAAGGTTTTTATTTGATTGGGCCTTAGTTTGTATAAATAATGTTCCTCAAAGTTTATGACTAAGTAATTGAGCTGTCTTGAAATATTTAGTCAGCCATAACCGCAGAGTTAACTGAATTGCACAGTGAATGATTGACAAAATAAAATAGCAATATTATTAAGGGTGACACAGTGCTGCAGTGGTTTGCACTCTTCAAACACTGGCTGGGCCTTTCTGTATTTGCATGTTCTCCCCATGCGTGTGGGTTTCTTCAGGGTAGTCTGGTTTCCTCCCACAGTCCATAAACATGTGTATGAGGTTAATTGGTGACTCTAAATTTCCCCTAAGTGTGAATGTGTGGGATGCTTGC
Source organism: Salarias fasciatus (assembly GCF_902148845.1). Lineage (NCBI taxonomy): Eukaryota > Metazoa > Chordata > Actinopteri > Blenniiformes > Blenniidae > Salarias > Salarias fasciatus. The sequence continues at coordinate 29,374,703 of NC_043750.1, read as the reverse complement.
CTCTGTGTTTGCCCTGTGATGGACTGCCCACCTGTCCAGGGTGTATCCTACCATTGCAGCATGATTATTCATATTGTGATTATTTCCATTGTTGATGAATTATGCTATTTCTCCCCCTGATTATTGCAAGCATATTTTTTAAAACAGTAAAAATGCCAACTAAATTTTCCCAAAGCTTGCTGTTTTCTTTAAATCATCACTTCACATCATACAGATGAATTATTTATACTTAACAAAACATGTCTAAAATTATGAAACTCTTAACATTTTTTTTTTGTTGTTGTTGGATAACAATTGTTTTTTTTTTTTTTACTGTATTTGTTTTTTTAATGTGACGATAGTGATTACCTGTGTGTGAGAGACGGTGCTGCAGCGCCCCCAGCGGCGGGCCGCGGTGCTGCATGCACGTAGGGCGTGATAGCGCGGCCCCTCCCCCTCCACAGCCGATCTGGAAAAGAAAAAAAAAAACTTTTTTGTATCGAAGGAATCAACAGCCGCCATCTTGTCGTGGCTCGGAATTAGGATTTCGGTCCAACACTGGGTTTTACGTAGAAATCGAGCATCCTTACCGCGATATGACAGCGTCCTTCTGCCGAAAACGAAATCTTAACATCGCTTTGGAGACATTTTGTGCGAAAAAACTGGAATCGGATCGGTGGTCGTCGGGCAGAAAAGCTCCGTATATCTGATTTCCCCTTCAGAGTGCGGCGATTCAGCCCCTGTCGCCGTTCGGGAGCAGTATTGTTTACCAGGTCGTGACTTTCGAAGTAATTTGCAAAAATACGGCATTTTTATGCAATTGTGCATTTTTGTGGAGCTTCGCGCGATTTTTGCATGAAGAAATTTGACGTCACGCAAAATGGGTACTTTGAACATTTAGAAATTACGACTTTTCTCCCGAAATGCATCGATCCCCCTGATTTAACCGGATTGTCATTTTGAGGCTCGACTTGTACATGGGGAATATTTTATTTCGGGATATTTAACGATAATAATGTGGGTGTTGGGTGTTGGATTATCATGGGGTGAATGGCGGTGGCGAAGCGGGGCGCTATTGCATCTCTTTTGAAAGACTCACGGCGAGGAGAAGCTAACGCTAACTGGTAACTTAGCTGGTAGCAGGCAATTAGCTAGCTATTAGCCAGTTAGCTCACGTTAGCAGGCTGTCGGCTTGCTAATGTGCTAATACGGGGAGGTTTGGGCTCACAGAACAACTTCCCTGCCTTTAGGCAATCGTTATTATCCACTTAAGCAAACAGCCGGACAAGATAGCAACTATGGCTGAAAACCTGCTGGACGTCGGACCTCCCAACTCCAAGCGGCCGAAGCTGAATTCACCTGCCCTGTCGGCGTCTGATGGACAAGGTAAAGGCCTCACACACAATCTGCACATGTAAACACCGAGATATTAAACACTGACGCCTGCATTCCCGGTGTATGCACTATTTCGTCCAGTTTGAAGTCACCCAGAGCAAGTTTAGTGTAGAAATGTGTGGCCAATGTGGCTTGACTGCAGCGTTTGTCTCTGTGGTGAGCAGTGAACTGCACCTTCTCTCTGCACGCAAATGCCTGTTTATCAGGTTAATGCTGGTCTGCGACAGCACGAACCTCAACGAGGTTTAATATGAATTGAATGTGCGTTGGTGAAGCTTTCAGTGCGTTCTCTCAGACGCCATAAGCTGTGACATGTTAGCATCCAGTGGATCATTTTTCAGACATCTCTATACCGACTGGAAATATATGCCCGTGCGAGCAAATGGCAGTATAATTGCGTCTCACAACATCTGTCATGCGTGGTACTTAAAGAATCTGTAGAAATGTATGCGCGCTTTTTAAGTAAAAATACCTTTGCAGCTTTGGCTGACATCTCAGCTGCTGCACCAACATTTTAACTTGCCCTTATAAAAGTTTTCTTACCTGCAGTGTATTTGTAGGCTGACTAAAATCCATTGAGCTGGCAGCTGTTCCTGAAGACTTTTCCATGCATGTGCAGCACTTGAAACGTCTCTAGTTGGATGTTATATTCCTCAGGAGTATTCCAGTGTATGTTTTTTCCTCCTCATGGTATATAACTGATGTTGATGCCATGGTGGAGATTCCTGACACTCTACTGAGCTTATGAAATAATTTGGTCCCATATCTGCAGAAAAAAAAAAATCAGTCATCCTGGTCATGGTATCAACATTTCTTGTCTTTGAAAGCAACTGGATGACTGGGAAGATCAAGTATTCTCAAATCATAAGAAATCCATGTTGATTCCCAGGTTTGCATGGCCGGTCTGTGTCTCATGTTGAGAGCATATTTCCAGCAAATGGTTCCATTTTAACTATTGGGCCTGTAATGGCCCAGTAGCGATGGTGTCTAGAAAAAATAAAAACAGAGGCGACTAATTAAGTTAATATCACTAATGGAAGCGTTTTGTTTCCTGTGTATGACACATTTCACAGTATTAAATGTTAAAAATGAAGCCGTGAAGCCAAGATTCCATACAGACCTGCAGTAAGTTCAGATTGAAGCGACCTGTTGATGCACCATCTATTTTACTTGTCTGTTTTTGAATTGGTTCTAGCTAATAGTGCCAGTGTGTGCCACTGAGTGATTAAGATTAGGGAATTCATGTCTCTCCCATTTTTTTATCGCATAATTTTTTAACAGGATTGGAACAAGAAAATAAGTCGAACTAAATTGTAATAAAAAGCAGTTTGAAGATTTAAAGAAGTTAAATATACAAAAAGTGAAATATTAATAAATACATACCAAATAAAGGGATCATGGTGATTAAAAAGTCCAGACAAGATACAGAATTTCAGTTTATTACTCTTCAAGGTTCAGTGCTTCCACTCATTCAACAAGTATGTTTTTTTAATTTATTTTTTCTGTTTCGGTCTTCACATCTTTGTCCTTGTTTCAGATTTTCTGATTGCTACGTGCGATTTTGAGCTCGATTAGTCATCAGAAAGAGAATCAAGCTATATATCTAAAAATGGATGATACAATTTAGACCAAACAGCTAGTGCAGTTTTTCTCTTAGTGCTTTCCCTCCATCCTCAGAATTCCTGTTGTGGTCGATGTCACAATGTATAAATTAATTGTGTACAGAAACTCCTGCATCTTAGAGAGCCATTGTGTAACTGAGGCTGTCTTCTCGCACTATAGTTTACAGACGTACCCTAAATGCCTCACATGCAGGCTATCAGCAGATGCTACCGACTGAGATCACATTAACCCAACATCTCGACCACTTAACACTTTATGGCTGATTGTTTTTTTTTTTTACTAGCTGCAAAAAAATTGCACGGTGGCGTGGAACTCATCAGCTGCAAATGAAACAAGGCATCAGATGGAAATCCAGTGTCCCATAAGAAGTTTTCATGAGTTAAAAAGTAATAAATGTGTCTTAACTGATGGCATATGTGTGCTGGTACAGTAAGCGGCTGACTGTCTTAACACATTAAAAGTCAAAGCTGAAGGAGCATCGTGTCTGTCTATGAAGGAATTTTACATTTACGAGCTTATGTTCCTGTACTGCAGCTCCTGGCTAGATTTGGCATACATTCTTCTCATAATTATGACTTCTTCACTTTTTCTTGTAGCTGAACATTTCCTTAAACAACCATAATGCAGAGAAATGTGAGTGTTGCACTCGAATACCTTTCATCACAGCGACCCCAAGTACTTCTGCAGTGTGACTGTTCGATTCACCGGCGTGTCAGACATTAACCTGGACAGCTCTGTAATCAAAGACACACTATGATAATAAAATTTGAAGTTATTGTGGAAAAATGGTCCAAAAAAAAAAAACGATCCTTGCACATTTTTTGACATGATTTGCCAGCTCAGTGTTGATCATTTGTTCTGCGACGTTGTAGGTCAGCCAGATATCACCCAATACAGACAAGCTGAAAGAGTGATGTGATTTTCACGCTGAATTCATCACAATACTGTGCATCTAAACAAACCGCAGTGTATTGACTTGCCAGTGTCATTCTGTAATGTATGACATTTTTTCCACGTGCTTCAACACACCGAGTTTAATGAATATCAGTAATTTTGGAACCCATCCTCTGTCATATTGTATGTACAGATTGCATGAAAACAAACTGGACTAGGCCATGTTGGCTTTGACAGTTTCACCATAACTTTACCAGCAGTTTCATAATTCTGAGAACTAACAAGCCATCCAGCATGTTTCCAGACCTCTACCTTCACCAACAGACTTGGCCCATATATAGCACTCTTGCTGCCTCTCTATGTATTATTTCATCAATGTATTCTTCCTGTTTCACATGGTAATCCTACTTCCTGTGTGAAAGTGTGAAAACAAATTTTTGTTCAGTTTTTCTAAAGCTTGCTTCACTTGTTCTTAGAGTTGCTGTCAGCTTACAAGTTTATTAGTAATTTGTGGTGGATGTATAAACACAGTTGGCACAAGAGGCATTGCAAATAAAGTGACCACAGGTTTAGTTAAAGATGTATCATTGAGTTAAACCTCAAAACGTAACGTGTCTTACTGGCTTTTCGTTGTTTCTAATTTTAAAGATTAGGCCGCACTGGCTGTAGATTAAAGGGGACATATTATGCTAGTTTTCAGTCACGTCATGTAGGTCTCACAACAAAAACATAATATTTAAGGTTGTTCGAACCAAATTCATCCATTGTTCGGAGTTTCAGCGGTCCTGCATTCATTTTTTGATGTGAAATAGCAGACTGAATTTGAAGGAATTTTTCAGGAAGGTTGTTTGAAATACAAGTGCAGATTTTCTGTGAATGTTTCATATTAAAAAAGACTTATTGTTATCGAGATTGGGACCTTAGAATGACTTTCAGGACTTCAAATGTGTGCTTGTAAGCTATTATTATTATAAGCTACTATTTTATTATTGTACTCTGCCAGAGAAAGACTGAAATCGGATTTTTTTTTTTTTTACTTGACGTTATGTACCACAGCAAAATTTTGATTAATTTGAATTAATACAGACATAAGAATACACTGCACATTATCCACATCATTGCGAACACATCTAGTAATTGATCGACTTTGTAGATTTGTTTTTTTTACAGACATTTTGCCATAATAAAATATGTAAGCCGATATAAGTGGAAATGAACTGGAAGAGACATTAAGGATTTTGCTGTCCTTTACTGGCGTCGATGCAAAGCAGCTCTTGCATCGAGATAATCGCTGATCGGGTCTTGTCTACAGTTGTCCTGCTGTTTATTGGGGGCTTGTCGAGTTGTACATATTCACATGTCTGCCGACAGCCTTGAATGGCATGCCAACATACCAGTAGGACATTTACAACTTTCCCAACTCAGCTGTCGCGGCTTGTTTTTAGATTAAAGATTCCAGTTCAAAATGGCCCTATGTTGTCTCCAGTTGAAAAAAAAAAGGAAAAAAATTGCTGTAACGGTCATGTGGCATGTCTTGCTTTTTTCGGTGCCACACCTGTTTGATCCAGGGTTTAACTTCACTGTAAAAAAAATTGGCATCGGTTGCCTAATGCTTTAAATCTCCCTTTTAGGTCACTTTAAGTTGTATATAAATATTTCTACTTCCCAAATGTAGCATTAATAGGTTTGTTCAGCTTAAATCATGAAAGTAATCGAACAAAAACAAATTAACAACGTATTCTGCAACTCCGTTTAACCAGAAAGGAACACTTCAGGTTTTTTTTTTTTTATTAGAAGTTAGACTGGACTTCTCTGTTGTCATTTTGAGTGATTTTCTGCTCCCAGAGGAAAAAAAAAGAACACTTGAACTGTCCAAGTAGCTGATTGTGTTTCTTGTCTGTGAGGGAAATACTTCAGAGAACCTTCAAACAATGATGACCGTCATAACATCAATGATTATAAATGACCACACCCATCACACATCAGAGAGGCACCACATGTCCGCACTGATCAATCATCAAGCTTGTCTGCCTCCTCTTTGTTGTCCTTGCCAGTTACATTTGGGACCGTGTGGGACTCAGAAGTATCATCAGCTGCAAACTATTTCAGACAAAAAGCTTGAAGCCTATTTGGCCACAACCACCCTCAGTGATATGTGACATTTTGCAGTCAAGTCGATTTCGAGTTGCATATTTAATGTTCCGCTGAGAGGTTCCGATTTAGATTGTCTGCAGCATGTGAAGAAAACATTAAGATTAGATAAAAGACAAAACAACGCTGCTGGCGTTGCCTTGAAAATGTCTGCATGTCTGACCTGGGCCAAGGAGATTTAGTGCTGAGCGCCTATTAATTGTTGTCCTCAAGGTACGAGCATGTGCCATGAACTCATTGCAACCTATTCAAAAGGAGAAAAAGGTTGCTTCATTTGTGGCTCACATTCATACTTGCCAGTGTGACTGTGAATATCTAACCCATCAGATCAGCCTGGGTACTAGTAAAGCTAAATAATGCTTCACCTTTCATTTGGCATCAGGTTGCTTGCAGCTGCAGAATTAGGTTGGGTTGCATGGTTGCTGGTAAAGTTTAAAAATTTGTGGGTGGGTGGGGGGGATAAATGTGAAGAATGAATTACCCGAAAAAAAAATCATTACAATTTAGGCTTTTTTACTGAAGTTATCCATTGGTAGTCACCTCCTGAGCTTTTCGCTTCACAGAAAAATAGTCCAGTGATGGCATAGCCTGCAGGTGAGAGACAATCGTAGCAGTCAGAGCTTGGATTTACAGCAGTCACAAACTACTTTTGATTTGTTGAATTAGCCTTCAGGAAATGTTTTTAAGTAAGGGTAGACCAATTATCGGCCTGGCCGATAATATCGGCTGATATTGGGCATTTTTCTAATAATCGGTATCGGCCTTTTTTTCCACTGATAGCCGATGAAAAATTTATTTAAAAACGTGCTCTTTGGATCATATATACAGCCGTCTCTCTCTCTGCCTGAAGTCATTACTCTGGGCTGTGTAACAATGTCCCACCCACATTAAATTTTGATGGCAAAACTTTCATTTTTACTGCAAATGAATATCGGTTTGACATATCGGTTTCCGTAAGTACCAATAATCGGCATCGGCCCTAAAAAAGTCATATCGTTCGACCCTTATTTTTAAGTGTATTTATCCATTTTCACATGTAAACTGACCCCTTAAATTGTTTTTTAAAACAGGCTGGAAATGGTGGTGCATTGGCATTCGACAAACTTTTCATCAACTCACCATCACAGGAGATGTTCTGTATTCCCTCCCTCCTCTCTTGTGTGTGCAAGTCCTGAGATCATCATGTCGGTGACGGGAAAGCAGAACAGAGTTTAACTAGGGTCAAGTCGCCGTCAAAGCTCTCCATGGATCAGCAGAGGCTCCTTCAGCCCTTTGGTAGTGGAAGCGTTTTTATTGATGAATTGTGCTGTTTAGACAATTTGTTGAGCTGGGTGAACATTTACCCAGTTCATAGAGCCGCCAACCCACTGGAAGCCCTGTGAGGTAGATGAGTCCACTGATTCTGAATAACTCATTCACCTTAAACCCACCAAGGGGCTGGGACATGGTAGGGTGCCACCTCAGTGAAATCGACTTTAGAAGCGACTGTTGGCTTTCTTTCCCAATATCTGTAGCAGCAGGTAGGGATGGTCTCTTTTGGTACAGGTGCCTTGGAGGGACAAAAACGCGTCTGGTTGACGGTGAACCAGGGCCTCTTCTTTATGCCATCAATGTCTGTTTTTAAAGTTAGTTTTATTGTGCACCCGGGGAGTTTGCATTTATTGCTGGGTCAGAGCAAACACGTGCCCCCTGTCTGTCTATTGAGGCCATCTGTCACACTTCAAGGGTCTCTTCTCTTACGCTTCAGTCCCAAAAATGCAGTTGGCTGCTCTTAGGTGTTATTACAATGTCTTTATGGGAGATAGTTAATGTTTTTGAGGATGTGTTGGAATGCTAGATTCATGCTATAAAGCAGAAACACTGCCGAGTTAATACATGGTTACCTGAGGTCTCAGATCTGCTCTGTGTGACCCTTGGTTCCCGTATCGATGACCTCTTCATTCCCTCCAGACCAACAAATGATTACTTAATACTGATTAAATGGTGCCTTGCAGGCTGACTATGGGTGATGCCATGGATGGAGCCATTTAGGCTTCTGCCTTCAGGCAAACACATGCGTTGTGCAGAAAGTGGGACCACAGACGACACCCCCATCGCCCCACTCTTTCTGTCTGTGCTACGTCAATATGTTGCATAGGGTGTTTTTTTTTTTTTGTGTGTGTGCCATTTATTGTTCATGCCAGTACTCGTATTTGCGCTTGGTGTACAGTACACGGTTCAGAAATTTAGAGTAACGTGCAACTAAGGAGAAGACAAATATAACATTTATTGAATGGCCAGTTGAAAGTCTCTTTTCAATACCTATATGATATAATTATTTTAAATATAGAAACAACTGACCATAATTTCTTCACGAATCTGGAGAATCTGTCGCAAGGTTTGTTTCCAGGCTGAGGGCACTGGGTGTGAATTTTTCGTCTGGTGTCATTTTATAAACCACGCTCTCCTGAGTAATAAACGTCATATTAACGGCCTCCCCCCACTCCAATTAGTTCCCAGTGCAAGACACTGATGTGGTGGGAGAAAAATGGCGTATTTATTACAATTTAAAGAAAGGGGGGGGGGGGATTTGAAGGAGTGATGGCTAGAATCTAGAAGTGGCTGTCTGCAACCCTAAATGAATGTAGAGGAAACAGTGAACCAGGTTAAAGAGGAGTTGCCTCCCATTCTTCATGTTCGTTCCAGAAATTCCCAACTTAGAATTCCTTAATTTCTTTGGAAATTGTGTTGTATATTTTAGTGCATAAAAATATTGACAACACATCCAGTAAAGCCGTTTTTGCACTGACTTTTAAAAGTATGAATTTACCACACTTTATGCATGAAGAATGCTTAATTTCTGCTGCAGGGTGCAGCTGGGAACTGGGGTGGTTACTAGTTTGGGACGTCCCATTTCCCAGTTTACAGCATTTCCATAACTAACAACAAGGTCACTTCTTGTAACACTGCTTTGTCGTTGCTATCACAGTCCAGAAAACTCACCGACAAGCTTGTCCTCACATATATCAACCAAGACTCGGATAAAATCAGGAGCCTCAATATATTTCCACTGTTGAGTTTTGCTCCAAGTTTACTTCACCCATCAGGTTGGAAAAGGGAGCGAAATAATGTTTTTCTGCTTAACCAATGCTGCTTCCATGTTGAGTGAAGTTAGATGGACTACCGGGAGAGCTGGGAACTTTCCGCTCTTCAAGTGCGAAGCTACCAGTTTCACAGTTTAGGGGTCTCAAACTCCCGTCCTCGAGGGCCGCAGCCCTGCATGTTTTCCATGTGCCCCTGCTTCAACACAGCTGATTGCAATGAGGCTCGTCATCACGCTTCCTGCTGAACCTGGTGATGGAGCCTTCTTGAGATTCAGGTGTGTTCAAACAGGGAGAAATGGAAAACATGCACGGCTGCGGCCCTCCAGGACTAACCTGGTAAAAGCCATATTGACATGTGTAGCAACGAATTGCTTCACATGTCAATCTGGGATTTCACTCGGCAAATCCGTTCGGGGAAGGAGGGACTTGCTGTAGAACTCTAAGGACACAGTGCACCCGCCTAACTATGTTTGGTTTCAGCCAATCACTGCAAAGAAAAAACCTCTTGCTGATCGTTTTTCGAAGACGCAATAGAGGATTCATCCAAAACAGATTTAATCACTGTCGGGATATCCATTGTTTTCGCTAGACATGCTAATATTATTAGCAATCCATCACTTCCTGCTTCCGTCAAAGCTTGATGTCCCGCCCTAAACGACGCGTGATTGGTCTGACCGAAAAAAGTCTGATCCCGAACACATAAGGCTGGAGCAGTACAAGATGGATTCTCGTGTGTGAGAACAAATACCGCGAGAATTCAGCTTGCCGGCAAGGTTACTCCAGGACCGGAGTTTGAGAAACAAAGAAATGAAACTGGAGCACCTTAAAATCTGAACTTGGGTCCTTAGAAACTTTTCCGACTTTCTCGTCTTACAATATTTACTTTAACCCCGCCACATCAAAAACTTCCCCAAGTTTTGTAGACTGAGGCAACTCAAAGCACCATTTGTGAAAAAACAGCATTTGGCATGACAGAGAAACTGCTTTTGATCTGGAATAATATTTGGGGTTTATACTGTAGCTTGTAGTGTTAAGCTAACTTCATAGCCTAGCCTTTTTCATACTAACCAACTTGATCATTTACTTTCTCTGTCAGCTGGCATTCAGCTCTTGTCTATATTTTTGATATTTTTCCTCCGCTGTCTTTGAACCTTTGATTACTGAATAAAATTATGAAAATCACAGTGCATGGCCTAATCTAACATTGCTTCCTCCTATTCAAACATTAACGTTTTGTATGGGGCTTCATTCATCAGTTAGTAGATTTTATGGAGAAATCGAACATTAGTTGGGTAACCAATCACAGCCTCATCCAGCTTTTTGATAATTGATGTTTAATTGAATGTCCAAGACAATTAAAAAAAAAAAAAAGTATTCTTTGAATCTAGAGCTAGCCACCTCTCAAGGGTTCCACTCATCCTAAAATGGACACAATGCAATTTATAACAATTTTTTTAATGCTTTTTTTTTTCTTTACCTTTTTTCTCATGCTTTATGGTTTCTAGTTTGTTTGGGTGGACAAAGTTATCTGGCAAGAAACCAGTTGTAAAACTCGCTTTTGTTTCATGTGCCATTTATTTTAACTCATTTCTGTGAAAGACAATTGTTAACCCACCTACCGCCTTGAATCGATTCATTTGTTGCGACTTGACCATCCAAAGTAAACTGCTTTCCGTGATGAGGAGTTTAAAAAATATGATTGTAGAATTCTACAGACGGCTGTAAAAGTTAAAATTCTCCTAAAAGTGGATTTTCTTTTCTTTTTTCAAGTGCCTGATCCCAATGAAAGGAAAAATCAAACCGGAGTCTCTGCGTTGTCTTGATGTCATTTAGCTTAGCGTGATCAGCACATTCAGCAAAGCAACCGCAGCAGCAGGGGAGATTTTAAGGAGTGCAGTCACAGCAAAGAGCAAGACGTTCGAGCCTAATGGCTGGAGTCAAATGTAAAACAGAAAAGACTTGCTGTCAAAAATGTGTTTTGAATTGTGGTTTAAGGATAAAAGACAAAAGCACTCAAATAATTTCATTGTAACTCCAAGTATGTTGATTGAGAAAAACAAGTATGATTCTACAGCTTTATCATTATCTATGGCGTTATAGACATAAAAACTTTCGTTTAAATGACTTTCGGCACCATCTGTCGAAAGTATGCTTCAAACAAAATTTTAAATCTTGAAATTAAATTCAGGTAGAGGAATACGATGTGGCAAAAACTTACTGTGATATGAAAAGTAGGCAAGGACTTAAAAACTTTTCCTGCTTTTTCCTGTGCAACGCTTCACCGCCTCGTTCTGCCAGCATGGAGGATGACGCAACTTTTTGTACACGGCAGTTGTAGGTTTTGGTCAGATTGGCAGTTCCGATACTGCTGAGTGCTGAATTCAGCCAGCGGTGATTAATTTTTCATGTTTGATGGTTTAGACTTGGCATAGACTTGCCGACTGGAATGTAAACAAAGCTGTTGTGGTGTGCAAGCTGCATAACTGATAGTTTAGTCTCTGGTTGTGCGTTCTGCATGATTTATTGAAACTTGATTTGTGTTTTAATGCTTACGCCCGAAGTTCACTGACTTTTTATACAAATGGAGTTGAGTAATTTTCTATGAGAACACTGTTGTTGTGTATATTCATTTAATTCCTCAGTGACTGCATCAAAATTGGTTCCATACAACCATTCCTTCCCCTGGGGTTACCTAAAAAAACAATTCATGCATTTAAACTGTGCTATTGTTGCTTCTTTTTTACTGCGCCGTCCTACTGAATAAAAAATGAAAGACTGCTATGTGGCATTGGTCCCTCTAAGATCAGACACATGCCTCAGAGCCAGATGATAGCCATCCTCAGTCAGGACTGCTGTTCAGACTGCCTTTGTGGGTATTCTTAGTCACCACCTTGTAGGCAGAAGGCACAGAAAGTGAACAATAAATAGCAGAAAGCATTGCAGGGATTGTTTTGGGGGATGTCATCGGGTGAAACAGGGATTATAGTGTGACAAAAAGACTCTAATAAAGGCTCCAGGTAGGACTCCTCGTCTCCCCTCCTCCCGTGGTTGGGGTTCCCCAGACTGCATGTGGCCATACCCAACCAAAACATTGCTTTGCATTTTTGGACTCCAGCCAAGGAGCTTCAGGGCACCGTTGATGTGTGTGTGTGTGTGTGTGTGTGTCTGTGTGTGGGTCCCCATTCAGAAATGAATGCAGACTCAGGCCTGAGAGCATGTGGTTGAAGTGAACACTGCTGCTCTGAGAGTGCCCATGTGACTGCTGGATAGACGGGGCCGGCTCAGAGGAGCGAGGGAGGGAAAGACGGATGGTCCCGTCTGCTTTAAGCAGGCTTCTTCCACGCGGAGCACCTGCTTGCCTGATGCCGGGGACAGACAGCGAGGAAGCACAGCAGATCTGTGCAGCAAGACTGTGTTTACTCAGGGAAGTGTGTAGGCCAAGTGCCCTCATTAAAACTCGGATCCTGCCTGAATCTCAATGAAGACATGCAGCTTCAGCAGACGGTAGTTGACTGCCCTTTTTGTTTTCTCATGTCTTGTAGTTTTAGCACCACAGCTTCCGCCGTTGCCTGCTCACAAGCAATAAGCTTGAAAATGCCTGAGAGAAACTAACATTCCTCAAGCCTCGCTGTTTATTTGTGCAGAAACAATTAACTTTTTTCTATGCAAAATATCATGCTTGTGTTCCAAGAACCAAATATGCTTTTATTGTTTTAATCTGATAGAAATATGATCTTTGACAGGAAATTTCATTTATCGTAATAAATCACAGCAACTCTGCAGTGAGCGTAAGTTACATTTCAGGGATTTTCTGCCTGTATTGCTGGACTTGTGCAGTTTATTTGGAACTTCATATGGCATTTTTGATCAATTTGAAACTATCACAGCAATAAATATTTAATTTATCTGAAGGAAAATCATGACTTAAAACAAAGGGACGTTGGTTTAAGATTCTTGATAGTTTAAATGGGATAATACCGCTTAAACTCGAATCAACCATTTGGTTTGGTAAGATGACTGATGTTACATATGTTTTGTTGCTTTAAAACATGAAAACAAAACACAATGACTCGGTAGTATTTTTGTGTTTTGTCTGTCCTTTTGAAGACAAAGCTGCTTTTGGCCATACCTTGTCGCCTGACTTTTTACCTTACTCACATGTTAGGCTTGTGGCAGTTGAAGAAATTAAAGGTATGCTGGAGGATTCTCCGCTGATTTTGTACAACATGGCCGATTTGCCATTTTTGGAGCACTGCGCATGCGCGGCTCCCTCCGCATGAGGACTGTGGGAGCGCGCATGTCAGCCACATGTCAGTTTGTTTACATCCGCGGGGCTGGAGCATCGTCTTTCCGCATAGGATTTTAAAACACATTTGTAATCATGTCGGACTCTTCTTCCAATCATCCATAAGAATATGAGCCGTAAAGTAGTTTCTTACGTGTTTATGCAACAGAAACACATTAGAATGGGATAATCAGCATGTTACCTGTCCAGCAGAAACTTCCCCACGTCGTGATCAGTCCTAAATCCCGTTTGTGCTTTGAATGTCCGCCACCTCGTAAAGGAATCTCCAAGTAAAACACGGGTTCTTCCTTCTTTTCTATGGCCTTTCTTCTATCCTCCGGGAGCTTCGTTTGGAGACCCGTTTTATCCGATGATAACCCGAGAGCGGACACGCACACGGGCCGTGGGGGGGGCGGGGGGGCTTGTGGCCGCCGGCCCGGAATAGACCCCACCGGCCCGGAACACACCAGCCGTTCGGGAAACCTCCCGAACCTCCCGATGGCCACCCCGCCCCTGTTCGGAGGTGTTCGCGAGGGGAACAAGCCGCTTCTGCGGCTTCTGCGATGATCGCTGCTGCTGCATGTCACTTCCTAAACAATGTTCTGCGCATGCGCGGCTCGAGACAAGCGCGCGCACAGAGGCGGCGACTCCACATGACACGTCATCACGCAAACGCGTTCCCACATTGATTGGCATTACGACTGCCCAATCATAAGTTGGAACCATACAATTCTGATTGGTTCTAAGGATCCTCCAGTATACCTTTAACAATTACATTATTGTCGTTCATGTTTTCAGTCTTTAATAGACGGTGACATTTCTGATCAAACAAGCCTTGTGCAAATTTACTGTGACTTTTACATTAATGCACCCAGCTGACGTCATGTCTTCATTGGTTATCAACTCTGCTGAGAGGCAGTTGATGTCGAACTCTTGACTGCAATGTGTCAGAGCACTTTTCCGAGTAAGAACACCTGCAGTCAGGCCATATACTGATCTCCCCGCAACATTATTGAACACCTCTCATATTGATGACTGATTGGATTTCAATTTAATTCAATATTTCAGTATACCTTGTGGGCGCAAGACGTCCGAAAGCACAAAAACTAGCAAAAGCAAACCAGGTATTTATTTCTGAAGTCATCCATGCCTTTTAGAAGCGGAACTCTTTTTGGTCCATATCCTTGATTTTTGTGCTTTGTGTCTGAATTCTGTGTGACCACCATGTTTGATTAAATGGCATTAATTAACAATTAATGTTTTCAAATTATCTAAGTTTATTTGAATTAACCATGATAAATTGGACTTTAATTTTTAAAATAATCATTTTTTCATACACAACAAAAATACACAGAACATTAAAAGCACAAAATGATGCAACTTATTCAACGAATAATGGCAGCTGTTATCTTTTACTGTAACTTTGTAATGGTATAAACTAACAGTCATCCCAGGTACATTGTCAACAGCATATCTGTTTTGAAGAGTAGTCTAAAGCAGCTCATTAACTGCTTTAGCTCAATAAAAAAATGCTAGAATATGAATGTAATGGTCATGACATTAAATTGCACGGTTACTCACTGCAACTGTCCCCAAATCAAAATATTTTTTTCAGTTAATGGCTTGGCTCAAATACAGGCACACCTCTTAGTTTTTTTTTTCTTTTTTTCTCACTGGCTTAATCACTTCATCTCAAGCAAATCATGGTTCCCTCAGCTCTCGACATTATGCTCACACCTCTGGATGGTGTGACACAAATATTCTTCCAATCACCCAGCAGGAGCCCCAAGGATTTTCTCACTGTGATTGTCAGCCAATAACGATGGTCTTCATTATGAAGTTGCATGTAATTTCTGTCCTGTGCTCTGGAGACGAGGCCAATGGGCAGCAGCATTTAGCAGGTTTTTTTAATATTCAACATGGGGGGTGGGGGTGGGGGTTGCATTTTGGCTGCTGAACACATTTTCAAGCATTATTGTCAGAATGATCTGATGCCATTTTTTAAAACTGTTTTGATTAATCTTCTTTGTTGTTGTTTTTTTTTGTTTTTTTTCTCTGTTCAATAGATCTGGGATCACTGTCTTGGGATGATTTGGAAAATGACCTTCCAGATGAGTTGATCCCTAATGGCGGTGAGCTGAGCCTGATGGGTGGGATGCCTTCAAATGGCGGCACGACACCTGGAGCTGGTGGGCCGGGCGGCACCCCGTCGGGCCTTCCTGGCAACGCGCCCGTCGTCCCCGATGCGGCCGCCAAACACAAGCAGCTCTCCGAGCTCCTCCGCGCTGGCAGCACCTCCAGTATCACGGGCTCTGGGCTAAACTCAGCCAGCCCTCAGCCAGGTGGTATGGGGCCACAGCTGGGAACACCGCTGGGTAAGAGTCCCCTGGGCCAGGGCTCCCCAAACAATCACCCTTCACCCCAGGCCCAAAAAGCAGGAACACCGACTGGAGTAGCCGGACAGAACAACAACAACAACACTGCAGCTTTGGGCCTGAACACGTCGGGCTTCAATCAGGCCATGATGAACAATAACCAGGGCCACGCTGGACTCCTGGCCCAGGGAGGCCAGCCTCAGCCTGGGCAGGTGATGAACGGCGGTCTTGTGCCAGGAGCTGGGAGAGGACGTGGAGCAGGAGTCGCGGGCATGCAGTACCAAGGGCCGACAATGCAAGGGACTGCACCTGTACCGGGAGGAACGGGGAGCGCTCTAGCTGAGACGCTCACCCAAGGGGGGCAGCAGATGGGAGCTCACACCACCCTGAGCGCAGCCCAGCAAGCAGGCAGCATGAACAAGGTGAGTCAGGCACGTTTTCAGTTGGCTTTTCTTGTGTATGCACTTTTTGAGGCAGTAGTGTGTCGAGGAAAATATGGAATATGTCTCCGGCTGTGATTCGCCATCTGCAAATAATAATTAGTCATTCTTTCTCTGTTTGAACTGGGATGTGGGTGGAAGCTATATTAACACCAGACCAAAATGAATCATTTGAAAGTGTCCAGACTAGTGACAAACTCTCTCAGTCAATGATTTGGTGTGTTTTAGTTTTTTTTTGTGTGTTATTGACGTAACAATGCAACAAAAAGTTACTTGTCATCATATTTCTCTGGAAAACTTTGAATTCAGTTAAAACCTCAATTAGTTAATTCTGGAGGAAAGCATGTTTTTTTCTTTTTGAAAGACCTACTAAGGTATAACATGCCAGTTGTTGTGAGTTACTTGAATGGCTGTCGTCTTCCGTGGTGTGAATGGGTGAATATGATGAACTGTGTGAAATGTTTTGAGCCTCCTGAAAAATAGCAATGACAAGCTCCATAATGCTGCACGATATGGTAAAAAATATCACAGAAATTCTCATATTGATCACTATTTATCAGGTCATATAAGTCATATAATTCAGTAATGACAGTTTTAAAAGTAGCTTGATGTCTGTCACATGAAGAAACCAAAAGATTCACAAGTTGAACATAGAATATAGTTTAACATAAGATGATATAGCAGACTTTACTATATAACACTATAGTGGTAACACTGCACTGTATTGTATAAAGAGCAACACTGTAAACATGCAAACAAGTGTTTCTGGAGGTAGATACTTCAAAACACAAAAGTAAACACATGACAATTAAGGCCCTGAGACATTTAAATACTCAACTTTAAAATAAAACTGAATAAATGTAATTTTATACGATGGACTGCTTTTAAATCTCAATCTTGGCGGTACACATCTGAATAAAAGCTTGAGTGCTTGGGTTTATCCACAGTTTCTTCTATTTTTGATGATAGACATGAGTTCTCCATCACTCCTTTGCTGTTCTCTTACGCTCACTTTTCCCTCGTTTCGTTACGTCCACAGCACACTCTTTTGCCCTCCTCACTTCGACACACGTGATTCCGCACAAATTAACCTTGCAGTGAAAAAATGGGCTCGCACTGTGACGCGTATTACTCGTGCCGCTGACCGCCGGCAGGTTTTTGCGAAGAGCGAATAGCACGTGGCTTGTCGACCTCTGGTATTGCCTCATCAGCCGCCACTTAGTGGGGAGAACCCCTTTCATCACATCTGCCAACTACTCGCAATGCTTCGATGAACCGGGCTACTCATCCGTGAAGACCAGCGCCAACATTTTCAAATACTGCTCCACTGACAGACCAACCACCTGCGGATTTAAAATTTTAGTCTTCTTTAATTGCTTTGTGCTGACTTGGTGTCTGACTTCCTGTATCAGTATTAATTAAAAAGAAAAGATCAGTAATTTAGTGTTATGCATAATGATTCCCTGCTCAGATGTGTAATACTGAATTGGGGTCCATTTTTAGAATTTTGTAATTGCTCAGTGATCTGCAAATAGATCCGATCACGTCAACCTTTTAAAAAAACAAAAAACAAACAAAAAAAAAAAAAAAGAGCTGCCATTTTGCAGTATGTTGTAAACAGCCCAGTAGCGACCCCACCATATCAGCATCACCACACAGTGGCTCAAATTATGAAAACAGCCCAATAGCCGCTAGTAGTATCTAAAATAACCATGTTTCTAGAGGTGGAATCATCAGAGCTTTGTTCAGTACCACCAATTTGATACATCTAAAAAAGCGAACATGCAGCATAGTTTTTGGCCTGAGTGTGCTGTGTCTGTGCCAGAGCAATCGCAGTAGACTGCATACCAAATGCCCTGTGTAATTGCCAAGTTTGAGCTGAGAAGGCTCCTTTAGTCCCATGAGCAATGCTGAATACTTTATAAATGCACAGTTATGCATTCTTTTTTTTCAGTTCCGTGCTCATACGGCGGTGTTGAACCAACACCAAAAGCACTGAAAAGGCTGTAGTTCTCACATCACTGCACTAGGAGGGTTATAGGTTGTAATACAGCCACCCATGAGGGCACACAAACAGTACAATGAGAACATTCAGTGTGACTCTGTTGGTAGAGTGATTGGCTCTCTATTGGCAAGTTCAAATGATCGAGACACTGAACCCCAAACTGCATCCAATGGACTGAGCACCTTGGATAGCAGCCACCTCCTTACTATGTGAATGTGTGTGTGAATGGGTGAATGTGATTTAAGTTTAAAGCGATACTTCAACATTTTGGCAAATTGGCCCATTAAGCGCAATTCCTTAGTCATTTCAAACGGCATAGTTGCTTTTTTTGTGAGGGCGAGCTGTTGTTTATTCAGAGGTGAGTCAGGGAAGGTTTTTGGGACGGACACAATGGAAGTGGATGGTATTTTTGTTCCCCCTCATCAAATACACAATCCAACAACCCCAAAACACTTTGGTGGACACGTTATTATCTGCACATTCACTACGCTGTGAAATATTAATGCAAAATTACCAGATTGAGTTGTTTATGCGAAGATTGCTAAGACGGAACTACTTACTAAATATGGCATCTGGGCGTAGTGATTTCAAAAGAAAAAGTAGTTCCCAGTATTTGCTTCAGTGTCGTAACGCTACAATATTATTTGTTGGTGTTCCACAGCGTAGTGAATGTGCGGATTATAACGTGTCCACCAAAGTGTTTTGGGGTTGTTGGATTTTGTATTTGATGAGTTTGATGAGGGGGAACAAAAATACCATCCACTTCCATTGTGTCCGTCCCGAAAACCTTCCCCAACTCGCCTCTGAATAAACAACAGCTCGCCCTCACAAAAAAAGTAAGTATGCTGTTCGAAATGACTAAGGAGTTGTGCTAAATGGGCCAATTTGCCAAAATGTTGAAGTATCGCTTTAAGTGCATTTGGGACTGCACAAGTGAAATCCATTTACTGTTCAAGCTCCTTTAAACTGTCTTTCTTAGTTGTTTCGGCACACTCAGAATTTGGTGTATGTGAAAAATGTGTATCCATACGTGATCCACATGATGCTGGAGTTCATCTATACTTTGTTGTAGAAGTACTGTTGAATTTTAAAATACGGGAGCCGCACAAATGCTAACAAAATCTCAAAAGGTGCTTTGTTGTTGTAAATAAGTGAGGACAACTTGTTTTCAGTGTGCAGTGTGCTCCCGCCGTACTCGTTTGTACTTGACGTAATGAAGCAACACAGCTTGCAAGTAGTTTTTGTTCGATCTGCAGTCGTCCCAGCTACAGCTGCACAGTGTATCGTTTGAGCAACGCTATCACAATGTACGTGTGCGCAATAGCCACGTTGCAGGCCCCTGTAATGTTGGAGGCAAATGGACTCAACGTTCTTGAAAAAGGTGCCTGACAAACACGCTTTATGCAAAGGTTTCCACAATCACCATCACTCTTTATGAGTTTGCTCAGGCAGATCACGCCCCTGAACATGGAGCGAGCTGCTGGTAATAACATTGAAAAACGAGCCGTCAACAAGATGGCAGGAGTAGAGCGGGACTTAAAGTGTTATTGAGATCATCTATTTGAAATTGCTGCATTTTTTAAATATCGCAGTATATATATCGAAGGGTTGGAAAAAAAAAAATGCAATGTCAATACAGTTACTCAGTCATTTCTGTATTGCTAAAGTTGATATTGTAGTGACCCTGCAACCCACTAATGTAATGTGCAACTTAAGTGTGAAAGTGTTGATTAGCTTGAAGAGCAGGTTCAGCCACCCCATCTACCATCCAGAGAAGGCAGTAGGTCAGGCTGATCGGCTGCTGTGCTAAGAGTTGACTTGGCTCAAGTATGTCAAAATGTCACTGTGATGCATACGCAGTGGTCAGTGGAAACATTCCCTCTGTCAGCGGATGGGGGAATCAGTACAGAGTCCAGTGATTTGGATGCAGGGTTGGTCCTTAATGTGCATTTTTGTCAAATAGCAATGCTTCTCAAATTGTTTCAAAAATGACCCAGTATGTCTGTATTTGGGTTGAAATTAGATGGTGTTCATCATGATGAAACCGATGCAAATGAAGGTGTTTAATTTTCTCACATACCGTTAATCTGCCTTATTGAACAAGCAGCTGTAATCCCCCCCATCATCCAGTGGTAGAACTTCCTGGCCAAAATGTGGCACTCTCTGTGGGCCGCAAACATCTAATTTCATCCAAATTTTAAATGACCAAAGTTGCCCGTCCCTGATCCTGTCCCCCCCTTTGTTTTTTTTTTTTTTTACACTGAAAAATGACATCTACACTCCACACTTCACACCTCCACTCTCCCTGTTGGCAGAGACCTGATGCTGACATTGCTGTCAAGTGTCTGTTTTTGTCAAGCTTAGCCTGGGGATTCAGTGTGTTGGTGTGAGCTCACGGTGTCATCGGACGCTGCAGTGTGGTTTCACAGGAAATCACTCGGAAGTTATCTATTTTCTGGCGCGCGCTCTCTCTCTGAGCCGAAACACTTAATCCCTACGTAACCACAACACACAGATGCTGGGGGCTACTGAGGAGAGACTTGAAAGATAGTGAATGAGTGTTGAGATTTGACCTGATTGTGGAGACATGCTGCAGCCACAAGAAAGATTAAAAACCGATTTCGATGCGTCAGTGAAGGGACTCTTCACATTTCCAGAAGTCGTCCCGTGTCTGTTTCAATGCCTGTCTGAGGCACAGCTGGTCGTCAGTGCTTATCATGTCACCGACTGCTACAGAGGAGAAAACCACTAGCCCAGTCTTTGTGTGCAGTTTCCTCTATTGTGCTTTAATCGCAGGTTGTAAATCTCTTTTTGGGCATTTGTGTCAGCGAGGGGCTGCTGTCGCTCCTTCCTGCCACATGCGCCTTTTGTTATTGTATACCCGCGGACACTCCCCTTGCTTTCACTTGCTTATTGGGTGGCTGCGTACCCAGTCAGCGGTGCAGGGAGAAGGCAGGTACTGTAAACCGCTTAATCAGTTAAAATGACAGGGGGGGAGGGGGAGGGGGAGGCGGGGCAGGGCACTTAGGATAAAGGAGGAAGACCTGCTCGACAGTCTGGCCTGGCGCTGGAGCGGCGAGATGATAGTTGGCAACTGTCCTGCTTGCCGATGTGTGGAGTGTGTCAGAGCGGGGGCCTGAATGAGAGGAGTCAACCAGAGGGGGCGGTGTGTGTGTGTATGTATGTGTGTGTGTGTGTGTGTGCGCGCGCGTCTGCCTGCCTGCTCAGCTGTGTTGAAAAGCTGCCAGTGTCTGGTCGTCTCAGCTGGGTCTTTTTTATCTGGTCTGCTGGAGCGGTGTCAACAGCCTGAGGGGATCCAGCCTGGCCTGGCATGGCCGAGTGTGGTCTCCCAGCAGCTCTGTGGATGATAGAGCAGCAGCAAGCTAATCAGTGTGTAAAGCAACTCGCTAACTAGGATTTAATTCCCCCTGGTGCAATATGTCTTAATATATGCATTTCCAGCTCTTGACGTTTATTGTGCCAATAATTAACCATTTAGATGCATTTATTCAGTTGCCAGTTCATGAGTTTTTTTTGTAAATGCAACTATTGAATCTTTTATCAAGCCTACAGTGTGCAGCCTTTGTATATTTAGGTTACGGGAACTTTTGTTATTAAGCTTTATGAGTGACAGATTTTATAAAAGCTGGTGTAATTCTGCTTTATCCAACACAAAACATTTAAAAAGAAATTTAAATTGCAGTTTGAATTGATGCAGACAACAAACTGCAACTAACTACTGATACTGGGGCTACTATTTTACTTGATAGGTTTAGTTTTTACAGTTCGGAGTAGCAAACATAAATTTGAACAATTTCAATCTTTTGAGCCTAATGGCACTTTTTAATTTACATTTTTTACCTTTGTTTTCCCAGACTGTCATCGAGACCAGTGTCTTCTTTTTCAGAGAGTCCTGCCATTCAGACTTGAAATAACCACATTTTAATAATTTTATTTCATGGATTATTCACTGGCATTCTGCTGTCATGGCTGTTTTTTATGGCCGGGGTTTGTTGGTGTCTGATGCGTCAGTATGACAAGCAACTAAAACTTTCTCTCATGCACACAAAAAGTGTTTCAAAGCATGAAATGAATAAATTCTATACAACTTAAAACACATTTTTGCCACTATAGAATTTAATTGTAATTGACACCTTACAGTTTCAGTCCCATCGCAAATACAAAATGGTTATACATATGGCATGTTTTAAATGACATTTTAATTGTCATTAATGGGTATGACTTTAATTTAGTACTCACGAAGATCATTTCTTCATTCGTGTTTACGTCTCCCCAAAAATTCTGTGTATTGATTGTGTTTAAATCTATTACTGTATTGCTGAATTTGCTAATTGATTAATTTAGTTGAAATATTGCAATTGCAAATATAAAGGCAACAATGCTGCTTAATTAGACCTGGCTGTTTTCAACTTATGACATGTTGTCTAAAGCTAAAAACCTCTGAAGGAATCATTTGAGGACAAAGGAGTCAAAAGAAGAGTAATGTATTCTGGGGCTCATTTTGGTGTCGCCTGTTTGGGTAAACTTTAACTGAATGCCTATTATGTTGAATTTTTATCATGAAATTAATGATAATTGTCATCAAACTGTTCAAAATCTGCAGATGGCAGTGTTGACTTGCCTTTTCTCGACCCGTCTTTCTCTGGCCAGCTGTATTTGTTGTAATCTTTAATTACAGAAAGACTTTCTTTTGTAACCCGACAGGATCGTGTGGATACGACTGTCAGATTCTCGTTGATTAGAAGTCAGATCAGTTACTTGCGGATGCATCAAACTGTCATTACAAAAAAGCTACGGACCTGGAGGTTTTAACTTGACCACTGCTCCTAATTGTTAATGTTTGTCAGTGTTCTGCGTCTTTTGGGTTCACTCCATTTACACAACTGATTAGCTGTTTTGGTGAAGTGAGGATGAGAAAAGGGTGGAAATGGTTCTGTGGTCGGTAAAAGGCGGTGAAGTCGATCCTGCCAATAGCCGGTGTCACGCTGAGCTGTCACAGCGCCAGAGCTTCACTGGGCCGGTTCAGGCAGAAGAACCGTGCACAATCGCTCTGGCACAGATACGGTGGTGAGCGCCTTAGTGGAGGGGGTCTTGTAATGACAAATTGGCAATGAAATGGATTCAGAGCCTTTGTTGGCATGTCGGCTCTATAAATGACTGTTGACAGTGGAAAAAAATAGGCGTAATCCTCAATGTAATCTTTTACAGAGTGAATCACTTCTGTAGCCATGTGGCGGTTTGGATCTGGCTCCAAAGGAGCTCATTGTGTTTGTGACACTAACAATAGAAAACCACAATCTCAACATTTGTCGTTTGTATTTGCAGATGGGCCTTGGTAGCAATGGCGGTCCTTTTGGGGCTCAGCCTTACGGTCAGGCTGCAGCCGGACCGGGCCAGCAGCTCACCCCTCAACAGCAGCTCCAGAACAAGGCCGCCCTCGCCAACAGCCTGCCGCCCTTCCCCAACGAGCTGAAAGGGGCTGCTGTGACGAGCGTGCCAAACATGGTCAGTGCTTTTTTGCGTCTTTATTAGAAACTTTTTCTGTTCTCTTGATTTAATAGTAACTTTTTGATTCCCAATTCTTTGAACTACAAACACGTTTCCATGACTAATTCATTTCAAGGCCACAAAGTATGTGATTAAATAGTTTGAATGAGTATTGTGGTGATCAGGGATCAGTTTGTCTTGATTCTAACTCGCCACAGTGCTGACATCTCGCCGCTTCCCTCCTTGCCATCCACGCAGCAGCTCCAGCAGCAGCCTCAGCAGCAGGCGACGATGCTTCCACTGGCCGGCGGCGGGGGAGTGGCCGTCCCATCGGCCGGCCCCACCGCCGACCCCGAGAAGCGCAAGCTGATCCAGCAGCAGCTGGTCCTGCTGCTCCACGCACACAAGTGCCAGCGACGAGAGCAGGCCAACGGGGAGGTGAGGGCCTGCGCCCTGCCTCACTGCCGCACCATGAAGAACGTCCTCAATCACATGACCCACTGCCAGGCCGGGAAATCCTGCCAGGGTGAGTTGGAGCATTTGTGAAATTAGGAAATCTCCAGATGTGGCGAAACTCTCTGAAGTCACTTTGATTTTGGTCTCGATTCTGCTTTTGTTAGTGCTCTAACAAAAGTTCTTCTGAGTGAATGTACACACACACACACACACACACACACACACACACACACACACACACACACACACAACTGAATATGAAAAGTGAAAACAAAACAGCATCACACAGGTTTGCCTAATGAGAAAGTCGAGGTATGAAAATTGAGTTTCATGTTCAGTTGTGCTTATTCGTTGATTTGCAGTGTGTCTAGCACACGGCATGAACAGTTCCCTGGTGAGGCAGCACATTGATGATTTAACTGATCCAGAACTTGTGTATCTAACGTATATACTGGGGCAAAACTGACATCCATCGCAACAATGGAAGTAGCTGTGTCTCTTTATGTGTATGTTAAGTTTCTAATCTTTTTGAAGTGTCCACTGTGTATTTCAGATGGTTTTTAATTCTTTTTAGGACTAAACAAAAAGGTAGTTCAGTGAATGGTCGTTCTGTTTTTACTTCACTCCTGTTCTCTGGGCCTTTTTGTGGAAACTCTTTGGCAGTGGTTACAACTCAAAAGTCTGGCTTGTTGGATAAGTCTTTACAAGTGTGGCACACCTGGATTTGAGAGCCTAAAACACTGACAGACGGTCAGAGGCTTGTTCTCAAGACAC
Organism: Salarias fasciatus; assembly: GCF_902148845.1. Lineage (NCBI taxonomy): Eukaryota > Metazoa > Chordata > Actinopteri > Blenniiformes > Blenniidae > Salarias > Salarias fasciatus. The sequence continues at coordinate 29,349,735 of NC_043750.1, read as the reverse complement.
TTTAGACGTTTTCTTGACTGTGCATTTCAGATCATTGTCATGCTGATGAACACTCACTGAAGTTTCAGGCCATAACGCCGTCTGGAGCGAGTTTTCTTCAAAGACCTTCCAAGCACCTTCTCTGTATTTATCTGCATTCGTGCTTCCCTCAGGTCTGACCTGTCCCTGCTGTTTAGAAGCACACACAAGCCAATGCTTCCAAAACGAGCCTCACAGTGCCTTTTTTTTTTTTTTTTTTTTTTTTTTTTTTTTTTGGGTCTTGTGGTTATTACGTTCCTGTAAATGTAGCTTGAGTAAATGTCTTTAAGCACTTTAAAAGTGGCTTCAATCCTGTATTTCCACATTGACGGTTCATGACTAATGGCTTTGCTGAGATGATGGTTCTTCTAACAGCTCGAAGCTTTTCTAGCATGATTGTTGGGTTTTCGTTTCCTGTTGTGTTACTGACTTCGCTGCTGTTCCATCTCTAAGAAGGATCACGTTGTTTCCTAATTTTACCACGTTATTCGAAGGAATGCTGAAAGCATAACATACACTAGGATGCTTTACTACAGCATTTTGTTGCGTTCATATTGTCGTAGTTGGACGATTTATTGCTCTATTAATTGCTGCAATTGTGGTGACAGCCTGTGGATATTCAGTCCATATAATGGTAGTAAATCGCAACGGCTGAACTGTTCATCTTTCCCGTTCTTCTTTGTTTTTGTGTGTGACGTAGGACAGTGTGATATTTGAAACTGCTATATTTGCAACAGATATTATGATTTGACCTTAAATAAACGTGAAATAAATTTCAGTTTGCAATTTTCCCCTAAATTGAAAGATTTCTTGCTGCAAAGATTCCCTCCCAGTAATGCTATGTACCGGTGCAAATGTAGCGCTTTGAAGATCAGATTGGCTTTAAACAATTAGTGGTAGGCTTTTTAAATTAACAGTTAGCAATACTCAGAACAAAGCAGATATCGGTTCAAAATCTTCAATACCAAATCTTTAACTGTTCTTAATTACGAAGCCTGTGAATTCTGGTATATCAAGATTGAAATCAAAACTGAAAGTCAGAGCATCTCAAATGCCAAATTACATTCTAAAATAGCAATTATGTTTCTGTAGCACATGCACACACAGCTACTTACACGTGTTGTTTGGCACGTACTGTTCAGGATGGTGCCAGCTTTGTCATGGGTGTGCGGTTGGTGGGGTAGTAACAGAGAGTCCCTTCGGTGCTTCTCTCTCTCCAGAGGTAATAAAACTGTTTGTGGTAAAATGATCTTTGCAGTGACAGGTTCGTCTGGTTCTATTAATATTCACTCCTCTCTGTCAGTTTTGGCCAAAATTGTGTTGAGGTTTACTGAACTATCTACTGTTAATGATTTTTTTTTCTTGCCATGCTACAGGCACGGTCATGTTTTAAAGGTTTGAGTCAGAGAGATCTGTTCAAGAATGGATTGAGAGAGGCTGAAATAAAGCAGCTACTAAAGGAAAGCCAATACACTTTGAGTGCTGATGTTGTGGCATTCTGAATTGGTTTGCATTTCTGTGCTGTTCTAGCATGTTTCCCTTGCCTGACAGTTGTCAATGAGGCATCTGTATCCTACATTCTCACAGTTGTAAAACCTGTCGCTTAGGTTTTAACTGACTCTAAAAACTCAAGAAGACCCCGCTAAACTTTCACTGTCCTAAAAGTTCAAAAGTTCCTGCAAAGGTATGACACTGTTTCGCTTTAATTTTGTAAAATTGGCTTCACAATGCTCCTTTCCAATGAATTGGAGGTAAGGCTGGTGAGGCTGGTCTAATATGGAAGGAGAACAGGGTGAGGACAGTCTTATGTGCTGAAGTACACAGTAATACCTTCAGAAAATAACTTCAGTTGACATGATCTGCTTTATTCACTTTATTGACATTAGATTATCGTGTCATTCCATCACACTGTGCCGTCCAGTGGGCAACAAGTCGTGACACTGTTGGAAAATATTCACATGCTGTCTGGTCATGTGACCTTTTTTGAACCTGTCTCTCTTTCTAACATGAGACCTCAAATACATGATCAGATTCCACGATCAATGGCATCCCCACGATTGATTATCTTCCGTCTTAGACGGCTAGTGTTGTTTTGTGTTGCAGGTTTGTGTTAGCAAGCGTAGATGAATGGACTTTAAAAAATAAATAAATAAATTGGCATCTGTGTTCAGTCTAAATTCAGATTTGAAACTTTAGAATACCTGATGCCATCTCTGAGAGCTCGTTTCAGTGTCGGTCTCAGAATTCATGTGATTGATAGAAAAGTCCCCTGAGTTTCTCTCATTTAAATTGGGGTTTTATGTCGTCGTTGCTTTTGGGCTCGGACACTTGCTGAATCGCACGCTAACCATGTGAAAGACCGAGGTGTTAAGTGTCGGGGTGTCTGCGCTCTCTGCTTGGTAGCTTACTTCCTCTTGCTCACCATCGTGGCCTCTCGGTCTGTTTGAAATAACCACTGAGAGTGAGTCCCTTCCCCACCCACTCGGTTATTTGTTGGGTTTTGGATCCATTTGAGATGTGTTGATTTAGATCGCTTTCACCTGCTGATGAACTCCAGAGCTTAAACCACATGCTGGACTTAAATCTGAGCCCTTGTCTTTGTTTACCACTACAAGGTGAGTCTACAAACAGTCACCAGCATGCGAGCGCGGAGGTGCCTGGGTGTTTGCCAGTGCCGTTCGCTGTTCGCGTTCCTGTAAAGATGTTTATTAGCACATCGCTCTTGAAGACTGAAGCCAGTCAGTAATTGTATGTGGACGAACGCCGTTGAGTGCCTGATTGCTAGCGGGTGTGAGTTTTGGCCTGCTTGTGAATTCTTTGTAAATGTGACGCTACTACATCAGCTTGGCCACATATAGAGTAAAAGCGTCTGGTTGATCAGATTCCCATCGGGAAGTCGGTGTTTGGTCACGTTCCAGTCTTTTAAGAGTAAAAATTAGCTAAAAAGCAAGAGATTTTGGCATTTTAGATGCACATTTCCCCCCATTTCTCTTGGTCTCCATCTGTCTCAGTATGTATGCAGTTTTTTTTTTTTTACTCATATCCCTGGAGCACCATTAACTCCTTCATTCATTTGTGCTATTGAACTTTATGTTTGATCCAAACTTTTGAGCGTGTTTTTTGTATGCGTTATTTTTCATATCGTGATGATAGTAAATCATCTCATGAGGATGAAGACGAGAGTGTTGATGTAAGTTTACAAATTATTGGTAAATTACAGAACTTTAAAAAGAAAAAGACTCGAAAGAAGTTGTTGCTTGCAGTTTTTTGTCAGCTGCGGTGGTTGTTTAAAACTTTTAAGTGCTTTATTATGGATATGTAATTTCATGTTGAGATTTTTGGACTAAAAGAAAATAATTGTGGTTTTGAAGCAGTACTTAAACTTTCTGCAATTTAATTTTATTTGCCGCTCAATCAATCTTTGAAATCCTGTCATCTAAACAAACATTTAAGTCCCGATCACGTGACAACTCATGCATGCATGCACGCACGTTTAATGGGCGTCAGGATTTTAAACCTTTATTTCTCCTTGCAGTGGCTCACTGTGCGTCGTCCAGACAGATCATCTCCCACTGGAAAAATTGCACACGACACGACTGCCCCGTCTGTCTCCCGCTGAAGAATGCCAGTGACAAGCGTACCCAGCAGCGTAAGTAGAAGTAGCACTCTGACCTACTGTCCCTTTACCATTGTCAAGTTGCTCGCCGGGACCGCAGACGGCAAACACACGGCTGAATCGCCTCCATTGACTGTGGAGTCCGGTCTCATTCTTTCTCCGTCAGAACAGGAAATCATCCGTGTCTGTTGACGTCGGATATCTAAAACTGACTAGAGTGATGCTTTTTTTGCTCTTCTTAAGCAGCCAGAGATGGCTTTGCGTTGAATCTGGGCGCTAATAGCTGCACAGAATCTGTCGGCGGTTTATTTCTCGGTCTGTGCGGCTCCACGGTGACTTAAATCACTCGATGAGTAAGAGCGTAGTCCTGCTGGGCTTGTAATCTGACACACAGGAGGGATGGGAGCGCGGCGGCGGCTGGGGGTGGTGGTGGGGGGGACGACACACACAAGAGTGTGTGCAGGAGGAATCCCGCTGAGCGATTGGCTGTTGGCTTGTTTATGACTTCTCCTCAATCGAACAGCCTCACGTTTGACTCCCTGTGCTTCATACTGAGACGGCTTCTCTTTTAAAGGTTTTTTTTTTCGCGGACTTTTGGGCCTCGCCGTCTTTTTTTTTTTTTTTTTTTTTTTTTTAATTTCCCCACTCCCTGGCTCATTTACAGTAGTCAGATTTACACTTCTGTCCTGCTTTCTTTCTTTCTTCAACTTGCTGTTGAGCATCTTTCATCGCTCTGAGCATTCCAGCGTTTGGTCTGCATGTTAAAGGACATGATGTTGAGACTTGTGCTCCTGCCAACGCAAACAGAGAGCCGCGTTTCTTTGTTCTGCCTCCTCCAATTTTTGTCTCTGCGCAGACTGAAGGCTGTTATAACCTGACTAAAATCTGAACCCAGAAAAGTATGTGTACGCCCTGTCCCCCAGAGGGATCCGTGGATTTATGCAGTTCTGTGCCTTTAATGCATTTAGTCTTGCTTTGCTGCTCTCCTTTCATTATGCTGTCAGGTTACGCCATAATCTTGCCACAGGTTAAAATATGCAAATATATGTGTGTGTGTTGTTTTTTTTTTTTTTTTTCCTTATTCCACCATTCGGTTGTGTTTTTAAAATATTTTCAGTGTTTGGCTTACAGCAAACATTTGCTCTTTGTTTATGTGATCTACTTGCTGCGGCATTACAATGAGCAACGATGGTCAACACTGCAAGCTGTCGCATGTGGGCGTTTTTTTTGGACTGACGGCTCAATCTCTCTCAACAGCCATGCTGAGTTCCCCCAACGCCGCCCTCCAGAACCCCATGTCCTCTGTTGGCGTGGGCCAGCCCAGCGCCCCCACCATCAATACCTCAGCCCCCATAGATCCCAGCTCCATGCAGAGAGCGTACGCAGCACTTGGGCTGCCCTACAGCAGCCAGGCCACTGGGCAGGCTCAGACCCAGCAGGCCCAAGGCCCGGGACAGGCAGCAGGTGCACAGAACGCCCAGGCCCAACAACAGCAGCTTCAGCAGCAGATGAGACCTCTCAACGCACTTGGTAAAGGCTGACAGGCTTGTTTTGTGCCACATTTTATTTTAGCAGCTAAAAGTCGATGTGTGCAGCCGCTGATTTGTTTCAGACTAGGCTGCAAAAACATATGTAATCCAAATCTGACGGTACTCATTCACAGTATGTCTGGCTTTTTTTAAAAAGGAGATTTGAATATAGTAGCGAGTCGCTGCTCACACTGAGATCTGTTGTTTTTAATCGATGTTTGCTCACAATGTTGTGTCTTCTCAGGTAACCAGATGGCTCTTGGAGGTGCTACGATGGGTGTGACCACTTCAGAACAGACAAACCTGCACACAGACTCCCTCCCCAACACGCTCAACACTAACAAGTCAGTCCCTGTGCCCGTAACGCATTTGATTTATTCACATGAACTGAAGAAACCTTTTAGAAAATGCAACTTTATGAGGGCTTTTACTTTTCTGAAGCTAGAATTGAATGTGAGAGCAGTTTAATGGATCTGCGTTGTAACATCCTCCTTCTCTTCCGTTCCGCCTCCAGTCAGCTGCCGTCAGATGGGTCAAGTGTGGGATCGATGGGAAACCTACCCACAGCAGCACCCGTCTCTGCCACAGGCTCCAGGAAAGCCTGGCACGAGCATGTCACTCAGGACCTGCGCAATCACCTCGTTCACAAACTGTAAGGGCGAAACACTGCAGAGATCAGATCCGATGTTCGCTTCCTGGCTTTAAATTAAAATATATGACTTGATTGCTGCAATCTGTGTTTTCCTCTGGCAGAGTACAAGCCATATTCCCCACCCCTGACCCGGCAGCTTTGAAGGACAGACGAATGGAGAACCTGGTGGCCTACGCCCGAAAGGTGGAAGGCGACATGTACGAGTCGGCTAACAGCCGGGTGAGTGTTCTGTTACCAGAGCACGACTTCCTGAGTTCAGTTCTACATGAGACCACATCCTCAACCCTGCTAATGTCACAAAATACTTATTCTCACTCAACCTGACTCTGTTCGTCTTCCTTTCAGGACGAGTACTATCACTTCCTGGCAGAGAAAATATACAAAATCCAAAAGGAGCTGGAGGAGAAGCGACGTTCGAGACTACAGAAGCAGATCATCAACCAGGCGCCGATCGCTGCTCAGGGCGCCCAGCAGCCCTGCCTCCCGCAGCCCAACGCCCTGGGCCCGAGACCACAGAGTGGGTTTCAGTTAAAATCATAGAAAATCAGTGTTTTTGCATCTAAGGATCGCTTTGCTAGGATTTGTGCAAAAGTTACTGACGTGCATTAAGTAGCCACTCCGGAATTATAATAATTCACCTTATTCTTTTAGCAAAATGTTAATGACAAAACCATAAATTATACTTTCTTTCTAATCTATAAATTGTGAATTGATATTGCTTTAAATTAAAAAGATGCAACATTTGAACTTGTAAGAATTTTTGAATATATCTTCACTTATTCATGCTTTTATCCTCCATTTGTCTTACAGATGGACCTGTTCCTCTCCCCAACATGCCAAATCAGATCATGAACCGCATGCAGGTTCCGCAAGGTACGTTCTCATTGATACTTTCTGCATAGTTTACATTTGAACAAAACAAACCTACATGATATATGTATCTGAATATAATAATTGAGAACTGAAGAGCTTCTTACAATTCAGAAAAGATCTTAAAGTCTGCTTGTTCCAATGTAATACTGGGGCTTTAATTCAGTTTTTCGATCTATCACATCATTTACCGCAAATTTAAGTTAATACAGTGCGAATCAAAAAGTATGGGCAGTATTGGCTGTGTGGTGTGTTCCTGTTCTCATGGTTTCAGCTTGTTTCAGTTGATGTTACTCTCCCGTCCGCTCTCCTCTGCAGGAATCAACCAGTTCAACCACATGGCTCTGCCCAACGCCCAGATGTCCCAGGCGCCGATGGGAGCCCGAGCTGCTTCGCCCATGAACCACCCGCAGCAGATGAACATGAGCTCCGTCCCAGCGGTGAGACCAGACACACAGGAAACCTAGTTTCACCTCATGGCACAAGTGGAATCGGGTTTAGTTTGGATAAAAGTGAAGCAAGAGTTAAGATTTGTTCTAAAGTCGCTGATGGTTTTTAAACATGAGCACACTGAATACACACCGTACGCCACATGTAGCCCTCGTCTTCCGTCTTGACCCACGGGCCAGTTTTTAAAGAAATGCAGCTTGGTTTCACAAGCGTTGTCACCACAGATAATGATGTAAAATGTTGTAAGGTGACAAATGAAGGCATGTTAATTAAACAACGCAGCAGCCTGCTTCACAAAACATTCAGCACAATTACACACAATGGCACACTTGTGGTTCTCACCATAATGGAAGATGTTTATTCCTCATGGAAGTGATGGACTTCAAGATGGTCTGACAAGAACAAAGAAAGAAGAAAAAAAGTCCAAATCAAACAACAGTCCACTTGTTTGTGAACAGCCGACGCTGACTGCATGTTGTGCAGCTTGAATTCCAGTATTAATCCTGTAATGGTTTCCTGTTTGCCAAAGCTGATGCTTTTTTTAAATAATGGAAACAGTAAATTTAGTCCTTTCTTCTTTTCTTGCCTTCCAGATGGGATTGTCTCCCTCCAGGATGCCCCAGGCCCAGGGCATGATAGCCGGACACAGCGGAGGCAACATGGTGGGCCAGACGGCCAGCCAGGGCCAGTTTCTGCCTCAGACCCAGTTCCCGCCTGGCTCTGCTGCAGTGGCTGCGACGGGGGCCATGAATGTGACGGTGGGGCCCGGGATGGGCCAGCCACCGGCCCAAGCTGCTGTCACCCAGGTGAGAAGCTCAGAGAGACGATTAGTGGGGGGAGCTGGAGCAGACTGAGCAGGATGGCCTCTTTAACTCCAAGTAGTTTCTTAGAAACTAAACTCGATGTTCTTTAACCAGTCATACCTCACACTAATTGCTCTGGAAAAAAAACAAATCAATCCATTCACAAGGTGCTCTCTAAATCCTAAATTATGTGTGGTGTTTGTTTGGTGTTGTGGCTGTATGTCTGCGTGTGTGTGCGTGTGTGTGTGTGTCCGCCTGGTCTTTTATGTGTCCTTCTCTCCAGCAGCAGCAACAGCAGAGCGCTAACCTCCCCATGAATGCACTTGGCCCCTCGCTGGGCCCTCAGCTAGCCTCCTCCCAAACCCCCTTGCACTCCACGCCTCCGCCTGCCGCCTCCTCCGCCTCCACGGCTGGGGGGGCCACTAACCTGCCGCACCCCCAGCCCTCCAGCCGCAGCTCCACCCCCACCCTCCCCGGCCCCGGCCCCGCCCCAGCCCCAGCCCAGGGCGCCGCCCCGCCCTGCCCCGCCCAGCCCCAACCCCAGGCGGAGCTCCCCGCAGCGGCGCAGACGCAGCCCCCGCCTCAGCCCCCTACCACGCCGGTGAGACCGAGTCCCTCAGCATGCCCTCCACTCTGACCCGTCCCGCTCCCTCCGGTGCAAGCTCCCATCCCTCTGAACCGCCATGTTCCGAGCCATTCCATCCGCACCTCCATCTTGATAGCTTCATCTCCGCCACTCTGTAGCCTCCATTGCAATGGGAATGCTTCCTCAGTCCAACCCCGAGGAGCCGTGATAGAAACAGCGGCGGTCATCTGCATGCAAACCAGAGCGAGCGAAGCCGTCGTGGAGTCGCGCCGCCGCCGCTCACCTCGTCCTGCTTCCCTCTGTGTTTCAGCTGTCTCAGCCAGGAGCCAGTCTGGATAACCGGGTACCCACGCCGGCCTCGGCCGCCAGCGCCGACCTGCACTCGCAGCACGTCGGGGCCGACCTGCCCGTCCAGGAGGTGAAGACGGAGACTCACCACGACCAACAGGAGTTTGAGGCCGCTGGCGGCAAACCCGAGCCCAAGATGGAGGTGGGCAGCAGCTGCGCGTTTGAATCAAAACCTGAAATATCGATGAGCTCAAATTGAAGAGCTTCACACACCTGAGACCCCCGTTAAAGTTCAGACGGCCCTCTCACAAATTGCAGCTCTAAATCGGCGTGGACGTTTCATACATACTAACGAGTGTCTCTGAAGTGAAGCTTCTCTGGGTTGAATAACTTCAACATTTCATTGGGAGGATCGTTTTATTTGTTTGGAAAATCTTGAAGAAACATTTACATTGTGTTGTTTAGACAAACGTAGAGCTGAATGTTTCCTTTAGTTGATTCCAGAGGCCCTTCCCAGTGTTACTGCAGACAATTCACTCTTGTTCGCGCTGCTGTTAATAAAATTGCCTTCTTGTTGACCGACGACATCAGAAAGGAGGAATGCTCAAACAACCCAACAGGCAAAACCCTTAATTAACCTTCTACCAAAAAGGAAGCATTCCTCTCCCGATGATCCCTCCGGTCAAGCAGCTCGACCTTCGTGCGGTGACTCATTTGCCTGTTTGTGTTTTTAGACTGAGGAAGACTCTTCTTCGGCGTTGGTAAAGAAGGAAGAGCCTGAAGAAAAGACGGAGCAAATGGAGGTGGAGGAGAAAAAGCCGGAAATGAAGACAGAACCCAAAGAAGAGGAAGAGGGCGGCGCCAACAGCACGACCTCCTCGTCCCCCTCTCAGTCACGGAGGAAAAGTAAGATTAAAACCGAAGCACGTTTCAAAAACTGAGACGAAGAAACGATTTAGAGGGTTTTTATTATCTCAGATAATCAAGCCCGACTGTTCCAGCTGTGAGGAACCTTAATGCAACATCATGAGCCTGACACTGACTGAACAGTGTCCAGACTCTGCTGCGCTTTCTTTGATGCTGCCGGTACTCAAGAGAAACAATCAACAGGCCCATGGGCCTGCCGTGAGAATATCCTCAATAAATGATCAAACCGACGGGCTGTTCTGTCGCTGATTTGAACTGCAGTTTTCATATCCCCGACTTGTCTGTGCAGATTTTATTTCTGTTAGAAAAGTTTCACACGCATAGAGGAAAGGAACATAATGCTCCACCACAGAGGAAGTATCCAGCGCCTGTTTGGAAGCCATATCTGTAGATGTGGTGGCATCGATACCTTCATGACGTTCAGTCACAGCTGAGGTGAACGTTAAAGACACAAACACAGAGAGAAATACAGAGCTGCTGCTGCTTCTTTTTTTAACTCTCAAAACCACAGTAATAGTATGGATATCAAAACTGATTACACAACACGGGACACTGTTTAAGAAGAAACTCAAACATAGTTTAGATTGGACAGTGTTTGAGTATCAACTCACTGTTGGTTTGCTTTTTTTTCTCCTGCAGTATTATTTGTAGTAGTTGTTTGCCAGACTTGTCACTTAACTTGCATTTCCACTGTTGATTTTTCAGTTTTTAAGCCCGAGGAGTTGCGCCAGGCTCTGATGCCGACCCTGGAGTCTCTGTACCGACAGGACCCCGAATCGCTTCCCTTCAGGCAGCCAGTAGACCCCATGCTTCTTGGAATCCCGGTAGGTAGCAAACAAATCCTCCTGATCAAGTTTTTTACATCCACATAACACGGCTGCATCGGTCCTCCTCTGTAGAGTGTAAGACGTTCCTGTTCTTCTCTCTCCAGGACTACTTTGACATTGTAAAGAACCCGATCGACCTGTCCACAATAAAGCGTAAGCTCGACACGGGCCAGTACCAGGAGCCCTGGCAGTACGTGGACGACGTCTGGCTGATGTTCAACAACGCCTGGCTCTACAACCGCAAGACATCCCGCGTCTACAAGTACTGCTCCAAGCTGGCCGAAGTGTTCGAGTCGGAGATCGACCCGGTCATGCAGGGCCTGGGCTACTGCTGCGGGAGGAAGGTGAGACGGGCAGTCGGGTTTGTAAAAACACACGGAACTCTTTGTTTGAGCTGGAGGGGCCGGAGTTCTCCACCTCGCTGTAGTTTAGAGATTGATTTTAAAAACATGGAAGCCGTGGCAGATATAAACTCCTCTGGAGCCAAAACTTTTAAACCCTGTCTTACTGGACTTCTTTTTTTTTCTTTACAATTATTGATCAGTTTGGTTTAAAATGTGTTGTTCCTCATTGTGATCTCTCTTGTTTGCAGTACGAGTTCTCCCCTCAGACCCTCTGTTGCTACGGCAAGCAGCTCTGCACCATACCTACTGGAGGCACATACTACAGTTACCAGAACAGGTGTGTGTGGAATAAACGTTCCTGCTCTGTGTTGTTTTTGCACCTGTAGGTGAGCATCGCTTGGCGCTGGCAAACTGTGCTGGAAAGTCCAACCCTCGATCGGACGGTTTTATAGCGTGCCGGTGGACGGCAGACGCAGCCATCTGAGCGGCGTTTGCCGTCCCCTGCAGCCAGGCTCGTGCTGCTGCCGGAGCTCAGGAGGGACCGCTGTGATCCGGGCGGCGCCGTCATCCTGACAGCTCGCAGCTTTAATGATTCTGCCTCCCAGTCTTGGCACAGCGTGAGGCCACAGAATGGGTTTGTTCGCAGCATTTATTAACATCTGCCGGGTTGCGGCGTCGCACATCAAGAGAAACGCTCTGAACACCCCAAACCCAAAAAGAGTGTCGCACTGAAAAGGAAGAAAAAGAAGCAGCTTTGTTTTCATTATTTTTGGTTCAGCTTTTATCAAGAGACTGGGTGAATTCAGGGCCGCTGCCGCGCTCCTGCAGGAGGGATGAAAGTATAAAGCTGGGTAAAGGCCACACACAGCCTTGCTCATCTTTGCCTTTTCCTCTCACTTGAAACCCAGTGCAAACTGGCTTACACTGTGCTCCTCTGCACCTCCTGCTGTATGAATCGTGGTACTGCAAGTCTTTTTTTTCCTCTCTCTCTCTCACACACTTGGACCGGGCACTTTAGAGAGCGGAGCGGCGGCGGTAGTGAAACAGCCTGACAGTCAGCACGAGGCTCCTGCAGCGCTCCGTTTACACCCTCAATGGGAGAACTGGGATTCCCCACTCTCTTTTCTGAAACATAAAATATAGAAGTGTCGTCTTGTGCAGAATTGTGTTGAATCCTGACAAACCAGGAGACAAACATTTCATATTGTCCTCATCGCATGAGGAAAATAACACTGCTGTCTGTTTTCAGCTGCATCCGTAACGTTTGAACGTTTCTTTGCAGGTATCATTTCTGTGAAAAATGCTTTAATGAGATCCAGGGGGAGAGTGTGACGTTAGGAGACGATCCCGCGCAGCCACAGACGTAAGTTCACTTTCGAAAAACCTCCTGCTCAATGACAATAATCTGAAGGCTCTGAAGCTTCGAAACGATGAAGCTGTGTATTTATCAGCGAAGTTTTGTTTCAACCAAGATCACATAATGAATGTCTATGATTAGAATTCAGTCTGGAAGCATGAACACAGTTACTTTCTTTAGTGTTTCTTACATACTTTCTTTTTCCCTTTAGGATGATATCGAAAGACCAGTTTGAGCGAAAGAAGAACGACGTACTGGACCCTGAACCGTAAGCACACACACACACTTCCCAATTTGTAGCATTTAGCCTCATCCGTTATCAGTAATGATTTAACTTCCTACTTAAATGCTACTGATTACGTTTTCATTTTTGTGTTTCTGTTTTTTTTTTTTTTCTTTTTCTTTTTGACGTTTGATGCGCGGCTCTCCAGCCGCTCACTGTGGTTTCAGGGTAATTCAGCAGCACCACCTGCTGAACGCTGCTGTGCTACACACACACACACACACACACACACACACACACACACACACACACACACACACACAGCTTTGACATGAGGGTACAAAACCCTGCCTGCTCTGATCTGCAGGGATACTGCTTTACTTAGTTTTTTGTGACATTAATAAGTAGTACAGTTTGTGTCCTCACCCTCCTTCAAAGGCGCTCTTGTAATCACCCGCTTGCAAGTGCGTAACTACTGGAGGAATATCAACTTGAGTCGAGACGTTTGTGTTTCTTGCTGCCTGAGCAGTTAAGACATCAGAGCTCATACAAATGACGTCCTCGGAGGGGGAAAAACAACATCCACTGTTTTGAGCGCGTCAGCAGTTTGAAGTCATCTGCGCGCATGTCTGAGAAAACTGTGTGTGTTTGCTCTTCTTCAGGTTTGTTGAATGTAAAGATTGTGGACGGAAGATGCACCAAATCTGCGTCTTACACTACGAGGTCATTTGGCCTTCTGGGTGAGTTGTCAATATCTTGTGCGCGGAGTGCTTCGTTTGTGCTGATTTGTTGGCGGCAGGTCTGATTTTTGTCCCTCTCTGTATAGATTTATCTGTGACAACTGTTTGAAGAAAGGTGGAAAATCACGGAAGGAAAACAAGTTCTCTGCAAAAAGTGAGTTCTCCTCTTTGTGTTTTGAAATTTCCAAGCTTTACCTTGATTTTTCACAGCCACAAGCCACAACGAAGTCAGTGTTACGTTATTTTAGGGCGACGAAAACTGAGATGGTAGCAAAAATGGTCAGTTTCTCAATATTCCTTCCCTTGTTTACTGCAGGGTTGCAGTCGACACGATTGGGAATGTACATAGAGGACCGCGTGAATAAATACTTGAAGAGACAAAACCACCCGGAGGCCGGGGAAGTGTTTGTGCGAGTGGTGGCGAGCTCTGACAAAACGGTGGAGGTGAAACCGGGCATGAAAGCCAGGTAAGAGCATCACTGACGGCATAGAGACAGGAGGAGAGCGAGTGTCCTCTTAAAGAATTACCGATAGATGTTTTCTTGGGTAAATAAAACATCCGTTGACTGAGGTGTAACTGATCCCCGCCTTCCTGAATCCGACCTGCACCGTATGAAACCAGCTGGGTTTTTACTGTCAAACCTGAATGTTCTCCATAAAGTATTTATACCCACTCAAAGTCAATGTGTAAGCTGCTGCTCAGTTTACAAGCTGGATTGTTCAAACTTGGGCGTATCGTCTGCTGTTTCCTCTCATTCCATCAAAGTCCGTCTGTTCCATCCCTTCAGAGAGGAGCTGCTCCTCCAGCCTCTCATCTTGAGGTGGATTTAAAGATGTTCGCAGCTCATGAGCTGAGATTTAAAGTCACAAAAAAAAGGGGGAAATGGATTTGTAAACATTTTAAATGTGTTGTAATTTGTACTTTGTGTTGTTCCCTTCAGGTTTGTGGACACGGGCGAAATGCCTGAGACCTTTCCTTACAGAACCAAAGCACTTTTTGCATTTGAGGAAATAGACGGCGTGGACGTCTGCTTCTTTGGGATGCATGTTCAGGAGTATGGCTCCGAGTGTCCGTTCCCCAACACTAGGTCCGTACGCTTAACCTCATATGTGCCATGTTTTTCACTGGAGTGTCAACAGTTTCACTTTATCCATGTGTGCAACATGTTGTAATCGGACATTTCAGGATAGATCAAGAACATGAATAAATAAAAATGTTTTGTATTTAGTTACTTACTTGGCATTGAATCTGGATTGAATGACTGCATTTTTTCTTCTTTGAATTAAAAGTCTGTTTGTTTTCTCTCTGTCGAACCTCTGCAGACGGGTCTACATATCATACCTTGACAGTATTCACTTCTTCAAACCTCGGACTCTACGGACAGCCGTGTATCATGAGATCCTCATAGGTTATCTTGAATATGTCAAGAAACTCGGGTGAGTCTTTTTGTTCTTAATTTCACACCTTGAAAACTTCAGTGATCTTCAGCAGCGCTCGGCTTGACCTCTGTCCCGTCTGTGCCCGTGCCACAGGTACGCCCAGGGCCACATCTGGGCGTGTCCCCCCAGCGAAGGGGACGACTACATTTTCCACTGCCATCCGCCCGACCAGAAGATCCCCAAGCCTAAAAGACTGCAGGAGTGGTACAGGAAGATGCTGGACAAAGCCTTTGCAGAAAGGATCCTGCATGACTACAAGGTAAATGGAAAAAAAAATAATAAATGTGCTTGTGCACGAAAATATTTGATTATTTAAAGATCAACCACTCTGAAAAGCATAAAATATGACAGTATTTACAAGTATGAATACTTTTTCTTACCAAGAACAGTTCTGCTCACAAGCGAGTGTTTTTGGCTTGACTGTTTCTCCGCGCTTCTTTCAGGACATCTTCAAACAGGCGACTGAGGACCGTCTGACCAGCGCCAACGAGCTGCCGTACTTTGAAGGCGACTTCTGGCCAAATGTGCTTGAAGAGAGCATCAAAGAGCTAGAGCAGGAGGAGGAGGAGAGGAAGAAAGAAGAGAACACTGCGGCGTCTGAAACTCCAGAGGTGGGACACGGAGTCACCGTTTGATCAAGAACCAGAATCCATTTGGGTTTAAAACCTTTTGGTTTGTTGTTTTTGTCTTTGATATTGACTGTATGTATAAAAGCTTCTATAGATGATACAGGCGCTATGGAATTTAAAAAAGTCCTTTCATAAAGCCTGAACATGTCTAAAAGACTCATTTTGGAGATGGAGGGAGAACATTGACAGCATGATGCTGATGATGAGCGTAAATGCTTTATCAACTTATCTCATGTACTCTTCAGGGCACACCGAGTGACAGTAAAAATGCGAAGAAGAAGAACAACAAAAAAACCAATAAAAACAAGAGCAGCGTGAGCCGAGCCAATAAGAAGAAGCCTGGGATGCCGAATGTAGCCAACGACCTGTCCCAGAAGTTATACGCCACCATGGAGAAGCACAAAGAGGTCAGATGGCGTTTGTTAACGCCAGACATTCCGTGTTGCTGCGTGTGGATTTCTCGCAGTGGAAGAAAAGCCTCTCACGTTTTCCCCCCCTCTTGATTTCTCCCAGGTGTTCTTTGTGATCCACCTTCACTCCGGGCCCATGGTCAACACCCTGCCGCCCATCGTCGACCCCGACCCCTTGCTCTCCTGCGACCTGATGGACGGCCGCGACGCCTTCCTCACCCTGGCGAGGGACAAACACTGGGAGTTCAGCTCCCTGCGGAGGTGCAAGTGGAGCACCATGTGCATGCTGGTGGAGCTGCACAACCAGGGCCAGGACCGCTTCGTCTACACCTGCAACGAGTGCAAGCACCACGTGGAGACGCGCTGGCACTGCACCGTGTGCGAGGCAAGTTCAAACACTGTGCGGTCTTGAGGTTTGAAGCAGTGGATGACAGTTAAAGCCACTCCGGGGGCGTTTGCCAGCAAATATTGAAAAAAAAAAAAAAACTTCCCGATGGGACGTGGCAGGAGGTCAGTTTAAACCCAGACAGCTCGACCAGCAGACTGGGGAGCAAGTCTGGGTAGATGAAGCAGATCAAAGAGGTCATTCATCTAACTTTTGATGAGTTTATCTGCTGCAGTTGGACTCATGTCCCCTCTTCTTTTTTCCCTTCTTCCTCTCAGGACTTTGATCTTTGCATTAATTGCTACAACACGAAGGGCCACGAGCACCAGATGGTGAAGTGGGGTCTTGGCCTGGACGACGACAGCAACAGCCAGAGCGGCGAGGCCTCCAAGAGCCCGCAGGAGAGCCGGCGCTTAAGCATCCAGCGCTGCATCCAGTCCCTGGTCCACGCTTGTCAGTGTCGCAACGCCAACTGCTCTTTACCGTCCTGCCAGAAGATGAAGCGCGTGGTGCAGCACACCAAAGGCTGCAAGCGCAAAACCAACGGCGGCTGTCCCGTCTGCAAGCAGCTCATCGCCCTGTGCTGCTACCACGCAAAGCACTGTCAGGAGAACAAATGTCCGGTCCCGTTCTGCCTGAACATCAAGCACAAGCTGCGCCAGCAGCAGCTGCAGCACCGGCTGCAGCAGGCCCAGCTGATGAAGAGGAGGATGGCCACCATGCAGGGCAGAACGATGCCGCTACCGTCCCCGCCGGCCTCGGCCGCCCCCAACACTCCCACCTCCCACACGCAGCCCAACACTCCTCAGACGCCGCAGCAGCCGCTTTCCAACCAGCCGCAGACGCCCAACTCGGCGGGCGTCATGTCCCCGTCGTTCGCCAACACGCCGCGGCCGGGCCAGCCCCAGGCCCCGGTGTCGCAGGGCAAACCGGGGCCCCAGGCGTCCCCCCTACACCAGCAGCCGTCCCCGCTCCCCCAGCAGCCGCAGCAGCCGCAGCAGCAGCCCCCGCTCGCCGCGGTCAAGATGGCGAGGCACATCGAGATGATGGCACAGGCCCAACAGAACCAGCAGACCTACCGGGTCAACGCCAACGGCTTGCCCATGAATCCGCAGCAGCCGCCGCCGCGCATGGCCGGCCCGATGCAGCCCCCCATGCAGATGGTGCCGGGCCCCCGGGGGCCGCAGGTCATGCAGCCCGGCATGGCGCCCGGCCAGTGGACCTCGGCCGTGGGGTCCATGCAGGCGGCTCAGGCCCAGCAGGCGGGCCTCGTCCCGGGCCAAACGCCGCAGCCGAACATGCCCATGCAGCGCCCCATGGTGGCGCCGGGGCAGCAAGGTCCGCAGGGCCCGAGAATGCTGATACCGCAGCAGCCCGGCGCCCGGCCGCAGACCCCGCAGAGACCCGGCACCATCCAGCCCAACGCCCTGCAGGACCTCCTCCGCACCCTCAAGTCGCCCAGCTCGCCCCAGCAGCAGCAGCAAGTCCTCAACATCCTCAAGTCAAACCCGCAGCTCATGGCCGCGTTCATCAAGCAGCGGACGGCCAAGTACCACGCCAACCAGCCGCAGCAGCAGCAGCAGGCGGGCCAGCAGCCGGGCATGCCCACCATGCCCATGCCTGTCGGGGCCGTCCAGAGGCCGGGGATGCCCCCCCAGCAGCCCCAGCAGGCTCCCGTGCAGGGCATGGCTCAGCTGGGGGCTCAGGGGCAGCTGATGAACGCCGCGCACAACAACAACAACCCCCAGCTGCAGGAGCTGTACCGCCGGCAGCTGCTGCGACAGCAGCAGGCGCAGCAGGCGCAGCAGCAGCAGCAGGGGGTGATGCCTCAGGGCCATCCCGGCCAGTTCCCCGCCCAGGCGCAGGGCACGGCGACCACGTACTCCCAGCTCCGCATGCAGCAGCAGCAGCAGCAGATCGCCATGCAGGCGGGCGCAGGAGCCGCCGGGGGGCCCATGGGCCAGCTGCCCCCCATGGCGCAGATGGCCCAGCAGGGCATGGGGATGGACTCCACCCAGAACCTGCTGCACCAGCGGCTGCTCCAGCAGCAGCAGCAGCAGCAGCAGCAGCTCCCGCCCCAGCAGCAGGCCGTCCTCAAGCAGCAGCTGGGCTCGCCGGCCCAGCCGAGCCCCATGAGCCCGCAGGCCCACCTGCTGGCCGGCCAGCCCCAGGCCGGGGCCCACCTGCCCGGTCAGCCCGCGCTCGCCAACGCCCTGAGCAACCAGGTCCGCTCCCCTGCCCCGGTCCAGTCGCCGTGTCCGCCCTCGCAACAGCAGCCGCCACATTCCAGCCCCTCGCCGCAGGTGCAGAGCCAGCCGCAGCCCTCGCCGCAGCACCCGCCGCCGCACTCGGGGTCGCCGCACCCGGGCCTGGGGGGCCCGCTGCAGTCCATGGAGCAGGGACACATGGGGACGCCAGAACAGAGCGCCATGCTCCCGCAGCTTAACACGCCCAGCAGAGGAGGGCTGAGCAGTGACCTGGGGATGGTGGGAGACGCCACGGGGGACACGCTGGAGAAGTTCGTGGAGGGATTGTAGCATTTCTGCTGGGAACTAAAGAACACATTGTCACTCCCAGGGACCCTTCCTCCCTCTCCTCCTCCTCCTCCTCCCCATCCTCGGACTCTTTATCCCGTCAGAGGGCTTCGTTTGTTCTTTCTAAGGTTGAGAACGTTTTTTTGTACTGACATGTAAAAAGTTTCAACTGCAAAAAGACGAAAAGAAAATTTGGCTGAGAAAAAAAAAAAAAACAAGTCAAGACTTGGAGGGAATGTAATTGTTTCCTAAACCACATGTGGTGGGTTATTTCTTCCTTATGATACTGAGGGATTTGCAAGTTGCTTCTTAGATAAAAAATTGAAATCACGAAGAATATATTTTTTGGTTGAGACCAAATGTGTTCAGTACTCGATTCTTTTCGGTTTGTTTTTGGTATGGTTTCACGCCTTTCTCATTTCTCTTTTCTTTTCTTTTTTTTTTTTTTTTTTTTTTAAAGAAAATGTACAATTGCATTATATTATTCATATCTTTTTATTTTGTACCTTTGGAAAAAGAACTTAAAAGAATTTTTTTGTTGAAACTGTAAAATATTTTGTCTGGGAATCGGGCCAGGTTTTCGTTTTTCTTCTCAAAGCTGTCATTCCTGGCAAATTGTAATCTAGTGTTGTTCCATTACTGCGAGATGATGCGTTCAGGGACAGAGATCGCTCCCTTACCTTTTTTTGTTTTTTGTGTGCGTGCGTGTGTGTGTGTGTGTGTGTGCGCGCGCGTGTGCGTGTGTGTATGAAGATCAGATCTCAGTTGTATTAAAAGTAGGAAATGTCCTGCAGCCGCGTGCGTTTGCAGGCACACATGAAGACACTGACACCAACCCTCACAATCACTAAGAGCTTCAAATGGTTTCACCTATTTCACCAACACGGACTGCAGCCGACTTCTCAGTAGCCTGGAGTTCGGGAGAATCTGTCTTGCGGGTGTAGAAATTTGTTGCTTTGACATTAAAAATAAGTTTGTCATACTTTTTTGTCATACAAATGTTGTAAAGTTGTAAAGAGAGTGTGAGAAAGAGACCAGCCCCCTAAGCTGAGGTGGAATGATCACCGGTTGTTTGTCGACAACATCTCGGATGAGGCCCGATCCTCTAAATTTTACACTAAACCGTGTGCTATCTAGGGATGAAGGGCACATTTGAGATTCACCTTGAGGAAAACTAAATGTCATCAACCCTCATTCCTCTCTCACAGAAACTTGAATCGGGGGGAGGGGGGGGGGGGATTTGCCTTTTCTCCTATTGTAAATCAAGTTATTAAGCAAAATACTATAAATATAAGGAAGAGAGAATGAAATCACTGTATAAACTGGTTAAAGACTCATTTCTTACTTATATACCATATTGTTAAATAAACTGTGTGCAACAGAAGAACTCCAGTACTCTGTTGACTAAATACTGAGGCATCACTCCTCCTGTCGGTGTGTTTTCTTTTGGTCGAGCTTCATCTTCAAGATATAAATGACCGCAGAACTATTGGTGTGTGTCCCACTGCAGTTTTAGATAAAAGAAATTTTCATAAGCATAATGGGGATGAATGAAGATCATGGGCCGAGCTTGAGAGCAACAATTCTAACAGTCATGGAGCATTTCGGAATGACTGACCAGATTCAAAAGCATGGAACTGGAGAGAGTTCTGGTCTGGATCCAGATGCAAGTAAGTACCAAAAATTACCACTTGGTGTGTCAGAAACCAAGTTTCAAGCATTGAGGGAGTTCACCCTCCTAAAGAAAAACATTTTAGTGGGTGTGATTAAGGCAGGAAGAAAATATTTTAACTTCAGAGTAGGACAAGAAAGGCAGGTGGTGAAGGTTTGAGTTTGACAGTGGAGGGGTTGTAGCTGGATGACTGGACCAGAGCATCTCCATGACTGCAGCTGTTTGGTGTTTAGTCTGCATCACCAGCTGTGAGCAGGCGGCCAAGGATCAGTGATGTGTGTGGACAGGTTCATTATATAGTGGTTTATTGGTTATATATGAGTTTATTACAGACAGAAGATTTTAAGTCTTTATTAAATTGAAAGCAGAAAATAAGGCCAATTGTAATGAGCGTTAGATTATTACAAATTAAAACATTTTTCCTGAAACCTCTACATCTAATTCATCATGAGGTTCTGATGTGCTGCAGCAAAAAACCTGAGTTTCCAGGTATCAATGATCACTGCTAGAATCAATAGAGGCAATTAAAATACTACCGACTTCAAACTTTATGAAAATCAAGAGTCTCCACTTTTATTCAGGTAGGTGCAGTGTGTTGAGATTTGACATCAAGCTTGATAAAAGCCAAGTGACTGAATGAAACCGCAGTAAGCAGAAGTGGATGTTTGGAGCTGTTAAGAGCCACAGAATACATAGGTTATGTTATCCAGTTTATCTGTGGGCCAAATGAATCTTCACTGTGTATTGATACAAAACAAAAGGAAAGCTACACCACGGAGAGCTCCATCAGTCCATCACTGAGAGACAACCAAGCTCACACATTTCAAAGATGGCCAAATCAAAGGAAGTCACATGCAAGATGTATTTATTTATCTATATAATCAACCACGCTAATTTAAAAAAAAAATAAATCTTGCAATACATTTTCGTCAAAATTGTTACTGAAGTCATTTTTTTTATTTTTTTAAATTAACTAGCGTAGTTAGCATCCGAGTCACGTGACCTCGGACGTCTTCATTCATTCGTTCTGTAAAGTCACATGACCGGAAGTTTCAAATGAAGCGGTTCAGCTAATCGTTTCAAAAGGTAAACAAATCCAGTTTTTGACATTTTTAGATGAATAATTTAAATATTATGCTTTATAATTTCAACACAGTGTAATAATCACCGCATCTGATACTTGAACCAATGAGGTGGGAGGGTGAGACGCTAATTCATCGAACCAGGGTAAGAATAAAGTGGTTAGCATAACCAGCTAGCTTATTGCCTTCTAATTCTCTAGTTTTAACTGTTGACACAACTACGACTGATGCTATGGATACCAGCTCATTTGTATTTTGGGATGCTGTGTCAAAGCCTGATCTGTGTGTTCGTGCAGGATGGGATGTACATGCCGGGACATGTTCATGGTCACTGGGTTCAGTAATGTGAGTAGAGCTGGTGCATCATGAACGACTCGGACCTGGACTTTGTAGATCTTTGCTCCAAGCTGCTGAAACGAGTCCGGAAGAAACCAGATGACCCCCGACAGCCGAAAAAAGATGAGAATCATAGCTCCAGTCAGGCCAGCGAAGGAGACAAGAGCAGGAGGAAACACAGAAAAGAGGAAAGAGAGAAGTTATCTGCTACTCAGCCTGCTGGGAACAGAGGGGAGCAGCCGAAGCTCTCTGGACCTGAATCTGGAGATGCTGGTTCGTCGTCGGCTGTTTCTGGAGGTCAAAGGGCGAAAGAAATAGTCCTTGAAAGGATGCAACAGTTCAAGAGAAGCAGCCCACAAAAGATGCACAAAGACCCAATCCAGGCTCCAGGAAACGATGAAGACAGCTCTTCAGTCACTCAGCATCAAAGAGGAGGTGAGAGGTTATGATGGTCTTCTGACTGATTTATTATAGATCCTAGAATCAGGAACAGGATGCAGCCTCTTTCCCTGTTGCACAATTTCATACCCTTTATTTGCAATGTTATTATTATTATTTTTTTTTATTTTAGAAACAAAATTCAGACATGTCACCAAATGCCTCAAAATGCCAAATCTCCAAGACATGTTCTCAGAAAAACCAGTTGAGGCAAGGTCATATTTTGCATTTGGAAGGTCAAATCTTTGACATGATTACTTACAATGCTCATGTTACAATATTTTCTGAGCAACTGTTTGCATGTCTGACAGAAATGTTTAAAACATAAAAATTAAAAGGCCATTCCAGACCTCTATATCAACTGTATAGTTACCATGTACCTAATCCACTAATATAGCAGTCACACTTAAAGATAAAGTAAGTATTAACTAATAACTACACAGTATGTACGGCGCATCGCATGTTTTCATTTAGTTTTAGTTTGGATGGCTATTTTCCATGGTGACTTTGGTAGAGAAAATGAAAGTGTGTGTTCCTCTGTGTGATCATAGATTCCCATCTCTGCTATATATGTGTAATTTCAAGCTTAAACAACCAGTGAAGCTGTAACACCACCGGGGCTTCACTCATTCCAGCCTGTGTTTCACTTCACTTCCCGTCTGTTTGCAGATTTTCAGACCTTCAGCTCCGATCGCCAGAAAGCTCCCCCAGAGGACAGTGACGAGGTTTTGGCGCTGCGGTTGCAGCAGGAACTGGATAAAGAGTCAGCTCAGGCTCAGATAGTGGACCTGGAGGATGGCGGCCTGTTCTTCTGTCAGATCTGCCACAAAGACTTATCGCACATGACCCCCGAGGGACGCACGCAACATATCAACAGGTCTGAGCGGTTATTTTTATCCGTTATGCTAATAGAGACCGTGAGGTTAGATTTACGCTACTGATGATGTGTTGCTGCAGCAGTAATCCTGTAATCCTTAGGAATCCATGCTCCAACAGGAATGGTGTGTGACCTTTATTTTCTGTATTCTGTAATTAACCTTTATGTACATCAATCAATAATCATAGAGTCACCGGTGTGTAAAAACTTTGTAAACTGAGCTTGTCAGCAACCATCAGTAATATTGATGAACTGATTAAGACGCGTATTGAACGCTGAGGTTGAAGAGTCTGCAAAATCAGTCACTCAAAATCAGACAGCCTGACTCTGCCATCCGATGGTTAAATGACATGTGGGAAGTCACTCAGTGAATCCTTCTGTGTGGTTTTAACCCATTAGAATAGGATGACAGGATCTAAATAAGTGATCAAACACTAAAAAGAAGTGGATTTTCTCAGTTTTGAAAGTTATTTATCAGAACATGCGGACATTCTTTATTTCTGAAGTAGGAATAAGTTTATTTTTAAGATCAAGATGCTCTTCTGAAAATCTTCCAATATATTAGGTTACATAGATTTTTAACACTGAATACATAAAGTCAAGCAGATCTTTCATATTGAGATTTAATTTGAATTAACGAGGCCACACAGCAGTAGGTTTCAACAGTCCTCTAGAAGCTTTAGTGTGATACTTTCAGTAGTCAGACAGCAGATTTGTTTAAAACATGGGAGTTGTTCTTAATCCTGCATTTATCAAACATGATGAAAAACTGATCTTTGCAGGTGTTTAGATGAAAGTGAAGACAGCGCTCCTGCTCCTGCTGCTGCTGCTGCTCCGTCCTCTGGCATCCCCGACTGTCCCATCTGTGGAAAGAAGTTCAAGTCCCAGAAGAGCCGCTGTGCTCACCTGAAGCGCTGCTCCTCAGACATGGGCGTCTCTCCGGCCGTCCTGCTCCAGGCTCTGCAGCGGCAGGCCGAGGAGCGCCAGAGCGTCGCCTCTACAAGCACAGAGTGAGTAAACCTGCTCGGAAATCCTGACTGGCCTTCCTCTCAGCTCCTCATCATCCTCACTACAAATATTTCTTCACAGCAGATTATGAGCGTGTGTGTTTGTTTCTGTCTTCAGCACACAGACTTCAGGCACTAAAAGAAAAGGCCCACCCAAGTCGGGTCTCCCAGCGAGGAAGAGGCCCAGGACAAAGCAGGAGCCCCTGGATGAGGAGACCATGGTGGCTCTGGCTCTGTCCTCCTCGCTGCAGGAGCAGGAGCGGCAGGGAGCGGCGGCGGCAGAGAGACTCCTGCAGACCGAGTCTGGAGCTTCTCACAGCTGCAGGACTGCAGCGCTAACAGCAGGTATGAGGAAGACCTCATTTATGTACAACAGCTCCAGTGCACGATGGGGATGATTTAAAGCAGTGTGTCGCCGGATGTGGTCAGATCGGGTGTTGCTCTGCTCCTCCGGCAGGTAGGGGGCGTGGAAAGAGGAGAAAAGGCGGCGTCCCTCGTCCCCCTCCGCTGCTCCTCGTCCAGAACGCCGAGGCCGCCTTGACGAGGCTGCAGGAGCGCGTCTCCGCGCTGCTGCTCCGCGGCCGGGCCCCTTCTCCCCCCACCCCCACCCGCTGCCCCAGCACTGTGCCTGGATGGGAAGGTGCTGCCCCCCTCTGGCAGAGAAGCTCTCTGCTGGACGCAGCCTCCACCGGCCCGGCGGAGTTCTACTCACCGGAGCTCAGGGAGTTCTTCACAATTTCTGGATCAGTGACGGTGAGGAAGAGTTTTGTGTTTTAAACAACAGAGAAGTCCAAGTTTTTAACCTCCTGGTAAAAATGATTGCTGTTTCCTTCTGTTCTTATAGATCAATGCGATACTCAACAACAAGCCCGAGTCCTCCGTCCACCGTGTCGGGGGGGAAACTCCTTCCTGTGGGGCTGAGGCCTCCATGCGGCCATCCCCCTCAACCCCCGGGACGGGGCAGCTCCTGGTGGGCAGCCAGGCTCTGCAGGACCTGATGGAGCTGGCTGAAGACGGCATGACGCTCACTCAGTGTGGATATGACGGAAAAGGTAAATGTCTAAATGTCTCAATCTCAGAACCTGCTTCTTCATTGAATTTTACACGCCTGCAGGTGCAGTCGGAGGATGCAAACATAAAAGTTTATGGTGGATCTTGGTTGCTGTTATGTAATTGCTGTTGCTCTACTTTACACCATATGTTTGCCTCTTGATTCTCTCTTTTAATGAGCCACTTCATATGACCATAAAACTAGATAACTGGGAGTAGCCTTCACATGCACTAAATAAAACAAACAAACTTGGCTTTCATGTATCTTTCTTATTTTAGGTTAGTTTAAAAACAATCTATAAAAGCAGATAACTGAATTTTTTGTAGGTTATAACCTACACAGAAATGTTAGAACAACCACATTTACCTTTCATACCTCTTTGAGGTTTATTTATCGGCTTGTTTGAAATATTATTTGAATGAATTGTAACTTCTCATAAACTAATTGTAAATCATGTTAAAGGTTTTGTATTTATCACCTCACAGAATGAGTGATCCAATTCTTCCAATGCCCCTTCAGCCTGAACCGTTCCATATTTTTTAACGGGAGCTGACGGTTTCCCCATTCCAGTCTGTCGGTGAAATAAAAAAAAAAGAAATAGAAAGCACAATTTTAACAGAAAACATAAAAAACAGATTTGGCTGGGTTATTTAAAGTTGATTCTATTTAAAGATTTTTCTAAATTTGTAAAATACCATTTACTTTTTTGTTTTACTTTCTATCAATGTTCACTGTAAATTTGCATGTTTTCTCTCAAACAATGAATCCGTGTGAAAGTAGCTTTAACTCCTCAGATGAAAACAGTGACTCTTTTTCAAAGTTCACATTTTATAAAGTTCACATTTAGAATTGCTGAATATTTTCTGAATCCTCTCTCTCGGCTCATATCCGTTCGTACAGGTCAGCCTGTCGGCGCGGGACAGACCACAAACCTTCGTCTGAGTGGGTTTGTCCAGGAGGAGGAGGAGGAGGAGGAGGAGCTCTGTGCCAGCGGCTTCCTGCCAGAAACCGTCAGGCAGTCGGCTGCTCACCGCCGAGCATCCGGGACGACCGATCGACGGAGAGCGAGCAGAGGGAGAAGCAGATCAGTAAGACGACTCCATGAACGCTGTTGCAATTCTTCTCCTTTCAGTTCACATCTCTTACATCGATCGCAGCTGCTTCCGAGTACATGAGTTTGCCTCCTAAATGCGTAATTCCACAAACACGATGATGTATGATATTCCTGCCACTGTGTTGGTTGATTACTCTTCGACTCTATTAATAAAGTGTTTATTAAAGATGTGTTCACACTGAACAGAATAGGCGGCTCAGCCCCCCGCAGCAGCCACAGTTCCTCATTTTGCCCCGTCAGGAGAATAAACCGCCCTTCTCTCCTCCATCGTGCACATCACTGTTGTTTGTTGTGCAGGAGCCGCTGTCCAGGCTGGAGTCAGACCTGAGCAGCATGGTGAACAACCCTCAGCTCAGTGATGTGCAGCTGCAGGTGGACAGTGGAGAAGTCTTCTTCGCTCATTCCTTCATGGTGTACGCTCGCTGCCCCCTGCTGGCCGAAATGGTATTAAAAAAAAAAAAAAGAAGAAAATATGACATCTGTTCCAAATTCATGTATAAATGTAGTAATATGATGACAGTTATCGTCTCTCTTCAATCGTCTGCCTCCCCCGCAGGTTCATGAGAGCGGCTTCGGGGTGCAGGAGGAAGGCCTGCCGGCGGCTCAGAGGGTGCTGCTGAGTGACGTCCCGGATGAGGCGGTGCTCGTCCTGCTGCAGTACCTCTACACAGGCCGCGGCGCCGTCCCAGCGCCACTGCAGCCTCACGTCCTGGAGCTGGCGGCCAGGTTGGCTGAAAGCCTCAATGTTCATTCAGCTCTGCAAGATCTGCTCATTTGTGTTGACTGATGAAATGATCAGAAACATTATTGTGACTCCTTTCTTCTCTCTCTTCTTTCTGTTGAAGGTTTGATTTGCAGGAGCTGCTGCAGCTTTGCCAGGAGGCCGGCCCTCTTCCAGATGAGGCGACTCGCACGGATCAGGAGGAGAACGTCAACAACCAAACAGACCAGGCCTTCATGGAGCTGCTCCGCTCCATGTGGGTGGAAGGGGAGGAGGAGGAGGACGGATCAGACTCAGACGGTGGGAGACGCGAAGGGAGGCAGGTGGAGGAGGATGGTGAAGCTGCCGGGGAGGCAGCAGACAGAGAGATGGAGGAGCAGGTGAACGAGAAGG